>NC_090657.1:181888339-182522089 GCF_040937935.1 Hyperolius riggenbachi
AAATTTGAATTTAGGCCTACCTTGAATCAAGCTGTGATGTCATTGGAAATGGATTCACTGTTACATGGAGCTCAAACACCAAAAAAAAAAACCCCAAACCCTTACAAATACTGTGAATTCTCCTTATTCTGTTTAAAGTGCAGACATCACCAGCATCATGCAAGAAAAAAATAAACCAAGCAGGAATCATCTATGAGGGAAGTAGAAACAAAACATACTGTGGTCAGCTACTTCAACATGTAGATAATATCACACCAGTGGGCGGAGTCTCAGGTGAGGAACACTCTCCACATAATTACTTGCACAGACTAATAAGGAGCACCTGCTGGTAGAAAGATGCAAGTTCCAAATGCATTTGATATCCCCCACAGGTCACAGAGGGAATTACATCAGGCAGTGCAACCCAGGTACCCTCTGATGTGTAAGAGGTAAGGACCACATGCATTGCTTGAAACGCACACAGCGATGCACTAAGAGGTCAGGAACCTTTTTGGCTGAGAGAGCCATAAACGCCACATATTTTAAAATGTAATTCTTTGAGAGCCATGTTTCAAACTGGGACAGTGCACATGCGCAGCAGAGGGCTCATGTCCCTGTTGCCATGGTGATGTGTATACAGTTGATTCTCTGGGCAGCGGAAGTGTCAGAAGCATCTTCAGCTTCTCTTGGGTTTCAGCAACATCAGCAATTTCCCGAGAGCCAGGCAGGAGAAATACCGACTTAGGCCTAGTGCACACCGGAGCGTTTCCGCTGCGGTTTGCGATCTGCTTGCGGGTGCGGATCCGCTAGGGTAATGTATTTCAATGGGCTGGTGCACACCAGAGCGGGAGGCGTTTTGCAGAAACGCATACTCCCGGGCTGCTGCAGATTTTGGATTGCGGATGCGTTTCTGCCTCAATGTTAAGTATAGGAAAACCGCAAACCGCTCTGAAAAACGCCTGTTCAGAGCGGTTTGCCAGGCGTTTTTTGTTACAGTAGCTGTTCAGTAACAGCTTTACTGTAACAATACATGAAATCTACTACACCAAAACCGCTACACAAAACCGCAAAACGCTAGCTGAAACGCTGCAGAAAAATAAGAAAAAAGCATTTCAAAATCTGCTAGCATTTTGCGGATCTGCTAGCGGTTTTTGGTGTGCACCAGGCCTTAAGGCTAGCAAATCCGCAAAATGCTAGCAGATTTTGAAACGCATTTTTCTTATTTTTCTGTAGCGTTTCAGCTAGCATTTTGTGGTTTTGGTATAGTAGATTTCATATATTGTTACAGTAAAGCTGTTACTGAACAGCTTCTGTAACACAAACGCCGGCAAAACCGCTCTGAACAGGCATTTTTCAGAGCGGTTTGCGTTTTTCCTATACTTAACATTGAGGCAGAAACGCATCCGCAATCCAAAAAATTCCTCACCCCGGAAGTATGCGTTTCAGCAAAACGCCTCCCGCTCTGGTGTGAACCACCCCATTGAGATACATTGACCAAGCGTATCCGCAGCCGCAAGCGGCTGCAGAAACGCTGAAAAAGCCGCTCGGTGTGCACCAGCCCTAACAGCTTGTACAATTAGCTAGCTGACTTGGGGGTTGATTCACTTTGTAGGACCAGATCCCAGCACTTTGGCCCAATAGGCTGCCTGTCAAGTGTGGTGATCTCGTCCTACAAAGTCACTGGACCTGACAGGATCCAGGGTGGGACAATTGGAGCAGCCTTTCATTTTGGGGTAGCGCGAGTAAGTTAGTAGTGCAGGGTCACACTGTAGTCACTTCCTGTCTGAGTCAGCCACTTACATACCTGATATTTAACTATTTCAGACAAAGAAAGAAAAAAAGGAACACAGCATAGTTACTTGTGTGCTAGGCACTGTACATACACATGTCTATCCCATCATGTCACATGTCACTTCGGGTATCTTTTAAGCGCTGGCAATTTTCAAAATTGCCCTAAAAGCACTTGTGCAATGCTTCCTTACAAGAGTGTTCACATCTGAGCGGTTTGATTCTGATCCGCTCACCAAAGCGGTGCCTGTACCATTTTTGGAGCGATATGCCTCAATGGTATAGTGAAATCGCAAAGCGCTTGAAAAAACTCTTTGCATAGTGATTCCCCCAGCGCTTTCATGAATAAATACATTGTATTTATTAATTTCCGGCTGCAAGACTGACTGTCAAGAAGTGAAAAAACAGAATCGCTCTGCAAAAGCGCTTAGAAAAGCAATTCATAAAAATCGCACACAAATGCACGGGAGGCACAAAATTTTATTTTAAAAAAAAATCGAAAACCGCTGGCGTCAGCAATTTCGATTTTAGATGTGAACAAAGCCTCAGTGTTGTAGACAAAAAAACACAACAACCACCCTGCACCAAACTTTACACCTGGCACAGTGTCCTGCATTTGCTAAACCTCCACTTCTCCCTGAGGCTGGGAACACACTAGGTAGTGCGGTAAATAGCATTTTGGTGCATAAGCGTTCTATGTGCGTTTGCTTCCCACACATGCGTTTCCCTTTAAGTTTTGCATGCGTTTGAGGTTCACATATATAAATTGCATATGTGTTTTCCATTTTAAAGCTGTTCTACTCACAAAAATAGGTTGCAAGATAAGGAACCACTGAAATTGCGTGTGGGGAAGTACCATCCCCACTCGGCCTTGTCAACTGGTGGTCGCAGCTACTTCGAAAAGTTCACTTTACACAGTGGTGACCCTAATTTTGGGTTCAAATGTCCGCAGAAGAGGTGAGGAGGAGCCCGATATATAAGCACAGTTTAGATGTATTATATATATATTATATATATAGTCAAATGCAGTTTTATAAACAATTAGTTATAAATGGTCCTACCTTAAAGAAGTAGTCCATCCGTTATGCTTTAAAATAGGTACTTTATTGGGCACTTAACTGAACGCGTTTAGTGCATTACTGCGGGGACAGCGCCCTCTCAAATGTCTAAGTTTCAGATAGGATGTCTACAACCTATGTGAAACGTATACATTTGAGAGGGCGCTGTCCACCCAATAACGCACAGTATTCAACCTGAAGAAGCGTTTTTTACTGCGAAACGCGTTGTCAGTTAAGTGCCCAATAAAGTACCTATTTTAAAGCATAACGGATGGACTACTTCTTTAAGGTAGGACCATCTATTACTAATTGTTGAGAGAACTGCATCTGAACATATATAATACATCTAAACTGTGCATAAATATCAGGCACCTCTTCTGCGCATGCAGATTTATGTACATTTTTAATGCAAATACATGCAGCTTGAAAATGGACCAATCAATTTAAACCTGGGTGGGACTTGATTGGTCCATTTTCAAGCTGCATATTTTTGCATAAAAATTTACACAAATCTGCATGAACTGGGAAATATTGGCATCTCATTGATAGTCCCTAGTCGTCACTCCAGATAACACGCCTCCCCCGCTCTACAGTCTGTTGGCAGCATGCTTTCCATTGCGCTTGGCAATGTGAGGCCTGGCCGCAGCTGTCGTGGAAACCCATTCTATGAACTGTCCCTTAACTATTTTCAAGTCTATATGAATTTCAGAGGTCTGCAGCTATTGAATTACACTTCTTACACACATCAGATGGAAGTCTCTAAAAATAGACGGCGATTGTGATGGCATGCATACACACAACACACTACCGATGAATCATCAGATGTGAGCGCGGTCAGAAACGGCACTTGTTTTCACGGCGCTGCACTTTTCAGATGTTTCCTGCACAATCTACAGATTCCTATACACACTTGATTATGAATGATTGTTACACAGACAGAAAACCATCGTTTATCGTCTTTTGCAGTCATTCGCTTCCATTTTCTTTATGCCGAGGAGTTGTTTGTCTTGAATTACTACCATCTGACGTGTGTAAAAAGCTTTAGTGCACAGACCACGCTATGTGATCTTGCATGGCCTACCACAAGCAAGGCAAAAATGGCGCAGGAAATCTGGGCACCCCATGTGCTGACATAGGCACCATCTGCACGCTACAGATTGTACAGCGCTATGTGAACACAGACGGGTGATTTGGCTGCATCTGTCTGAACAGTACTAAGGGCCACAGTTAAATGAGGACTATGCGGCTGAAGTCTGGCTGTGCACCTCTCTGTACACACATTAGTCCAGGGCTGTGGAGTCGGAGCAATTTTGGGTACCTAGAGTCAGTCAGTGGTTTCATATACTGATGTGTCGGAGTCAGATGACTTCACAGCCCTGCATTAGATGGGGATGATATTTTGATGGCAGCATGTTATACCATGTACAGTACTTTTTTTTTTTTTTTTGCATCAGAACAGTCCTTGACTACACTGAACACACAGGGCAGCTGTCTTTTCTCTAGATGAACACTGGAGCAGACAGCATGACTCATCAGGTAGGGAGTGAGGAGGGATTAAGCAGAAGGCAGAGCTGTGGCTCCCACAAAGCTATGGCTTAATACAGCTTTCAGCTGCCTAGTGTGATTGTTACACAGGTACTATTGACAGTCACCAGTGGTTAGTGTGATGCTGTCTCTTGGCCCGGAGTCCATATGGCCAACCGGTCTTCACCAGGCTACTACACAAGTAAAAATGGGCTGCAACCCATAGCGGGCACTGATTTTGCTGCTGGTGACCCCCAGGATGTGGTCCCATGAACTACCTCACTGAAGATGAAGAGAACAGGCATCACTGTAATGTAGACAATCCTGGTAACATTTCCATAGTTATTGCATTATCAGGTACATAGAGGAGCTGGAGTGGTCAAAGAAAACCTTTACAGGGTGAGAACCACCAGCAGCTTCTTTAGTAATTACCAGTACTTCTCTTTCAGGATATAGTAGCAGATTCATATACTTAGATCAGCTAGAGGATCTCTTTCAAGTACATTTCTGTAAGAAAAAGTTATACTTGCCTCAGTAGTGGGTCCAGTGGCTTCCTGAATCCTCCTGCAGCCTAGTGTTCCAGCACAGGGTCCCCCAGAGCTATCTAAATCTAGTCATTAAGGGCCTACGTCTTCAAAATGTTTGCACAGCTCAAATTAATTGCTGGGACTGAATCAGGAAGGGTGTGCTTCATCACGTAGAACAAATGTCTCAGTCCATCCTCAACAGTGGCATGGCTATAGCCCTCCAGGACTGGAGTTGGACAGCCCTGCTGTATACCTATTCAACTTGTGTCAGTCAGGCAAGTTACTTCTAGTTGTGAACGTGGTCGTGGACAAGCACATCCCGTGAGTAAGGTCTGTGCATGTCAGTAGAACAAAGCTCTCTTTGATCTATTGGGCATGCGCAGACCACACTCTCGCATGACCAGTACAGATATACGGCCGGAAAAGACCACATCGACTGGCTCATGTCAAATAGGTTTAGAGGAACCCTGCGCTGTAACGGTGGGCTGTAAAAGAATCCTGAAAGCCTCTGAACCATCCAAAGGCCTCCAACTACCGAGGTAAGTATCTAACTTCCCCCTCACTTTAGATACACTTTAAAAGTAGACCTGAGACGGTACACTGTACTCGGGGGCTTCCTGTCACCCCGTGAGGATCGTTGGCTCCCCGTTGTCCCATAGTCGCCTCCGGTATCTTCCTCAGTTGGGGCCAGCCATGGTGTTCTGCACGGCTGTGAGCATTCTGTGCCTGCACATACACACAACACCACAACTGAGAAAGACACCAGAGGCAATCTTCACACAACGGAGCAACCAGGGAGGATGGGGAGGCCACAGTCCTCAGGAAGGAAGTCCCAGGTACGTATCATTTAGGCATAATGAACCATCTCAGGTTTTTTTTTTTTGTAAAGAAAACGTCAGATGAATGTGAGTAAAGGATTTTTACTTGCTTGGGGTTTCCTCTAGCCCCCCATACTGTGTCAGCTCCCTCACCATCCTCCCAGTCCCATCCACTGTGCTCCTGTGACGTTCAGGATGCGCTGTTACAGTCCTGATGAACTGCGCATGCGTAGAACGCTCCCCTCTACAGAAGAGTGATCATGGGGTGTGCGCATCCAGCACTGCGCATGTGCAGTAGTCAGCGACTGAGCCGAGTCGCGGACCTTACGGGGCTGACAGAAGCATAGCAAAGGGGACCAGGTGAACATTGAGTAAGCAGAAGATGGACTGCAGGGGGCTGGAAGAAGACCCAGGTAAGTAAACATGCTTTTGACCCAATCATCTCAGATACACTTTACAGCAAACCTGAAGCGATAAAAAAAACAAACAAAAACAAAAAGTTTGAAATAATGAATTGAATGTGTGGTATGGCTAATGAATAGAACATTAGTAGCAAAGAATATTTGAATATTTTTATTTTCAGTTATATAGCTTTTTTTTTTTAGAACGCTGTATCATTTTGTCACATCTGCAGTTTTAAAACCACACTCTTGTATTTTAAACTATAAAACAAAGCAGAAATAATGACCCTTTGAACTTTCCTACAGTACAACCTTATCTCAAGCTGTCTCTCTCACTGTTTCTTGGATGTTTAAGTGCTTCAGAAAACAGGACTGTCTCGGACCCAGTGGGTCGGGGAGCTCAGAGAAGATCTTTTGCATAGGCAACTAAAGTTTTTTTTTTTTTTTTTTTCAACTCTTCCTGTACTGGAAAACAATTTGAGGCTTTGCTACTAGCATTCTATTTCTAAGCTGTACTACACATACAATTCATTATCTCAGTGTATTTTCACTTTAGGTTTGCTTTATAGAAACTTTCCAGCAAGAAACTTTTAAAAAGATTATGATAAGACTACAGTTGGTTGAAAAACACACACACACACACACACACACACACACACACACACACACACACACACACACACACACACACACAGCTGGGATCATTCACCGAGGTCCTGGCGTTTGGTAATTGCATGCAGTTCCTCGCCTGCTCTCAGCACTTTTCTGGACAGCGCATACACCTTTTTTTCTTTGCGCACGGCAATGACTGTACATCATAAAAAACACTGGAAAGGGCATTTATTTACAAAAAGGACAGTAAGATGAAATATATAGAAATCAAACTTAAAAAAAAGAAGACAAATCATTCCATTCATATGGGAAATACTCATTTAAAATTGGAACACAAATTTAAAGCATACTGGGACCCTATCCAAGCAAGCTGCCATATTACAAGATGAACTCTCACGTGAAAACGCCACTAAGAAGTACGAGAGAGCGGCTTCATCCGTATAGGCAACATTCATAATCTCACCAGTGCCTTCTAGAATCTAATATGAGGCCTCTGGACTTCCTGTGCAGAGCTACCTCATGTAAACATGGCTGCCGCAAGCTGACTTATTCCTGGTCACCTGACTTTCTGTCCCTCCACCAGCTAATTCCTAGTCACCTGACTTCCTGTCCCTCCAGCAGTTGACTAATTCCTGGTCACCTGATTTCCTGTCCCTCGACAAGCTGACTAATACCTGGTCACCTGACTTCCTGTCCCTCCCCCATAAGGCTGGCCACGCCACATCATTATGTAAATGATAGATATTCCCCTGATCGAAAATGGAGGGTAAAGAGGATTGAAAAAAAATGATCACAGTGCTGCCACAGATAGCTTTGTACCGCTCTGCGCAGTAGAAAGCTACGCAAATGCTGATTGTACACCGCTCCCCCCAGTGCCATCATCAATTCTGTGCCCTCGGTCAAGACGATGAAGGAGGATCCCGATAGAAGCTGGACTGATATGTCAATTATGAGTGCCGGCTTAAAGTGCAGTCTAAGAGAGAGAGTCTTTTCTCAGCAATGTGGCACAATGTGGGCGGGTCTAATTTGTCAGTTCATGCAGACGCCGCACATACAGGGAAAGGATCCTTGCATCAGCCCGGGGATCGGCAAGCAGGAAGTCGCCTCAAGGAATCATGGGACGCCCACCTTTTTGTAATAAAACTACACAGGAAGAAAAAAAAATCCTGGAGCTGGGCTTTAGGAATGCACAGCTTCCAATTGGCTGGGAAACAAGCCAAGCTGGCCAATCTAGAGACCTCATCCGTGTCCTTCCCTCCTGACAAACATAGAACACACCTCCATTATGTAGTGTCCAAAAGGGCCGCTAAAGGGGAAAAAATACTGTTCTTACGTGAAACAGGCTAATATTCACAGCTGTGCATTTAACTCTTCTGCTGCTGTTGACTGCTATCTTACACTAAAAGAGGCTGATATCATCAGAGGCTACAATCAGTGAAAATGTCATGTCTAAACAATCAGCAAGTTCTGAATCTCTGGGCTACTGAAGTCAAAAGTGAATGTAAAGACTTGCGGTTCTCTGCTACTGGTTAAACAACTCACCTATCACATCACCTGCCTCTGAAGCCACACCCCTGACTCACACACCTGTCTCACAACAGGCCTCCCAGGGTCAAGTGAGTGGGTGAAGGTGTGGCATTTTAGGGTATGGCCACACCCCCTTATCCACATGATTAACAGCAAGCCTCTGCTCCAGTGCAGAGGTAGGGTTTGGTCATATGGATCAGGTCTGACACTGGGCCGCAAAACTGTCATATACCCGAAGCTGTAGAATTAACATGGATCTCTGGTCACAGAAATGGGACGGTACTGCTTTCCATGTGGCCAGGTAACCTATTAAAAATAGTTTTTCATTACATCCAGAAATTAAGATCCTCAGATTCCTATATAAAAGTGTTCTCTCTCTCCCACTGTATAAACACCATTGTCTGCCCTTGTCCTTTAACAGTCCAAGAAGGAAAGCTCAACTCTAAGCGTTGTCTGCTGTCCAAACAACCAACGCTACGAACACACGGTGGTCTGAACTCAACCATGGCGGCTGATAAAGACCGCCTCAGCTAAGAATATAGAGATAATCTGGTGTGTGTACAGCAGCCACCCGACGTCTGCTAAAGATCCGGCATGCCACATCTTTAGCGATCTGCCTGAGCAGCCCCTGAGCGCATGGTTCTCCTAGATCCCCCCCTCCCACGGTTAACTGCTCCATCGTGTGTTGCTCATTGTCCGTCCATAGCAACAGGCGGCCCACTAGCCTGGAGGCTAGTGACGCATCTGTACAGCTATGCGTTGTCACCCCAGGGATCGAGTCCAGCCGGGGACAGCAATCCCTTGGCGAGTATGAAGCTTATAATTAAAGGGCTGTAAAAACTGTACCGGTACATTCACATATGTATGTTTCAACATAGAGGCATTTAATTAGTGTTGCTAAAGGTGGCCACTATCGGTCCAATTTCTAGCAAAAAAACGTTCAAGCAATCAGAAGGAAGGAGATATCAGGGTTTTGGTCCAACTAAATGAAATGTAGCTTTTCCTTATGCGGGGGCGGGGGGCAGCGCTGTTATCAGACAGGTGTAACAGATACACTGTGTAGTAGTCGCACCTCTTCCAGCACTTCTGATGGGAACCTATGACCCAAAGGTACAGTTAAAGCAGCAGGGACAGCCATACTATCTAGGAATAAAACACATATATAAGTAGATAAATACTTTTTCTACTTATATAACATATGTATTGCACTGTCCACTGTGTGATTTCAGTGAATTTGATATGGTGAATAAAGAGAAAACTGTTCCAGGCATTTCCACCCTTACTCTTCCCCCCCCCTCCCTCCTGGAAAGTGCACTGTCATATCTAGCTTGCTTTGTAAACACGTGAGCACAGCACAGATCATATTTCAGCAGCTTTTGCATTCTCATCCTCACACTGAACTGCGCTTGGCCAACCAGTGAGGAGCAGGGATGTGGGAGTGGAGATGACAAGCTTCCCTCTCCTGACAATGTACCAGAATAGAGCCAGGCTGACTGAGATAAGATTCATTAAAGCAGAAACATTTTTGATTATATTGAAATGCTTGCAATGCAGGGTCAGGTTCTGACTACATAATAAACACAGAGCAGTGGGTAAATGGAACTTGATTTTGTGTCTGACAATCCCGCTTTAAGGCAGCAAATACAATGACTGTAGCAGCAGACGCCTGTGCAAATAATACCAATGACTCTCACGGGGCTATTGTTTGCAAGTATCAGGAGTTCCCCTTTAAGAAATGGAAAAATGTACAAGACAAAAGGGGCGGAGCTGAATTTTTCCCAAGGAGCGTCAATATCTGCACATTTATTTACTTGCTTAATATCCTGATCATTGTGACATGCAGCATTCACAGATTGTAGCTTCCAATAATGAGCTTTTGCTAAGTTTCGATTGCACATGATTGTAACAGATTTCTTGTAAAGCGTACTTGTAGTGGATACACGATAATTAATGCTTTGTCGTTCCCTTGGTGAGACAGGAGTTACAAATGCTTTTTTTTCCCGGCAAGCTATTCCTCCCTCTGATACAACCCCCCAAAAAAGCTGCAGCGGGATACAACTATTGCAGTGAACAGCTCAGTTCATATGCATCTCCAAGCTGCCCTGGTGGCTTCTCCTAAAGTGGACCTGAACTCAGAACTTCCGCTCTGCTCGAAGAGATAAGCAACAGCATAATAACCTTTAAAGAAAAAAACATTTCTTTATTACAGCGGATACAAATCCTGCAATAAACCTTCAGTGTGTCTACTTCCTGCTTTCATGGAAGCAGACATAGGGTTAACATCCTGTGTTTACAAATTAGCTGCTCTGCCGAGGCAGCCAGCTGGCACAGGTGAGATTAAATTACAGTTGTGATTAGTCACAGATGAGGGGTATTTAGACAGGCTAAATACATACAGGGTGCATTTCTCTGTTTTCTTTCTGTCCAAGAGTTTAGGGTTACTTTAAACAGAGATAGATGCCTACAATTTGCATAAACTAGCCTGCAAGAATTCCTCAGCCTTGACTACTCCTGAGCCTCAGAGTTGAGATGCAATAGTTAGATTTCACTGCAGCTTTCCCAAGTCAATATAATGGGGAGAAAAATCTTGTAGTTGGATAAAGTCAAAGTTTGGGAATCTTTTTAAAAAGACTGTTGGTGGAAGAAGCAATACTCTGCTCAACTCCCCAGGGACGTTCCATTCAGGCCCCGCTGCTCTGCTCATCTTCCTGCTCAGCTGTCTGAGTTGTGAAGATTTTGAGAGCCCCAAAACCAAGTCAACCCTTCAGTGCCGCCAATTTTGATATTTCGCTCTATAGGGTAGCTCAGAATGACAGAGTTACTACCCAATCAGCAAAGCAGTGAGGACATAAAGACACGAATCAGCTAATGAAAATTACGGCTATGTCAGCGCTCAGAGACTAATTTGGCTGCCAGCCATAGCCGGAACTCAAATTCTAGAAAAAAAAAAAAGGCAATTTGGCCGTCGGCAATAGCCGTTGCCCGAATCATGCATCTCCCCCCCCAAGTTGCGACAACGTCATGCAGGAGTTTGCCTGCATAATGGTGATCAGTCTTTCGGCTTTACCCTGCGCCGAAATTTGAACGAGGCCAATGCAAATGTACGCCAAAGACACAGCTGGACTACAGGACAACAGACCTGGAAGAGGAGCAGAGAAGCAATGAGGACTGGAGGAAGCCATTTTTTTAAAATTTGCTTGAAATTCCACTTTATGATATACACCTCCGTTTATGGATCTAGCAATGCAGGCATATAACAGGTACACTTTGACAGGATGTCCGCTAAGGCCATATAAAAATGTCTCCCTGGTGTGACATTGAAATAGGTCTGGTTCAGAAAATTTTCCCAAAAAGTTTACATATTTTACATAAAATGTAGTTGTTTAAGGGCCCTTGAAACTGGGATATTAGGTGCTGAATAAGCCCCCACCAAGAAAAGCCAGAGGGAAAACAAAAAAATCATAATTTGTGGCACAAACCAATATATTATGGACAAAACCGTTCACTGTAATAATCGTTCCTTCATCCACAGTGACCGTGAGCGGTTTAAATTCCTTTATCAACCCTGGACCCACAGATAAACCGTACAAGAGCCACCTTCCCACGTTGAGTGCATTTATGGCAGTCCTTGGCATACAGATCTTGACAGTGCCAGTTGGCTTTGGCACTCCCAGTCAACGCTGGAGCGCACCGCATACACACCAGCTTTCATCTCTTCATACTGCCCGCAATTAGCGTTCGAGAAAAACAACTTTCAGTGCCAGATCAAGGCTTGGCGTAAGCAGAGAACTCTCCCAAATCATTCCGATTTCTCGTCTCCACCACAGGCTCTCTCAACTACATAAAAAAAGTCAATGTACGCTCCCCGAAAAAAACAAAACACCACCTTCTAAACCATACCATTCGATCTTGACCCCACAGTAATAATTTAAAAGACAGAAAAAGAAAAAAGAACGCAACATTAAAGATGGGAATGATTTCCAAAGAAAAAAAAAAAAAAAAGGAAAAAACCCGCCACTGGAAAAATGGGATTACCAAGAAGGTTTAAAACGCAGTCAGGTGAAATCTCCTTGTCCCTCCCACCCCATCCCTCCCCCGTCCATGGATACGGTACCAAACGTTACATTCTGGATGAGGATGATGTTTTTTTTATTGGATGACGGTTTCCCTGGTGGTGGTGGTGTGTTGGCGGAGGAGTCCGGCTCTGCCTTGTGCTGGGTTGTACCGCAGGGGGAAGCGCTGCCTCAGTCTATTTTCACCGCCGCATAGATTTTGCGGATGAACATGTAGGCGGCGTAGAAGCCGATGGTGCCGGTGAGGAGCCAGAAGGAGAGGACCATGAGAGTAGTGTAACCGAAATAAAGGAGGGACGGGATGAATTCCACGATATCCAGCTACAAGGCGTGGAGATAATGTGATGGGTTAGACAAAGGTTATACAACTACGTGACTCAATCCAGAAGGAAAATTACATATTGGAGACACGCACCTTATTTACAAAGTAGAATATGGCGTAGATCAACACGTAGAATGCGGATCCACCAGACACCAAAAACGTCCTCCACCACCAGCGGTAATCCTAGGAAATGCAGAGGAATTCATTAACATATTTAGATAAGACAGAACATTTCCATCCCGCTTTTCTCCTGGCAGACTCAAAGCGCCAGAGCTCAAAGCGCTTCTCCTTACTGAATAGGTGCTGACTTATTAAATAGGAAGCGACGTGATTCGAACCTTGGTCTTCTGTGACAGAGGCCATGATTTCTAAAGTCCAACCACTCACCAGTCCAACAAAGTGAACAAACGTAAAGCTGAGGACCATAATGCAACTCTTTTATTTGAATTCCAAATGCTGGGTACATAAACACATTTGAAAGCATTCCCTGTATGTAAAAATGTTTATTTTCACTTCAGAGAGCAGTATAGGCTTGCTAATCTCTGGCTAATCGGCAAGTGTAATAATTGCCGGCAAGAATCTCAACGGCCCGTGTCTTCATTCTGCCCCCTCCTTTTCTGCTGAAGTGACTCAGCTGTTGCCAGGGTGATTTATCTATTCAGCAGAGGGAGGGAGCAGAATCTAGACACAGGCTGAGAGTGTCTCCTAGCCAGAAAATGATTAACATTTGCCTATTAGCAAGAGATAAGCAAGCCAGTACTGCTCTCTGCAGTGGAAAACCATTTTAACACACAGGGAATGCTTTCAAATGTTCTTTTATGTAACAGAGTAGTTACTGAAATGTTAGTTTTGGGAGTATAATCCCACTTTTACCACTGCTACAATATTTCTACCCCATCATATACGTCTTTTAGCTGTAGCACAGCTGTGCACGATTGTGCTTGCTCCTGTGCAAAACCTCCGTCACTATCTGCTGCAGCACTAATTGGTGAAAGGGAGTATATGTTCCTTGAGCCAATGAGATTGATTTTTACCATTAAAAATACTTTTACATTTTCTCAGTTCATAGTAAAAAATACACACTGTAGCATTATTTCAGAATCAAATACCTTCACCATAAATTGTGACAGGAATGTAATTTAAAGAGACTCTGTAACAAAAATTCCATCCTTATTTCTTCTATCCTATAAGTTCCTATACCTGTTCTAATGTGCTCTGTCTAACTGCAGCCTTTTCTAGTTGCACAGTGGCTGTGCTATCTGTTGTACGTTATATGATCTAATCTTCTCTCCTCTGTCGGCTCTGTCGGGCTGAGGCAGTCAGGCTGGAATGCGCTGTGCTGCTTGTGATTGGATAGAAGCTATACACACCCTCTCCAGGCCCCCTGCACACTCTGATTCACACACTGAGCTACTCTCAGCCTATCACTTGCTGTGTCTTTTGGTTGTAAATACTGCATACAAATGGAAATTACAAGCCAGGATTGCAGCAGGGAGTGGCAGAAACAGCACAGAGGGGCCCAGGAGAACATACTGAAGAGAATGGTATGCTTTTTATTGTAAGAATTTTACAGTACAGATTTGCTTTAAGTTTTGGGATAAACAGTAGAAATAGCAGAACAAAATTTGCGTTTATCTACAATAGCGCTTTTTTTTTTAAACTAGAATTAGTAAAACTAAGAAATGTGTGAGGGGAAAAAATGTCATACAATGAAAGCCTAGTTAGTCTTGAAAAAAAGTGATACTTATTTCATTTAGGTGTCATACTCATAAGTAGGGATGAAGTTATTGCTGATTAAATAGGGACATAGGTAAATGTCAAAACTGCTCTGGTGCATAAAGGTGGAAACAACGTCTGGATGCAAAGTGGTTTGTGACCCACATTTATCCGACCTGAACACTGGTGGTTACTACAAGGCTCCATTATAGTGCTTCCTCAGAATAGCGTTTCATCACAATCCCCCTCATTATACAGCACTGTTTGTACTACTTCTGATTAAAATACACTCTCCTTATATGGCTCTTGATTATTTTAGTCTCCCCATTGCAGTACTCCCATTTAAAGGGAATCTGAAGTGAAAATAAACTTACGAGATAATGAATTGTATGTGTAGTACAGCTAATGCTAAGTACACACCATACAATTTTCTGGAAGATTTGCTGCCAGATTGATTATTTCCAACATGTCCGAGCTGGATTTTTAAAATGGTTTTCCTGATCGATTTCCATAAAAGTGAACGGAAATCGGTCGGAAAATAAAAAAAAAAACGATTGAAATTCTGATCGGACATGTTGGAAATAATCAATTTGGAAAAATTGTATGGTGTGTACCTAGCGTAAGAAATAAAACATTAGCAGCACAGATATGAGTTTGATATTGTTTCCAGTACAGGAAGAGTTAAGAAACTTCAGTTATCTATGCAAAAGAGCATCACTGAGCTCCAGGACCAAAAAAAAAGTTGTAGGCAGCACTGTCTTTTGAAGCTCTTATCTCAAACTGTCTCATTGTTTCTTGTTTGTTTGTGGTTTTCCTGCAGAGGAAAGTTGAAAAGGTCAGTAGCCTGCTCTGTGAAACCAATTAAAAAGCTGAGTGTAGGTTGTAAACTGCACATACTAGAGAATGATGCCATGTTATTAAAAAAAAAAAAAAGCTATATACCTGAAAATAAAATTATGAGACTATTTTCTTTGCTACTAATGTTCTATTAATTACCCATACTACACATAGAATTAATCATAAGTTTTTCGCTTCAGTGTCACTTTAAGTGGGATGAAACACAAAATTACATTTTTTCTCTAAAACATTAAGCTCAGGGAAAAAAAACAATACGCTAGAATCACTTTATAGTAAACTCCACGGGACCAGGAAAAGTAGTTAACTCTATCAGAATTGGTCACTGTATAAAACACATCTAGCGATGTATGGACAGAGCGACCAAGACAGAGATTTGTTGCCTGTCTGTATACCACAGGCTGATTCGTGTCACTTGACAGCACTTCAATGAAGCAAACTGATAATATTTGCAGGTCAAATTATCAGATTGCCATGTAATTAAGTAATTACTGAGCAAATAAAGGAGAGAACGATCTCTACTTCTCCCATGGATACAGTAGAAACTTTACTGCATTGTATACACAGCTTAGTACAGCTGAAGACACTGATAACCCTGGATGGAAATGGCAATCTTATCAATTAGCTTCTAAACAAAGTGAAAAGTTTTAGGATTAACCCTTCCAGTAACTTGTAAAACAGTCATGTTTTTAGCTACTAGTTTTATGCAGGGTTTAATGCTTTCGGTTATCCCCTTTTAACATGTCCCACCACAGAGATCAAAAGAGTCACAGAGTATCCAGAAAACGTTGAGTAGAAAATGTATCAGGATAACGCAATCCATTAGAACATAGCGATATGAACACGCCCAAACAAAAATATAAAGATACAAAAACTTCTCCTGGGAGAAAACTCCTTGAGAACTGCCCCCATTGTTGTTGGCCCCGCCTCTTCCCCAGACATCTCACCTCTGCACACAGCTGAAAGTAGACCATGACGATGCTGATCTGCGAACACGATACCACCAGGATGATGAAGACCAGGAACAGGAAACCGAACAAATAATAAAACTGGTTCTCCCAGATGGCCTGTAAAATACAGAGTGGGAACTGGTGAGTGACCTTCAGTCACACCTGCGCAGCCTATAAGCACTCGGATTGGTTACTTTATGCTTCGGACACACTATCACAACAACCAATCCATGCTCTGCACCCCAGCGACACAATCACAACCAACTGGTCATCACTGCGGAATATAAATAACTCTGTGAACCAAAAGTGATTTGGTTGCTGCAAGAATCACTTGATCACACACACTAAAGAAAAAAAAAAACCCTGCAGAAGGAAGTCAACTGAAATAGTTAGGTATTCAAGTTCTGACAGCTGGATCGATTGCTCACGACTGGTTGCAGGTATTTGATGCATACTTCCTTGTTAGGTGCCAATCACAAGATTCAGCATCAAAATGATTGTGTCCAAGTGCAATCTGTCGCAGGACCCCCTGTAACCGGAAGTGCAGTAGAGGATGGCGGTGATGTGCTAAACAGCCGGAACATCGGTACTTTAACCACTTAACGACCAGCCAACGCCGATAGGCGGCGGCTGGTCGTTTGTGGATTTCCACGGAAACGTTCCATGTCAGTTCACAGCGGGGGGGATCCGTGAACAGCCTGCGAGCCTCTGATCGCGGCTCGCAGGCGAAATGTAAACACGCGGGGAAATAATCCCGTGTTTACATCGTATGGCGGTTACAGCAGCGCCGTAATGGAGAATGGCGATCCCCGGCCTCTGATTGGCCAGGGATCGCCGGCATCTGATAGGCTGAAGCCTATCAGAGGCGGTACAGGACGGAACGTCGTCCCGTACCGCCCACAGTGATGAGGAGAGGAAGGGAAGGAGAGGGTGGGCGGAATAGCGCTGCGGAGGGGGGCTTTGAGGAGCGCAAGGCACAAGCAGGCGGTGATCAGACCCCCCCAGCAGGACATCCCCCTAGTGGGAAAAAAAGGGAAGTCTGATCGCCCTGGCTCTATCCTGATCTGTGCTGCGGGCTGAAGAGCCCACGCAGCACAGATCAATCAAAACTCGCCTGGTCCTTAAAGGGAAGGTTCAAACAATATAAAAAAATGAGTTTCACTTACCTAGGGCTTCTACCAGCCCCATGCAGCCATCCTGTGCCCTCGTAGTCACTCACATACATTTTAACGCATTACTGGTTCAATGCGTAAAAATGTACGCATTGAACCAGTAATGCGTAAAAATGTATGTGTTAATGTTCCTGCACTAGCGAGAATGCGTAAAAATGTACGCAATGCGTCCCGCCGACCTCCGAGGTCAGCAAGCTGCCAGCGGGGGACTGGAGCAGCAGTGAGTGACTATGAGGGCACAGGATGGCTACATGGGACTGGTAGAAGCCCCAAGTAAGTGAAACTCATTTTTTTATTTTGCTTGGACCTTCCATTTAAGTGGTCTAGAGCAGCAATAGCGCCTTGGTAAGTGGGTGTACATCACTGAGCCCACCCAGCCCACAGAGTGGTGATGAGGCTCTTAGATATTTTCCAGTTCAGACAAAGGTTTTACTGACCGTAACATGTTTTCCTGACACCATCTGTACCCCAGAGCGCGATACTTACACTGAAGATGAAGAACAGCTCGATGAACATGGCTCCGAACGGCAAAATTCCAGCCATGAGGATCCTGAAAAATGGAAAGAGATCATTTACAGAGGTAGAAATTATCTTAAGGTAAAGTATAGAAAAAAATTAAAGAATACCTCCGGTTTAAAAGAGAGCCTGTCATGTCACTGATGCAGGATTGGGAGAGTCTTGGCGTTCCCGGCTATAATTCCTTCACAGGTGATGCCCCGCCCCCCTCCTACTCAGTAATGCAGTCGCAGCATGTTTTCAAAGTCTTACGAAGCTCTTAGGACACCTCTGCGGCCCACCCCTTAAGCTCAGAAGCCACCAATTAAGCCGCGGCAATGCAGATGGGGGTGACCAGAGGCTTAGCAGAACTTTAAAAACACAACATGGCCATATTGCAGGGGGGACAGGGTACTCACCTGAATGAATTATATATGGCCAATCAAGTAACTATTAACCCCCCACCCCCACACAATCCTGCATCAGTAAGACAGATCCTGGCATGACAGGCTCTGTCTTTTATACTAGCATACTATTTGAAAGGAATACTTACAGCTGGAAAAAAATGGATTTTACCTTACCTGGGGATTCTTTAAACCCCCTGGTCTCGCCCTGTGCCCACAATGTCCTCCTGGTCCCCTCTGGCCTGTGCGGTGGCCACCACTGCTGGCCAGAAAGGATCAGGAGTACATTGTGGGCACAGTATGAGACCAGGGGGCTGAAAAAAGCCCCAGGCAAGTTAAAATCATTTTTTTCAGCCTTAAAAAGAGGAACTGTAGCAAAAATCTTAAAATTTAAAAAAACGCATACAAAGTACAAGTACATTTCTCCCAGAGTAAAATGAGCCATAAATTACTTTTTCTCCTATGTTTGCTTCCACTTACAGTAAGTAGTAGAAATCTGACATTACCGACAGATTTTGGACTAGCCCATCTTCTCATAGGGACGTTCTCAGGGTTTTCTTTATTTTTAAAAGTACTTCGTGAATGGCAGTTGCTCCGTCCAACTGCCAAAATAGTGTGCAGCGAGCAGGGAGGCTGGCCAGCTTCTTTATGTTAATCTTTTTTAGGGAATGTCTTTATAAAGAATAAAGGCCATGCTGAGAATCCCCTATGGAGAGATGGACTAGCCCAAAACCTGTCGCTAATGTCAGATTTCTACTACCTACTATAAGTGACAGCAACATAGTAGAGAAGTAATTTATGGCTCATTTTACTCTGGGAGAAATGTACTTATTTGTAGGTGTTTAAAATTTTAAGATTTTCGCGACAGTTCATCTTCAAGTATTTCTTTAAGACAATAGTGGGCTAGATTACCTGCTGCTGACCATCCTCTGACTGCTCATTGTCTTCCTCTTTCTCTTCACTGGGTATATGGAGTATATGGAGTTCAGAATCACTTGTGCACGTTCACAGGCACTTCCTCCAGATTATTCCAAAGTAGTAGCCCGTTGAATATTAAAGGGAAGGGAAACATGAGGGAACCCAAAGACAATGAGCAGCACAGACAAGGTCAGCGGGCAGGTCATTTAGCCCACCATGGGCTTAATTCACTTTTGTCCACACAAATTCAGGGGTAATTGAATTCCAATTTGTCCATTTTATTTCCTTTGCAATAAGAAGTAACACCTTGGGCTAAACCAATTTGTGGTCAAGTCTGGAGATGGTCAACAACATGCTTGTGCACACCAAAACATGCAGAGCTACTGAGCAGTGACGCAAGAATCTCCAGACTAATCCAAGGTCTGTTTGATGAAGTTTGTTAAAATACTAGATCTACATATATATTTTGATAAGAATTTCACTTTTACTTTGGGAAACTGGAGATTATTTTTAAAATAGAATTTAAAGAAAAAAAAAACCTAAAAGTTACATACAGTACTTACCTGAATGGAGAGAAGCCTGTGAATGGGCCAGAGGCTTCCCTTTGTTGACCCCACTGCCACTGGTTGGAACCTTCCTCTTGTTCGTGGCTGCACTCCCCTCCATATAGGAGTGCGGTCTTACTGTGCATGCAAGAGTACAGCCACTCCTGCGCATATGCACAAAGCCGTTTGTGGACGAGCACTCGTACACAGAGAGGAGGGCGACCAGAAGAACAGACCAAAAAAAGCTTAGAGGAACCCTGGACTGGAACAGTGGGCTTGTGGATGGATTGGAACGCCTCTCAACCACCCACATGCTTAACTCCACTTAGGTATGTAACGTCCCCCCCAATCTTACAAGTTTGCTTTAAAGTGAACCTGGGGCTCATTAGGGAAAAAAAAGAAGATTTTTTTTAGATACTTACCTAGGTAGAGGGAAGCATCTGGATAGCCCAGAGGCTTTTTGGGTCCTCAACCCCACCGAACCTTGCTGCACACAGACTCTCAGACAAGCATCTAACTTTTCTAACCCAGTCTAACTCATGACCTCATGCTTCACAGGCCGAGGCAGTGGCTCAGCTGACTTAATTTCCATCAGCCTTGGGTTCACTTTGAATCATTCTTTTTTTGATTGAGCACAGAGGGCATAGAGCTTATATCAAGTTATTATTGTTGTCTGTGACCAAACTAAGAAGTCACTCCGCTTCCTATCCACATTTCAGCTCCCAGCAGAACCAAAAGTAAGGTGAATGTCAATACTGTTGTAACAGGCGTTGGGAAGCAAATCCAGACTCAAAACACTGCTCTGATCTGGTCTGCAGAAAGATTTATGAGAATGTTCTATAGTAAAAAAAAATAAAGTGGACAGGAACTTACCCTACAAATCTCTTCATGTACCAGCGCTGTTCTGGGATCTGCCGGGGGATCTGATTGGTTCTGACGGGATTGTCGTATGGCTGTTTACGGAAGCCAAAGTAATAGCCGAGGTAGACCAACGGTAGAGAGATGCCAAACCACATACACAGCAGTGCCACCATGGTAGGGAACGGGACCTGGACAGACAGAGACAGGTTAGCTTAACCAGCAAAACCACTAAAGGCTCACATCTACAAGATTACCAAATAACTTCCTGAATGGCTTCCAAAGCAAATAAGTGTTTAAAGGGAAGGTTCAGGGAAACCTTTAAAAAAATAAACCCACTTACCTGGGGCTTCCTCCAGCCCGTGGCAGGCAGGAGGTGCCCTCGCCGCCGCTCCAGAGGCTTCCGGTCGTCTTCGGTGGCCGACCCGACCTGGCCAGGGCGGCTGCCAGGTCGGGCTTTTCTGCGCTCCAAGGACGGGCTCTTCTGCGTCCCACGCGGCGCGCTGACGTCAACGGACGTCCTCAGGGCTTTACTGCGCAGGCGCAGAACTACTGCGCATGCGCAGTACAGCCCGGAGGACGTCCGTTGACGTCAGCGCGCCCGCGTGGGACGCAGAAGCGCCCGTCCTTGGAGCGCAGAAGAGCCCGACCTGGCAGCCGGCCTGGCCAGGTCGGGTCGGCCACCGAAGACGACCGGAAGCCTCTAGAGCGGCGGCGAGGGCACCTCCTGCCTGCCACGGGCTGGAGGAAGCCCCAGGTAAGTGGATATGGATTTTTAATTTTTTTTAAAGGTTTCCCTGAACCTTCCCTTTAAAGAAAAACTCGACAGTACTTTAGATGGAACATCCCCAAGTTACATCAGTTAATGCAATTCCCTGGATAGAGGGAGAAGTTTGGACAGCTCATAAACTGCTGTACACTCCAGTCAAGCAGCATCTGACATTTGTACAGGAAGTCAACAAACCCAGCTAGCGAGGTAATAAAATGTAGGGGGAGATGTGGGGAGAGAAGAGGAGAGGAAGCCCTAAGTATAAATGCTTTTGTTACGATTATCTCAGGTTTACTTTATTCTTAAAGAGGCTACCGAAGAATCCGACTTACCGCTCCTGAAGAGTGTTTACCCCAGATGAAGCAATTCAGCACGAAACAAATACCGAAAACCACTCCAGGGTACAGCGTCGCTGTCTGAGGACACAAGAATTGACAATTAAGTAAAGAAAAGAACTACCTCCCCCCAATTATAACGTGCTAATAATTTTATTCTTCAATTCATTATCATATAAAACAAGTCAATGGAAGTCACACATTTAAAAAAACAAAAAGGGGACCGTCTAACATCAAAGCACTTGCCACAACGATTTAACCATTTACCGCCATCCTAACGTATTAAAACGTCATGCTTACCTCTATTAACGGCAACATGACGTTTTAATACGTCATGCATTCCCGCCGCTGCTACCGCCGTGTGCGCGCCGCTACCGCCGCTGTTACCGTCAGGATCCCGTGCTGAGTGATTGGGGAAGAGGACCGAACGGTCCTCTACCCAATCGCAGTGCCTGGAGTGAATGGACGTGACCGCGAACAGCGGCTACGTCCATTCAAATAAACAGGAAATGTAACAATTAAATAAAGTGTGTAAAAAAAAGTGAACACTTGCTAGAACGAGTGTTCACTAGCGCCATCTTGTGGCCAAAAAGTATATTACATCTACAAAATACATACATTTTCAAGTACATACACTTCATTAATAAAATTACACTTCCAACCTCCCCCCCCCCCCCCCCCCCCCAAAAAAAAAAAAAAAAAAACCACTTGTAAAAAAAAAAAATCAGCTTAAAAAAAAAAAAAAAATAGTTACCTTTGGAACTCCGCCTTTTTAATCTATATTTTGTGGGGGGGAAATTAATTTTAATTACATAGGGGCTTGTAATTATGTCCAGAACAAAAAAATAACACTTATATTTCAAAATAATTTACTGTCGCCATACATTGTGATAGGGACATAATTTAAACGGTTTAATAATCGGGAAAACTGGGCAAATAAAACGTGTTTGTTTTATCCACAGGAGAATGTTGAATTTTAAAACTATAATGGCTTAAAACTGAGAAAATGATTTTTTTCTTTTTTTTCCTGTTTTTCTCATTAAAACTCATTTAGAATAAAAAAATTCTTAGCAAAATGTACTATCCACAGAAAGCCTAATTGGTGGCGAAAAAAACGAGGTATAGATCATTTTCTTGTGATAAGTAGTAATAAAGTTATTAGGGAATAAAAGGGAGGAGCACTGACAGGTGAAAATTGCTCTTGTCCGTTAGGATAAAAACCCTTGGGGGTGAACTGGTTAAGGGAAACCTTAAAGGGAAGGTTCAGGGAGGGTGGAGAAAAAATAAAAATCCATATCCACTTACCTGGGGCTTCCTCCAGCCCGTGGCAGGCAGGAGGTGCCCTCGCCGCCGCTCCGCAGGCTCCCGGTGGTCTCCGGTGGCCGACCCGACCTGGCCAGGCCGGCTGCCAGGTCGGGCTCTTCTGCACTCCAAGTCCTTGTACTTCTGCGTCCCACGCTGGCGCTCTGACGTCATCGGACGTCCGCCGGGCTGTACTACGCATGCGCAGAACTACTGCGCATGCGCAGTACAGCCCGGCGGACGTCCGATGACGTTAGAGCGCCGGCGTGGGACGCAGAAGTACAAGGCCTTGGAGCGCAGAAGAGCCCGACCTGGCAGCCGGCCTGGCCAGGTCGGGTCGGCCACTGGGAGCCTGCGGAGCGGCGGCGAGGGCACCTCCTGCCTGCCACGGGCTGGAGGAAGCCCCAGGTAAGTGGAAATTGATTTTTATTTTTCCCCACCCTCCCTGAACCTTCCCTTTAAGCGAAAAAAAAATTGCCCATTTACTTACCTGTGGCTTCTTCCAGCCCCCTGAAGTCTTCCTGGTCCCTCGCCGCCGTCCACCTCTGATCGCCTCATGCGCTTCCCCTGCCGCGCGCCTCCTCCAATGCGCTCCCGTTGCTGGGAGTGCTCTTGCTAGCGCACATGCACAGGATGCTCCCAGCCGCGGGAGCATGACAAAGAAGGCGCAAGGCCAAAAAGAGTCGCCCAGCTTACGGAAGGAGAAGTGCAAGTTGATTGGTTCATTTGGAGGCTAAATACAATTTGCATATCAGCTGTAGTTAACAAAGTCTCACTCCTTACTTGGGTCACTGGAAGAATACTTGGTGTGTGAAGGTGATCATCATTCCATTACTTACACAGAAAGCTCCTTTGCGCCACCGATGCCCCTTCAAGGTACGATACAAACGTCCGGCAAAGAACCCGCCAAACACACTGAAATGACAACACCGTTATTGAGGGGGAGCAAGGAACCTGACAATAGGCTTAAGGTACATATATAAAAATGACCATTTCAGCCAATGATCGTTGTATGTGTACAGTGGCAGCCGATAAATCTTGCTCAGGCATCCTTAATGCCAGAGCACAACTGATCACAATGCTATTTTCAACCCCCTTGACCGACAGAAGTCTTACACTGATCATCATTACTCCACCCTCTCGCCATAGCAACAGAACTCATTGCTGGGCTCAAGGTTAGGGATGTGACTGCACAACATCTCCCAAATTATCGCCATAGGGATCGTTTCCTGATTCCAGATGGGCAACAATTCTTGCATGTGTGTACATAACTTTATTCTATAGAATAGATAAGGATAAGCACAATAATATGATCTAAAACAAAAAAAAAAGGTCAGAATAAGCAACTACTATTTCTATAGCAGCAGGTCAGGTTCATTTGAACCTATATCCAAATCCTGTTAAAGTGGACCCGAACTCTTGTACAGGACAGAAGGAAAACATAGAGAAATGCACACTGCAGGTATTTAGAAAGTTTAGCTGTCTTATTCCCACTCATGTGTGACTAATCACAAGTGTAATTTGATTTTGCAGCTGTGTCAGCTCAGGAATCTCCTCTGTCACAGCAAAACAGCTAATTTGTAAACACAGAATGATAATCCTAAATTTGCTTCCATGAAAGCAGGGAGTAGACACACTGCAGATTTTATTGCAAGATTTGTATGGTCAGCCTGACCATACAGAGGGTCTCTCATGTTCGTAATCCTTCATGAAGAGTAGCCACTGGTGCAATAATTTTCTATTCTGCTCCACTACATATTGATAGTAGGGTTGAAAAAAAAAATCTAGGTGTGAAGTATAAAAAAGCAGCAATGTCAGTGTGACGTTAAATGTGGTTCATTCAGCTTTCTCACAAAGAAATGATGCCCTACTGTTTTTTATGGCTGTCCTGCTATCAGCAGTGCTTACACAGCCACACAGAATTTTTAAATTTATATATGTAATATTATTCATGTCAGATGTCACAAGACACGCGACACGCATCTTACCCCATAAACATGAAGAGGAAGCAGGCTGTGGTCATGAGAGCGCCCCTGCTGGACGGAGACAACATTCCAAGCATGGCCACAACTGGAAGAGAAAACAACCAGAAGTCTCATGTCAATGCATCAGATTAAATATAAAATACATATTACACATACACACTAACGATGAGCAGGCGAGTGCGAAATTCAGTATTTCCTGAGTCAAAACCGAGGGTCGGTGTAAACAGACCACAGCAGATGGGGTCATCTCACCCTACTCAACGCCTCTGGCTGCCGCGCTCCACTCCACCCGCTGAAACTTCCACCACCTCTAGGGACCACCCTCACCTTTTGGTATGGCTGGCCCAACCCACAGACAGCACCGCTTTATATCATCCAATCCGATCTTATAAACTATAATCAGAGGCCCTGATGAGTCATTGGACGAAACGCGTAGGAAGTGGCCTAACGGACAGGAGGTGTTTTCAGTGCTCAGGAGGAGACGTCCTCGGAATTTTAACACATGCTTGTTTGAATTCATTTTTGTGAGTAGCGCTACTTTCTTTTATTTGTTTTAATAAATGGTTTTACTCTATATGAGCTTATCCAGTTGCAGTGGACTGTTTGTTGGCAGATGGTGAGGGACCCACAAGCCAGCAGGGGAACCATCCATAGAGTAAAGAGCTGTGCACATATGTGGTTGAGGCTGTCTGTGGCTTGGGCAGCAGAGAAATAAAGTGAGCACGGTCCCTGTTGGTGCCGGGTACACAGTTGTGGATGTGGTGGCCCCCGTTTTTCCAGACACGGTGATTAACTGGTAGTGGTGTCTCCCCTCAAGGCTATTTGAGCATATCTACGCCATGATAAGTTTGTTTCCTTTTATACATACGTGACATCGCCATAAGATTGAAGGAATCGGGAAGCTTATTAGATCGGATTGGATGATATAAAGTGGTGCTAGCTGTCTGTGGGTCGGGGCAGCCATTGCAAAAGGTGAGGGTGGTCCCTAGAGGTGGTGGAGCATGAATAAGACGGTGAATCCTAATGTACCACACAGGGATTTTGATGGTGGAAGATTCCTGGTGTATGGCAATCTATGCGATGAACTTTTTATGCTTAAATTTTATTTGATGTGCATTGGATTTGAAGGGGTGAAGAAACCAAAGGAAGCCTGGTATAAGGTGGAACTTTGTGGATAATATAGTGGACTGTAAGGCAGCACAAGGTTTTGTACTACTGTTTATGACATTTGAATATTAATGTGATATTCTTACCTATGCGGCATACCTACAGGTGGGGGCAATAGGTTTATTTGTAGTGTGGAGCGCGCCAACTTTTCCATTTTTGGGAACCTTTACTAAGTTTCCTATTGTTGTTTGTGATCTACAACACATAACCCAACTAACGCTGCTGATTTTGGACCCCTCGAGTAATAAGACAGTAACAAGCCTACTTGCACAAGGGCCACTATGACAGCAGCTTCCACCGGCCAAATAGCACTGGTCACCTGACAAAGCAATGTTACCCACTGGAGTTGGTGAATGAGATGCTAATTTGCCAGCTCACCTGCAAACTTTATGAAAACTGTATGCAGCATGGCATTTGGCCAATCACAATTGGTTGGAAGTGCATTTGATTGTCCATACATACTCATCCTGCCTAGGGACAATTATTTCAAATGGCATAGCAGGTGCCGAGGGGAGTGGTCATATTTACATATAAACAATTAACTCTCTGTGTCATGAGTGCAGAGGGTTAATGAATGTTTATATGTAAATTGGACCACTTTAAACTCATGGCCCCCTAAGCAGAGTGACCATAGCCCCTACTTTCTTTTATACATGTTTTAACAGCCATGGTGGTCTGGCTGAAGCCTGTAGCTCTACTGTCCCCTGTGCCAGTACAGACCATTCATCAAAAGGTTATAAGCAGTGCAATTTGTTGCTCCCTGCTATCTTAGACTGATATATGTACATGTGTGTATTCCCTAGAGTGGTACAGCCTGACAGGCCTCCACGGCAAACCCAGGTTATGAGCATAAAATGTTTGCTTGCGTGCTGACTGGTATAGGTAGAGTAGGGACCCTTACCGAAAAGACCTCATCGCTGGTGAAAGGGTCTAGTACACATACTTTTGCATTGTCCCCTCTCTTCAATCGCATCATTTTGCAACCTAGTTGTTTGTAATGCTGCTTGATGTGAGTGTAATGAGAGAAGCGGGTTAACCTCCCTAGTGTTCAATTTCTGCAGGATTTCTGTGCAAAAAGTGGTTCAATTAATTTTTGAGAAATTTTTGCTCGCAACTTACTAAAATCCGTCAAGCAAGGGTCTAGTATCCATTTTGAGTATAATAAAAGTTTCAAGACAAAATCATGTCAAAAAATTAAAATTTCAACTTTTTAATCACAAATAGAAAAATCCTCCTCAAATATGGATGAAGAAATAAATCTACAGATGCAGAAATAAATACCGTACAGTGTTTGCCTATAACATCTCTTTCGTGTGGTACAACAACTAAGGGCCAGTTCACACGCACACTTGCACGTCATTTACCGCCATTTATGCAAAAGCAGCATTTTGATCTTTATTTTTTCCACTGTCTGGAAGCAGCAGGGTCTGGTCATTCTGGGGTAGCACCGCACTCCTGTGTCCCCCTGTGGGATGAAAAATGACGATCGCTGGGAATTGCCATTGAAAGTCAGCAAATACTTTTCTGCACTCTTGCAGAAAAGCATTTGGACAAGACACTGGGCAGGTGATTGAGACATCCACCTGAACCAGCCCTAAAAGGTCAATACACACGCTGGTCTGAACTCTGAGTGGTGCACCATAACGACTGCCATGGCGGGGGTGGTCATTATGGTCAGACCAGCGTCACTACATCAGGTGCACAACAATTGCATGACGATCCGGCCTGTTACATTTTTAGCAATTCTCGAGCACAGCACAATAGCATTGTTCTCGCTGCTCCCACCAAGAGAAACTTCTCCATTACACACGCTCATCGTTTCTCCCCCCTGCATAGCAAAAGATGCATCGCGTGCAAAGGCTTTTGACACTTCAGTACAGTGTCGTTAGTGCACTGTCAGCTTTGGCTGACGACGCCTCTGTTGCGATGCGCGGGGGGTGAAAAGATGACAAGTGCATCTGACTTAGCAGCTTCCAGCGGGTGGGGAGGTGCAAAGAACAATGCCGTTGGGCCATGCTTAGGTATAGCTAAAGGTCCGACATGCCAAATCTTTAGGGATTGTCATTGGGCCATTTTACACACTCTGGTCTGCTGCACAACTCATAGCCCTGGTGGTCGTTATAGTCCGTCACAGCCGAGTTCAGACCAATGTGGCAATAAGGGTCATTCTCTGTACAATATACAGTATGGTATTCGAAAACAGAACTTGACTGTTTTGTAATGCTGCCTGTAATATGTGCCTACTGTCAGTAGGTGGTGAAAACATAACTCTTTCTAGGCCTGTTTTCAGCATAGACGAACCTAGCTCGTCAATATCCCTTGTAACAAATTTTTTACCAACAAGTCAGCCTCGTCATTACCACCAGGGAGGCTACTGATTGTTCATTTGATTGTACAAGCGGCACACAATTTGCATGCAAACTTGAATAATACCATCTCTACTACCGCTACATGGACAACAATAGGTGAAAAAAAATTATAATTCAAGAAGGTGTCCATGTCTGGGGTTGCTTTTGACATACTTACAGATAACAATGAGCACCATGCAAAAGAGCTGAATGCCAGAACCAAGGAGAGAGCTGAGGATCATGGGATACTGGGGTGGCCGGAAGACATCACCATGGACGAGCTTCCATCCGGATTCCTCCATTGTGTCTTCCTGTACGGAGAGGACAAGACAGTGGTGAGAGGATAGAAGGTCACACGTGACTGGGGATGAGAAGGCACCAACACAAGTACTTACAATATCATCCTCCTTGTTGTAGTTAGCTATGTCCTTCCTCAATGTTCTGATGATGATCATGCTCAGAATACCTGAAAAACACAAGAAGCAATAGATAGTTGTAAAAGTTGATGCAAAGAAGGAGGGATACCGAAACTTTGGCAATTAGCATAAACGTGGCAGGGATCATGGTGCCAGCAGGGAGATCAGTAAGGATATGTCTGGTGATGGGGGAGGGGATATCCGAGGTGGAAGAGTGGCATATTTGAGGGTTAGTAGAGATGGTGGCGAAGGGAAGGACATAAGTGTGTGTATGTGTGGGGGAATGAGCTTTGGGGAATTAAGGTGGCCATACATCTGTTGACATGACAGCCGATCGACCAACCGTTTTGATATTATCGAATCGGTTAAAAAAATTTGGGTGGAAATTGGTTGAATGTATCAATCTGAGATGTTGGGAAATCTCAGGCCAATGTTGTTGTCAGGTGAGATAATCACGGCATGCGATAACCACGAATGATTCACACGACGTAAACCCTGGCCTTTGTCCCTCAAAATGCATTATGTCCCCCCCCCCCCCCCCCCCCCCGATGCCTGTACTTTACCTGTCACGCTGTCCCTAGAGTGTTCTTTCTGTATTTTCGCATTGGCGCTACACGTGGCTACTGGCATATACAACGTTGGGTGCGTGTGTGATGTCATTTGGGCTGGGGCTGCCATGCTAACGGGCCTCTAGTTTGTGTTTCCCCCAGGCCAAAAGGTCCCAGTCCTCCCCTGGTTAGGAGGACTCTCAGAACGGAAAACAGGTTTATACTACAAAGCAGACTAGCACATTCTGTATCTAAAAATCATGTGAACAGCTCAGAAGGTTTATCAGCCCGCAGTGGTTTTCAGCAAGAGTAAGGGCCCCCTGCAGCTGCCCCAGAATCCTCCACAAACCTGACAAAAAGAAAACAACCACCACAGAGTTGATGATGGAGAACCAGTGAATCTGCACATCACTCATGGTGAGATAGGTGTCCCAGCGAGATGCCCATTTTATGACACTTTCCTGGTGGAAGAAAAAGATGGCCGTTTAGCAACAGTTTCATTACCCACAATTCTCTGCACCACTATAGCAAAAAGATTCTTTGTGATCTCACCTGCCAGTGCACAGAGTATGTAAAGAGTACTTTATTCTCCTTAGCAGGGTCGATCTCTTGAGGGGCAGAATTGGAGCTCTCTGGCACAGTGCAGGCTTTGTCCTCCGTGCCTTTTAGATCTACAAAAAGCAAAATTAAAATAAATCCACTTAAAACTGATCTTGCATTTACTTTTGGATACTGGAGGAGGAGAGGTTATAGTTAGTAGAGGAGAAGGTTAGTGTTAGTAGAGGCGAGGGGAGGTTAGTGTTAGGAGAGGGGAGGTTAGTGTTAGGAGAGGGGAGGTTAGCGTTAGGAGAGGGGAGGGAAGGTTAGCGTTAGGAGAGGGTAGATTGGTCATAGGAGAAGAGAGGTTAGTGTTAGGAGAGGAGATGATAGTGTTAGGTGTCATCAGGAAAATGTTAAGATCGGAGTGGGAAGTTAGGGTTTCTCTATGCTGATCCCTTGCTGAAGTATTAAAGTACAACTGAATCCAGAGGGATATGGAGGCTGACATATTTATTTCCTTTTAAGCAATACCAGTTGCCTGGCTGTCCTGCTGATCCTCTGCCTCTAGTACTTTTAGCCATAGACCCTGAACAAGCAGATCGGGTGTTTCAACAATACCAGTTGCCTGGCAGCTCTGCTAGTCTACTTGGCTGCAGTAGTGCCAAGTAGACCAGCAGAGCTGCCAGGCAACTTGTTGTATTGTTGTAACACCTGATCTGCTGCATGCTTGTTCAGGGTCTATGGCTAGAAGTACTAGAGGCAGAGGATCAGAAGGATAGCCAGGTAACTGGTATTTCTTAAAAGGAATAATTATCTCAGCCTCCATATACTTCTCACTACAGTTGTCCTTTAAAAGATAATCTGAGGCCCACTGGATTCTTGGCAGAAGCTATCATGACCTCTTGCCTTGGCTGTGAACCTTCTAGACAAGATAAGATATACTGTATAACATTTATATTGCGCTTTTCTCCTGGTGAACTCAAAGCACCTTAGAGTTGCAGCCGCTTACGCCCTTTCCACGGGTGATCAGAATCATTAGGGAGCATTGCCCAAAACTCCTGACTGTTTATGTACTGCCTTGAGCTGCAATTCGAACCCTGGTCAAAGGCAGCAACCTTAACCAGTATGATATCCAGCTGCTCTAGCATGAGTAGAAGGCTTTACACCTACATGAATGAGATCCAAGATTGTTACTGATCCAATCAAAGCAAAACCTACCAGCGAGTCCTCCCAACAGGTATGTTATCCCATCCTCATGGTAATCAGGAATTGGGGTTGCCATCTATTCAATACCCCAGATCCAGCATCAAGTGCTTGTCCAGTGAGGTCACATGTCGTGCCTGCAATTACCTAGCTGGTACTAGCTGGAGTGGTTTACAGTGGGAGAGGCATTCACAAAAACACAACATGAGAGGGGCGGAGCCTACAATCCTCACTGGTTACTTTTCTTACCTTCCATTTTGATGCTCTGTGGTACCACCTCAAACCTCACCACCCTGAACGTGGGCTCCTGGTTCTCCTCCACCTCCTCCCGGTGGAAGTACAGGTAGAAGGTCAGGTGATTGTGCAGGTAGAACTAGACGGACACAAGAAGACAGCAGGATCAGTAAAGTGGGGTATGGTCACCAGGTAGCCATGGTAACCACCTTTCTTTATAATTAGGATACTCGCAACTGCTTTCATAATCTCTCAGTATAGGGCTGTCTTACAGCAATACACAACAAGCCGGATATCCTAGAATGGTCAAAACCCACAACCGAGGGTTAAAGCCGACCTGAACTCAGAACATACTCTATGCTCTAAAAAATACACAACAGCAAAATAACCTTTACAGAAAAACATCTCTTTGTTACAGCTGATATAAATCCTAAAAGAAATGTGCACTGTTCCTATTTTCTGATTCCTGGAAGCAGACATATTATTAACATCCTGTGCTTTCAAATGAGCTCATCGGCCGTCTCTGCCATGGCAGTCATGTGACACAGGGAGATATCAAATTACAGTGGGGATTAGTCACAGATGAGGGGGAATTAGAGGCCAAACTCTCTAAATAGATACAGGGTGCATTTCTCTAGGTTTTCCTTCTGTCCCGTGCAAGAGTTCAGGTCCACTTTAAAGTGCATTCGTGCGCACGCACGCACGCACACACGTTTGGGGCCCACTGCTGTATAGGTGTGCTGCTATGAAAGAACAGGGCCGACAGAACAGGGCGTGAATGGGTGGCATGTAGCATGCGCGGGGAGTAGGAGAACAGTGTCATCAGCTTGCATTTGGCTGAGGCGTTCCAACCAGGCAGATCATAGAGGTGGATCAGGGCAACTGTACACACACTAGATTCCCAGCAGAGGCTTGACAACGCTACAGAATACAGCAAACAATAGAATTGTATCCCCCAGTGTGTAGAAAGCACCAAAAATCATAATGTTTTGGGGCACACAGGGTCCCCTTCCTCAACGCACAGTGTATATGCACTAAAGAAGGGGACCTAAAACATTACCAGCAGTCCCCACTTACAAACCACTCAAATTACAACCTTTCATACATACAAAGTTGTCGTCTTGTACAAAATTTAATGTGCTATTGGTTTTTACATATTTTTGTTGTTAGGCGTTACAATTTTGCGCTTTATGGCTATCCTGCATCTTTAGTTGTTTATGTTTGTCTAAGAATCTAAAATACATTTTGATACATTATGATTTTTGTGTATGCAAAGTTCATTTGACTCAGATTCTCCCACTTAGATTTATCCTAAAATCTACATGTTACTGTATCGTATAAACTATTGTAAGTAGAAAAAATTGTTTAGGTTACATGTTTCAATTATGATTTAGTATTTATATAGCGCCAATATCTTTTGCAGCGCTGTACAGAGTATACTGTATATTGTCTTGTCACTACTGTCCCTCAGAGGGGCTCACAATTGAATCCCTACCATAGTCCTATGTCTGTGTATAGGCCCATACACACGTCGGCTTTTTCCGAACGACGGGTCCTTTGAAAGTCCCGTCGTTCAGTCGTCCGCACGCCAAATCGGGCGTGTGTACAGACTGTCGTTCGGGAGATCAGACTGGTCTTGAGCGATCCGCCCGGCGGATCGTTCAAAACCAGTCTTATCACCCGAACGACAGTCTGTACACACGCCCGATTTGGCGTGCGGACGACTGAACGACGGGACGTTCAAACGACCAGTCGTTCGCAAAAGTCCGACGTGTGTATGGGCCTTATGTATCATGTAGTGTGTGTATTGTAGTCCAGGGACAATTTAGGGGGAATCCAATTAACTTATCTGTATGGTTTTGGGACGTGGGAGGAAACCGGAGTGGCCAGAGGAAACCAACACAGACTCGGGGTGACCATACAAACTCCATGCAGATAGTGTACAGCGCTGCGTAATATGTTGGCGCTATATAAATATAATAAATAATAATAAGAATAATAATAGTGCCCTGGCTGGGATTCAGTGCTGCAAGGCAAGAGCACTAACCACTACGCCACCCAAATGCAGAGTTGTCCGAAAGTAAATCATATATCCCCGTTTCACTATGTATAGCACAGGACTCAACTTACATATAAATTCAGCTTACAAACAATCTCCTGGAACAGAAGCAGTTTGTAATTAGGGGGGCGCCTGTATTTTAGCTTTTTCTACACACAGATGAATTCACACTGTTCACCATGCTTTGAAATGTTTGCCATCTTTATATTTTCCTTTTCCAAAACTACAGTATTGGCCAAAAGTTTTGAGACTGTCAAAAATATGAGTTTTCACAAAGTTTGCTGCTAAACTGCTTTTAGATCTTAGTTTCAGTTGTTTATGTGATGTACTGAATTATAATTATAAGCACTTCATACGTTTCAAAGGCTTTTATTGACAATTACATGAGATTTGTGCAAAGAGTCAGTATTTGCCCTTCTTTTTCAGGACCTCTGCAATTTGATTAGACATGCTCTCAATCAGCTTCTGGGCCAAATCCTGACTGATAGCAACCCATTCTTTCCTTATCACTTCTTTGAGTTTCTCAGAATTAGTTGGTTTTTGTTCGTCCACCCGCCTCTTGAGGAATGACCACAAGTTCTCAATGGGATTAAAGGCCCATACACACGTCGGATTTTTTTAAACGACGGGCCGTTCGTACGTCAAATCGGGCGTGTGTACAGTCCGTCGTTCAGGTGATAAGACTGGTCTTCAGAGATCCGCCAGGCGGATTGTTCAAAACCAGTCTTATCACCTGAACGACGGACTGTACACACACCCCGATTTGACGTCCGGACGACTGAACGTCCAAACGACCCGTCGTTTAAAAAAAATCTGACGTGTGTATGGGCCTTAAAGAGAATCTGTATTGTTAAAATCGCTCAAAAGTAAACATACCAGTGCGTTAGGGGACATCTCCTATTACCCTCTGTCACAATTTCGCCGCTCCTCACCGCATTAAAAGTGGTTAAAAACAGTTTTAAAAAGTTTGTTTGTAAACAAACAAAAATGGCCACCAAAACAGGAAGTAGGTTGATGCACAGTATGTCCACACATAGAAAATACATTTATACACAAGCAGGCTGTATACAGCATTCCTTTTGAATCTCAAGAGATCATTTGTGTGTTTCTTCCCCCTGTTCTCATGCACTGAAGTTTCAGGATGCTCTTTTCTTCCTGCAAACAGCTTTGCCCTTGTCTGTAATTCTTCAGTATGTGAAAGCCCAGCCAGCTCAGAGGATGATTTATCCAGCTTGTAAAAGATAAGAGAGAAGAGAGAAGCTGCTCTAATCTAAATAATACACAGGCAGTGTGCAGAGAGGGGGGAGTTCATAGCAGAACCACAACACTGAAGAACTTGGCAGCCTTCCAGACACAGGCCGACACGTCTGACAGGGGAAAGATACATTGATTTATTACAGAGACTGTGATAGTAGAAAGTGCTGCAGTTAGCCAGAACACATTAGAATAGCTTTTGGAATTTATAGGATGATAAAAAACAGGATGCAATTTTTGTTACGGAGTCTCTTTAAGATGTGTGGAGTTTCTAGGCCATGGATCCAAAATTTCAATGTTTTGGTCCCCAAGCCACTTAATTATCACTTGCCTTATGACACGGTGCTCCATCGTGCTGCAAAGTGCATTGTTCTTCACCAAACTGTTGTTGGATTGTTGGACGAAGTTGCTGTTGGAGGGTATTTTGGTACCATTCTTTATTCATGGCTGTGTTTTTTGGCAAAATTGGGAGTGAGCCCACTCCCTTGGATGAGAAGCAACCCCACACATGAATGGTCTCAGAATACTTTACTGTTGGCATGACAGTACTGATGGTAGCGCTCACCTTTTCTTCTCCTGACAAGCCTTTTTCCAGATGCCCCAAACAATCGGAAAGGGGCTTCATCGGAGAATATGACTTTGCCCCAGTCCTCAGCAGTCCATTCATCATAGTTTCTGCAGAAGATCAATCTGTCCCTGATGTTTTTTTGGGAGAGAAGTGGCTTCTTTGCTGCCCTTCTTGACACCAGGCCATCTTCCAAAAGTCTTCGCCTCACTGTGCATGCAGATGCGCTCACACCTGCCTGCTGCCATTCCTGAGCAACCACTGCACTGGTTGCACTCCAATCCCACAGCTGAATCCTCTTTAGGAGACGATCCTGGCGCTCGCTGGACTTTCTTGGATGCCCTGAAGACTTCTTAACAAGAATTTAACCTCTTTCCTTGAAGTTCTTGATGATCCTATAAAATTGTTGATTTAGGTGCAATGTTAGTAGCCACAATATTCTTGCCTGTGAAGCTATTTTTATGCAACGCAATGATGGCTGCATGCTTTTCTTTGCTGGTCATCATGGTTAACAATGGAAGATCAATGATTTCAAGCATCATCCTTCTTTTAACATGTCAAGTCTCCCTTCTCACCAATGTCCGCTGTTTGTCACTGTAATAACTTCTCCGGTTTGCAGTGTTTAGTCCCGCAAATTGGGTTTTAACCATCTCTATTGCTGCGCAGTTAGCTTCTGTGGACCTATGGCCGGCTGGTGTCCCAGCGCAGCTCTCAGGTCTCCACGTTGCAAAGCTACTCATCCGGCATTGGTGTCAGAGCAGTCCCGAAGAGACACATGGGTACATGATAGGCGTGCTGGTCCAGGTGCGCTTATGGTCCGCCCACCAACGCGTTTCACGCCATGGGCGTTTCTTCAGGGTTACTTTTTCCCACACCCGCCTCTCTGACTGTAACCAAGCAACCTAAACATCCAATAGCATAATGGCTTGTACACACCATACAATTTCTCAGCACATAAATGGTACAATAGATAATTTCCCACAGGTCTGCTCTAATATCCGATCGTTTTTCTGATTTTCTGATCACTTCTATACATAATCGCCTAAGCCTCGGGGTCACACTAGGGACGCAGCTGTATGCTTTTCGCAGCATGTTGATTCTAATGTACCACGTTCACATCTATGTGCCGTGTTACTGTTCGTTTGAGGAAATGTGGTGTTGCATGCATATCTGTGCCTTGCGCTGTGAAGCGCACAGCAATGCAAGTGAATGGGTGCGCTTTTTTAGTGCACAGTAATGCACTTTGGAGATGCAGGTTTTTTTTTACCCCTAATTAAAAATAAATAAATAAAATAAAATAAAAAAATCAGATGAATACAAATCTTTATTGACATGCTGAACAAAAACATGTTCAAGCGCATGTAAAACGAATAGCTCCGCTTTAAAAAAAAAAAAAAAAAAAAAAAAAAAAAAAGCACACTAGACGCACTGAAACATGTTATGAAACGCACATCAACGCATGCACTTTTTATCATGCGCTAAAATACGTTTTTGAATGCACCCAATGTGATCGAGGCTTTACTGTGCAAGCGCATGGCGGGGGGGGGGGGGGGGGTACGCGGCATGGGGCTGAGCAATAAGCATTGGAGGGGGTCACTGGAGGAACAGCGAAGTGCAGGATGACAGCAAGGGACGAGGAAGACTTCAGGGGGCTGGAAGAAGCCCAAGGGAAGTAAATGGGCATTTTTGTTTCCAATTTAGGTTTCCATTAACCCTTGGTTGTGTTTTGTTCATTCTAGGCTATTTGGCTTGGGTTGTATTGCAGCCCTATACTGAGTTTATGCTGAATACACACAGTGCAATTTCCTGTCAGATCGACGAGTCAAATCAATAGTTTCCGACATGTTTTATAATACATTATTTAGGAGACTCATTTTTAACTTAATTTTCCTAATTTCAGCATCAGAAACACTTCCTCTATCTATCATCCCGCCCTCCCAGTGATGTTTAGCCTAGGCTGATTAGCTATGCGGAATTCTGCTCCCATTGATATTCGGTCTAGGATATGATGTCACACAGCTCTCTGCCCCAGCGCACTCTGGGAGATCATGTGATGTTCCTGCTCACTTCAGAACATACAAACATTCTGCAGTGATGCACTTTGTCAGCAGTAAAGGTGCCCACTAACAGTACAATCTCCCGATCAATTGGATTGGGTACTGTTAATAGTGCCGATCGACAAAATACGATCATTCCGTCAATCCGAACTTCAGAACAATTCTTTTGATCCAATTAGATTGCTCATCATTTTCCCCTCCATCGTTGTGCCCGAACAATCGTTTCCAATCAATTGTAACAATCAGGCAGTTGATTGGACAGTGTATCACTTCTGAAATTGGATCGTTAATGGGCACCTTAACGATGTCGCCAACCTGTGATAAATGGGCAAACACTGACTAAATAATTTATAAAGTAGTATAATACAAAATGAGCAATCTTGATTTTTAAATTACACTCAGTAGAGTTCCTCTTGAAGTTTCCCATGCCTCACTGAAAGCACATTTACCTTGTTGTTGTCAGAGAAGCCCAGGCGGTATCCATGCTCAAACTGCACCTCCCTCTCCCGCTCCTTCTTGTCATCCTCATCGTGGCCAAGATGGACGTCAAGCCTGGTGGCCACCGGCAGGTTATCGGCTATCCTAAACCCAACACAGCAGATGCTGATTAGTATTATATCTTTATTCAGTTCTTCAGCTCTGACACAATCTGTGCAACACCTTACAGGGTATGATGAATAACTCTTACTACTACCCTAACTAACTACTTACTAAAAACTTTAGACTAAGGGCCTGTTTCCACTAGACACGCTGCAATGCGGAAACCGTTCCGCATCGCAAGGAAACTGTAACCAATGCAAGGTAATGGAGTAGTTTCCATTGCTGCAAATTTACCTACGCGATCCGGAAATTATGGAAAGCATGCTGCAGTTTTCCGCAGCACGCTTCCAATTCCCGATAGCCGCCAACGGGAAGCCGCATGACGCTGCATCCAGTTGTCTGGAAGACAACCGGAAGTACCTGTGGAGAGATATGAGGTGATGCAGCCATCACTTCGCATTCTAATCGCTAGTGGAAACGCTCCCTAACAGATTGTAAAAGAAAATGGAAAGCAAAACCAATTTCCACCAAAACACAATGCTATAGCTCAAAAAAAAAAGTGCATTTCCAAAAGTGACAAGATTAAAAATGGCATGAAACTCAAAATTTCAGCTCTGCTCTAAAACAAACAGCATTTATATAAAGTCACTGGAAGGGTTCATAATTCAAGATTCTACTTCACTGTAGCTAACCGACAACATTGCCTTACAAATTATTAGATTGTCTTGTAATTAACCCACCTGGATTTTAGGGTAGTTTTAAAAAGGTTTCAGACCCTAACATCAGGAATAAATCATGCCGCCAGAACGCCAGCAGCCCCTTCTCTCCCTCACCTCCCTGGGCTCCAGCACTGCAATTTTACCTCCATCCTCTGGGTGGCGCTGTAACTCTTTGGTGAGAACAATGACAGCGATCTCACCAGAGTGATTCAGAGCCTCTGAGGACAGGAAGGAGAACAGTTACCGACGTCTGGATCCTTCAGGTGAGTAAAAGCTCCCGCTGCGCGCTATACTCTGCGTAGAGCTCCCGGCGGCTAGGCCGAGTGTAGCTCGGGATCACTGCCAGGGAGGTTAAGTATTTGCAGCGCAAACAAGAGAATCAGGTAATTTGTCCAGCAATCCTGAAATGTTATCAATTAGCTTCAGTGAAGAGGAACTTTAAGTTATGAACCCTTCCAGTGATACCAATTTTCCATTTGTTTAATGTAGGGCTGCACGGTTTTTCGGTTTAAAACCGAAACCGCGGTTCGTGGCAAGACGATCTGCTAATCGTCAGTTTCCTCGGTTTTTCGGTCCGCTGTCTATACCTTGTTTCTGGCCCCGCTGTGCGCAGATTGGCCAGAAGCAGTGAATATGTATGAGTGTTAATGAGCGGGGGGGCGGATCCACTAGAGCGAGCGGCTGGGCACATACAGCTTTCTGTATGTGCCCAGCCGCTCGCTCTATTGGATCCGCCCCCCCCCCCCCCCGCTCATTAACACTCATACATATTCACTGCTTCTGGCCAATCCGCGCACAGCGGGGCCAGAAACAAGGCAGTGTTCTCCCTAGAACAATTACCACCCGGCTGCTTTCCTGGCTGGCTGTCATCACCCCCCTGTCCGATTATCAAGGTGCACGGGCTTGCTTGGGAAAAAAAAGCAAGCAGCGCTGTTCTGAAGTCTGTCCCTGTACTGCTCCGCTCTGTGCATGAGATCTCGCCCTTCCCGGCGAGCTCGTGCCTCCATTAGCTCAGCCATGGAGGCACGAGCCCGCCGGGAAGCGCGAGATCTCATGCACAGAGCGAAGCAGTACAGGGACAGACTTCAGAACAGCGCTGCTTGCTTTTTTTACCAAGCAAGCCCGTGCACCCTGATAATCGGGCAGGGGGGTGATGACAGCCACGATAGTGCGACTGTGCGCGGCTCAGCCGTCAGTCTGCAAGCTTGAAAGTATGCGCAGCTTCGCACTGTCGGCTGAACATTAATGTATTTCATACATACATGCCTGATATTACTGGCGAGCAGCCCTCTCTCCCCCCCCCCCCCCCCCCCCCCCCCCCCCCCCCCAAGTGCAAAAGCTTGTTTAGAGGAGGGGAAAAAAAATAATAATAATAATGGGGGAAAATCGAAATAGCAATTTCTGGGAGAAAAATCGCAATTTCGATTTTTCCCTAAAATCGTGCAGCCCTAGTTTAATGTTATAGAGCAGAGATACGTTTTTCATTCTCATACCACATTACAAAGGTAACCTAAACTGAAGTTAAAAAAAAAAAGTTTATCTTAACTGGAGCTTCTACTAGCCCCCTGAAGCCACCCTGTTCCAGTGCTGTCACTAAGTGTTCCTCCAGGCCCACGCAGCGACCCTCTTCTGGCCGGCCAGCTGGCGAGTCGACATCCACAGGAGTGCGATCAAGAGACATGAAGACCAGGCCTGTGCATCCAAATGACAGAGGGTCGCTGCAGAGACTGGAAGATCGCTTTGTGGTGGCGCGGGCACAGGTCGGCTGCAGGGGTCTGGTAGAAGCCCCAAGTAAGTTAAAAGGAACTCTGAGCACCTCTCATGGGCATGCCTTTAAGACTCTGACCAGTACTGTGAAGTACTTAAAGGGACACTTAAGTCAAACAAAAAAAATGATTTTTACTCACCTAGGGCTTCCAATAGCCCCCTGCAGCTGTCCGGTGCCCTCGCCGTCTCCCTCCGATCCTCCTGGCCCCACCAGCAGCCACTTCCTGTTTCGGTGACAGGAGCTGACAGGCTGGGGATGCGAGAGATTCTTTGCGTTCCCAGACACATTAGCACCCTCTATGCTGCTATATAATATATGATATATGCTATAGCAGCATAGATGGCGCTATTGTGGCCAGGAACGCGAAGAATCACTCGCATCCCCAGCCTGTCAGCTCCTGTCACCGAAACAGGAAGTGGCTGCCGGCGGGGCCAGGAGGATCGGAGGGAGGCGGCGAGGGCACCGGACAGCTGCAGGGGGCTATTGGAAGCCCTAGGTGAGTAAAACTCATTTTTTTTGTTTGACTTAAGTGTCCCTTTAAAGATGCAGATCTTTCTGTAGCCTGAAAAGTATGAAGAAGAAGTCAGCACACAGGCTTAAAGGAACAACCAGGGCTGAATTTATTGTCCCATCACATACATGTGCAATACATGTCCGACCTGCAAGGCCTTGCAGGTCTGACACGTATTGCACATGTATGTGATGGGAGGTTGGACATGTATTGCACATGTATGTGATGGGACAATAAATTCAGCACTGGTTGTTCCTTTAAAGAAAACCTGAACTGAAAATGAATAGTCAAAATAAACATGCACAAGACATACTAACTTCCCGTGTAGTCTACTCCTAAATCTCTTTCTCCTCTCCCATGTCCTGTTTGTACACTGATCAATGGAATTCACTGTCCTCCATTTTGAAAATGGCCATTACCCCATAACAGCTTTCAGGTCAGCACACCTGTTAAACTGTAACATTGCCCACTTCAGCCATAGGGAAACATGGACATTACTTTGCACATCAGTTGTCCTCTCAGCTATAACTGACAGCAACTGATATATTTCAGTTCTGACAAAATGTTGTCAGAACTGGATGGGATCATTGTCAGAAGAAAATGGTAAACTTCTGAGGGGAACTGATGGCAAGGTAACTATGTAATGTTCATTTGAAGTTACCTCGTGTTTATTTTAAATAATTTTACACAGTTCAGGTTCCCTTTAAGCCTGTGTGCAGACTTCTTCATACTTTTCTGTTGGACAGCCTGGAAGCCCAGCACCAGCATCCACACGCACTGGAGTGCGGTCCTTTTTCTACAAAACGTTTCTGTAGCCTAAATCACCTAAAATTAAATCACCAAATTAAAAATAGCGGCTGCCATCTTGGCTATGTTAAAACTTCCAGGTCACCAATGTCTTCTCTGTTAGAGAAGTGCATCGCTGAAGGAAGAGGAAGGGACACGCATGGCTATTGCAAGAGGCTTCTCCAGAGGGGTCATAGCACCTCTTTGTTGGAAGTCATTTGGCTTAAAAGCATGCCCATGAGAGGTGCTCGGAGTACCTTTAAAGTGTTTTTTTTTTCCTCTTCAGTTAAAAAGAACACAACCCAGCACTGTAGAAAAAAAAATCCACTTACCTGGAGCCTCCTCCAGCCCCTGCCAGCTGTCCTGTGCCCTCGCCGAAGCTCCGGTGGCCTGGGGTCCCCTCCGGCGCACAATGTCCTGCGCGATTGGCTCTCAGAGCTGAGCTGACGTCATCCGGACTGTACTGCGCAAGTGCAGCAGTTCTGCATCTGCGCAGTACAGTCCGGATGTCAGTGCAACTCCGTGAGTGGATTTTTTATTTTTATTGTGCTCGGACCCTACCTTTAATCACCCATTGGGTTTTACAGAATGGAAGCTACGTGTAGAGTTGAAGTATAACATTACAGTATTTCCGGATGTAGACCGGAAACTCACAAATGGATGTAGTACTCCTCCTGGATGCGCTCGGCGATCAGCTTGCTCTCTTCCACAGTCAGCACCTGAGGCTTGTTGGGAGAGCCGCACAGAATCTCACACTTCTTGTTGCTGTTCATCGACACCTTGAACGGCGTGTTAACAATACGATCGCCTCGGAGCACCTCCCCTGAAAAACATACGAGGTGCGGTTAAAGATCACTCTGGCCAAACTGCTCTATTCACAGCTAAGTATACAGAAATGGGACCTTTAACAGAGATAGGTTAGTTGCGCTAATTTTTACTTATCCATGGCTTCCCTTGCCGTCCTCCTCGGCCCCTCCGTTATGCCGCTATGACTCCCGGTAATCCCAGGCAGCCGCGGCTCAGCTGCACCCCTCGTCACGCTCCCGTTCCCTGAAGCATTCTGCGCCGGCACAGAACGCTCCAAGAGACCAGAGCGCAGGGGGGGGGGGGGGCGCTCATGCGCAGGCGGCCTCGACTGGTGGCGTCTGACCAGATTCCCAGGAGGCGTAGCACCAGAACGGTGGGGCTGAAGAGAACGGCGAGGGAAGCCACGGTGCTTATGGGGCTGGAGGAAGCCCCAGGTACTTTAAGTATAAATTAGCGATAGTGCAACATCTCTGGTACACTTTAAAGAGGAACTCCAGTGAAAATAATGTAATAAAAAAAAGTGCTTCATTTTTACAATAATTAAGATAGGCAGCACCCACGTGAGCGGGTGGGGCTGCCTAGCTGGAAAGGGTAGCAGGCAGGAAGGGGGGCAGAGGGCACAGTGGCGGGCGGGGGGGGGGGGGGTTCAGACCTCCCTCACCTGGGTCCCCCGATCTGTGCTTCCCCTCCAGCTATTAAGCGCAGCCGCGCATATGATCAGGCAGTGGGCGGGGATGACACCTCTTCCACGTTCCAGCGTGTCCCACTCTCGTCACTTCCTGCAATGCCGTCCACTTACAGCACAGTGGGCGGCATTGCAGGAAGTGACGAGAGTGGAACGCATGCTGGAACGCGGAAGAGGTAAGTCATCCCCGCCCACTGCCTAATCATATACGCTGCTGCACTTAATAGCTGGAAAGGGAACACAGATCGAGGGCTGCTGAACACTCTTCCCCCCACTTCACCCTCTGCCCCCTTTCCTGCCTGCTAACCCCTCCAGGCTACCTATTTTGGGGAGGGGGGGGGGGGGGTTTACACTGCAACATCGGACAGGAATTTGTGTGTGTGGTGTCCAGCAGATTCAATCGCAGACTGCTATAGGTGGCTGAGATTTGAAAGTTCTTGCTGAGGGTGCCAGACTTGTTTTACCTAAAGTAAAGCTGCTCCTTCTCTAAATTTGGCTGAAAACTATCAGGTCCTGTCTCTGCATGCTTTCCATGGGGCCCTGTACCGGACTATGGCCTCGAATAATAAAGGGCTGTGCGATAAAAAAAAAAAAAAAAGAAAGAAAGAAAGCCAGGTCGTTGAAATACAGCATTCTGTATTGTAGACTTGTTTGCCAATTCATAAAAATATTCACAGGGGCAATAGAAGTTCGGCAATTTACCGAAAAAATAGGCTTCAAATCAGGGCTGTGGAGTCAGTGTTGGAGTTGGTGTCGAGGAGTCGGAGCAATTTTGGGCACCCGGAGTTGGAGTCGTGGTTTCAGAAACTGAGGAGTCGGAGTTGGAGTCGGAAGATTTTTGTACCGACTCCACAGCCCTGCTTCAAATCACAGAAACCTGTTCAGTGTGAAGCTTTCCTGTTTTGTTTCATGCTGTTCCCTGCAGTGACGGCATTACAATAGAATTGTTAGAATTGACATGTTTGTTGTCTGCTCCCTCTGAATCTGTCCATTGGTCTTTCTTAACCTCCTGAACGGTATGCCCGACACTGTGTCCGGCATGCCGCTATAGAGGTTTTAGCAGCCTTAGGAGTCCCCCAGCAGAAATCTATTAGATGTAATTCCTGCCGAATAGGTTAGCTAGCACTAGGTACCACTAGTACATGTGGCCGGCACCCTCAATCCAGCTACTTATACATTACCAAGCCTGGTTCTAATGATCACCGAAGCCTCCCCGCACAGCTCCGGTCTTCTCTATGGGGAGGATCGTACATGATGTCATGCGTAGTCCCGATCCTCCACATAGAGAAGACTGGAGCTGTGCGAGGAGACTGCGCCGATCATTGGAACCAGGCTGGGTAATGTATAAGCTGCTGGATTGGGGTGGATCGGGGACGATTGGAGGGCCACCTATACTAGCTAGCCTAGTGCTAGCTAACATATTCGGCAGACATTAATTCTAATAGATCTTGCATGGGGGACTCTGAGGCTACAAATCCTCAAGGATACCCGAGGTGACATGTGACAGGATGAGACAGACATGTGTATGTACAGTGCCAAGCACCGAAAAAAACTATGTTCCTTTTTTTTCCTCTTTCTTTCTCTGCCCGAAAGAGTTAAACATCAGGTATGTAAGTGGCAGTTCCTGTCCGAGTCAGGACTGGGTCGGACTACAGTGTGACCCTCACTGATAAGAAATTACAACTATAAAACACTTTCCTAGCAGAAAATGGCTTCAGACCAGGAAAGAGATAAAAATGGTCAATAGTTCATAGATTTTTAGCTCTGGCATGCTTCAATGAATGTGTCATTGAGCAAAAAACAATATAACAGTAAAAATTGAAAAAGTAGATTTAAATATAAAATAAAACTGTGGAATATCGTAAAAAGTCATTTTAGGAAAAGTATGATAGATGCAATTGTTTATTCCATTACTTTATTTTTACCTCAGGTGTCCTTTAACATTTTATCTTATTGCCACAGTTTAGACGAACTTCCAAGAAACATTAAATATGCCATGTATAGGCAATTTCCCTACTCGCTCCTCCGCATCTTCTAACAGGAACCTAACGGGTTAAAAGTCTGAAGGGCTGCAGGGGAATTCTTTTGTTCCAGCACGCTCTCCTCCGCTGCCTGTGTGGGTAGAACAGCTTGACACACCCGAGAAGGAGTCACAGTCTTTCAGAGGGAGCAGCAGAAGACACAGGCTGTTTCTATTGGCTCTCTGCTCCTGTTAGTCATGGGTTATCCCTCTCAGCTTCTGCGAGGTATGGGCTACCGCAATGTTTCAGCCACTTCAGAGCTGCCGGTATACACTGCACATGTTTCTGGGCTTTGTCGCATGTTCTAATCTTTATGAATTGACATTTACTGACATGTGTTGAGGTAGTTACCGCACAAGTCGGTAATTTACCTCACTGCTCGGTAATTTCTGCTTTTCATGCGGTAACAGCCTCGACGAATTGACATTTTTCAAAATGCTCAGTAAAGTCAGCTGCTCTGCATCAGCTCCTTTCGGTAATGCTTTATGAATCGAGACCAATATGCTCTTAAGAGGAGATTGAAATACCATTGAAAATGGAGTCTGAATGGACCGCAAAGTTCTTCTTAAAATGATCCTCTGTTGGAGGGGGGAAGGTTAATCACCTCTATAACCTTTGTACGGTATTACATTTTGTTTGTCAGGATTGTTTTCCAAGAGATTTCACAATGTATCCTTCCAGTTATGTCTGTAATCCAATACAACAGTATGTCCCTTTTCATGTATATGTTGCGGTCAGAACCCAAAGTGTGGCCACTTCGCGTTCTGGCTGGTCAATGTGCGAAGTGGCTGCTGCGCTGCGGCCAATGTTAGAAATGGAATGTTTCCTGTTAAGATTAATGTATTTTCTGTCCGTCTCTGGCCAAATGTAGCAAAAGTTAGTCAATTTAATGAAGTGAAGCCGGCGGCAATGTAACGGATGAAGCCGCCGGCTTCCGCTCTGCCTCCCCTCGCCTCTCTCTCTCCTATGGGCAGCCGTAGGACACGCGTGTTCCCCGAGTCGTTTGTGGCTGCAGGAAAGCAGAGTGGGGAGGCTTCAGACATTGCTCTGCAGGAACGAACGGCAGGATTGCCTGCCGCGACGAATGGCTCTGGGGGGACACTCATGTCCCCCCCGGCTGCCAGTATTGGGTAGGAAAGAAGGCGGAGGGAGGAGAGAGAACGGAAGCCGGCGGCTTCATCCGTTACATTGCCGCCGGCTTCATTTCATTAAATTAAATTAACTAACTTTTGATACATTTGGCCAGAGACGGACAGAAAATACATTAATCTTAAAGGACTTCCGAGGCCAAAAATCAAAATTTTGATGAGTACCTGTCTCTTTTTCAAATCCATGGGCAAGTTTCTCCTCTCCCTCCGCTCTGTTCCGCGCAAATGTATTCTTTTCACTGCCCCCAGGTCGGGGCCCGACCCCACTGCACGGGTCGGCTCGTACTCCACTCGCAAGATGGCCGCCGATCAGAGCCGTTGCTGCGCAGTACATATGAAGGCAAGTGAGGCTGCGCAGCTCTCCTCTCGCAAGATGGCCGCCGATCAGAGCTGCGGCTGCGCAGTACATGTGGAGGCAAGTGCGGCTGCGCAGCTCTCCGCCCCCCGTCCAGCTGCGGAGAGCTGCGCAGCCGCACTTGCCTCCACATGTACTGCGCAGTCGCGGCTCTGATCGGCGGCCATCTTGCGAGAGGAGAGCTGCGCAGCCGCACTTGCCTTCATATGTACTGCGCAGCAACGGCTCTGATCGGCGGCCATCTTGCAAGTGGAGTACGAGCCGACCCGTGCAGTGGGGTCGGGCCCCGACCTGGGGTCAGAGAAAATAATACATTTGCGCGGAACAGAGCGGAGGGAGAGGAGGAACTTGCCCATGGATTTAAAAGAGAGACAGGTACTCATCAAAATTTTGATTTTTGGCCTCGGAAGTCCTTTAACAGGAATCATTCCACTTCTAACATTGGCCGCAGCGTAGCGGCCACTTCACACATTGACCTGCCGGAACCCGAAGTGGCCAGCCACAACACGAAGTGGCCAAACTTAGGGTTCTGGCCGTAACATATACACCCCTTAGGGCCCATCTCCATCCAAAGTCGAGATCAGCATCGCAAACATGCTGGGATCACGTTTTTCACTATTTACACTGAGGGCATTTGCTACTACGACTTGCAAAGCTATTTCGAAGGGAGTTTCAGCAAGCAGCGAGTGTGTTCACGCTACTCACTGTTGTGCATCTGGCACACCCCCCCCCCCCCCCTCCTGTTGCTGTCACCATTCAGGTTCTCTGCACTGCTGACACCACCGCTTGGGGAAAAGAGCAAAAAGCTCGGAGTCCCAGCAGAAACATAGGGCTACCATTGGCTAGATCAAGAAGAAGCCTACCTAGCGACAGGAAGTATTCTCACACAGTGAAAATCCTCCTTGGCACTAGAGATGATTCTTACTGGTCTTTTGCTAACCAATAATAAATAGCCTTAGGCTTCTGCCGGGACACCGATACTGGTGCTTGTCCAGGAGCCCAGCAGCGGTCAGCAAGCGAAGAACCTGAATGGCGGCGGAAGACACAGAAGACAGGTGTGCAGATCAGGTATGGAGGGGGGGGGGGGGGGGGGAGTAGCCTAGTGGGAACAGACGCTGTTCAATCCCTTATGCCTTTACTGATTCCATAAGCATCCATCCGCACCGCATGCAGGCTCTGGAAAAATGTGGCGGTCAGGGACATGCATTTGCCCTAATGTGAACGAGCCCTTATCCAGTTCTGTTAAAGAGAAGCAAGTACCCAAAATCCTACTGCATAAAAAAAAAAAAAAATCATTGCAAAGTCCAATTTAGCCTTCAGGGACAGGCATACTATGCCAAGAAAAAGAAAAAAACACACATATACAAATAGATAAATACTTGTTCTACTTACATAACGTATGTAATGTACTATCCACATTTTTATTTCAGTGAAAAGTATATTGTAAATAAAGAGAATGCTGTTCCAGGCATTAACCATCTTTGATGCTTCTGACTGAAGTCAGTCCTGATGTCATTTCCTCCCTTACTCTTTTTTTTTCTACTAGAAACCGCACTGTCATATCTAGCTTGCTTTATAAACACATGTGAGCACAGCATAGATTGTATTTCTGCAACTTCTCGTGTCACAATGAACTGCCCTCAGCCAATCAGTGAGGAGCAGAGATGCGGGAGGAGATAACAAGCTTCCCTCTCCTTGGCAATGTACCAAATAGAGCCAGGCCGACTTAGATAAGATTTATTACAGCAGAAACATTTAGGATTATATTTCAATGCTTGCAATGCAGGGTCAGGTTGCAGTCTGCATAATAAACACAGAGCATTGGGTAAATGGAATTTGATTTTATGGCCGACAACCCCGGTTTAAAGAAAACCTGTATCAAGAAAAACGTCCCCTGGAGGGTACTCACCTCGGGTGGGGGAAGCCTCCGGGTCCTATTGAGGCTTCCTCCGTCCTCCTCGGTCCCACGGCGGCGGAGATAAAGCTCCGGGAACAGCGAGGATGTAAATATTTACCTTCCCGGCTCCAGCGCAGTATCGGCTCTGTGCCTCAGAGAAATAGCCAATCGCTGTTGGGCTGCTCTACTGCACCTGCGCAGTAGAGCGGACCCGACAGAGATCAGCTATTTCTGCCTATCTCCGTCAGGAAAGCCGCTACAGCGCCCCCGCAGGAGCCAGGTAAGGTACATAAATCAGCGCTTGTCAGGCTTGTCGAGGGAGGATTCTGGGACACTTCGGCGGAGCCAGCGCTGGACTGCCTGCTGCTACAGGGGAGTGGGAAGCCTCATTGGGACCCTAAGGCTTCCCCCTCCCGAGGTGAGTACCTCCTAGGGGCACTTTTTTTTATACAGGTTCTCTTTAAAAAAACAGGTGGTATATGCAAGGGTAGAGCCAAATGAGCAACACCCATAATTGCATGGCTGCATGAAAGTGATTTGTGTAAACCAGGAGGAGGAGTTTCTAGATCTGCCATGGCCTCTACTATGCCCAGATTTCTCCTTACCCAGGTTCTCAGCCTTGTAGGTGATGGTCTCCGGCCGGCAGAAGGGGAGGGAGTAATATTCGTAGGGCAGCTGAGTCCGGGAGCTGGTCAGTTTCACAGCCTGACGGAGAAATAAAACAAAAGGTCAGTAAGAAGTCGTAATTCTCACGCTCCAGCGATGACTGTGCGACCGTCGTCTCACCTTAATGTCCACAGGGGCGTCCTGCCGGAAATTTATGGGAGCCACGCCGGGTACATAGAAGCCGCTGCTTCCATGAAGGAGGCAGAGTGTAAGGAGCAGCCAGGTACACGTCACCTACAGGAAAAACACAGAAGGAGTCACTCAGCCATAGAGGACCGGTCTTACTGTACGAAAGCCAAAAGAACCATGAAAATCAATTCATAAGCCAACATTACTATCTCAACGGCAGGGAAACTCAATACACTGCATACAGTATAAAGACTCATTCAGACTTTTGTTAGAATATATACAGTCAACAGCTTTCATACTTAAAATTGGAACTGAACTCTTGCACAGGACAAGGAAAACAGAGAGAAATGTACCCTGTGTGTTTTAAGAGGAAAGAGCCCGTCTAATTTTCCCTCATCTGTAAGTAATCACAAGCGTAATTTGCGCTCCCAGCTGTGTCAGAACAGAAACTCCGCAGTCCTCAGCAGACACAGCTAATATGCAAACGAAGGATGTTAACCATTTCTGTACTGCCATGAAAGCAGGAAGTAACTCAGCTGTAACAGAAATATGTTTTTCTTTGCAGGTTATTATGCTGTTGCTTATGTTTTAGAGCAGAGAGGAAGTTCGGCGTTCAGGTCCCAGTTAAGCATCGCTAAACACACACATCCATTTTCCATTATTCAATTCCTGGCAGATTTGATTGATTCTGCAGGAAAATGGATGTACGTGTTTGATCATTGATAAAAATTGATTGAAACTATGAATTGCGCAGGGAGGAAAATCACTGTTGACTGGGAGCAAGGCACAAGTGGCGGCAGATCGAACAGTGCGGTCTATTGCTGTGTGTGGTAGGAACTGATCTCTGTCTGATCAGATTCAGTTTGGAGATCATTTTGCCACACTGGATGGCCATGTGTGCATGTATGGCAGTCTTTGCCTGATATACCCATCCTCTTATAGAATGTAACAAGCGTAAAGAGATCAAGCTCCAATACCAGTAGTTTGTGCGCACAATTTATTGGGAAAAGTTGCATGAGATGAGAATTGGGTAGAGTAAGTTCATGGTCCACTCTTCACCTTTATTTTGCTATAGGTAGCCATTAGTGGTACAATCCCGCGGATGATCTATTATTTCCAATCATCATTGCGTAGAATTGGAAATAATCGGCCATGCCCACTAATGGCAAAAAAACATGCTAACCAATTTGATCAGATGAATGGAGTGGATTCGTTTTTAGGATCGATCCTGTCAATATGATCAGATCAGCTAGTGTGTTTTTCAGGGCTGTGGAGTCGGTGCAAAAATCATCCGACTCCTCAGTTTATAAAACTCCAGATGCCTAAAATTGCTCCGACTCCACAGCCCTGGAGTTCTTGGCCCTTAGTGGGCACGCCTGATCGTTTCCGATCGATCACAACGATGATTGGAGACAAACATCCATCCATGTCATTGTATCGTTAATGGCCACAGTGAGATATCTGGGAGAAATCACCAGGAGTGCAACATTCCCAAAAGACAAGGGGGCTGAATAAGCACTTCAAGAGAAAACATCTGTCTTATGTGTTTATTACTCTAAGAACTAAAAAGTAGATAAGTAAATAAAACAAAAAAGCAAGCAAAAAAAAACTTCAAATGGGCCCATGGCAAATTACAGTATTATTGTATTATTATTATTAGTGTTTTAACATCCTCTGCAATGCTTTTACATAGTGTACATAGTGATATCACTAACTGTCCATCAGAGGAGCTCACAACCTAATCCCTTATGCCTGGTGCACTCAGTGCAACTTTCCATCAGATTGACAGTCCAATCTATTATTTCCAACAGGTACGATCTGATTTTGGATTGTTTTTCGGATAAATTTTGCATAGAAGTGGTCGGAAAAATCAGCTCCGACCTGTCGGAAATAATTGATTCAACCGTCAATCTGAGGGAAAATTGCATCGTGTGTACCAGGCATAACAAAGTCAGTCATGGTCTTAGGGCCCGTTTCAACTAGTGCGGTGCGATTCCGTTGCGGAAAACGTTAAAACGAATTTGCATGCAAGTGCAAATTCATACGCGTTTGTATGCGAATTTTTAAGCGAAACCGCGTTATAATTCGCAGCTGTTTGGAAGTATGCGAATGTAATGTGGAAACGGGCCCTTATGCTCAGATTGCAGTCTAATGCCTGGTACACGCCATGCAATTTCCCGTCAGATCAACAAGTCGAATCAATTTTGGTCAGATCAGGTTTCCGATTGAAAACCAGAATAGACCTGTCAGAAATGATCGATTCAACGGGAAATTGCATGGTGTGTACCAGGCATAAGGACTTTTTTGGAGGGAGGCAATTCATATTTATGTTTTTGGGATGTGGGAGTAAACCAGAGTATCCACAGGGAGAACGTAACGTTTTGCAGATAAGTGTCCAGTTCCAGATTTTTAACTGGGGAGCTTTGTTGGGCAAGGCAAGGCAAAACTGCTACATACTATGTCACTGTGCTACTCAATCAGGATAGGGGAGTATAAACTGTGCAGAGAAAGCATGCTGGACTTCTATTTTCCACAACTGATAACACCAGTCTCTCTGCTCTGCCTGGATTTAGCTGTATTGCCACAAAGAAAGAATTCATAAGCAGAAGTGTCGCTTTAAAAACTCGAGGTGAGGGACATGGAGGCAGCTATATTTATTTTCTTTTAAACAATACCAGTTGCCTGGCATCATGCATCAGTAGCGTCTGAACCACACACCTGAAACAAGCATGCAGTATATCCAGTCAGAGCACCTGATCTGCATGCTTGTTCAGGGTCTATAGCTAAAAGTATTAGGGCCCTTTCCTACTAGCAAAAGCGAATATGAACCTGTTTTCATGCATGCGTTATGGCACACGGCATGACGGGAAGTTGCACTTTGACGCATATCAGTGACGCCAGTTCTAATTCACCCGACGGGAAATCACTTGCTTTGCGTGATTACATGTTCCTGGAGGTGTAACGTTCTGGAATTCTTTAACTATTGTGAACGGTATCAAGGAAGTCAATAGATTTTCATGTTACCTTAATTGTTGCATCCTATGCGCAGTACTAAAGGGAATGTGACGTGAAAATATGTGATAATAAATTGTATGTGTAGCACTGCTACGAAATAAAACAGTCTTAGCACAGATAGGAGTCATGTTGTTTCCAGTACAGGAAGAGTTAGGGCCCTTTTACACTTAGGCCTCGTTCACATCATACGCGCTTCCGTGCGGATATAGAAGCACGTATGATGTGCTGAAATGCAGGAACGGTAGAAGGGCATAGACTGCCCTTCTACCGTTAACATCTACTGCGCTGCACAGCAGTACGATGCGCTGGGAAGCGCTTGCGTACTGCTGCCTGCATTTTGCCCGGAAGCACAGAGCTGATCCTATCACTGTCAATGGATGGGATCAGCAGCGCAGCAGCGCAGATGGCGTGCGATCGGATGCACTGCGTTCGGACCGCATGGCCATCTGCGCTCCTCAGATGTGAACGAGGCCTTAATCAGCTGGTGTGCGTTAGTACGCGTTTTATTCATAGCAGTGCATTGTGAAAAACCGCTCAGTTAAAAAGCGTTAAGTGTAAAAGGTGCAATAAGAAAACATGGGCATTACTTTGAAAATCAGTTTTCTTTCCGTTTTAACTGAGAGCAACTGATTAACCTCCTTGGCAGTTATCCCGAGCTAGGGTCGGGGTGGAAAACCGCAGCTAAGAGCGGTGATCCCGACCTCTGCTCGGGGTAGCCGCCGGAGGCTGAATGCAGAGCAATGTGCGCAGCGGGAGAGTTTCTACATACCTCCCGGGGAACCCGACGTCGGCTGGCATTCTTCTTACTCTCCTCCGGGGCTCTGCTTCCTGCTGGTGAGATCGCCGGCTGTCGTCATGACGACAGCCGGCAATTTCACTTTAGAGTTGCAGCGCCACCCGAAGGAGCTTAACTGCAGCGCTGGATTCAGGGAGGTGAGTGATTGCTGGGCCGCTGCAGATCTCCAGGTTTTAGTGTCTGAAAAGGTGCAAAAAATTGCACTGCTTTTAGACCCTAAAATTCGGAAAGAATCAGAACGTCAAGGGGGTTAAGTGTAAAAGGGCCCTAAGGGCCGGATTGGATGCAGGAAAACTGACTCCAATGAATGTCTATGGGCCTGTTTCCACTAAACGCGATTTTTCTGATGCATATTTTCCCATAGGAATTAATTTGAGTCAGTTTTTCTGCATCCAATCTGCGTGTAGTGGAAACAGGCCCTTAAAGAGGAACTGTCGCGAAAATCGTAAGATGTAAAACACATACAAATAAGATGCACCTTTCTCCCAGGATTAAAATGAGCCATAAATGACTTTTCTCCTTGGTTGCTGTCACTTACAGTAAGTACCGTAGTAGAAATTACATTTCCAACCGATTTTGGAATAGCCCATCTTGTCATAAGGGGGTTCTCAGGGTTTTCTTTATTTTTAACCTTCTTGCCGGTTATCCTGAGCTCAGCTCGGGGTAACCTGCGCAGAAGGATTTCTCCAGCCCCGCTGGGCCGATTTAATTTTTTTTTTTTTTTTACTGCACGCAGCTAGCACTTTGCTAGCTGCGTGCATTTTCCGCTCACTGCCGATTTGCCGCTACCCGCCGCGCCGCCCCCCCCCCTCCAGACCCCTTGCGCAGCCTGGCCAATCAGTGCCAGGCAGCGCTGAGGGGTGGATCGGGATTCCCTCTGACGTCCCGACGTCATCCCGCCCGGTCGCAAAGCCCGGCAGGAAATCCCGTTCTGAACGGGATTTCCTGCTTACTCTGATCGCCGAAGGCGATCGGAGTGGGTAGGGGGATGCCGCTTGTCAGCGACTATCATGTAGCGAGCCCTGGGCTCGCTACATGATTTAAAAAAAAAAAAAAAAAAAAAAAAAAAGTGCTGCGCTGCCCCCTTGCCGACAGAATTGGAACGGCAAGGGGGTTAAAAGCACTTAGTGAATGGCAGTTGCTCCATCCAACTGCCAAAAATAGTGTGCAGCGAGCAGGGAGGCTGGCCAGCATCTTTATGTAAATCTTTTTTTAGGGAATCTCTTTATAAAGAAAAAAGGCCATGCTGAGAACCCCCTATGGAGAGATGGACTAGCCCAAAACCTGTCTGTAACGTCAGATTTCTACTACCTACTATAAGTGACAGCAACATAGGAGAGAAGTAATTTATGGCTCATTTTACTCTGGGAAAAATGTACTTATTTCTAAGTGTTTCAAATTTTTTAAGAATTCCGCGACACTTCCTCTTTAAGAAACTTAATTTATCTATGCAAAAGAGCTTCTGTGAGCTCTGTGACTTTATCAGAGTCACGGACAGCACTGTCTTTTGAAGCACATATCTCAACTGTCTCATTGTTTCTTCTTTGTTTACGGTTTTTCTGCAGAGAAGAAAGTTTAAAATGGTTACTAGCCTGCTTTGTGAAATCATATGAAATACTGAGTGTATTGTGGGAACTGCAAGTATTAGAGAAAGATGCAATGTTATTAAAAAAAGCTATATACCTGAAAATAAAAATATGACACTATTCTCTTTGCTACTAATGTTCTATATATTATCTGTACTACACAACCAATTCATTATTACTCATTATATCATGAGGTTTTTTTCGCTTCAGTATCAATTTAAGGAGGCAGTGGATCAGCAAGACAGTCAGGCAATGTGCATTGTTTAAAAAGGAAAGACCACCTGGCAGATGAAGGTGCAGTTTCCAGGATCTGGCCATTACAGATCCGTCTCTGGACAGCACCAGATCTGACAAGCACAACAAAGGCTAGGCGCAGAGGCCTCAGCAAAGGCTTGTATACAATGAAGTTTATTCCAAGGCAATATGACTGAAGCACAAGCATGTTACAATAATGCATTCCCATTGCAATGCAACCAAACACGTAAAGTGTGCCAAGCATACAAATGACTGCCTGAAAGAGTTAACATTCAGGTATGCAAGTGACAGTTTCTCTCCTATTGGGACCTATAGCCTACCTCACTGATAAAGAATTACTGCTATAAAAGTCTTTCCAAGCAGAGAACAGCTTCACAGTGCAGGGGCCAGACAAAAAAAGGGTCAATAGTTCAGAGATCGAGTATTAGCTTTTGGGATACTGAAAAACGTCATATGAGACAATACAAAGCTGAGCATACTTTTTTCTTAGCAGATACACAGAAAATAAAACTGTGGGATTCTAAAAGTCATTTTTATGAGTATGATACAATGGTTTATCTCTAGTCAGTTTATTTTCAACTCGGTTTTCCTTTAGGCACCTACCACAGGTGAAATCTCTATTGGGGTGCCATTGTTAGGATAGGATTGCACCACAATGATCCCAAAAGGTCACACAGTACCACTGCGGTACAACCCTACAGTCAGGCATACTTTCTAATGAAAATATGCCTCACTTCCAGTTAAGACGCGGACATTGCACGGATACTCTTGCGCTGTCACGACGGCACCCGACACACCGTGTAATGTGAAAGGGATGTGGGAAGTGTGAAAGGGGCCTCAAAAGTAATCTGAGGTGTAGCCTGGTGTGCCTTACAACCTTTAGAACAGGGGTCTCAAACTCGCGGCCCACGATACAATATTTTGTGGCCCGTGCCGGCAAAAGCTTCCTTATAGTTCGCTTCAGTGCTCCAAAGTAATCTGCCGCATTCCCGCCGCTAAACGAGGGCTGCAGAGCACCCAAATCGCCCGGGGGGGGGGGGGGGGGGGTTGGGGGGGCATAATCCGCCGGCATTTCCTGGAAGGGGCAGAGCTTTCAGCTTCAGCTCTGCCCCTCCTGACGTCAATCGCGGCACATCGCCGCCTCTGCCCGCCCCTCTCACTCTTCCTTCACAGAGAGGGGTGGGGAGAGGCAGCGATGCGCCGCGATTGACGTCAGGAGGGGCAGAGCTGAAGCTGAAAGCTCTGCCCCTTCCAGGAAATGCCAGCGGATTGCCCCCCGGGCGATTTGGGGGCTCTGCAGCCCTGCAGCCCTCGTTTTGCGGCGGGGACACGGCGGATTACTTGTAATGGGAGCACTGAAGCAAACTATAAGGTAAAATAGGGAAAATAGTTCACTTACGTGTAAATTTGATTTTTAATTAAAAATTAATGCAAGGGGGGGGAGGGGGGGGGGTTGGTTGCCGGGGTTTGGGGCGGGAGCTGCCGATTGACTTTTTTGTGAAATCCCTTATGCGGCCCAGCCTCATCCTGACTTTGCCTCCTGCGGCCCCCAGGTAAATTGAGTTTGAGACCCCTGCTTTGGAAGGAGGCCTTATCTCATATCTATTCTCTGCTCTCTCAATCGCTAGAATTCGCAAAAACTCGTACAATGCTACAATGGGAAAAGGACTTGGGCACTACTCGAACCCCCAAGCATTGGTCCAAATGTTGCTTAACACTTACAAAAGGCAGCAGCTATTTTTCTCACATTGAAACCAACTACAAAATACTGCATAGAACTTATGTAACCCCAATTAAAATGCATGCAATATCACAGTCCAACTCCCACCTATGCTTCAGAGGTTGCGGCATGCCTGGAACCATCGATCATATCTGGTGGTTCTGCCCCATTGTAAAAAGATATTGGGATCAAGTTACTTCTATTTTGAGCACGGTTCTAGAAAAGTCTCTCTCCCCAGACCCTTTACTCCTACTCCTGGGAGACAAACCCCTTGGATGGAATTATCCCCAACATAGACTCTCACAACATATAGCCAAGGCCGCCAGAGTTCACATTGCACGTCAATGGAAACAACCAACACTAGCAATAGATCTTACCGATCACATTATAACCGATATGCTAATCTCCGAACTTTAGCTATAGTCAACGATACCACTGATGCCTTCACCAGAACATGGCAACCCTGGCTTTCTTGTTCCCATACGCTGGGTCTTCGCTCCTGTGCCCTTTCTTTCTGAATAACAATATGTGTTTCATTGATTGTTCTCTATACTCACCCGGATAGCAAGTTTAAATCACTTGACTGTTTGTAAACAACCACTACTGTTTTTCTGACATTTTTCTACTCTCGTTTTGAGTAGTATATGTTACTATTCTTCTATGCTGTTTATGTTATGGTACGCCCTTCATTAAGGGCTTTTGAAAAGCGACTTTGTAACCAACTAAATGTTTTAATAAAAACTCTTGAAACTAAAAGTAATATGAGGTGTGAGACTATGGAGGCTGACATATTTATTTCCTTTTAAACAATACCAGTTGCCTGGCAGCCCTGCTGGTCTTTCTGGTCAGTGGGGTCTAAAACAAGCATGCAGCTAATCTTGTCAGATTTGTCATAGACATCCGATCTGAATGCTTGTTCAGGGTCTCTAGTTTAAAGTATTAGAGAGGTAGAGGATTAGCATGAGAGCCAGGCAATGTGCAAAATTTAAAAGGAAATAAACATGTCCGCCTCCATATCCCGCTCACCTCGGGTTCCCTTTAAAAGCAGGTTAAAGCCAGAGGCACACTAGAAATCGCAAAGCGTTTTGTGTCAGCATTTTGCTGGTGATTTGTGCTGCGTTTTCTGGCGATTAAGGCAACTCATATACTAGATATTGGAGCCCAAACGCTTACAAAATTCTGCATGTCCTGCGATTGTCATTTTCAGAATCGCAATTGCTCTAGTGGGCTCATCTCCATATACTTGCATTAGCAAAGCATTTTTAAAAAGATTTTCAAAACTCCAAAATCGCTCAAAATAGTACTCTAGTGTGCCCCAGGCTTAAAGGACAACTGAAGTGAGAGTTATATGGAGGCTGCCATATTTATTTCCTTTTAAACAATACCAAGATGTTTTGAATCAGGATAATACCATTTATACACTAAGCTTTCGGCAATGCAGCCTTTATCAGACTTCAATACTGTTTGCTTAGAAGATGTTGGAACAGACAGCTATATAGGTGCAACATCTATTGCTACTTTAAAAGGAAGCATAAACCAAATTTTGCTGCTGTGTGATATATTTACCCGGGGCTTCCTCCAGCCCCTTAAAAGAGCCTTAAAGGGATACTGTAGGGGGGGGGGTCGGGGGAAAATGAGTTGAACTTACCCAGGGCTTCTAATGGCCCCCCGCAGACATCCTGTACCCACGGAGCCACTCACCGATGCTCCGGCCCCGCCTCCGGTTCACTTCTGGAATTTCAGACTTTAAAGTCTGAAAACCACTGCGCCTGCGCAGCTGCATCCTCGCTCCCGCTGATGTCACCAGGAGAGTATTGCACAAGCCCAGTATGGTCTTTGGTCTGCGCAGTATGCTCCTGGTGCCATCAGCGGGAGCGAGAACACGGCAATGCAGGCGCAGTGGTTTTCTGACTTTAAAGTCAGAAATTCCAGAAGTGAACTGGAGGCGGGGCCGGAGCATCGGTGAGTGGCTGCGCGGGCACAGGATGTCTGTGGGGGGCCATTAGAAATCCCGGGTAACTTCAACTCATTTTCCCCCGACCCCCCTACAGTATCCCTTTAAAGGGAACCTAAACTGAGAGGGATATGGATGTTTCCCTTTTAAAAATACCAGTTGCCTGTCAGTCCTGCTGATCTCTTTGGCTGTAGTAGTGGCTGAATCACACACCTGAAACTAGCATGCAGCTAATCCAGTCTAACTTCAGTCAGAGCACCTGATCTGCATGCTTGTTCAGGGGCTGTGGCTAAAAGTATCAGAGACACAGGATCAGCAGGAGAGTCAGGCAACTGGTATTATTTTAAAAGGAAAAATCCATATTCTTCTCAGTTTAGGTTCCCTTTAAAGAGAAACTCCAACCAAGAATTGAACTTTATCCCAATCAGTAGCTGATACCCCCTTTGACATGGGAAATATGCTTTTCACAAACCGACCTTCAGGGGGCACTGTATGACTGATTTTGTGCTGAAACCCCTCCCACAAGAAGCTCTGGGACCGCGGTACTCTGGGCAAACTGCCACGATGTAACAATGTTCACAGACAGAAATTAGCGGTTTACAGCTGTCTCTAACAGCCAAAACAGCTAGGAGCAGCTACATAACCTGCCCACAGTAAAAATGTCACCATGTAATAAATGTCAGAATGTAAATCGGGGAGAGGAAAGATTTTACAATGAGCAAACACTGTCTAAATCATTTATACATAAATATGGTAAAAAATGAAGCACTTTTACTGCATTATTTTCACTGGAGTTCCTCTTTAAAGAGACTGTAACAAAATTCTCAGCCTTATTTTTTCTATCCTATAAGTTCCCATACCCGTTCTAATGTGGTCTGGATTACTGCAGCCTTTTTCTAGTTGCACTGTCTCTGTAATACATCTAATCTTCTCTTCTTTGCAAAGCTTTGTGGTCGACCCAGGAAAGAATGGGCTGTCTCTGTTGTAATGAATACAAGTTATGCACGCCCCCTGCAGGCTCTGTGTGCTTTGTTTACTCCTCACAGACAGTGCTGCTCGGATACCCTCTTTACAAAATCCGGTTCCAATTCGGATCCGGATATCCGACCCTAGTATCCGGGATATCCGGGCAAATTCGGATATCCGGATAGAACACCGGAAGTGGCCGGTGATGATGTGGGGACTTAAAATTTCCGCCCCCCCCCCCCCAAAAAAAAATAAAAAAAATTGGTTGTCAATTAACATTAGGCCTAGGTTCCAGACAGCAGTCGTGCAGCCCACATTGTGTCCAAAGTCCAACCGCACAACATGGACATGGCAGTTTTCAGCCAAGACACCTCCAAAATATTACACAGCAATTGTTTTTTGGGTTAAATATAGGTGGTATCAGTGGACTGTGGCACCGTGGCCTGGTGGTGGGAGCTGCACTGGCAGCAGGAACAGGGCAATGCAGCAGGTGTAATGTGTGCCAGGAGCATGCCGGACATGGCACGTGGCAATTGGCACTTGCCACGTGACACTTGGCAAGTGCCATATGCCAAGTGCCACGTGCAGAGTGACAGACAGATGAGGAGAATACACTAGTGCACACTAACTGTCACACAGGCACTGCTCACAGCACAGCAGTTCTGTAGAAAGCTAACACAGTAGTACTACTACTCTAACAACTACTAGCACTGACTGCAGTACTACAGTACCAACTACACAATAACACAGTAACCCTATCCCCTAATCCCTAACCTATACTTAAGGCTAATAGCTGGCCAGCAGGCAGCAGATGGCCTGGTCTGTGCACAGCACACATTATGACTGTCACACAAATGACATCAAGCTAACTAATGATTTAACAATAGTGTAGTGATAGTGAAGGGAATAACCACTGAACAGCTTTTGGTTTATCACTGTGTACAGGCCTTGCTAGGCCCAGCAGCACTGGAGCACACACTGTCACACTATGACATCAATCCAGCTAATTAATGATTTGACAATAGTGTAGTGATAGTAGTGAAGGGGTTAATCCCTGAACAGCTTTAGGTTTATAACTGTGGACAGCCCCCTTGCTAGTCCACCAGCACTGGAGCATGTCTCTCAGTGAGCATTCAGCAAGCTAAGACGATATGTCTCATCATGGCAGCCCTCATTATACAGGGGGGCTGGCCAGTGTTCCTTTCTGTGATTGGTTGCCAGGGCTTAGGCTGGGAGCCCTCTGATTGGCTCAATGAGGTCAGGTGGGGCTGGCCAGGTTTCCCCTCTGTGATTGGTTGCTAGGGCTTCTGCTGGGAGCCCTCCGTTTGGCTCCAGGACGTCATCTCCTTAGCTACAGTATTTCAGATCCGGATATCCGCCCAAATATCCGCAAATAGCTATCCGGATTTTTTTTTTAAATCCAGAATCCAAATCGGATAGTGGAAAAAAGTTCGGATATCCGGGTTACACGGATATCCGGAATCCTGATGAGCAGCACTACTCACAGATAGTGATGCAGTTTGTGAGGCTGAGGGGGTAAGGCAGTTGCCTGTCACATGCTGAGAAACTGTGAGAATTCCAGAATCCGAGACTGGAGTGCAGATAATTCACCATGTAGTAAAAACCTGTAGTATACTGCAACATGAGGGAGCGGCAGAAACAGCAAAGAGGTATCCAGGAGATCAAAGTGACTCGATTTGGTATGTTTTCTATTGTACAAATCGGACAGTACAGATTCTCTTTAAAGAGTCTGACGCGAGAATAAATCTTGCTTCAGACCTCATAGTTAGCAGGGGCATGTGTGCCCCTGCTAAAACGCCGCTATCCCGCGGCTTAACGGGGGTCCCTTCACCCCCAAATCCCCTCCGTACATCGCGGAATCTCTTCCGCATTGGGGCAGGGCTAACCGCCGCAGCCCTGCCTCCCGCGCGTCTATCAGCCGCGTACCTCCGCCTCTCCCCCGCCCTTCTCAGTCTTCCTTCACTGAGAGGGGCGGGGGAGAGGCGGCGATGCGCGTCTGATAGACGTGCTAAGAGGCAGGGCTGCAGCCGTTAGCCCTGCCTGAGGAAGAGCAAAATTTATGACCAATTTGGTCGTTGATTTTGCAGGGGGGGGGGGGGGGGGTTGGGGGTGAAGGGACCCCCGTTTAGCCGCGGGATAGCAGCGTTTTAGCAGGGGCACTATGAGCTCTGAAGCGAGAATTATTCTCGCTTCAGTGTCTTTTTAAAGCTGACATGCCCCACGCTGCATCTCTGCTCACAGCCAGGGTTTCCCAGGGTTTCCGCCAATGTAGAGGCCGACCTCATCTAGTGCTCTTGCGCAAGCACTGCTGTCAATCAAATCTACGTTATACGCAGTAGTTCTGCGCCTGTGCAGTACGCTGCAGACAAAAAATGCAAAAGAATGCCTGGGTACACAGCCCAGAAGACCCCATCCCCCATATGATTTTAAAATGATTTGATTATCCTTATATTTCAATGTACAAATGGACTGTATACGTCTAAATAATGACTGAGTAAAACATTTGATGGCCAATTCACTAGTTTGGTAAATGAAGTTATTTATCAATTAAGATTACCACCGATTCCCATTAATTTTCATGGGAAAACTATCTCACAAATCAGTGATTCAATCACATGCACAAAGGGCCAGTGCACACCAGAAACCGCTAGTGGATCCACAAACGCTAGGGGTTTTTGAAGCTGATTTTCAGAGCAATTTTTTAACCATGCCTAGCGTTTTTTGGAGCATTTCGGTGTAGTATTTTTTATATTTTGTTACAGTAGAGCTGTAACTGAACAGCTTCAGTAACAAAAACACAATATGAGTGAAAGGCGCCCTGGTGTGTATAAAATTCTTAAAAACAAACCTCAAATAACAAAATCTTTTTTTAAGATACAGAAGGATATGCAGCACACCATACAGCCACAGGTGGATTTTGAGTGCCTGTGAATACAGTACTGGAAATTGTCAGGAAGTGCATTGGATTGCCGCCATTACAGGCTACATATAATTTGTATTAATTCTATCTACATAAAGACAAAAATGTAGTATCTTACGGAGCATATCTACAAAGTGAATGAAATGGGAATGTAACAAAAGCATAATCAAGTCATTGAATTGAGGAACAATCTAAAGCTCCATAACAGCCGAGTAGTCAGAAGCAAATAGCACCCAGGGTGCCCATCCTGAACTTCAGTGGCCACTCATTCATGTAACAAATGGGGAGGAACAAATTACACAGTATTTCATTGTGACAATACTGGGGTCAGGGGTCACTCCTTTTTGGGTCCTCATGCAACAGTGAAGGATGGTGCAGTACCCCAGGGTGGGAGGGGGAAGCAAACAAGGGTGAAGGTGAACAGGAAACAACACTCCCAAGTGGGGGGTATAAAGTGGGCAGCATCCAAGGATGGATATAAACAGGAAGTGACACCCCAGGGTGAGAAGGCAGTCAGCTCCCAAGGATGGGGTGAGAAAGACGTAACTCCCCAGGGTGGCAAGGTGTCAGCACCCCAGGGTGGGAGTAAACAGGAAGTAACACCCCTGGGTTAGGGTGGGAACGGGTCAGCACCCCAGGGTGGGAGTAAAAAGGAAGTAACACCCTAGGGTGAGAAGGGGTCAGCTCCCCAGGGTGGGAGTAAACAGGAAGTAATACCCCAGTATGATGAGGGTGAAGAGAACGTGATACCCCAGGGTGGAGGTGGGAAAAGGGCAGCACTCCGGAGTTAACAGGTGCAGTAATATAGTTTGCTCTTTAGGGGGTCATTCTGCTCGCAAGGGGCTCCCCTCTGATTTCAAAGAAAGGGGTGTCACACACTGCACTTCCGGGTGTCAAACGCCTATCACGCCGACTTCCGGTTCCGCCTAGCTAGCCCTAGCTTCTCCTTATATCACTCCCCGAGTTGTCCCCCCTCTCCGGCTTCTCCCGGGTCACCTTTCACCCACCCAGACCCCTTGAACACCCTCCCGGCCGGGCACTTACCGCAGCGGCCGCCATCTTGGATCCACGTGTCCCTGGTGACGTCAGCGGAAGTGACCCGTTCCTGGGCCTAGCCTGGTTTATTGTTATGGCAACCAGCGACCAAACCGGTCAGCTGACTGCCGTGGTGTAAGAAGCGATAGGCATCACCGAACGTGTACCTGCCCTGCCCAGTCTCTCTGCTGCCCTGCCCCTGAGTGCTGCCCTCACCTGCCTTGTCTCTCTGCTGCCCCCACCTGCCTGCCCTGCCTCTCTGTTACCCTGCACTGCCCCTCAGTGCTGCCCCACCTACCCTGCCTCTCTGCTGCTCTGCACCCACCTGCCCCTCAGTGCTGCCCCACCTACTGCTCTGCAGTCTGCACCCACCTGCCCTGCCCCTCAGTGCTGCCCCACCTGTCCTGCTTCTCTGCTGCCCTGTCCCTCAGTGCTGCTGCTCCACATGCCCTGCCTCTGCTGCCCTTCCCCCACCTGCCCTGCCTCTCTGCTGCTGTGCCCCTCAGTGCTGCCCTGCCTCTCTGCTGCCCCCACCTGCCCTGCCCCTCAGTGCTGCACCCACCTGCCCTGCCCCTCAGTGCTGTCCCCACCTGCCCTGCCTCTCTGCTGCCCTGCCTATCAGTGCTGCCGTTCCCACCTGTCCTGCCTCTCTCTTGCCCCACCCCTCAGTGCTGCTGCCCCACCTGTCCTGCCTCTCTGCTGCCCAGCCCCTCAGTGCTGCTGCCCCCACCTGCCCTGTCTCTCTGCTGCCCCGCCCCTCAGTGCTGCTGCTCCCACCTGTCCTGCCTCTCTTTTGCCCCCCCCCCCCCCCCCCCCCTCAGTGCTGCTGCCCCCACCTGTCTTGCTTCTCTGCTGCTCCGCCCCTCAGTGCTGCTGCTCCAACTCTGCTGCCCCCACATGCCCTGCCTCTCTGCTGCCCTTCCCCCACCTGCCCTGTCTCTCTGCTGCCCTGCCCCTCAGTGCTGCCCCCACCTGCCCTGCCTCTCTGCTGCCCCGCCCCTCGGTGCTGCTGTTCCCACCTGGTTTGCCTTTCTTCTGCCCCACCCCTCAGTGCTGCTTCCCCCACCTGCCCTGCCTCTCTGCTGCCCCGCCCCTCAGTGCTGCTGCCACCACCTGTCCTGCCTCTCTGCTTCCCTGCCCCTCAGTGCTGCTGCCCCCACCTGCATGTCCCTCAGTACTGCTGCCCCCACCAGCCCTGCCTCTCTGCTGCCCTACTCCTGGGTGCTGCCCCACCAGCCCTGCTCTTCAGTGCTGCCCCCACCTGCCCTGCCCCTCAGTGCTGCTGCTTCCACCTGCTCTGCTGACCTGCCCCTCAGTGCTGCCCCCATCTGCCACCCCCACCTGCCCTGCCTCTCTGCTGCCCTGCCCCTCAGTGCTGCTGCCCCCACCTGCCCTGCCTCCTGCCCCGCCCCTCAGTGCTACTGCTCCCACCTGCTCTGCCTCTCTGCTGCCCCACCCCTCAGTGCTGCTGTCCCCATCTGCCCTGTCTCTCTTCTGCCCCGCCCCACAGTGCTGCTGCCCCCACCTGCCCTGCCTCTTCTGCCCCGCCCCTAAGTGCTGCTGCCCCCACCTGTCTTGCCTCTGCTGCCCCGCCCCTCAATGCCTTGCCTCTCTACTGCCCCACCCCTCAGTGCTGCTGCCTCTTCTGCCCCGCCCCTCAGTGCCCTTGCCTCTCTGCTGCCCCACCCCTCAGTGCTGCTGCCCCCACCTGTCTTGCCTCTCTACTGCCCCACCTGCCCCTCAGTGCTACTGCCCCATCTGCCCTGCCTCTCTTCTGCCTCGCCCCTCAGTGCTGCTGCCTCCACCTGTGCTACCTCTCTGCTGCTCTGCCCCTCAGTGCTGCTGCCCCATCTGCCCTGCCTCTCTTCTGCCCCGCCCCTCAGTGCTGCTGCCCCACCTGTCCTGCTGCTCCGCCCTTCAGTGCTGCTGCCCCCACCTCTCTGCTGCCTCGCCCCTCAGTGCTACTGCCCCCACCTGTCCTGCCTCTCTGCCCCTCAGTGCTGCTGCCCCCACCTGCCCTGCCTCTCTGCTGCCTTGCCCCTCAGTGCTGCTGCCCCTACCAGCCCTGCCCTCAGTGCTGCTGCCCACCACTTCTGCCTCTCTGCTGCCCTGCGCCTCAGTGCTGCTGCCCCCACCTGCATGTCCCTCAGTGCTGCTGCCCTGCCCCATCAGCCCTGCCTCTCTGCTGCCCTGCATGTCCCTCAGTGCTGCTGCCTCCACCTGCTCTGCTGCCCTGCCTCTCAGTGCTGCCCACATCTGCCCTGCCTCTCTGCTGCCCTGCCCCTCAGTGCTGTTGCCCCCACCTGCATGTCCCTCAGTACTGCTGTCTCCACCTGTGCTGCCCACAGCTGCCCTGCCTCTCTGTTGCCCCCACCTGCCCTGCCTCTCTGCTGCCTCGCCCCTCAGTGCTGCTGCCCCCACCAGCCCTGCCTCTCTGCTGCCCTGCCCCTCAGTGCTGCTGCCCCACCAGCCCTGCCTCTCAGTGTTGCTGCCCCACCTGCATGTCCCTCAGTGCTGCTGCCCTGCCCCTGGGTGCTGCCCCATCAGCCCTGCCCCCACCTGCCCTGCCTCTCAGTGCTGCTGCCCCCACCTGCATGTCCCTCAGTGCTGCTGCCTCCACCTGCTCTGCTGCCCTGCCTCTCAGTACTGCCCACATCTGCCCTGCCCCTCAGTGCTGCTGCCTCCACCTGCTCTGCCACTCAGTGCTGCCCCCACATGCCCTGCCTCTCTGCTGCCCTTCCCCCACCTGCCCTGTCTCTCTGCTGCCCTGCCCCTCAGTGCTGCCCCCACCTGCCCTGCCTCTCTGCTGCCCCGCCCCTCGGTGCTGCTGTTCCCACCTGGTTTGCCTTTCTTCTGCCCCACCCCTCAGTGCTGCTTCCCCCACCTGCCCTGCCTCTCTGCTGCCCCGCCCCTCAGTGCTGCTGCCACCACCTGTCCTGCCTCTCTGCTTCCCTGCCCTTCAGTGCTGCTGCCCCCACCTGCATGTCCCTCAGTACTGCTGCCCCCACCAGCCCTGCCTCTCTGCTGCCCTACTCCTGGGTGCTGCCCCACCAGCCCTGCTCTTCAGTGCTGCCCCCACCTGCCCTGCCCCTCAGTGCTGCTGCTTCCACCTGCTCTGCTGACCTGCCCCTCAGTGCTGCCCCCATCTGCCACCCCCACCTGCCCTGCCTCTCTGCTGCCCTGCCCCTCAGTGCTGCTGCCCCCACCTGCCCTGCCTCCTGCCCCGCCCCTCAGTGCTACTGCTCCCACCTGCTCTGCCTCTCTGCTGCCCCACCCCTCAGTGCTGCTGTCCCCATCTGCCCTGTCTCTCTTCTGCCCCGCCCCACAGTGCTGCTGCCCCCACCTGCCCTGCCTCTTCTGCCCCGCCCCTAAGTGCTGGTGCCCCCACCTGTCTTGCCTCTGCTGCCCCGCCCCTCAATGCCTTGCCTCTCTACTGCCCCACCCCTCAGTGCTGCTGCCTCTTCTGCCCTGCCCCTCAGTGCCCTTGCCTCTCTGCTGCCCCACCCCTCAGTGCTGCTGCCCCCACTGCCCCACCTGCCCCTCAGTGCTACTGCCCCATCTGCCCTGCCTCTCTTCTGCCTCGCCCCTCAGTGCTGCTGCCTCCACCTGTGCTACCTCTCTGCTGCTCTGCCCCTCAGTGCTGCTGCCCCATCTGCCCTGCCTCTCTTCTGCCCCGCCCCTCAGTGCTGCTGCCCCACCTGTCCTGCTGCTCCACCCTTCAGTGCTGCTGCCCCCACCTCTCTGCTGCCTCGCCCCTCAGTGCTACTGCCCCCACCTGTCCTGCCTCTCTGCCCCTCAGTGCTGCTGCCCCCACCTGCCCTGCCTCTCTGCTGCCTTGCCCCTCAGTGCTGCTGCCCCTACCAGCCCTGCCCTCAGTGCTGCTGCCCACCACTTCTGCCTCTCTGCTGCCCTGCGCCTCAGTGCTGCTGCCCCCACCTGCATGTCCCTCAGTGCTGCTGCCCTGCCCCATCAGCCCTGCCTCTCTGCTGCCCTGCATGTCCCTCAGTGCTGCTGCCTCCACCTGCTCTGCTGCCCTGCCTCTCAGTGCTGCCCACATCTGCCCTGCCTCTCTGCTGCCCTGCCCCTCAGTGCTGTTGCCCCCACCTGCATGTCCCTCAGTACTGCTGTCTCCACCTGTGCTGCCCACAGCTGCCCTGCCTCTCTGTTGCCCCCACCAGCCCTGCCTCTCTGCTGCCCTGCCCCTCAGTGCTGCTGCCCCACCAGCCCTGCCTCTCAGTGTTGCTGCCCCACCTGCATGTCCCTCAGTGCTGCTGCCCTGCCCCTGGGTGCTGCCCCATCAGCCCTGCCCCCACCTGCCCTGCCTCTCAGTGCTGCTGCCCCCACCTGCATGTCCCTCAGTGCTGCTGCCTCCACCTGCTCTGCTGCCCTTCCTCTCAGTACTGCCCACATCTGCCCTGCCCCTCAGTGCTGCTGCCTCCACCTGCTCTGCCACTCAGTGCTGCCCACATCTGCCCTGCCTCTCTGTTGCCCCCACCTGCCCTGCCTCTCTGCTGCCCCCATCTGTCCTGCCCCTCAGTGCTGCTGCCCCCACCTGCCCTGCCTCTTCTGCCCCCCCCCCCCCCCTCAGTGCTGCTGCCCCCACTTGCCCTGCCTCTCTGCTATCCTGTCCCTCGGTGCTTCCACCACCTGCCCTGCCTCTCTGCTGCCCAGCCCCTCAGTGCTGCTGCCCCTACCTGTCCTGCCTCTCTGCTGCCCCATCTGCCCTGCCTCTCTGCTGTCATTTGCATAGCACCACCCCTGGCACGCCAGTCGCATGCCTTTCACCTCCCCTCGATAGTAACATACTCCCTGCTGGACAGGAAGTATGTCACTGGGATTCCTGGCTTTCCCATTGCATTTGCGTATTTTCAGTGCATGCATGCTGCACCTCCACTGCCAACAAATTTACATTTTTTTGCGTTGCCCAGTGACTTCCATAGAGAAAAAGAAGATACTGCAAAACACTGCACCATTCTCTCGAACAACAACAATGTTCAATATTTATTGTACCGCAAATATTACATTAAAATTACCTAAAAACATGAATATATAGCAGTATAGCGCAAAAAAAAAAAGGATCCATAATACTGACAACAATCAAAAAATATATAAATATCTCATGTCAGTAGTTTAAATATAAAGTGAAACAGTAGCTCAGCTGATGACAATTGCAACAATAAAAAAAAATTATATATATATATATATATATATATATATATATATATATATATATATATATATATATATATAATCTTCTCAAAAATTAGCATATTGTGATAAAGTTCATTATTTTCTGTAATGTACTGATAAACATTAGACTTTCATATATTTTAGATTCAAATACACACAACTGAAGTAGATCAAGCCTTTTATTGTTCTAATATTGATGATTTTGGCATACAGCTCATGAAAACCCAAAATTCCTATCTCAAAAAAATAGCATATTTCATCCAACCAATAAAAGAAAAGTGTTTTTAAAACAAAAAAAGTCAACCTTCAAATAATTATGTTCAGTTATGCACTCAATACTATCAGGAGATTTTGGAGTACTTCATGCTTCCATCTGCTGAAAAGCTTTATGGAGATGAAGATTTCATTTTTCAGCATTACCTGGCACCTGCTCACAGTGCCAAAACCACTGGTAAATTGTTTACTGACCATCGTATTACTGTGCCCAATTGGCCTGCCAACTCTCCTGACCTGAACCCCATAGAGAATCTGTGGGATATTGCGAAGAGAAAGTTGAGAGACGCAAGACCCAACACTCTGGATGAGCTTAAGGCCACTATCGAAGCATCCTGGGCCTCCATAACACCTGAGCAGTGCCACAGGCTGATTGCCTCCATGCCACGCCGCATTGAAGCAGTCATTTCTGCAAAAGGATTCCCGACCAAGTATTGAGCGGATAACTGAACATAATTATTTGAAGATTGACTTTTTTTTAAAAAAACAAACATTTTTTTATTGGTCGGATGAAATATGCTAATTTTTTGAGATAGGAAATTTGGGTTTTCATGAGCTGTATGCCAAAATCATCAATATTAAAACAAGCACCCATAGCGTGTGCTAACTTACACGCGCTTAACTTTACAGCTGCTCCATTGAACCCGCCCTGAGCCCTGGAGAGTCCAGTGGCTTCAAAGGATGAGATTCCTGCACTTTGATTGGCCCAATAGGCTGCCTCTCAAGTGACACACAGCCTACTGGGTCAATCAAAGTGCAGGAATCTTGTTTTTTGAAGCCACTGGACCCACCGGGGCTCAGGGGGGTTTCATTGGAGCACACGCTAAGTTATTGGCATGCTCGTTACACTAATAGAGCGCGCATAAGTTAGCAGCGCATGCTATGGCAGAATAGCGAGCGCTAGAGATTTTTACTGCTTGCTGCTGGTTCTGGGTGCGTGTACTGGACAGGCATGGTCGGAAAATTCCGCGGAATTATTAATTCCGTGATTCCGGTATATAAGCATGCTTTTCAAAAAGTACCAATCCTTAATCATGCTACTTTTTCTATTGAATTGATCATAATGGTAGTATGGTTTATGCTAGGCCAGCTTTACCATGTAGTGTGGTTCATAGTCTAGAGGTTAAGACAGATACCTACTAGCTACTACACACTGTATCCTGGGTTCAAATCCCAGCTATGGTATATAAGCATGCTTTTCAAAAAGTACCGATCCTTAATCATACTACTTTTTCTATTGCATTGATCATAATGGTAGTATGGTTTATGCTAGGATAGCTTTACCATGTAGTGTGGTTCATGGTCTAGAGGTTAAGACAGATACCTACTACACACTGCATCCTGGGTTCAAATCCCAGCTATGGTATATAAGCTGTTTTGAAAATCTGCAATTCCCTACTGGATGATATGGATGGATGGATGGATGGATGGATGGATGGATGGATGGATGGATGGATGGATGGATGGGAGGAGGGGGAGGAGGAGGAGGAGTTTTAAAATTTTCTAACGGAATTCCCTCGGAATGAAACGGTAGCGGAATTTCGGTAGTGGCGGTATGCGGAATTACCACGGAATCGGAAATTGGCTATTCCGACCATACTGGATGCTATGTGAGTGTTTGGTGTGGGTACTGGGTGCCAAGTGGAGGCTTGCTGCTGCTGAAACTACTGTAGATGAAACATGGATGCAGGTACTAGATGTCACATCTTCCAATATTCACCTGTCACACACCTTCTGGCCTATGTCCAGGCCTCCGTGCCGGTGCTCGCCTCCTGCAGGTACACCACTCCCGCCTCAACGTAGGACAAATGGAGACAGCACACAAATGGCTTCAGTCAAATAACTGTATTGAATAGCATGCAGAGGCACACATACGACATGTTTAGGGCGGAGCCCTTCCTCACCGGAGGTCTTTCAAAAAACGTATATGGTTTCAACAACGACCACAGGAGGCAGAGGAAGGGCCGCAGGAAGGGCAGGAAAGGAGGAGAAGGAAGACCAGACGGGCCGGGAAGAAACATAGAACTAGGAGGCCCAGTTCAGGGCGGGAGGGGACACAGAGCGTGGTGAATCTCTCTCAGCATGTGCTTTCAGATGTGGAACAGCGGGTCCTTGAGAAGGGCCTGTCATTTGCACCTACTAAACATATGAATGTTTTTGAGACCATAGTTGATGTCAATAGATTTGTTAGAGCTTTTCTACTTCGAAAGCATTTTTCTGATGGTGAAGCAACCGGGGGCAGGGTTAACAGAGCTAGGGATAGCGTTACCGATATTGGAGATTTTAGGGAGCTCAGTGCAAGATGGGCCCTGGATTCTCTGGCCGCAGAAAGCACTGGTTCAGTCTCCCTAGAAGATGTCAAACCGATCCTTGCCCGTAACCCGTCTTTTTATCCCCTGACCAGCCGCACACATCATGTGGAAACCTTTCAGGAGTTGGTGGAGAGAGATTTGGTGGAATTGGAAGGGGCTTTGAGTAAAAACAGACCGAACTTGACGCACCAGGAGCGACAGGCCCTCTCTAGTCTTCAAAGTAACTCAAATATAGTTATCCGGAATGCGGATAAAGGAGGTGCTGTCGTTGTCCTGGATAGCGACAGTTATAGGTCTGAGGCCCTGAGGCAACTAAATGATTCTATGGTGTATCAGAAATTGGGAGCAGACCCTATGAGGGTTTTCCAGAGAGAATTGTTTGATTTGTTGTCATTTGGACAGAGTTTGGGTGTGTTAGATCAAAGAATGGTGGACTATTTGGGTGTCCTTGATCCGATCACCCCAGTCTTCCACCATCTTCCCAAGATTCACAAACCGGGCGCTCCCCCGGAGGGCAGGCCCATTGTGGCTGGCATTGGCTCTCTGGGGGAGCGCCTGAGTGAGTGGGTCGATTCAATGTTGCAGCCGCTGGTCAAGCGCCTTCCGGGCTATGTTAGAGACACCAAGCATTTGCTTTCTAGCTTGAAGGGTTTTGTGTGGGAAAAACACTTTGTATGGATCACCATCGATGTGAAGGCCCTATATTCATGTATCCCCCACAATTTAGCCATTGAAGCTGTTAAATATCATCTTGAAAAATACTCCTCTTACACTGAGGATCACCGGACCTTCATCTATTTGGCTGTCGAGTACCTCCTGGCCCGCAACTATTTCATGTTTGATGGCGGCTTCTACCTCCAGAGGTGTGGCGCCTCCATGGGGGCCAAGTTCTCCCCATCTTTGGCCAACCTCTATATGGGGTGGTGGGAGGAGAGCCACATCTTTGGGGGTGGGGGTCGCCGTCTGGGGGATGTTGCGTGGTACGGGAGGTACATCGACGACCTATTATTGGTCTGGCAAGGAATCCCTGAGGATATCTCTGCCTTTGTGAGTGACCTCAATAGCAATTCTTTGAATCTACAGTTCACCCATAGCTGGGGGGTGGGCTCAATAGACTACTTAGATGTCACTTTAGTGGGAGACCCTGTCCGGGGGAGAGTACACACTAGGACATTCCGGAAGCCCTGCAGTGGTAACACAACTCTCCGGGCCACGAGTTGCCATCCAAAGCATACCATCTGTGCGGTCCCTGTGGGTGAATTTATCAGGGCGCGACGTAATTGTTCGGAGGAAACGTGGCTCGGGGAAGAATTTGAGAGGGTGGAGAATAGACTCTTGGATAGAGGTTATCCTGGGTGGATGATCAACAAAGGAAAAACGAGAGCCAACAAAAAAAGTAGGGATCATCTACTGACAACAATTGGAAGGAATGATACCACAGATTCAAGGCCCACCTTCGTTACAACCTACAGTGTGGAATATAACAGGATAGTTTCCATTTTGAGAAAGTATCTTCCTGTGTTAAAAGGGGATGAGGACTTGCGGGGTATTTTACAACAGGGAGTACGTTTTGCTAGTAGGCGCGCGCCCACTCTGGCCCAATCCCTCTCGCCTAGCCTGTTTGAGTCTAGTCCTAGATCCTCAACCTGGCTCAGTCTGACCGGCTCGTACAAATGTGGGGTGAGAACATGCCACTATTGTAGTGTACATAAACGAACACGGGAGGCAATATCAACCTCAAATGGACGTAGGTTCCCCATTAAGGAATTCATCAATTGTGGCACGCCTTATGTGATATATCTTGTCACGTGCACGGAGTGTTCCCTACAGTATGTGGGGTGCACTACCAGACCTTTACGTGCCAGAATTGGTGAACATTACTGCGGCCCAGGGTGGTTCACTACCAACATTTCTAATGTAGCGAAGCACTTTCGCCAGGTCCATGGTGGAAATATGGCTTCGTTCTCTTTTCATGGTCTGGAGAGGATCTTTCCAGCCCAGAGAGGGGGTAATTTGGTCAAACGGCTTACCAGCCGAGAGGCTCTATGGATTTTTAGACTGGGAACGAGACTTCCAATGGGTTTAAATTCCCGTTGGGATCTAGCATTAATAACTTAGTGAGGAGTTGCTCCGGTGCATGTGTTTCTCCCTGCTCTCTTGCTATCTGATTTTATTTATTTTATATTGGGAACTTTTTCTATATATTTTTAAGTAAAATTTGACAGAGTACAGACATTTCGCATGAGATATACCATCAAGGATTGTTTCTCTTTGGAATGTGAATATCCCATCCTGGATGTGGTGCTTAGGGGAGTGCCTCTAATTGTGGGACCTCCCCCTCCACAGGAGGCTGGTATATATAGTGTCTAGTGTCATAAATTTTTAGCTATGAGTAAGAACCGTCTGGTTCGAAACATGTCAGCTATATGATGTGTGTTGTGGTGTGGATACGTCCATAATAAAGGAACCTGATGCAAGGGATATCGTGCGGACACCCTTTCTTTGCTTTTGTCTCGTTGGATTGGCCTGTCCCGGTTCCAGCACTGTCCCAGGGAAGTGTGAGCGGATTTCTGGGGATTTCTACTCCCGCCTCAACGTAGGACAAATGGAGACAGCACACAAATGGCTTCAGTCAAATAACTGTATTGAATAGCATGCAGAGGCACACATACGACATGTTTTGGGCGGAGCCCTTCCTCACCTGAGGAAGGGCTCCGCCCGAAACATGTCGTATGTGTGCCTCTGCATGCTATTCAATACAGTTATTTGACTGAAGCCATTTGTGTGCTGTCTCCATTTGTACTAGATGTCACATGGCTGCAAATACTTGGTGCCATGCCTGCACTGGGTGCTGGCTATGGGTGGGCATTGTGGGTTCTGAGTGCAGGTACTGGTTATGTGGGTGCAGATATAGGATGCCATGTGGAGGCTGTGTGCAGGTGTGAGTACTGGGTACAGGTACTGATTGCCAGCTATAGGGGGTATGGGTGCGAGTACTGGGTGTCATGTGGCTGGCTGATGCTGAGTACTAAGTGCCATATGGAGGCTGGATGTGAGGATTGGGTGCAATATATGTGTGTGTGGGGCTGCTAGACTGAATATCATGTAGCTGCTTGGTGCAAGTACTGGGTGCCACCTATAGGGGTGTAGGGTGCCATGATGGATGGATAAGTATTGTAAAGGCTGCTAAAACACTCTAAATAGAACATCTCCATTATCCATCAGGCGTGCCGGTTAGTTGAGACTTCCAGTTGCCCCAGTTCTGGATAACGGAGACTTTGCTGTATTGTTTTGAAGAGTGGATGGCTTTATGTGAAGGCCTACCCTAACAGACTGTTACGCTTTTCTCTGTACAGAGTTCTAATGGTTGCCAGGGAAGAGTTCCTTCCTGTGGAGGGAGTTCATGAGGAAGATGATGGTGCCCATCCCCTATATGTTCCCCACTGCCTACACTGTGCCCATCACTACCCTGACGAAGGCCATGCTGAATAACGCTGTGGTGCCAAGCGAGAAGAGGAACTGGGTGAAGGGAATGCTAAGGGGAATATGATGGGCTTCTGCTGCACTCAGGAATTGTGTATAGACTTCCTGACAATGTCACGCTTAGGGATTATGGGTAGACATCCTGCCAGTGCCGCACTAAGGGATCATGGGTAAATACCCTGCTAGTACCGCACTAAGGAATCATGGGTAAATACCCTGCCAGTGCCGCACTAAGTGATCATGGGTAAATACCCTGTCAGTGCCACATTGAGGGATTATGGGTAAATACCCTGCCAGTACCGCACTAAGGGATCATGGGTTAATACCCTGCCAGTGCCGCACTAAGTGATCATGGGTAAATACCCTGTCAGTGCCACATTGAGGGATTATGGGTAAATACCCAGCTAGTATCACATTGACAATTTATAGATAAACTAGTTGACCTAAGCCCGTTTAAAAACAGGCTAGGTATGTCCCTAATGCACTGCACGCATGCGCGCACACACACGCGTGCCCCTTCTGACCCCGTCCTCCCCCGGCTCTTGGCAGTGTCTCTGCGTCCCTGCACATGCGTAGTGCACAAAAAGCACTGACGGACGGACATAGCGACACTTGCCCTTTATTAGGTAGGATTCCCTGCTAGAGCATGACTAAGGGATTTGGGGTAACTATCATGCTAGTGTCACACTGAGGGCCATTCATGTGAAAGATCAATACAAAGTGGTGTACACGTGAGAAGTGGAACGGAAATCATACATGATTCCAAACATTTTTTACAAATCAATAAGTGCAAAGTGGGGTGTGCGTAATTATTCAGCCCCCTGAGTCAATACTTTGTAGAACCACCTTTTGCTGCAATTACAGCTGCCAGTCTTTTAGGGTATGTCTCTACCAGCTTTGCACATCTAGAGACTGAAATCCTTGCCCATTCTTCTTTGCAAAAAAGCTCCAGCTCTGTCAAATTAGATGGACAGCGTTTGTGAACAGCAGTTTTCAGATCTTGCCACAGATTCTCGATTGGATTTAGATCTGGACTTTGACTGGGCTATTCTAACACATGGATATGTTTTGTTTTAAACCATTGCATTGTTGCCCTGGCTTTATGTTTAGGGTCGTTGTCCTGCTGGAAGGTGAACTTCCACCCCAGTCTCAAGTCTTTTGCAGACTCCAAGAGGTTTTCTTCCAAGATTGCCCTGTATTTGGCTCCATACATCTTCCCATCAACTCTGACCAGCTTCCCTGTCCCTGCTGAAGAGAAGCACCCCCAGAGCATGATGCTGCCACCACCATATTTGACAGTGAGGATGGTGTGTTCAGAGTGAAATGCAGTGTTAGTTTTTCGCCACACATAGCGTTTTGCATTTTGGCCAAAAAGTTCCATTTTGGTCTCATCTGACCAGAGCACCTTCTTCCACATGTTTGCTGTGTCCCCCACATGGCTTGTGGCAAAATGCAAACAGGATTTTCTATGCTTTTGTTCACAATGGCTTTCTTCTTGCCACTCTTCCATAAAGGCCAACTTTGTGCAGTGCACGACTAATGCTGGATACACACCATGCGTTTCCGCGTTCGATGCGTCCGTCGATACGCGTCGATTCGATTATTTCCGACATGTTCGATTCAAGCTTCGATGGATCGTTAGGTCGATTTGCCATACTTTACATGGCAATCGACCTAAAAATCATCGAAATTCGTTCGGAAATGCTCGTAAATAATCGAATCGGCGCGTATCGATGGACGCATTCGACGCGGAAACTCATGGTGTGTATCCAGCATAATAGTTACCCTATGGATAGATTCCCCCACCTGAGCTGTAGATCTCTGCAGTTCGTCCAGAGTCACCATGGGCCTCTTGACTGCATTTCTGATCAGCACTCTCCTTGTTCGGCCTGTGAGTTTAGGTGGACGGCCTTGTCTTGGTAGGGTTACAGTTGTGCCATACTCCTTCCATTTCTGAATGTTCGCTTGAACAGTGCTCCGTGGGATGTTCAAGGCTTTGGAAATCTTTTTTGTAGCCGAAGCCTGCTTTAAATTTCTCAATAACTTTATCCCTGACCTGTCTGGTGTGTTCTTTGGACTTCATGGTGTTGTTGCACCCAATATTCTCTTAGACAACCTCTGAGGCCATCACAGAGCAGCTGTATTTGTACTGACGTTAGATTACACACAAGTGCACTCTATTTAGTCATTAGCATTTATCAGGCAATGTCTATGGGCAACTCACTGCTCTCAGACCAAAGGGGGCCGAATAATTACGCACACCCTACTTTGCAGTTATTTATTTTTAAAAAATGTTTGGAATCATGTATGATTTTCGTTCCACTTCTCACGTGTACACCACTTTATATTGGTCGTTCACGTGGAATTCCAACAAAAATTATTCATGTTTGTGGCAGTAATGTGACAAAATGTGGAAAACTTCAAGGGGGGCGAATACTTCTGTCTAGTCGGTACAGTCATATATATTGATATTTATGCACATTTTAATTGACAGTGTAATTTTTGTCATTACTGTGTTTTTATGTTTCAATAATTTTTATTGGAATTTTTTCAAAAATTAAACATATGTCACAGACATATATGTATAAAAACAAGACACTGTATACATAAACATACTTTGTTTAACAGATATATGAATAAAAGAAAGAAGGACCTGTACACCTGACCTTTTATATCACATAATGATCTTAAAATATAAACACATATTTATTCACAAACATCTGTTGGTCTTTTTATTTCTATATTTATACACCTCAGACGTAGAACTCCACTGGATATTCACCAATGTTTAATAACTGATTCTTACAGCATTTGCTCACTAATTTTACTAAAAAAAAAAAAAAATCCCATATGCGTAAGAACCTAATCCCAATACCCATCACACGCGTACAATACGCGCATAATTACGCATTAATATACGCATAAAATACGCATCTAATACGCATTCCCTCAAAAAAACGCATCTAAACTCGCTTAATGCGTCTGAACGCAAACCGCGGCAAACGCATATAAACGCACATTGAGCGCGTATTAACGCAAACGCAAAAACGCTTAAGTTTTGCGAAAATTACGCGAAAAATCACCAATTAATGTATCAAATAACAAAAATAACGCATATGAGATCAGAATATCACAAATTTTTGCCAAGTTACAAACAAGAGATTCATACTCCTGTCTGTGCAATGCCAAGCGGAAATTCTGCATACTAACTACCTATCTACCCATTATAATTTAACTTCTATAATAACCTAATATGTCTAAAGGACCTCAGTGAGTGTCCAATTATATTTCAAGAAACTCCAAAGTCGCATTGTAGGCAGCTCAACCTCTGGAGAATGGGGGCACTTAAGCCACCCTACAGAGACTCCAGAGTGCGCCACCTCGATAGTTGTCAATACCTTGCTTAATCTGATTACTGTGTTTTTAATGTCTTTTATTAAAATAAATCAGAAACTTAGGTCACAAAGTAATCTGCTAGTCTGTCTCTCATTTTTCTGTAAAAGACCCCTGTAATGTAGCAGCAGCAACAGGTGTTAGTCTACTTCAGGGGTGCCCACACTTTTTCGGCTCGCGAGCTACTTTAAAATTTCCCGAGGCCAGGAGATCTACCAACGTCTCAAATGCTAAGCACGCCCCCCCGCGTAGGTTAGCCAGGTATATGTGCCTGCAGCATAGGTTACGTGCCCTCAGTATAGGTTAGCCAGGTGTATGGGCCCTCAGTGTAGGTTAGCCAGGTATATGGGCCCCCAGTGTAGGTTAGCCAGGTATATGGGCCCACAGTGTAGGTTAGCCAGGTATATGGGCCCCCAGTGTAGGTAAGCCAGGTATATGGGCCCCCAGTGTAGGTAAGCCAGGTATATGGGCCCCCAGTGTAGGTTAGCCAGGTATATGGGCCCCCAGTGTAGGTTAGCCAGGTATATGGGCCCTCAGTTTAGGTTAGCAAGGTATATGGGCCCTCAGTTTAGGTTAGCCAGGTATATGGGACCTCAGTGTAGTTAGCCAGGTATATGGGGCCTCAGTGTAGTTAGCCAAATATATGGACTCTCAGTGTAGTTAGCCAGGTATATGGGCCCCCAGTGTAGGTTAGCCAGGTATTAGAGATGTAGCGAACGGTTCGCCGGTGAACGGTTCCAGGTGAACTTTGGGGGTTCGCGTTCGCCTGGACCAAGCGAACTTTTGCGGAAGTTCGATTCGCCCCATAATGCACTATGAGGGTCAACTTTGACCCTCTGCATCACAGTCAGCAGGCACATTGTAGCCATTTAGGCTACACTAAGCCCTGGAGCCCCCCCCCCCCTTATATAAGGCAGGCTGCAGTGGCCATTAGCCTCACTCGTGTGCCTGCTAGAGACAGACTAGGGACAGCTGCTACAGACTTGTTCTTCTAGGGACAGATTAGTTAGGTTCTTGGCTGCTTAGCTTGCTCCTGGCTGATTATTATTGCTTTTATAGCACCCCTCAACAGCTCTTTTCAGAGCTCATCCTGTACTTTTTTTTTTTCTGTGTCAAACTGACATTTTAGTTGCATGCACAGCCTTGCTAATTCATAGTGTGTGTGCCACTGCCAGCAGCCTTACTTAACCTCCTTAGCGGTAACCCCGTGCTGGACACGGGGTAAGCCGCCTCGGAGGATATCTCAGCCCCTGGTGGGCGATTTAAATTCTGTAAAGTGCTGTACGCACAGCTAGCAGTTTGCTAGCCACGCATACAGCTTGATCGGCACCGCTGCACGGCAATTGGCCGCACGCAGCGGCGGAAGAGGGCCCCCCGCCAGAGCTCTGTGCAGCCCGGACCAATCACTCCCGGGCAGCGCAAAGGGCTGGATCGGGTGCGCCTGACGTCATTCCGATCGTAGCCATGGCGACAGGAGAAGCCAAAAAGGAGGTCGCGTTCTAAATGCAATCTCCTGTTTGCTGTTGTTGCCGGCGGCGATCGGACTAGAGGGACACATGCGCCCTCTAGTGGTGTTTCATGTAGCTATCACTCGGGTAGCTACATGAAACAAAATAATTACAAAAAAAGTGTAATGCAGCCTCCTTGGCGGAAAAATTGAACCGCCAAGGAGGTTAACCCACCTCATCACTGCATATACCTAGCTTTGTGTTGAGTGAACCCAGCTCACTGCATTTAACTACCTGTTGTGTTCTGTGAACCCACCTCACTGCATATACCTAGCTGTTGTGTTGAGTGAACCCACCTCACTGCATCTAAGTTCCTTTACTGTTGAGTGAACCCAGCTCACTGCATCTAACTACCTGTTGTGTTGAGTGAACCCAGCTCACTGCATATACCTAGCATCCCCCAAGATGGACAAAATGGACAAACCAGGTAGAGGAAGAGGTAGAGGCAGACCCAGAGGAAGGCCATCAGGCACTGGCAGGTCTGTGCAAGGTGGTGTTGCTGTGATTTCGTGCGGACCTGGCCCAAAATACAGTGCTCAGAACGTGCCATCACTTCCCAAGATCAGGACGTGCTTGACTATTTAACACAGAACACCTCATCTCCCGCAGCCACCAGCGGTACAACAAGCACCACATCCGCTGCATTTGACACTTCGCAGGAGTTATTTGGTGGTGGTGGTGAAATCACTGATTCCCAGCCACTACTGCAACAACAAGAAGAAGGCGCAGGTATACCACCTCATACGTCTGAGTTAAGTGGCGATAGTATGGACGTAACGTGTGAGGAGGGGGATGATGAACCACCTGAAGTTGGTGCAGTTGAGGAGTAGAGATGTCGCGAACCTCCGATTTTCGGTTCGCGAACCCCGTTCGCGAACCTTCGCAGAAAGTTCGGTTTGCGAAAAAGTTTGCGAACCGCAATTCACTTCAATGGGGAGGCGAACTTTAAAATTTAGAATTTTTTTTACTGGCTGAAATCTTAATGGAAAGCATGTTTCAAGACTTCTCCCTCCTCCCTCCACCCTCCTCCCCTTCTACCTCCTCCCCTTCTACCTCCACCCTCCTCGATCCTCCCTCCTCCCCTTCTACCTCCACCCTCCTCCCTCCAGCCTCCTCCCCTTCTACCTCCACCCTCCTCGCTCCACCCTCGAAAAAAGTTCGCGAACCGCAATTCACTTCAATGGGGAGGCGAACTTTAAAATTTAGAAACATTTTTACTGGCTGAAATCTTAATAGAAAGCATGTTTCAAGACTTCTCCCTCCTCCCTCCTCCCCTTCTACCTCCACCCTCCTCGATCCTCCTTCCTCTCCTTCTACCTCCACCCTCCTCCCCTTCTACCTATTCCCTCCTCCCTTCTACCGGAGGGAGGAGGGTCTCATCTGCCAGGGAATTCCAGTATTTCAAAAAACAGCTTACATACCATGACTGGGATTTGAACCCAGGTCTCAGTGTATGGTAGGTAACTAAAAGTATTCAGTATCCTACTGAATAGGTGCTGGCTTACTGAGCAGACAGAGCCAAGATTCGAACCCTGGTCTCCTGTGTCAGAGGCAGAGCCCTTAACCATTACACCATGCAGCCACTGCTTACAGATATGTAGCCAGACATGGCCTTGTCTTTTGTGTTCAACAGTTGTCAAGAGAAAAATTAGACAAGATAGCAGTGTTAGGAAGACTTGCCTAAGGTCTCCTACTGAATAGGTGCTGGCTTACTGAGCAGACAGAGCCAAGATTCGAACCCTGGTCTCCTGTGTCAGAGGCAGAGCCCTTAATTATTACACCATGCAGCCACTGCTTACAGATATGTAGCCAGACATGGCCTTGTCTTTTGTGTTCAACAGTTGTCAAGAGAAAAATTAGACAACTGTTGAACGCAACTGTTGAACACAAAAGACAAGGCCATGTCTGGCTACATATCCTTAAGCAGTGGCTGCATGGTGTAATGGTTAAGGGCTCTGCCTCTGACACAGGAGACCAGGGTTTGAATCTCGTCTCTGTCTGTTCAGTAAGCCAGCACCTATTCAGTAGGAGACCTTAGGCAAGTCTTCCTAACACTGCTACTGCCTATAGAGTGTGCCCTAGTGGCTGCAGCTCTGGTGCTTTGAGTCTGCCAGGAGAAAAGTGTGATATAAATGTTATTTGTCTTATATAATTTTTCTCTTGCATTGAGCATAAATGGTACATGCTAGGCTACTTTCAGCTACTTTCAGCTACTTTCAGCTAGTAGTGTTGGTGGTATAATGGATATGTTAGTTACCTACCATACACTGAGACCTGGGTTCAAATCCCAGTCACGGTATGTAAGCTGGTTTTTGAAATACTGGAATTCCCTGGCAGATGAGACCCTTCTCCCTCCGGTAGGAGGGAATAGGTAGAAGGGTACAAGGGTAGAAGGGGTGGAGGGTACAAGAGGCTAATTAAAATTTCCTTAGCAGAGTGTGTAGCAGCTGTCCCTTAATTAATTAGTATAGGCAGACTGTAACGATTGTGGAATTCTCTCCGTGATCAGCGCACAAGACGTGCACTGACACTGCGGAAATCCTCCACAAGCGTGTAATTTGAGGAAACCCAGCAGAAGGTGCAATGCACCTGTAGAGGGAAATTCCTGTCGACAGGTGGAGCTGTGGAGTGCAGAGGAACAGCTCCTCTGCCCTGCCACACACGCCAGACAGGAATTGTATGAAGGGAAGAAACGCAGGGCAAGATAGCCCTGAAAGAGAGAGATCAAAGCGACAGAGGGTATGTGTGTTCACCAAACTAGTCGCCACCCTGCGACGATGAACACACAACCAGGAAGACAAAGCGAGAAGGCAATCGCCGGAGATGGCGATTGCTAACAGCGACACAAGACCGAATAAGCACAGATGAGGAATGTATGTTTGTCCACCAATCTAGCCGCCACCTGCGACGGTGGACACACAACAGAAGAAACCAAGTGAGAACGCAATCGCAAGAGAAGCGATTGCGGAAGAGAATGAGCACAGGGACAGATTGTATGTGTGTGCACCAAACTTAGTCGCCAACCCGCGACGGTGCATACACACAGCAGATATGAAGTAGGAACGCAATCACGAGGGAGGCGATTGCCAGAGGTGACACAAGGCTACAGCAAGGCAGAACACGAGAGTAGCAAAGGCACAGAAAATCATACAATGAGAGGATAAGGAAAATAACAAACGCTAGCTAAACGCGAACACCGCACTCATTCGCAACAGTGCACGCATTTATGCGCGGTCTCCACGTGATAAGCACAATAGAGACAAGCACGCCTAACTAACCACCGACAGACAAACATGAAACAGAGGACGCGAGCGCTTGCTTAACGGTTACCTCACCGAGCCTCCAGCAAGCGTTCGTAGCAGATACACGAAAACAGGAACACGTAAGAGACACGATCCACTGCTCTTTCCGCCAGAGCGAGTGCGATCCAAGTATAGTAACAATAGAACAGAAGGGCCTACCAGTAACAACCGCTGCTCTGGTAGCACCCCACAGACAGACAGAACAGGCAATACAAATAATGCAATCCTAACTGCACTAGGGAAACCTGCCTAGTGCAGTCCCAGGAATACTCTAAGCTAATCTTCAAACAATGAGCAAGGCTGACACTCTCCGGAGTGTTTCACAGGAACTAACCCTTATGACCAGCAACTTACTGTGGGAAACATAGCTCTTTATATAGCAAGCCTACAAAGGATGTGGCTAGGCAATCTGCATGACAAACATATGCAAATTCCTCAACAGCAAGCTGCACAACTGACAAAAGGTCTCTCTTCCAGAGACCTGCAGAATGCAGACCTGAACAGTGGTCAAAAGGCTGCCTGCCTGCGCAGGCAGCCACGCGGATCCTCACACAGACGAGTGAGTCAAATGGCTCAAGGACCTTGACTTGTATAAGGGGGGGGGGGGTGGGGCTCCAGGCGTGAGTGCAGTCTGATTGGCAACAATGTGCCTGCTGACTGTGATGTAGAGGGTCAAAGTTTTGCTCAATAGAGCATTATGGGGCGAATCGAACTTCCGGGAAAGTTCGCCATTGGTAGGCGAACGCGAACCACCGAACTTCGCCTGGAACCGTTCGCCGGCGAACCGTTCGGGACATCTCTATTGAGGAGGTGTCTGAAGAAAGCGAAGCTGGGCAGGAGGATTATGATGACGATTATACGGATGCCACGTATGTTCCCGGTAGAGGAGATGACCAGGGGGACAGTTCAGAGGGGGAGTCAGAGAGGAGTAGGAGGAGACGACTCCATGATAGAAGCAGAGGGAGCTCGTCCTCAGAAACAGCTGGGGGCAGCAGCACACAAAAGACAAGCCACCCTCCTTCTCCTCTTCATACTTCAGGTGCATCGTCTTCATCCGCTTTCTCCCTTGCACCTTCACAGCCACCCTCCTCCACACCGCCTCTTCCCTTCAGCGGTTCTTTCTCCTCTGCCCACAGCAGTACCCAGCTGTCCGTGAAGGAAGTATTTGAGCGTAAGAAGCAAATGTCTGCCAGTCACCCTCTTGCCCGGCGTCTGACAGCTGGCGTGGCGGAACTATTAGCTCGCCAGCTATTACCATACAAGCTGGTGGAGTCGGAGGCTTTCCGGAAGTTTGTGGCCATTGGTACACCGCAGTGGAAGATACCAGGCCGCAATTATTTTTCACAAAAGGCCATACCCAAACTGTACCGTGCAGTTGAGAGGCAAGTGGTGTCATCTATTGCGAAGAGCGTTGGGTCAAGGGTTTACCTGACCACGGATGCCTGGTCTGCCAAGCACGGGCAGGGCCACTACATTACATACACAGCCCATTGGGTCGACTTGGTGACCGATGGCAGCAAGCAGGGAGTACGTGGCTGCGCAGCGGACCGACTTGTCACACCTCCACGGCTTGCAGGCAGGCCTCCAGCCACCTCCTCTCCACCTGCTACCACCTCTTCGCTGTCGTCATCCTCCTTCTCCTCCTTGGCTGGTGCCGCAATCTCCTCTCCAGCTACACAGCCCCAGCACCCCAGGGCCTATGCTGCATGCCAGGTACGACAGTGTCACGCAGTGTTAGACATGTCTTGCCTGAAAGCGGAGAGTCACACTGGAGCAGCTCTCCTGGCTGCTCTTAACAAACAGGTGGAGCAATGGCTGACCCCACACGAGCTTGAGATCGGCAACGTGGTGTGTGACAACGGCAGCAATCTCATTTCTGCGTTGAATTTGGGAAAGCTGACACGCATACCCTGCATAGCACATGTGCTGAATCTGGTTGTGCAAAGATTTGTGTCCAAGTACCCAGGCTTAGAGGACATCCTGAAGCAGGCCAGGAAGTTGTGTGGGCATTTCAGGCGCTCTTACAAGGCCATGGCACGCTTTGTGGACATTCAGCGTAGAAACAACTTGCTGGTGAGACGCCTGATTTGCGATAGCCCGACTCGCTGTAATTCCACCCTGCTGATGTTCTCTCGCCTGCTAGACCAGGAGAAAGCCGTCACCCAGTACCTGTATCATTACAGTACAAGGACACAATCTGGGAGGATGGGGATGTTGTAGCCCAACAACTGGACACTGATGCAAAATGCATGCAGGGTCATGGAGCCCTTTGATGAGGTGACCAAACTGGTAAGTCGCGCTGAGGGCACCATCAGCGATTTGATCCCCTACGCCTACTTCCTGGAGCGTGCCGTTCGTAGAGTGGTGGATACAGCTGTGGAGGAGCGTGAACGAGAACAATTACGGCAGCAGGAGTCGTGGGAGCGATTTACATCCGAACCCGATGTTTCCACAACACCTGCAGCAGCACAGAGGGGGGAGGAGGAAGAAGAGGAGTCGTGTGGGGAAGGAGAGGAGTCAGACTCTGATGATGGTGATGAGGAAGGTGTTTCTGTGGAGGAGGAAGAGGCGGCGGAAGAAGAACAACCGCAGCAGCCGTCACAGGGGGCTTCTGCTGCTCCATGTTCCCGTGGTATTGTTCGTGGCTGGGGGAGGAAGAGGAGTTGCGTCCCGTCACTGAGGAAGAGCAAGAGGAGATGGAGAGTACGTCTGCATCCAGCTTTGTGCAGATGTCCTCTTTCATGTTGTTCAGCCTGTTGAGGGACCCCCGTATCAAAAAACTCAAGGCGAATGACCTGTACTGGGTGGCGGACCTGTTACCAACTCAACAGAAGGCGGAAAGGATGCAGCACATGCAGAACAAGCTGTCGATGATGCTTTACAATGCGTTTAAGGGTGATGTGGCTGCACAACGCAATCAAGGTACCACTGGCAGTAACCCTCCTCCTCCCAAGTCCACGCAGGCAAGGACAGGACGCTCCAGCGATCTCAGGGTGATGTCGGACATGCGGACATTCTTTAGTCCAACTCCTCGCCAAAGTCCTTCTGGATTCACCCTCCACAAACGCCTGGACCGGCAGGTAGCCGACTACCTGGCCTTGAGTGTGGATGTAGACACTGCGAAAAGCGACGATGAACCCTTGGACTACGGGTTGCGCAGGCTTGACCTGTGGCCAGAGCTGTCCCAATTTGCCATACAACTTCTCTCTTGCCCTGCCGCAAGCGTCCTGTCAGAAAGGACCTTCAGTGCAGCTGCAGGCATAGTTACTGAGAAGAGAAGTCGCCTAAGTCACGACAGTGTTCAGTACCTGACCTTTATCAAAATGAATGAGGAATGGATCACGGAGGGCTACTGCAGGACCGAAGACTAAGTCAGTCCCCACACACAGCATCTCTGCCTGCAGGCCGCTTGCCTTCTCCGCCACCACCAACAGGGTCCAAGACTCTAGGCGGATTCCTGAAATTGCTACACTAATTTTTCTGGTGCGTGTACATGCCTGCCTAATTTTTCTGGCTGCACTGCGGGCTGCTGCAACAAATAAACAAAAGACATGTACATGTGCCCATCGCCATTCGTGATCATTACCTTGCCGCGGCGAAGGGGCTTGTGTATCACAATGAAGCAATGACCGCCAGCTATTTGAGTGTCTCGGGTGGGGGTGGCACACAAAATATAATAAGGTCGTTGCTTCATTGTGGTCAGACCAAATTTGATCAGCTGGACAGTCACTGTTGTTCTATCATTGAGCTACCACAGCCCCGCGACCATATGGGCTTGAAAAACGCCACGGCCTACACTCTGACTACAGTGCGCACCAGTCCAGCACGGCCGTCACTACGCAAACAGCTGTTTGCGGTGCGCTACACAGTGAGTTTGGTGTGTCAGTGTGAAGCAGAACTCTAATTACACTCCCTGATTGATGTATACCCATGCAAGATGTTTGAAAGCACTTTAGGCCTGCAATTTAGCATTCAATGTGATTTCTGCCCTTAAAATGCTGCTTTGCGTCAAATCCAGATTTTTCCCCGGGACTTTGGGCATGTATCCCACTCCGCCATGCCCCCCTCCAGGTGTTAGACCCCTTGAAACATCTTTTCCATCACTTTTGTGGCCAGCTGTGAGGAAACGCGGAAAAGCCGCCGCTTCTCAGGGTGAGGCGGTTGTTTCCTCGTCCAGCATGGCGTCACAACGCGGAAAAACCGCCGCATGCCGCATAGGCAGAGCGGCGGAATCCGCATTGGGAGCGGCGAAATCCGCATTGGAGGCGGTGGACTTGCCGCATGGTAGTGTCCCTGACAAGGGGGCTGAGCGTGGGGAAGCCGCCGCTGGTGTAGTGAGCGGTGCGGCGGCTCCCACGCCCGGTCCAATGGATACATTGCAAGACAGTACTGGTGTGGCTGGGACTGATAGTCCACCAAGATTCAGAGTGACACGCGCGCGCACACAGAGGCAGAGCTTATATAACAGCCAGAAGCGAGTCAGCTGACCAGGCCGGTCAGCTGACAGTTGTTACACCTCTCATTGGTCCAGCAATTAGGGAGGGGCCTGGAGAGTGTTCTGGTATATATACTGCTGGCTGTTCAGTTGCTGGTTGTCTGGCGTTGTGATCACTACGTGGTAGCACGCAGACCTGAGTCAGATCCGAAAGTGTGCCGGGACCAGCTGGAGCTGTAATCCTACACTTAGCTAGATTTGTTGATAGTTTAAAGTACTAGTTTGATTGTGATTATCTGTTATGACCTTCTGCCTGCCTGACCATTCTCCTGAACTCTGATCCTGTACTTTGTCATTCTGATTCTCTGTTGCCGAACCCCGGCTCGTCCTTAGACTCTGCATCTGCCTTCTGATTTTGTACCTCGATATTTCTGATACCCTGTTGCCGAACCCTGTCTGTGCTTTAGACTTTGCCTCTGCCTTCTGAATCTGTACTTTATCTGTCCGTGTGTTTACGACCTGGCTTGTCCGACCTCGAGAACCGACCTTACTGTTAGAGGCGGTTCCCAGTCCTGATAGTGACACTCCCTTTTGAGTGTCACTCTCGTTCTGTAGTTCCTTCTCTCAGCCTGACTCCTCCCTCCGGGAGGGTCCAGAAGGAATTGGGCAGTACTCCTTACTGCTCTGAGGCCCAGTCCTCTAAATATTACTGTTTGCACCAAACACCCTCACTCTACTCAGGTGTCCAGAGTGGTATATCGAATTATCGGTGATACTGCAGATCATCTATAATCTGGTATATATCTGTATTCCCACATGATACTGCAGATCACCGGTAATCAGATCCTCTGTGTTACACCGATCGTTACACCAGCATAATTTTTTCTATTTTTCAAAGTTCGCATCCCCATTGAAGTCTATTGCGGTTCGTGAACTTTTCGGCGAACCGAACCTTCCGCGAAGGTTCGCGAACAGGGTTCGCGAACCCAAAATCGGAGGTTCGCGACATCTCTACCAGGTATATGGGGCCTCAGTGTAGTTAGCCAGGTATATGGGGCCTCAGTGTCGTTAGCCAGGTATATGGGGCCTCAGTGTAGTTAGCCAGGTATATGGGCCCTCAGTGAAGTTAGCCAGGTATATGGGCCCTCAGTGTAGTTAGCCAGGTATATGGGGCCTCAGTGTAGTTAGCCAGGTATATGGGCCCTCAGTGAAGTTAGCCAGGTATATGGGGCCTCAGTGTCGTTAGCCAGGTATATGGGGCCTCAGTGTAGTTAGCCAGGTATACGGGCCCTCAGTGAAGTTAGCCAGGTATATGGGCCCTCAGTGTAGTTAGCCAGGTATATGGGGCCTCAGTGTAGTTAGCCAGGTATATGGGCCCTCAGTGAAGTTAGCCAGGTATATGGGGCCTCAGTGTAGTTAGCCAGGTATATGGGGCCTCAGTGTAGTTAGCCAGGTATATGGGCCCTCAGTGTAGTTAGCCAGGTATATGGGCCCTCAGTGTAGTTAGCCAGGTATATGGGGCCTCAGTGTAGTTAGCCAGGTATATGGGCCCCCAGTGTAGGTTAGCCAGGTATATAGGCCTCCAGTGTAGGTTAGCCAGGTATATGGGCCCTCCAGGTATATGTACCTGCAGCGTAGGTTACCAGGCAGGCAGAAGAGAAGAGGCGGCGAGGATAGACTCTGGCAGGCCAATGGGATGTAGGAGAGAAGCGGCGGCGAAGAGAGAGGCGGCGCGGCTGCTACGTCATGGCTGGGGGCGGTGCCGGGCACGTTGCAAGCACGCACGTTGCAGGCTGCCCGTCGCCGCCCCCAGCCATGACGTAGCGGCCGTGCCGCCTCTCTCCTCCCTCTCTCCTCGCCTGCATCCTTATTGGCCAGCAGCTAAACACGATGACCTGCTGGCCGCAACAAACTTTTACTAGACGCGGCTGAGAGGCCGCGGTCTACCAAGAAGGCGGTCGCGATCTACCGGTAGATCGCGATCGACCTATTGGGCAGCCCTGGTCTACTTAGTGTCATTTCCACTTTCACCTGTGCGCCATCTAAGGTTCTGACGTAATTATGCAATACACAGGTGGCTTTGACAACAGTGATAGCATATTTAGGCTGCATTTCCATGGCAGTGTGGAAAATGCGCCACTTACTAGTAAGAATCCCAAAGGCACATTCAACAACTTGCCTTGCTCTTGTTAGGTGGTTGTTGAATACCAGTTTGTTATGCGACAGATTCCTTTGAGCATAGAGTCGCATGACATGCTCAGAAAGGGCAAAAACCTCACCACCAACACACAGGGGTAATTAGGTTCTTGTGTGCCAGGCCAGGGTCGTGGTGCAGGCAGATTCAAATTTCCAGCTTGCAGTTTAATTCCAAACCGACTATGGCGAAATATAGCAGGGTCATGAGAACTACCATAACCACCCACATCCACATATATAAACTTGTATTCAGGATCTACCACAGCCATTACTACAAGTGAGAAGTATTTTTTATAATTGTAATAAAGACTGCCACTGCCGGCAGGCATGACTACTCTCACATGCTTGCCATCCACTTCTCCTAGGCAGTTGGGAAAACTATGTTTGTCCCAAAACATCTGAATGTTAGACTCCCACATAGCAGAATCAGGTGTGGGCATAAACTCTGACTGAAGCACATTCCAAAGCAAGGTGCAGGTGTCCAAAACCAGATAACGAATAGTTGTTCTTCCCATCCTAAACTGATAGTGCAGTGCAGCATAGGAGTGTCCTGTTGCCAAGAATCTGTGAATAGAAAAAGCAATGGTTACATTTTGTTTTGCAGTTGCTGTCCTTCGGAGAAGATGGAAGTCGGTACGTGATAGTTATCGAAAAGAGTTAGAAAAACAATTTCAGGAATCCAAAAGTGGTTCTGGCAGCTCACAACGAGTTAAATACAAATTCACATCAATCCTAGAACTCCTAAGACCACATAATGATTATCCTGCGTAAGTATAGCGCAAATGTGAACCTATTGCTATACCATCATTATACCTATGCTTATGATATAGATTTATATATTTCATTCAAGAACTGAAGATAGCCTACCACCAGACCCAACAGAGGAAGAAGCAGAAGTGTTACCACAACCAGACAGTGAGGTGGAAACACAAGATCTCTATTTCCAGGACCACGAGACAGCGACACAGGATGAAAGTGAATGTACTCCACCAGATCACACACAACACAGCTCACCATCTACCAGGCCACGCACCAATGTGACACATAGAGGGTTCAGGGCATCAACACAAGGCAGGAGAATGGGGAGAAGTATAAGCAGGGCAGAATATGATGAGAAGCTAACCAGTTCAATAAAAAAGGCTGTGGATCACATGGAGAAAAGAGAGGATGAAGTAGCCAAATTAAAAGATCCATGCACACAGTATCTTTTAAATTTAGTGCTTTTTCTGCAAAAAAGTTCCAGAACACAAACCATGGGCAGCCAGGCTTGCAATTTCAAATACACTGGACAGTTTTTTGCAAACTGACAGACAGCCATCAGAAGGTAGTCAAGACTACTTTCCTCAACCACACGTGTCTGCCCCTGCCCCTTAACATCACTATACTCAATACCAAGCACAAAGTTACCATCCTCATCATATGTATGAGCCACCTACTTACCCAGCTATGCATAGGACAAATATCAGACATGGTCGCCATGCTCATTTGCCTATACCAGCACCTGCACGTTATGAGCCACCTCATACCTATCATACTACATCATTGTCTCATGAAAATCCTGTGTACACTGACTTGAACTATCAAAACACCTCACAAAGCAGCTCTGCCAGTACACCACCATCTTTCAATGCTGATAATACAATGACAGAATTCCTGTTCCAACAGGATTAATAGTACTTTCAGATCATGAGAAAATACGTGTATTTTTAGTGAAATGTTGTACGATTCCATGTATTTTGGGGGAAACTCCATGACAGAGCTCAAACTTCCCCGACAGATCTTTTACAGCACTGCTAAAGTCATGTATATTTGGCCCCACCCACATTCTCTTGCATTACCACGCCCATTTTTCGGCATGCGGCGCAGGGGTTTTTGTCAGAGAAAAAAAATCCTGTGTCAGTAAATTTTTATGTCTTTGCCAGTAAATAATAATGTAAAAGGTTGGCAACACTGGTGGCGGTGCTTTCAATTACCGTAAGTGTTAGCATGAGACGGAGTCTACAACCCACAAAAGTGGCTCAGGTAGTGCAGCTCATCCAGGATGGCACATTAATGCGTGTTGTGGAAAGAAGGTTTGCTGTGTCTGTCAGCGTAGTGTCAAGAGCATGGAGGACCTACCAGGATATAAGTCAGTACATCAGGAGATGTGGAGGAGGCTGTAGGAGGGCAACAACCCAGCAGTAGGACCGCTACATCCACCCTTGTGCAAGGAGGAACAGGAGGAGCACTGCAAGAGCCCTGCAAAATGACCTCCAGCAGGCCACAAATGTGCCTGTGTCTGGGTCAGGTGGGGGTTGTGCTTACAACCCAACACTGTGCAGTAGGTTTGGCATTTGCCAGAGAACACCAAGATTGGCAAATTCGCCATTGGCACCCTGTGCTCTTCACAGGTGAAAGCAGGTTTACAGTGAGCACATGTGACAGAGTCTGGAGACGCTGTGGAGAATGTTCTGCTGCCTGCAACATCCTCCAGCATGACAATTTTTTGTGGATGCTTTAGTCCAGATCTGTGAGGAGATCCCTCAGGAGACCATCCGCCGTCTCATCAGGAGCATGCCCAGGCATTGTAGGGAGGTCACACATCCACATGAAGGCCACACACACATATACACACTACTGAGCTTATTTTGTCTTGTGTTAAGGACATTACCGTACTATAAGATGTACTTTTTCTCCCCCAAAAATGGGCAGAAAGTCCCTGCATCTTATACGGTGAATGCAGGTAATTTCCGACTTACGAACGCCCGCCGAAACGTTGGGGATTCCCTGCAAATTTTGCCCTCTGTTGCAATCCAGTTTTTACAGGGCAATCAACACAAAGCCCCAGTGTGAATGTAGTGTAAAAAGTTTCATACTAATGAGGTGGCCTGTGGTCAGACACTTCATACACACCACCGTCTATTGCTACCAGATCTCAGCTGCCTGTAAACGTTATGTATTTATAAGAGGGGGCCAGCAGGATATGCTAATAATTCAAAGTCAATGCTAATTTCATGCAAACTTGCATAAATCTGCATAAAATTAGCATATCAGTGATCTTCCCTAGTGGACAACCAGAAAAAATACCAATATGCCTAAAAAATATCAATACTTTTCAGATGGCCGGATTTATTGTAGTCGATATCAGCTGAGAAGGTCAAGGCGAGACAAGACCAAAAACATTTATATTGCGCTCTTCTATCAGACTCAAGTGCCAGACCTGCAGCCACAGGAACTCCAGTGAAAATAATGTAATAAAAAAAGTGCTTCATTTTTACAATAATTATGTATAAATGATTTAGTCAGTATTTTCCCATTGTAAAATCTTTTAAATCCGATTTACATTTGGACATTTATCACATGGTGACATTTTTACTGCTGGTAGGTGATGTAGCTGCTGCTTGCTGTTTTGACAGTTGGAAACAGCTGTAAACAGCTATTTCCCACAATGCAACAAGGTGCACAGACAGGAAACTGCCAGGAGTACCATGGTCCTCAGAGTTTCTTGTGGGCGGAGTTTCACCACAATATCAGTCATACAGCGCCCCCTGATGATCTGTTTGTGAAAAGGAATAGATATCTCATGTAAAAGGGGGTATCAGCTACTGATTGGGATAAAGTTCAATTCTTGGTCACGGTTTCTCTTTAAGGCACGCTCCATGTGCGACCAGGATAATTAGTGGGCCCATTAGTGCCCATAAATTGATTGATTTTGTTGGCCAATTTAATTGCCGATCTGACCTTCTGACTCGAGGAGCTCGATCAGGTACACGCCGGTAGCCGTGTTCGATTTCCCGTCGAGTGTATGTGTCCCCCCTCTGTGCCATGTTGATGGCTCATCTGCCATGTCGCCGCAAATCCTCGCCCCCTAGGGTGTCACAAGGAGCGCTGGTACCACTTGGCATTGTAGCAACGTCACTACATGTGCCTGTTTCATGCTGTACACATGCTCTCTGCGACGCCAGACACCGGAGGAGTCCAGGATTCATGCCAGAGGACAGTTTAACCTCCCTGGCGGTAATCCTGACCTACGCTCAGGCTAGCCGCTGGGAGCTCTATGCAGAGTATAGCGCACAGCGGGCGTTTTTACTCACCTCCCTGGGGATCCAGACGTCGGTAGCCATTCTCCTTCCTGTCCTTGGAGGCTCTGCTTCCCCCTGGTGTGATCGCCTTCTGTTGTAATGATGACAGATGGCAATCTTACTGTAGAGTTACAGCGCCACTCGGAGGACGGAGGGAAAACTGCAGCACTGGACCCCAGGGAGGTGAGTGAGGTGAGTGGGTGGGGGGGGGGGTTAACACTGCACAAGGTGGGTGGGGGAGGCTGAAGTGGCGCTGGGACGATTTCTAGTTGACTTCAAGCTAAATCTTTTGGAAATCTGTGTGCAGTGTGTGGGCAGGCACCGAATTCAGATTCGATCAGCGTGGGATCTATATAATGTTTGATCTGGTGGCAGATCGAGTGATCCCAATAAATCACAATCCTATGCATTACCATTCAGCAGAAACAACAGCTTGCAGCAATGATGGGTAGCTATAGCAGTCCCTTTCTGCTGTACTGTACGTACACAATTAAAATGCATAAACAGAAAAAATATTTATGTATATATTAAAGATTAACACACTATGATATGTTTATGTACAATATGCTGGTTTCATTTACACACGTGTAGCTTAAAAAAAGAAAAAGTCAATAGAATGTTATTTTACAAAGAAGATGCAGAGGTGAAGTGGGCAATGTACCGCAGACCACTCTGTGATGATTGGGGGGTCTATACCGATTCCACTCAGTCTGTGGCTGCAGTGAAAACCCACGGGGTGGGGCGTGACCTCTGTTCAGTACCAACAGCCAATCACGTGCAGACATTGGCATCGATTTACTAAGGCATCGCCATCGATGGCCCAACATTTCCAAGTGGGGGTATTCTAAAAGTGCCCACTAATGGTTTAATTTTCAGCGAAGAATCGCCCTAGCGATCAGGTAAATGCGAATGGAAATAAAATGTCGTAATATAATACATTATGTCATCATCAACCAACCAATCTGTGCTTCCTATCCATCACAACCGATGATAAAAACAGTTTTTCCAATTGACTAAATTGTTGAACGATCACCATCAAAATTGTTCACAGGCCATTTGGGATATGAACGAGACTTATTTTCTGCCAATCTGGTCGCATTTATCTGATCGTTTGAGCGATTCTTCACTGAGAATCATACCATTAGTGGGCACCTAAAGTGATCTAGGAAACCTGGATTTTATTAATTTAAAAATTCGTCATTAGGCGTTAGATGATCAGTGAGATATTAATCATTCAGAGCCATTTAATGCAAATTAATTTAAATTAGAAACAAACCAATCAAAGGCAGCTTGTGAGATAGGGTTGGGCTATTTGCAAGCTACATGCAATCTGCATCAATGATAATTTGCATCTCTTGCATACAGTAGACAGAGATCGCTGGCACTAGATGCAAGGCAGAGTGTCTTAAAGGGAACCTTAACTGAGAGGGATATGGATGTTTCCTTTTAAACAATACCAGTTGCTTTGCAGCCCTGCTGATCTCTTTGGCTGCAGTAGTAGCTGAATCGCACACTTGAAACAAGCATGCAGCTAATCCAATCTGACTTCAGTCAGGGCACCTGATCTGCATGCTTGTTGAGGGGCTGTGGCTAAAAGTATTACAGATACAGGATCAGCAGGAGAGGCAGGTAACTGGTATTATTTTAAAAGGAAAAATCCAAATCCTTCTCAGTTTAGGTTCCCTTTAAATAAAGCACTTGTCCAAATACCTGTGCTCACGGTGAAAAGCAGATTCCAATGTAGACAAGAGGAGAGGAGCCAGGCACATAGGCTTTAAAAAGACTCCAGTGCCTTATTACTCATCCAGGGTTACGACACAGGCAGACATAAACAGGGCAATGGGGCTAAGGAAACACTGCGGCCTAGAAGCCGTTTCATTGTAAGTACCGCTTCGTCAGAGGCTCAAATGCAGAGTGTTTGTATTTTTAAACAATAGTAGTTCCCTGGCTGTCCAGCTGATCCTCTGTTAATACTTTTAGCCATAGCCCCTGAACAAGCATGCAGAGCAGGTGCTCTGACTGAAGTCTGACAAGTTTAGCTGCATGCTTGTCCAGGGTGGGTGACAGAATAGTCAGCAGGACTGCCAGGCAACTGGTATTGTATAAAAGGAAAACAATCTTTTCATTTCAGGTGCCCTTTAGATCACACATCACTTATGGCAGTACCCTGAATAGAGACGTATGGAGATCTTTGGAGCTGTCTTAGTAAACCAGGCCTCTCAGGGCTGAAGCCTATTTTATCGGTTCCCCTGCACATGATTGGATGTATAGATTGAACACAAACGCTCTTCCTTCAGTAAATCGCCCAAAGAGTTATTGCACAAAGCCAGAAAAGTAGTCCTAAAATATATGGATACTTATTAATCTATCATATGATTAGGATGCACAGTGCTGGTCACAAACACAGGAGTCAGCTAGACCCCCTCCACAGTGCTGGTGAAATACACAGGGGTAAACTAGACCCCCCTCCCCAGTATACACTGTCGGTTAAAGTTCTAAAAGTAAAAATCCTGGCCAGAGTCCCTGCATTGGGAACAGTGCTGGTCCAAGCCTCCACTGCAAACAGTCCAAGACAAGGTCCAAAGTCTATGCAAGGCAGTGGCGCCAATATGCTGAATGCAAATTCAGAGTTCCCAGTAAATACAGTGCCTCCAATGTACCTGGCGCTTATTAGATCCTCTAGTCTGCAGTGGAATTCAAATTGACCAATATACAAAGTGCTGGTTCCGAGCTTCCAAAATACACAGCCCTAGAACAGTTCTGGTCAGACCCTCAAGCAGGTGTGGTGCTGGCACGTAGTCTCTGACTGTATATAGACAGTTTAGGGAAAATCGTCCAGTATACACAGTTCAGGTCAAATCCTCCAATATACACAGCATTGGTTTGGAGCCTACAGTATACGCCCTACTGGGCAGAGACTCAAATGCATGCAGTCATATAGTTCCTCTTGTCCAAATTTAAACAAAAATAAAAATTTGACATAGCTAAAGCAGAATTCTTAAGCCACAGCACCCTCTAATGGCTGGATGTAGGGACTGCATTTATGACATATCAGCTGAATTCAGTTTTTGCTGTAATATGCATAGCTGTAATAAACTCTGCCTAATCAATATGCAAAAATACAGACTCCACACATGTATGAAACGGCTCCACACAGGTGGGGTGGAGGGTGTGAGGACCTTCCATAAGGTAGAAGATAAAGGGCTTCCGGTTTAGCTTGGTGAAGATAAAGACAGCCTGGCACAGAGGCGGCATAGCGGGCTCTATTGCATTAGGCTCTGCACTGCAAAGCTTTGGGGCATGGCTGGGTGGTCCGTTAAGGTTTAAGGCTGCTGCTGGTACTGGTGCTCGGTGGCAGTAAAGTAATCCTCCAGAAGGCCTTGCAGGTATTCGAAGGTGGGCCTCTGCTCGGGGTTGTGCTGCCAGCACTCCAGCATGATGTTGTACAGCTCCTGGGGGCAGTTTGCTGGGCATGGCATACGGTAGCCTCGCTCCAGAGACGTGATCACCTCCAGATTGGACATGCCTGGAAGAAAAAATATGAAAGATTTCAGCAACATGGCTTCATCACCGTCTTAAAACGGACGTAAGAGTAGAACACATAGTTCTATTTCGAGTAATGCTGCTGTTCTAGCTCCATTTATCTATCCCTGACATCTATTGTTCAGACCTGCTGCAGGACCCCTCAGTAGCGGCACATTTAGATAGAGGCGGCTCTGGATAGGGGGACCCCCCATTAGAGTCACCTCTGGATAGAGGCTCTGGATAGAGGGACCCCCCATTAGAGTCACCTCTGGATAGAGGGACCTCCCATTAGAGTCACCTCTGGATAGAGGGACCCCCCATTATAGTCATCTCTGGATAGAGGGACCCTCATTAGAGGCATCTCTGGATAGAGGATCCCCTCGGTAAAGGCACCTCTGGAGAGACAAAGTGTAAAGGCATCTCCCATGCGATGACAATCTCTGTCCTCTGCACCCATGCAGAGACTGAACTGTGGCCACATGCAAGAAGGAGGCGAGGCAAAAACAGCCTCAGACTCACTGACCTTATGGGGAACTGCCATAGCCTAAAGAACTTGGTCTTACAGACAATATCTTGAATATTATCTATTCTACCCTGTCCTGTAAAAAAAATATGTGCCTCCCCACCTCTAAAAGGAGCACCATATTTTTCGGGCTATAAGATGCTCCTGACCATAAGACGCACCTAGGCTTAAAGGACAAAAACCGGGTGGTGGAAATATACTAAACCTGGTGCATCCATGGTGAAGGGGCATCTTGTGAATTATTCCCCTTTTGTACCTCATGTCCCCCTGTATCCTCTGTTAGTCCCCGTGTCCTCATCTGCACGTGTACATACCTGGAGTCCCTGAAATTGCGGTGGATTGGAGGTTCATATTGGCAATCCTTGCATTTGGACTATAATTCGCAGTGACTTTTCCCCCCACTTTTGGGGAGAAAAAGTGAGTCTTATAGTCCACAAAATACCATTCATGGGCATCCTTAACATAGCGGATCATGTGACTGGATCACCCCTCCGTTCCAAATAGACTAGCCTGCTCCAGCTTCCTGTTTTTTGGACATCTCCTCCATCAACCAGGCCACACCTCCCACTACGCCATAGGATAACTGGTAACAATCTGATTGGCAGGCCGGCCCTGCTTCCTCGTACCAACCCTGTGTGCCAGATCCTACAACCATCAAGTTAGGCCAGTTTAATTGAAAACTCCACTGTTCCGTGATGCATATCATTGCCACGCCAGCGCTTTTGCAATGTAAGTAAAATTATTTTTTGATTCCAGGCTTCAACCATCTATGAGTTTCTAAAATTGGAATTTCTACCAACTCTTATATTTAGTTTGTAAGAAAATATTTCATGGATCACTTCTCAAATCACCCTCACCTGGATATGGCGTCCGCCCGTATGTAATAATCTCAGTCATAAGGATACCGAAAGACCAAACGTCAGATTTTATAGTGAAGGATCCGTAGTTGGCAGCTTCAGGCGCAGTCCATTTTATGGGAAATTTAGCCCCTGGTAAAATAAAAGATGACGTTGTTAGACTGAAGGCTTGCAAAGCAAAATAACTTGTTTAATGAGAGTTAAAGAAGAAAGCGCAAACCTGACTTGCTACTAAGATTATGTCAACTGTTTCAGTTAATGGTTTAATCATATACAGGGGGAAGAAGTGGAGGTCGTGACAGATTTTATTTTCCTGGGCTGACCATGAAATCTTAAAAAAAAGCTTTAAAAATTCTGCTTTTACATGGTAAAAGTTTGCACTGCTGTCCTGCGTTTGCTAAAAGTAAAAGTACGGAAAATATCAGTTGGGTGATTCACACCAGCAGTGATAATTATTTATAATAATTTTTTTGTCTTGGATTTATTACAACAGGTGATAATTCCCTAACCTTTCAAAAAACACAGTATACTGCCACGACCCAGTAAGAGCTGGGCTGAGGCAGAGGCAAAGAAGGCACCGGCATGTGGTGCAGAGTGGGAGGGGCACATCTGACTCGCCATCAGCGTCCCACTCTCATCTGGGAATGAGGGCCAAGCAGTAACACGCACCATCCTGCACAGCCCAGCCCTGCTCTGATCTCCTGCTCTGTGAGCTGATAAAATGGGGCAAGTGATGGTGAGTACATAGACAAGAAATCCTGAGGACTTTAGTAAAAATCCTGTAACACACTGCACTACTTAGGAAGAAACAGTGGCGGCTCAGTAACTGGCTATAATGACCTAGTCCTAGATCACAACATATGCTTGCCGAGATTTGTTTAATTTTTTTGGTGTTTTGAAGATTTCAAACATTGGTGAGTGTCCAACAGATTTTAGGAGAGAATTCCAGAAGAGAGATGAAGCATGTGAGAAATCCTGCTTGACTAGATGAGGCGGATACCGGTGCGGAGTATGTATTTTGTATGCGACTTCTACTCACCCTCTCTGGCTGTATATTCGCTATCTTCAATCACACGAGCCAATCCGAAATCAGCAATCTTGCATGCCATGGTGGAGGAAACGAGGCAATTTGCAGCTCGAAGGTCACGATGGATGTAATTCTTCTGCTCAATGAACCACATTCCCTCCGCGATCTACAGCAAATAAAATAAGACGACTTAATGATCAACTCCTCTGTGATGAGCCACAACAGACAGTGCTTGCAGCCGATACTGCAAATATGGTGCCAAAACATACACCTGATCTTGGATTCATGTTCTAGTTCTGAAGCCCTTTCCGTTAGCACATGCGATAGTAAATGTGCACAAACTTTTATCCATTGCATGACGGTAGTTTTTGCAAGAAATATTACAACAGAGCGAGTGGGTGGCAGCTACAGGAGAGCGGTAGCGTGTGATAATTGAATCTACATCCTGGCAGGGATAACAGGTCCCAAACATGGAGAAAAATGTCAATTATCAAAGTCTAGAAAAGGTTAAGGATTACTATAGTATTCAATGCACCAATGGAAAGCTAATAAGATAGATGAAGGAGGGCCCCTCTGGTCCAGGGACCCCGGTGCGGTCACAACCTTTGCATCCCCTATTGCTAAGCCACTGGATGGACAACACTCTGTATTCCTTTATTTATGCCCAGCATGATATTGCTTATAGGAGAGAAAAGCAGACTGATGAGATTCTCACTTGGGCTGCTGACCTGTACTGTCCAATCAGCAGGCAAGGGAGGAGCTTTGCCCGCTCTTTGGTACTCAGATTTAGAGAAGAGAAAGGTGTGAGCACAGAACTGCTTGTACTGCTGGTGTAATGTTACTGGGCTATGTGGATCCATGAACTGCCCAGACAGAATGGCAGATCTTTAAAGCACAACTGAAGTCAGAAGGATATGGAGGCTGCCATATGTATTTCCTTTAAACAATACCAGTTTCCTGGCAGCCCTGCTGATCTATTTGGCTGCAGTAGTGTCTGAATCACACCAGAAATAAGCGTGCAGCTAATCCAGTCAGATCTGACGAAAATGTCAAACACCTGATGTGCTGCATGCTTGTTCAGGGTCTATGCTTAAAATGGTATTACTTAAAAGGAAATAAGTATGTAAGCCTCCGTATTCCTCTCACTTCAGTTTTCCGTTAGGTAAGTAAGATATTCTACATGTAACAAATTCACAGGGGCAGATACTTATCCCAGTGACAGGGAAGCTGGAGAAAAAGGGCTACAAAAGTTCAAAAGTTGCTCAAAGTGACCAGACATGACCCTGGGTGCTGCTTACATTTTCCTTGAAATGTTTTTGATAAATTTGTCCCTGTTTATTTTAGTGGTCTGACTGCAGTCCAAGTAAGAGCCCCTCCCATAATCCCCGGTGTCTCACCTGAGCGGTGAAGTCGATGAGTTGCGGCACTTGTAGACGGTTGCCTTCATCGCTCTTCAGGAAGTCCAGCAAGCTGCCCTTCTGCATGAACTCAGTGATGATGTAGATGGGCTCGTCTACCGTCACGACAGCGTGTAAGCGGACCAGGCGCTCGTGCTGCAGCGTCTTCATCAGGTTGGCTTCTTCCAAGAAGGCTTCGGGGGACATGGTGCCCGGCTTCATCGTCTTCACCGCCACCTGGGTGTGCCCACTGTACGTGGCTACAAAGAATAAAGAGGGTCATTACTAGAGGCGGGCATTCTTTATGTTAAAGGATACCCGAGGTGACATGTGGCATGATGAGATAGACATGTGTATGTACAGTGCCAAGCACACAAATAACTATGCTGTGTTACTTTTTTTCTTTCTCTGCCTGAAAGAGTTAAACATCAGATGTGTAAGTGGCAGTTCCTGTCTGAGTCAGGACTGGGTCAAACTACAGTGTGACCCTCATTGATAAGAAATTACAACTATAAAACGCTTTCCTAGCAGAAAATAGCTTCTGAGAGCAGGAAAGAGATAAAAAGGATCAATAGTTCATCAATTTTAGCTCTGGCATACTTCAATTAAGGTGTCATTGAGCAAAAACAATACAGTAAAAACTTAAAAAGTGGATTTAAATATGAAATAAAACTGTGAAATATCTTAAAAAGTCATTTTTAAGAGAAGGAAGATAGATACAATTGTTTATTTCATTAGTTTATTTTCACCTCGGGTGTCCTTTAAGAAAACTTTGTAGCTGCGATAGGACAGAGTGTCTGACTGCTAAGCAGCTGCTGCTAACCTGCAAACTTCACCATTGCCCAACACTATTTTCCCTAGCTAGTGTGATGTGCAATCTTTCAAAACTTTGAGGACGGTTTAACACTTGTTTTATGCGTTGCCTTGCCGTGGGATGCTCCTGCCCCATCACACCACAACGCAAAAAATGACAATCATATGACCCCGTGGCAGAGTGCGCAAACGGGGTCATATGTATAGTGAAGTGATGTACTCCGAGCTGGGCAGGAAGTACATCACTGGGATTCCCTTCAGTCTGCGCATGTGTGCATGACGCACATCGCTCCGGGGTTTACACTTACTGTATATACTCGGGTATAAGTCTAGAAATTAAGGTCTGATTCACTTCATAAAAGTATAGGGGTCGACTTATACACAAGTCTAAGTTAGCGGTCTAGAGACTGTCGGCACTTTTATTGGCCTGAGGAAGGCTCAGACCCGTGAAACGCGTTGCCTGTGCTTTGCTATTAAAAATTCTTTGTCTAAGAATTTCGTATCTGAGGAGCCACCTGATTTGTTCTTTTTTAGTTGTTTTAATGTATTTTATACAACCAGAGCGCCTCTTTATCCCCTATATGTGCTAAATCTACCCCTCAACTTCCCCCGTTGAAGGGGTATAAGCATTAGCCACGGTGTTTTTACACAAGCCTAGTGCTTCTTTTTATCAAGGAGATCGACCAGTCGAGGTCCTGACGGACCACCCCGAGTGGAGTCGGGTTCATTGTCTTCACCTGCTGCCAGTGGTCGGTTGCCCCTAGCAACTTACCTTTGTGAGTAGACCTTATGTTTAATTCTTTCCACATATTGTGTTACTTTGACAAACTGCACCATTGGGCTCCCATGTTCTCTCTTGTATGTTTTGCTCCAGGGTGCTTACACACGCCATACACTTTGTGTCTCTCTTTTCAGAATCGATCAGAGAGAGATTTGTATCTTGGTCGAATCTGTCCATATATCGCTAGATGTACGGCTACCTTAAGAACAATTTTCTCTTTTTATTACTATAGAAAAATCACTAAAATCAAAATGTGGACAGTGCAATACATGTGTTATGTAAGTAGAGCAAGTATTTCTCTACTATTTATGTGTTTGTTTTTCTGAGATAGTAAGGTTGACAGCTCCATGCATTTTATTTAAAAGTTGTGAAAATATTACCTAAGAGAAAAGTAGATTGCATATTGGGCTATGGTGTGTAAATAAATTAATGGATTTAATTTGCATTCAGCAATGCTACTGACTGCCACTGGAGGGCACCCAAACCCCATAATATCTCTTCTTAGGTAAGGAAGTTTTGTGCAGTAAAAAAAACCTATTGTCACGGACGGTTGCGGGGCCGCAGACGCGTCCTGAAACCGCCCGTGAAGAAAAAGCGATCGCACTCGATTCTCTGCATCGATTGCGCTTCAGATCAATAGGACCAAGATTTGATGTGTAGTATCCCTCTGCCTAGGAACAGCTGGGGGATCTGTCTTAGCTGAGTAAGAGCCTGGGGGAAGGTGTTAATTAGCTTGGACATATTCCCTGTGGAAGGCACAATTCCCCTTTCTGTTCTGGGAACCAGGTGACACCTAGATGTTAATTAGCCAGCAGAGAACTCACTCTGCCTTTTGGGAAAGACAGGATGAGCTCCCAGCAGGGGGCTATTCAAAAATCTGCTCTGCTCAGACCGGCCGGAGCCACATGAGAAAGCATGGAGATTAGGATTTTGAGCATGTTTAACCAGCTGAGCGGTCTGGACGAGCTCAGCTCGTCCAACACCGCCAGCGGCTGCCGCTCAGGCCCTGCTGGGCCGATTTTAATGAAATAAAAAGCAGCACACGCAGCCGGCACTTTGCCAGCCGCGTGTGCTGCCTGATCGCCGCTGCAGCGCGGCGATCCGCCGCGTGCAGCGGCGAAAGAGGGTCCCCCCAGCCGCCCGAGCCCAGCGTAGCCGGAACAAACAGTTCCGGCCAGCGCTAAGGGCTGGATCGGAGGCGGCTGACGTCAGGACGTCGGCTGACGTCCATGACGTCACTCCGCTCGTCGCTATGGCGACGATGTAAGCAAAACAAGGAAGGCCGCTCATTGCGGCCTTCCTTGTTTATTATGGGCGCCGGAGGCGATCGGAAGAACGCCTCCGGAGCGCCCTCTAGTGGGCTTTCATGCAGCCAACTTTCAGTTGGCTGCATGAAATAGTTTTTTTTTTATTTAAAAAAAACCCTCCCGCAGCCACCCTGGCGATTTAATCAGAACGCCAGGGTGGTTAAGCAATACCGTTCAGGTGAGAAATGTGGAAGTTATATCATTCTGCTGGTCCGGATCTTGTGAGTGTTTTGATATTAAATTTGGGCCACTGGCATAACCAGAACTCTGGGAATTCCACCGTTTTTTAACCGGGCATGCAAACATGCCCAAGTTTGATATCATATTAATCGGTAGGTTCTGGGGATCGAGAATATGTAATTATTATTTGTGTTCCGGCCGCGCAGGTCTGCCTAGGGAACATGTCAGGATTATGAGGTTGCTAAAGCCCCTGCCCAGATGTGATTACCATAGTCCGGCCTGGGGGCCGACTCTGGAAGCCCGCCTCTGATCTCAGCTCCATTAAAAGTGAATAAGCTGCCTGGGAAAGAGAGTCCTCCACCCTGAAAACATCTTGAACTCATCGGTGCCAGCTTGAGGATATGCTGGCATCCACCTGGTCTGAACTCTGAACTTTGATTGAAACCAAGAACTTTACAAGTTTTCCCACTAAAGGACATCTTTCCAGGAACTAAGTATTTTTCTCCCTTTTTTTATTTTTTATACTGGCTATTACTGTTTTAATAATTGTTGATTTTAATAATTGTCTGTATATATTAATTATTTATATTGCTGTGAATAAAAGACTTCCTCCAAGTCATTCACTGTTCCGCTACCCTGCTTATCAGCACACACAGAACTGATCCCGGGTCTCTGAAGATACGCTACTGTTTGTTTGTTGTTGGCTAGACAGAATACCGTGTGTTTAACCGTTTTATTCGCAGGACTAGTCAGTCAGTGGGCTCCTCGGTCCCATGGTAACCACGGTGGTGGCAGATCTATCCTGAACCAGTGTGTGAAGTTGTAATTACCCGTATCTCACAGGCTCCCTTCTGGTTTGTCTGCGGCTAATTCTTAGCGGTTCCTGCGCATTGACTGCGACCAGAGTTCGCACGATCTGTGCGCTGGCACCGTTTAGAAGGCCAATTGCGGTCAGCCACTAGGGCTCCTGTGACAGTGTTAGGCAGCGGTTGGGACCTGTGTTGTGCTGAAAGTATCTAAGATAGCGCTAGCGCTATCAAGAAACGAACTAATTCGTTGGTGTAGCTGGAAGGCAATATATTTTTTATATATACAGAGAGACTGTGTAGCCAGTACCCCTCCCCAAAAGTTTTATTTTATCTGGCGTGGAAATGTCAGGGAACTACAAGAAAATGTGCCTGGCGGACCTGCAAAATCTTTGCCAAGAGAGAGGCATTGATGTCGGCCGCAAGAAACAAGGGGACCTGGTAACGGAATTGTTTCAATGGGATACCCAGCAACTGCGGGAGCCGGGAGTGTCCGCTGAAGTGGATACCAGCCCATCTGACAATCGAGGGGAACCAGAGACTGAGACTCCTGACCGTACAGAGGTTGTGCATCCTGAGGGCCCTGCATCAACAGTTACGCAGGAGAATGTCAGTGTGGACCCCAATCCCAGAGTTTCTGAAGGTACTCGCCTGGAACCGGCCAGTACTGGACTGTCCGTTGGTACTGACCCGGTAATGCAGCAGGCATTACGAAAGCTGATGGAGACTGACCTGGAAAAGTACATGCAGTACATGGAAGCCCGTGAGGAGCGGGAACGCCAATCTGCAGAATGCAAGGCTGCTGCTGCTGCAGAACGCCACGCGGAGAGGGATGCCGCTGAGCGAGAACGGGAGCGCCAACGACAGCATGAGCTAAACATGGCAAAAGTGCAACAGGCCAGCCGGAGTTCACCGCCCAGCCTCCCTGCTGAAGGAGCTGCACCACCCGTAAGTGCAAAGTTTAAATTTGCTAATATTGAAAAGGACACAGACATTGACTTGTTTTTGCGGTCTTTTGAAAAAGCATGCCGTCAGTATCGTCTGTCCCAAGACCAGTGGGCCAGACATCTGACACCTTTGCTGCGCTACAAAGCGCTTGATGCTTTCGCAGAATTGCCTGCGGAAAAGGATAATGATAATGCTGCTATAAAAGACGCTATCATTACTAAGTACCAGCTGACGCCAGAAGCCTATCGGAAAAAGTTCAGGGCCTGGCAGAAAAAGTCTTCTGATTCGTACCGAGATGTGGTCAGCAGCTTGCTCACCACACTCCGCCAGTGGACTCTAGGCCTCACCAAAGGGTCTTATGGCGTCCTGGAGGACTTGATAGTCCTCGAACAATTTCTGAACATTTGCCCTGCTGATGTACGACAGTTTGTGTTAGAACGCAGGCCGGCTTCAGCCACTGTCGCTGCAGACCTTGCTGAGACTTTTGCAACTACCCGGGTGGCTGATACCCGCAGAACTGTCCCATCCAGCTGGAGAGGAGGTCAGCCCAATACCTCAGCAGACTCTCCTGCCCCTGTGAGCCGTCAGCAACAGAGGCCACCCAGCACAGCTTCTGCACCCAGGGCTGCAGCGCCTGGAGAGGTCACCTGTCACTACTGCCGCCAGCCCGGACACATGAAATTCGACTGTCCGGAGCGGAGACAGACACCACCAGCACCTGGATCATCTGCATCACCTGTACCTCACCCACAGCAGAGGCAACCCGCCAGCGAACCACAGCCTGGATCATCAGATTTTGTCCTGTTTGCCCGCGGAAAGGAAATCCGCGACCGAACCGACCAGCAGCAACTTGTTAGAGTGAACGGCAAAGTTGTCACCGGATTTCGAGACACCGGAGCTGACATCACGTTAGTTCACTCACACCTTGTGCCAAAGGAGAGCATCAGCTCCAGCCAATCCCTTGCCCTTACTGGAGTAGAGGGCACCCTTTTTCACATAGCCCACGCGAGAGTGAAGCTGGATTGGGGAGGAGGGGTCCAAGAAAGGGTTGTTGGGGTTATGAAGGATCTCCCAGTCCCTGTGTTTCTAGGGACTGATTTGGGCAAGCTTGTGTCCTACTATGAACCTGCCACGACCGCCTTGTCGCTCACGGAAGGAGACGGACTCTCCACCCACCACCAGGTACTTTATACACTTGGGGGAGCACCAGGGGGGGTGGGTTGAATGTGCCCAGTTCAAGGGTACCAGGTTCAATAGTGCCTGCTTCAAAGGCACCTGAGTTTGATGTACAGACTGTCTGTTGTGATGATGCTGTAACTGTACCTGAGTTTACTGTACAACCTGTCTGTGATGAAAAAATGTCTATACCTGTCAATGTCATTACTGCATGCAACGATGATTTGAGTAATGTCCGTCTGTGCCATTCTGACAGTGTACCTGTGCTAGCAGTACCGCGCAGCTGCACTGCTCAGAACCCGAGCTCAGAACAGGTGGAGGGGGTTCCGGCCTCCTCCCCCTCCTCTGACCGCAGGGATGAGACCTTTCAGCCGCTGGCCTCGTGTGACATGAGCCAGTTGGCTGAAACTGACAACGCTGTATTCTCAGCCGCACTACAAAGTGACCCAAGCCTGGAGGTGCTCAGGCAGCAAGCCGCTGAGCCCCTCGCAGACGGGCCGCTTTCAAGGTGTCCTGGGAAGGAGGGAGACTGTACAGTGAGTCTGTACAGCCCCCTACCGGTAGATCACATGCGAATACCAAATGGCTTGTGGTCCCGAGTGCGTTCAGGGGACATGTGCTGAAATCCGCACATGATAATTCCCTGACAGGACACTCTGGTGTCCGCAAGACACTTGCAGGTATTCGGAGGCAGTTTTATTGGCCCAGGATGAACAGGGATGTAGCAAACCACTGCAAAGCATGTGCAGTCTGTCAGGAGCCGGGAAGGTCCAGGGATTCCCGCGGGGTTCCCTTAGGTCCACAGCCACTTCGCAGGGAACCCCTGCGTGGGCGGGCTGTTGACCTACCCAAACCACTGCCCGTTGTCAGCAGTCCCGGCAGACACCACATCCGACCGCAGTGGCGCCAACGCCCTGTCCAGTACGGTCCATGTCGGGCCAAACCTGAAGGTAGCAGACCGCGACCTGTCCAGTGGAACCAAGCCGCAGGCGCCAAGGGGTTTTCCCGCCGTGCCGGAAGCTCGAGACCCATCAGCCAGGTTAGCGGCGCCGCCACACATCTTGCGGATATGTATCTGAGCCGCAGACAAGAGGGAGGGCTGTCACGGACGGTTGCGGGGCCGCAGACGCGTCCTGGAACCGCCCGTGAAGAAAAAGCGATCGCACTCGCGATTGCGCTTCAGATCAATAGGACCAAGATTTGATGTGTAGTATCCCTCTGCCTAGGAACAGCTGGGGGATCTGTCTTAGCTGAGTAAGAGCCTGGGGGGAGGTGTTAATTAGCTTGGACATATTCCCTGTGGAAGGCACAATTCCCCTTTCTGTTCTGGGAACCAGGTGACACCTAGATGTTAATTAGCCAGCAGAGAACTCACTCTGCCTTTTGGGAAAGACAGGATGAGCTCCCAGCAGGGGGCTATTCAAAAATCTGCTCTGCTCAGACCGGCCGGAGCCACATGAGAAAGCATGGAGTTTAGGATTTTGAGCATGTTTAAGCAATACCGTTCAGGTGAGAAATGTGGAAGTTATATCATTCTGCTGGTCCGGATCTTGTGAGTGTTTTGATATTAAATTTGGGCCACTGGCATAACCAGAACCCTGGGAATTCCACCGTTCTTTAACCGGGCATGCAAACATGCCCAAGTTTGATATCATATTAATCGGTAGGTTCTGGGGATCGAGAATATGTAATTATTATTTGTGTGCCGGCCGCGCAGGTCTGCCTAGGGAACATGTCAGGATTATGAGGTTGCTAAAGCCCCTGCCCAGATGTGTTTACCATAGTCCGGCCTGGGGGCCGACTCTGGAAGCCCACCTCTGATCTCAGCTCCATTAAAAGTGAATAAGCTGCCTGGGAAAGAGAGTCCTCCACCCTGAAAACATCTTGAACTCATCGGTGCCAGCTTGAGGATATGCTGGCATCCACCTGGTCTGAACTCTGAACTTTGATTGAAACCAAGAACTTTACAAGTTTTCCCACTAAAGGACATCTTTCCAGGAACTAAGTATTTTTCTCCCTTCTTTTATTTTTTATACTGGCTATTACTGTTTTAATAATTGCTGATTTTAATAATTGTCTGTATATATTAATTATTTATATTGCTGTGAATAAAAGACTTCCTCCAAGTCATTCACTGTTCCGCTACCCTGCTTATCAGCACACACAGAACTGATCCCGGGTCTCTGAAGATACGCTACTGTTTGTTTGTTATTGGCTAGACAGAATACCGTGTGTTTAACCGTTTTATTCGCAGGACTAGTCAGTCAGTAAATCGGGTCCACTGGCCCATACCAGTGGTGGTGGCAGATACCGTGGAATCGTGTGTACGTTGTAATTACCCGTGTCTCACAGGCTCCCTTCTGAGTTGTCTGCGGCTAATTCTTAACGGTTCCTGCGCATTGACTGCGACCAGAGTTCGCACGATCCGTGCGCTGGCACCGTTTAGAAGGCTAAGTGCGGTCAGCCACTAGGGCTCCTGTGACACCTATTCTGAAAAAACTAAATCAAATACTCACCTATGGACAGGGAAGGCTCTGGGTCCTTTAGCTCCTTCCCTTTCCTCTCCTGGTCCCCTCATTTCAGCGCTGGTTGCTCTCTCTGCCGCTGCCTGAGGCTTCAGAAGTCTTTGGGTGCATGAGTGCTCCTGAGGATGGGCATACGCGAGAGAGCAGCCAGCGTTGGAACGACAGGACCAGGAAAGGAACGGGGAGGCGCTATAGGACCCAGAGCCTTCCCCCTCCTTGGGTATCTGTTGTATTTTAAACCTGGCTTCAGACTCACTTTAACCATTTCTGCAGCCCAGACGTGAAGCTCACGTCCGGGCGGCTGCTCTGCTGCGGTGCCGCGCTTCGGCACACTCCCACGCGCGATCGCGGGCGCGCTCCTGTGCTGTCCCCCGGTAGCCCTGGGATCAGTGAACGGGAACATGGTTTCCGATCACCGATCCGTGTCCCCAGCAGAAAAACCGAAGCGCTCTTACAAGAGGCTTCAGTCTTTCTGCACGTAAAATTTTCCGCGTCATCCTTGTGCTTCCGGTTAGCGAGAAGCACAAGGAGAAAAAAAAAACCTCAAGGTAGCCATCTTGTGGCCAAAGAGTAAAACTACATCTACATATTTTTTACATTGCAATTTACACATATAATAACATTAAAAATTAACTGTTTATTGCCCACACCAACATATTACCGAAATAAAATTTTTATTGGAAAAAAAAAATTACAATAATAATAAAAAAAAAAGACATAAATAGTTACCTAGGGGTCTGAACTTTTTAAATATGCATTTGAAGGGGGTATACTACGAATTATAAGCTTGTAAATAGTGATGGACACAAAACGGAAAAAATGCACCTTTATTTCCAAATAAAATATTGGCACCATACATTGTGATAGGGACAAAATTTAAATGGTGTCATAACCGAGACAAACGGGCAAATAAAATACATAGGTTTTAATTATGGTAGCGTGGATTATTTTAAAGCTATAATGGCAGAAAACTGAGAAATAATGATTTTTTTTCTTATTAATCCTGTTAAAATGCATTTATAAAAAAATAATTCTTAGCAAAATGTACCACCCAAAGAAAGCCTAATTAGTGGCGGAAAAAACAAGATATAGATCAATAAATTGTGATAAGTAGTGATAAAGTTATTAGCAAATTAATGGGAGGTGAAAATTGCTCTGATGCATAAGGTGAAAAATCTCCGTGGGCTGAAATGGTTAAAGGAAACCAGAGCTGAGCAAATATAAAAGTTTTATACATACCTGGGGCTTCCTCCAGCCCCATGCGCACGGATCGCGCCCACGCCGCCGTCCTCAGTCTTCTCCCTCTTCGTTACTGGGTCCCATAACTTTAGCCAGTCTGCGCAAAAGAAGTGCACCCTCCACGTATCTCTCTGTAGATAAGGCATCATACAGAGGTTTGTAGACAGTCCCTAAAGGTAGCCATACATATAGTGATTCTGATTCCATCGACAAAGCGATCGACTTTATTAAGAAATCGACCACAGCATTGTTGGGGGCAGTTGGTTTGCCCAGTATAGGGCCCAGAAAATTCTGAAGGCGGCCCTGCAGCCCGGCTCCTGGTCTAACGGCTTCCCTTTCCTCTCTGCTCTCCTGATTGGGGCTGAGCAGCTTTTCAGAAAGGGACTTGTTCTCATTGTGAATTGTTACAGCGCTCTATGTAAGAAATGTGTTGCCTACCCAACCAAACGTCGCCAAACTGCCCGGCACCCAGCTTCTTCTCCAGCTTCAGCGAATCTCGCGGCACCTCCCAGGCGTCCTTCTCCCACGGCTTCTCCGGACGGTCAGCTTTACAAGCTTTGGTGAGTTTCTGGCATAAGCCGTCATTATTGTCTGCAAGTAAACAAAAACAAATACATCAGAACTCCTGCAGGGAATAAATCAGAAGCTATACAAATGGTGCCGAGTTTGGATGCCAAGTCATCTGCTTATTATTTAATTTCCTCCTGAGACTCCAGTGACGGCCTAAATCTTAGCTCTGGATCTGTCCCTATTAGGTATACACTCCAATGGGACAGTCCCTATTATCTATAGGGAACCATAATGTGAGGGGGATATTGAGGCTGCCATATTTATTTTCTTTTAAGCAATACCAGTTGCCTGGCTAACCTGCTGATCCTCCCCCTCTATTACTTTTAGTCGTAGACCCTGAACAAGCATGCAGCAGATTGGGGACTCTGATCCACCATTCCTTTCCTCCATAGTTAATACGGCCAATATTTTCTCTCTCCAACATAACAATTGTGTTCACCACATACGTGGCATCACCATCCCCCCCCCCCCCCAACACAGGTAGTTACCCTAACTCCCCTCTCCCCATAACAAGTATAACTACTTGCCCTTGCCCTTCCCCCAAATAAAAAAAGTGTGGCCACCAAACCACCATCATGCGAGAATCAGTGGCGGGCAGCTGCAGTGAGGATGAGCAGACAAGGTGCTGGAGCAGGTAATATATACTGGTCTACTGTGCTACTCATGGAAGGTGGGCAGCAGCTACTGGTGGATTGCTAGAGCGAGAAGTCCTATACTCAGGGCCGGATTTGTACTTCTTACCGCCCAAGGCCGACTATTACCAGCCGCCCCAACCGAAACCGTATCCTACCACCTCTCTCCACACACACACACCCAAAAAATTTTGGGCCGCTGGTGTCCACTATTGCGGCTAGTGCCGAGGTCTCCATGGCAACGTGAAGTGAATCAATCACGTCACACGGGGGAACTGGTCAATGAAGCGATCTACAGGTGATGGGCGTGGTGGGAGCCGTCCACCACACACACATTGTCAAAAGTGGCTCACAATTGGACATTGGGTGGGGTCAGCAACACGTAAAAGTGAGTCCTGTACCCACTGCTGTCTCCAGGGTAACAGCGCTGGCCAATCAATAATTAAGAAATGGGTACTGTGAGAGGCTGCTTTCAGTATTCTGTACTATTTGCTGGTGCTGCCCCTGGTCCTTTCATTCCCCACACCAAGTGCGTGAGACCCGGCCTTCTGTAACTGCCTGGAGCTGCTGCTATGTCATTGGACAAGGTCTGGCTTTTTGCTAGTCACACACTGTTCACAAACATTTAATTAACGGACTGCAGCTGCCTGTAGCACAGCACAGGCAGATGCCAGCTGGTACTAATAGTGCAGTTATCCTGACCCCTTTCATTTGTTTGGACACTTGCAAATAATGCCCTGCAAATAATGCCCACTGTCTGCAGGCCGCCCCTTGTTTATCTGGTGCCCTAGGCCATGGCCTATGTGGCCTTGCCAGAAATCCGGCCATGCCTATACTGGAGGGGGGCATAGCCGTAGCATTCACCCCTGCGACCCCTGCCTTTGCAGGGGGGCCCAGAGGCTTTGGGGGCCCCTCCTCTCTCTCCCCAAATGCAGGTGCAGCCAATTAGCAAAAAAAAAACACCTCCCTGTTAAAATTTCAGAAACCGTCCCTGCCACCTCCTCCCCCCATGCAGAATAGCGGAAGAGTGTGTAATTTTCTCCTGCTTCAAGACGCTGCTTCTCAGCGAAACACTCTCTCCACCTGATCACGTGACCCTCATGGGGTTTGAGGACCAAGGGGGGTCATTTTTGCAGGAGGGCCCTATTAAAGTGACCCTTAAGCCAAAAAAAAAATATTTTTTCTCACCTGGGGCTTCCAATAGCCCCCTGCAGCTGATCGGTGCCCTCGCCGTGTCACTCCGATCCTCCTGGCCCCGCCGGCAGCCACTGCCGGTTTCGCCGTCAGGACCCGACAGGCTGGGAACGCGAGTGAACGCGCGTTCCCAGCAACAATAGCTCCCTCTATGCTGCTATAGCAGCCCTCTATGCTGCTATAGCAGCATAGGGGGAGCTATTGTGGCTGGGAACGCGAAGAATGACTCGCGTTCCCAGCCTGTCGGGTCCTGACGGCGAAACCGGAAGTGGCTGAGGCGGGGACAGGAGGATCGGGAGGGGCACGGCGACGGCACCGATCTGCTGCAGGGGGCTATTGGAAGCCCCAGGTGAGTAAAACTCATTTTTTTTTGGCTTAATGATTGCTTTAAGTCTAGTTACGCCACTGGAGGGGGGTAGGAAGAGGCCAGATTCTCACAGCTTCTGTACACTCTTCAGCTGCAGAACCCAATCCCCCAGTAATTCCACCATTTACAGAGATTCACCAAACGAACACATGCCCTTTACTGTCCCAACATCCACCTGACCAGGGCCAGTTCGCTGATGAAGCAAGGTGAAACATTTGCATCAGGCGCTGGTATTACAGGGGCAGCATGTTTGTACTGTGTTTACACTAATAGCATGCAGTCAGAGTAGGAGGAGAAGCGAGAGGAGAGCGAGGTGAAGAGGTCATCATTGGGGAAAAGCAGCTTGTTGTGCAATGTGGGGAGTCTGACAGTGACTGAGGAAGGGGAGGCAGGGGGTTAGCGCATACTTACAAGTTTGCCACAGGCAGCAAAAAGTCTAGAGCCGGCCCTGCACCTAACACTGAAATATCTGTTTCTACCGAGTTTCTAAGTGAACTCATCCCATGTTAATACACAGATTATCATCCCAAAAAAACAGCATGTATCCGTTCTGAAAAAAGGTCTTACTTTGGTAGTGTTTGACCAGCTCATGCAGCGTTTTGAACGTTTTCCTGGGAGAGATGTAAAAGCCACCGTCGTCCATACTGCGAATCTTGTAATGTTTCACCGCAACTCCTGTCTGAGGGTTGAAGTCTCTGACGGACAGCGAGTAGCAGCCTGAATGACATAAAGTGAATATATACAGTATTATGCATAAGGCGGGGTTCAGATGAACTGAAACATGCAAGCTGAAATCGTGCAAAAACTGCACTTCTGTTTTTCAATGGCATCGCAATGTTTATGCATTTTGTGTGAGTTGCTTTTTCCGATTTTCATGTGTTTTAAATTCAGACGGCAGGTCTGTATTTTTTCATGGGCGATTTGTATTTTTGATGTAAGTCAATGGCAGCACTGAAAATTCACATAAACATTTTTTTTTCAAAATACATTTTCATATAAAATCACTTCAATGAAATTCATGGAAGAATCACAAAACTTAAATTGGCATTCAAAAATCAAAAAAATGCACAAAAGTTTCAACAAAAAAATACCCGAAAAATCGGAAACACCAATTCATGCATGCGGGAAGTTGCATGCAGAATTCCCTACGACAATTGTGAATGGCCCCCAAGTATTAACCCCTCCCCCGCTCCCACTTACCTTGGTTTATTCTGTATCTTTCAATCTGCCGCTTGGGGCAAATAATTTGTGTTATTAATAATAACATAGTTATTTCAGCTGAAAAAAGACAAACGTCCATAGAGTTCAACCAGAAAACAAAGTACAACACCAGCCTGCTCCCTCACATATCCCTGTTGATCCAGAGGAAGGCGAAAAACCCTTACAAGGCATGGTCCAATCATCCCCAAAAGGGGAAAAAAATCCTTCCTGATTCCAGATGGCATTCAGATCCCTGGATCAACACCACCGGGCATTACCTAGTAATTATAGCCGTGGATGTCCTTCAATGCAAAGAAAGCATCCAAGCTCTCTTTCAGGGCTGGAACCCACAGGAGCGCTTTTGGCAGCGTTTTGGCAGCACTGCGATACGCTAGCAGTTTGCCAAAACGCTGGGCTAATGTTAATGGATGGGTCAACTTCCACAGGAGCGTTTGCGTTTCTCAGAAACGCAAACGCAGGACGTGCAGCATTTTGGGAGCGTTAGCGCTTCAATGTAAAGTATTGAACCGCTAGCGGAAACGCTCAGCAAAACCTAAACTGAGCGGTTTTGCTAGCGTTTTGCGGTTCAGCACACTGTAACAAAATGAAAAATAATTCACAGGACCAATCAGGATAAAAACGCAAAACGCAAAACGCTAGGCACCCGCTGGGGAAAAAAATACAATATTGCAAAACACGACCAAAAACGCGCATGAATCCGCCTGCAAACCGCTCAGACAAAACGCTAGCGGTTGCGTTTTGCGTTTGCGGTTTTCAGTGGGTTCCAGGCCTCAATGCAGCTATAGTTTGCCATAACTACTTCCTGTGGTAATACATTCCACATATTATGGTAATCACTCGTATGCCTGGTACACACCATGCAACTTCCCATCAAATAGATGGGTCAATAGATCATTTCTAACATTTTGCTGATCGATTTTCTGATCACTTCTATGTAAATCGATCAAAAAAATGATCGGAAATCAGATTGGACCTGTCGGAAATTATCTATTCAACCCATCTATCTGACAGGAAATTGCATGGTGTGTACCATTCTTTAGGGCTGGAACCCACTAGGAATTGCTGCAGCGCTTTTAAATCACAGATGTGCTGTGTGTGCAGAGTTGCCTAGGCCGATTGCATTTCCTTCCGATTTTAAGCGTTGTACAGTAACCTGTACAGCGCTTCCGATTAGCGGTTCTTTAATTTTTAACACAAAAAGGGAAGGGTATCCGCACTCCTATGTGTAAGTGCTGGATGTGCTAGGGTCAAAATATATGTTAAATCAGATTAGAAGAAAGCGGCCCATTAAATAAGCACCAACCAGCTAATGGTAAATATAGTCACAAGAATCTTTATTTACACACATGATAAAGTCACAACATATACCGTAGTTCATATGAAATATATAGGATATTGGATAATAATATACTCATATGCTTATACCAACACAAAAATAATTTTTTTCAGATGTGCACGCTGACACACTGTGGGGACTGGCAGTATTACACGCTTTTCACATCCTTGCAAGCCACGTTGGTTCTTCTTCTCTTCCGCCTTCCTTTCTGGCTCTCTATGCCGCACTCGTCATTTCCGGCGGACGGGATCCATGACGCACTCTCCTCTCCTTCCTAGGTATATTTAAACGCCGCAATGGCGGCTGCACCATTACGCTCTCCTCTCCTTGAGAAAGCGGACGGAGATCCGCGGAACTAGTGGGACCTACCTTGAGGGGAACCCCTGCCTGTCTTGCCACCTTGCGCTCCCGTTCATTCAGACCTGGTCTAAGTATTAGCTATTTTTCTAGCACTTTTCTTCTATCACTCACTTTGTGTACTTTATCTATGGGCTGCTTTATTCAGTATTAGGATGTTATCACATGAGTTTATGCAATACGCAATATGCATTATATGAAATGATGTTTGTTACTATGTTTATGCACTGCACTTTAGACTGAACCCGGGTTCCTTCACTTCGTGGGCTTTATATTAAACCCTGAGTGGAGATAGATTTAATAATTAATTGATTGGTTTACCATTGTGGGGATGTGCAATAGTGACCAGATGGCTTAGCTGTGCAATTATGTGTTTTTAAGTGTTTTTATTTTTGTGTTGGTATAAGCATATGAGTATATTATTATCCTATATATTTCATATGAACTATATGTTGTGACTTTATCATGTGTGTAAATAAAGATTCTTGTGACTATATTTACCATTAGCTGGTTGGTTCTTTAATTTTTGTTTCTTTTTAAATAAATGTTATTATACTTACCAGGTGTCCCAATGTCTGGCTTATGTCCGTAGCCCCGCCCCCTAACAGAGTGGTTATAGGTGCTTCTCTAGGCCCAATCACAGAAGCTGTGACCTCTTCTGCTAGCTGACGGGGCTACGGGCAAAAGCCGGACATCAGGACACTTGGTAAGTATATTTAACTTTATTTAAAAATCAAACCGCTTGGCCCCAAAATCGCTGCAAAATCACTTTCAAAAGCTTCTATACATAGCATTGAGCGCAAACATGCCCAAAATGCTGCATGTCCTTCAATTACGATTAATCCTAATCACAATCGCACTAGAAGGTTCCCCAAAATTCAAATACATTGGGAAAGTTTTTTGGAATCGTCTGTGATTTTCAGCGAGCCAAAATCGCTGTAGTGGGTCCCAGCCCTTACTGTAAAGAACCATTTTCTAAATAGATGGCAAAAACTTTTTCCTCCATGCGTAGATCATTTCCCCTAGTCCTTTGCCCAAGCCTAGGGACAAAAAAGCTAATCTGCCAAGCTTTCATATTGCCCTTCTATTGTCACTATTTTATATTGCCCTTATAGGGCTTGATTCACAAAAGCGTGATAACTGAGTTATCACGCCTAAAAGCTTTGCATGTGCAAACTAGGGTGCTAAGTAGTTTGCACGTGCAAACTAGGGTGCTAAGTAGTTTGCACATGCAAACTAGGGTGCTAAGTAGTTTGCACGTGCAAACTAGGGTGCTAAGTAGTTTGCACGTGCAAACTACTTAGCATTGTAGTTAGCACGTGCAAACTACTTAGCACCCTAGTTTGCACGTGCAAACCACCAATATCTATTTTTCTCTTCCTTCATTAACTTTGACAAAATTAAAAAAAGAGCATTTTTTTCCGATGAACTCGGTCCCCTCAGTTTGGCTCTGTCTATCGCGAAGGCTGACTAGTAAACATGATTCCTGTTTGCTTTATTTTACATGCATATGAAACGCAGTGGTTCCACAGTGTTCCTTACACAAAGGTCGTCACTTAATCACCTTTCATGGTCTCGCTGTCTCGAAGCATAAAGGCTCCGGTCTGATTGTCGGACGCCATCAGCTGCCGCTCTGCTTCTTTTCTGCCCACACTTTTGAAATACCAACTGCGAAAGGAAAGAGCAGCATTCAGAAACTCCTGTATTCTCACAGTTCCAGTCAAAAACAAACAAAAAGTGTAAAGGACAACTGTAGTGAGAGGTCTATGGAGGCTGCCATATTTATTATCCTGAGTAGAAGAAATAGAGAGATCCGCTCGACAGGTGCAATAAAAGTCCGATTTTTATAGAAAAAACATGTGGCTGGACATAGCAGATTAGCTATGGTTTCCCTTCCATGTACATATTTATTTCCTGTGAAACAATACTAGTTGCCTGGCAGCCCTGCTGATCTATTTGGCTGCAGTAGTGTCTGAATCACACCAGAGACAAGCATGTGGCTTATCTTGTCATGATAATAATGTCAGAAACACCTGATCTGCTGCATGCTTGTTCAGGGGCTATAGCATAAAGTATTGGAGACAGAGGAACAACAGGACAGCCAGGCAACTTGTATTGTTTAAAAGGAAATAAATATGCCAGCCTCCATATCCCTGTCATTACAGGTGTCCCTTTAACACAGCTTTTTATTTATTGGCATTCTAATCCATTCTCAATGCTAAATGACTTTATTTATATTGTAGTCAATTGTTAACAAAGAAAAATAAAACAAGGGGTTTTCATATTTTTTTAAACAGGGAAATATGAAAGCCTATTTTAAGGGGGGGGGGGGGGAACAAAACAAAGCACAGGTCTAGGACTGACTAGTTCAACACTGCACCAGCTGCCCTATGACTCTTTCCACCCCCACTTGTGTTTTCTGAAGGCAGGGTAGGTGGATGATTGATTTTGTTTGTTCCCTGGTGTCTAATGGCCTCCATCCCTCCACTGTACAGTTCCTTGATGTCTACTGCCTCTTCTCCCTCCCCTATATAGTTCCCCAGTGTCTAATGGTCTCCCTTTTCTCCCATATACAGTTCTCTGGTGTTTAGTGGCCCCTCCCTCCCCTATACAATTTCCTGGTGTCTAGTTGCCCCCCACCCTCCCCTATACAGATCCCTAGTGTCTAGAACCCCCCTCCCTCCCCTATACACTTCCCTGGTGTCTAGAAGCCCCCTCTCTCCCCTATACAATTCCCTGGGGTCTAGTGCTTTCCCCCTCTCTCCCCCATATGCCTTCCCTGGTGTCCTATGGCTTCACCTCCAATATGGCTTTCCTGGTGGTCTAGAGTGGGTCAAACATAATGCAAAGTGGGGAAACCACTTGGGGGCCAAATTTGATGGCTCGGAGGGCAGATTTGGCCCGTGGCCGGAGTTTGACATGTATGCTCTAGGGGGATCCAGAGGTGAATGTGTAACTTTTTTTTTCAGTGTCGCTTCAAATTTGCATTAAAAGAAAGAAGGACCAGATAAGATTGCTCCATACAGAGCAAAATGGTCTAAATGGTCTGATGATCAGTGTATGAAGTTTGTACTTCAATTACACCTGAGGTGACATGTGACATGATAAGATAGACATGGGTATGTACAGTGCCTAGCACGCAAATATCTAGGCTGTGTTCCTTTTTTGCTGTCTCTGCGTGAAAGAGTTAAACAGGCTTGCAAGTGACAGTTTCTGTCTGGGTTGGACTATAATGTAACCCTCACTGATAAGGAATTACAGCCATAAAACACTTTCCTGGCAGAGAATGGCTTCTAACAGCAGGAAAGAGATAAAAAGAGTCAATAGTTCATAGATTTTGGCTCTGGCATACTTCATTGAAAAGAGGCCATGAAACAGTAAAAACTTAAAAATTCGATATAAATATATAATAAAACCGTAGGATAACTAAAAAAAGTCATTTTTAGGAGAAGGGGGATAGATACAATTGTTTATCTCATCATTTTTTCACCTCGTATGTCCTATAAGCCTCATACACATGATGGATAGTCTTCGGCAGAGATCAGGGCTGGTGTTTCTATGCGGCATAACTGGGCAATTGTACGGGGCCCCCAAACTCATCAGGGCCCCAAGTCAGGGAATGTAGAATTCTGTCAGTACAGTATGAAAATGTAAGGGGCCACACACTTATTTTTCTCAGGGCCCCATTTTACCTTATACTGTCCTGAGCCAAGATGATAATTTTGGCCCATCTGGGGCGCAAATCTAGCGGGTGTACAGCTGGCCCCCAACATTATTTAGCAATCCCCTATGGCAATTCGCTAAGCAATGAACAACAAACATTGTGGTCTTCTGTTATTATCAATGCCACTTGCTCATTTGCTCCCCATCGTCCCTCCTCCCCTCTCACATGAACAGTACATGAGCATTGCACAGAAGGTTGCTCAGCTACAGCACGGCAACATTCTGTGCAATGCTCACTCCTAGGATTGATGCCATAATGAATTGGTCTATAAATCAAAAAATACAGTATATCCCACACTCAATTTTCTGAAAAAATGTACCAGAATAATCCACCAAAGGCAGATCAACCAATATAAAAAAGGGAAACTATCACATTGAAGAAGAAACGGAGGTAGATACAGATAGAATGTAAATATAACTTACTCTTCTGATTCCAGAGAATTGGCTTTTCCAACATAATTACTCGGAAGATAACCTTCTTCCCCCGTGCGTAGCAGTCGCGCCCGCCACCACTCCCCCGAGCTGCAACCAGGCAAACACAGGCGGTTATTGCAAATGGAAGGGATCGTATACAGAATTTATTACATTACATTTTTATACTTTATTTAGAGTTGTATTTTGATTACTGACTAGATACAGTAGTAGTGCTGGGTACACACGGTGCTATTTCCCGTCTGATCGACGCTTGATAACGGGGTTAATTTTCCCCCTCCACCCATGAATGTTGATGGTCCACAAGAATTTGAGGTAGAGAAAATTCTTGACTCTCATTTTGTAAGAAATTCTTTGCAATATTTAATTGACTAGAAGGGATATGGACCAGAAGAAAGGTCTTGGGTTCTTGCTAAACAGGTTCATGCTGAGTTAGCTATTAGGGAGTTTTATGAGAAATTCTGGGAAACCCAGGTTGGAGTGTCCAGAGTCCACTCCTAAGGGAGGGGGTACTGTAAGATCCAGTGGCCGCTCATGGCAGCAGAACTCTGAGACCCACGTTGAGGCGCAAGCCTCTGGGTCTCGGCCTGTCTCTGACGTCACTGGAGCGCATGGCACTCAGCTCCCATTGGATAAGCAGCGGACGTGCACTCAGTACGAGCTCTGCCGCTGTAATCATTAACCACGTGTGTGCATTGCGTGTCAGTCTCCCTGCTGACATGCTCTCTGTTGATTGGTTACTTTGGATTCCTTTACTTTCTGATTGGTTAGTCCTTGTATAAATCAGAATCAAGTTTATTTCGCCAAGCATGACTGGGTCATGCCTGGAATTGGGTTCGGCACAAAAACAGAGAACTCTGCTACACAAAAAGGCAACAACAATGACATTAAAAACAACCATGACAGCTTGCAAAAAAAAAAGAAACAGAAACAGTAGATAGATGTACGCTAAAGAGGTGTAGCTTAAAGAGACACTGAAGCGAATTACTAGAAGATTAGCAGCAAAGAAAATATTCTCATACTTTTATTTTCAGGTATATAGTGTTTTTCTAACATTGCATCATTCTATAATATGTGCAGATTACACAACACTCAGCTTCCAAAATAAGTCTTTCAGAGCAGTCTGTGAAGTAATGACCTCTCCTCTAGCAGAGGAAAAGTAAATAGTCCAGGAACAGTTGAGATAATAAAAGTCAGATAACAGCCCTCTCCACGACTAAAGGTGGCCATACACTGGTCGATTTGCCATCAGATTCGACCAACAGACAGATCCCTATCTGATCGAATCTGATCAGAGAGGGATCGTATGGCTACCTTTACTGCAAACAGATTGTGAACCGATTTCAGCCTGAAACCGTTCACAATCTGTTGTGGTGGTGCTGCTGCCGCTCCCCCCCCCCCCCCCCCCCGCCGCATACATTACCTGCTCCGCCGGCACGACTCCCGGGTCTCTCTCCGCTCTTCTCCGTCTCCGCTCTGGTCTCCGGCTCCAGCATGCTTCACTTCTTCCTGCCCGGCAGGAAGTTTAAACAGTAGAGCGCCCTCTACTGTTTAAACTTCCTGCCGGGCAGGAATAAGTGAAGGCATGCCGGAGACCAGAGCGGAGAAGAGCGGAGACGAGCGGGGGCAGTCGCGCCGGCGGAGCAGGTAATGTATGCGGGCTCTATTGCGTCGGTCGTCGGGCACTCGAACGCCGCTAGCGATGCGCTCTTCACCCGCGGGCGATCGACGGTAATTTTCCGCACGGCGCGATCGACGGGATCGGACGAAATGAATCGAAATTCGGCATGTAACGCGAACGATTGCCAGCAGATTCGATCCCAGTGATCGAATCTGCTGTCGAAACGGCAGTAAATCGGGCCAGTGTTTAAGCTTAACTTTAGTCGGAGAGCTTAATGGCTTGTTTGCATAGAGATAACAACTGGAGTTTCTCAACTCTTCCTGTACTAGAAACAATTAGACTGATGTATCTGATCTTAATGTTTTATTTCTTAGCTGTGCTACACATACAAATCATAATATCATTTTTTTTCGCTTCAGTGTCTCTTTAACAGAAGTAAATGAAAGGTGACGGCTCTCTGTCATCGCCCGTGATAGCTTATGCTAGGCTTGTTGCTGAGACTGCACTCACACCAAGTTGCCTGTCTTGCTGCCGACTTGTGTCTGTCTCTTGACTAAGCTTCTTTCAGATTGCTTTACCGTTGCCGACCTCTGCCTGTAGCTGACCACGCTTCTCTATTGGATTACCCGTTGCCGACTCAGCTAGTACCTGGATTTCCCTGACTGCCACTTGGACCGATCCCTGCTTGTAAAAGGACTTCCATAAACTCTGCCTGGACTGACTCTGGCCTGTTATTGACCACGCATCTGTCTAGTGATTATACTTCAGCCACAGCCTGCTATTTTGCCATCATCTGGACTGCCTCAGCCTATAGGCCTCAGGTGACTATTAAGTATACGGTGTTTGCATTGCTCATTGCTGTGTTTGGTGATTGCTGTCTGTCAGTTTGTATGATAAATCTGCCTGCAGGGTACTGCAGTTTGTATAAAGGCTTGTACACACGCCGTACTAAAGGCAACGACGGGTCCGTCGTCGGATCGTCCAGAAACAGCCTTATCAGTCCGCCGGCAGACTGTACACACGCTGTACTGTCTGCTGAAAACCCGCCCTGCGGGAGGTGCCGACAGACCCGTCGTTGCCTTTAGTACGGCGTGTGTACGAGCCTTTAGGCAGGAGTTTCCGCAGGCATTAGGGCTGGGCTATAGGTCAGTCATATGGGCATACAACTTAACTTATAGCAGGTAACCAGACAAGCCTGACAATGGCTCAGTCCAAATAATAGAAGATAGGAGAGGTGGGTGAATACTTACCTGTCCTGACGTCTTCCCCCCAGGCAGGTGATTGCAGGGGGCAGTCCGTGACCACACAGGCAGAGGCTATTGAAGAGCTTTGGCAGTCTTGACAGACATATGAAACCAAATGAAGCAGGGGATCCCTGTCCGCGTTCAGCACCTCACCTGACAGATGAGATGATGTCCAATATTTAAAATGATGTTTCTATGTTTCTAATGTTTGGTTGTTGTGTTTTCCACAGTGAGCAGAAACACCTGGTCCCCCAAAGTGCACTGAGGAAGAAAGATGCCTAACTAAATAGCTTAGGCTATGCATCATTGGGAGGGCGGGGCTACATACCAATATACAGCTATATATAGATTTAGGAAGTGTTTTGGATGCTGAAACCAGGATAATTAACATAAAAGTGAGCATCCTTAATAATCTGCTACATGTTGTTATGGTTCTTCTTTAAAGGTATGGTTTTCTAGTACAATAGACTTTCCAATCCGAAATTAGTGATCTGATTGAAATTAGAGGATGTTGCAGAACAACAACAAAAAACAACCAGCAGCCGATCCTTTTTGCAGACTGATTCCATCTGAAATGATCAAATTCGATATAAAATTTCATCCCATTTATGGTCGCAATCGACGATTTACAATCTTTTCCTTTTGATCAGATTGGAAAGTTGATTGAAACAGAAATTTGTACCAATAATGGGCAGCTTCAAAACAGGCCACAGTCGCAGGCCAGAGCAGGATCATCCACCAGGCAGCCTAGGCAGGTGCTGGGGGCCTAGTGGGTATCAAGGGGCCCACCTGCCACCTTCTTTGACTTCTCTCCACTTCAGCTTACCAAAGGGACCACAAGGGGGCCCCAAATCTACTCCTAGGGCCCCAATACATCTTAACCCATCTTTGTCGCAGGCTCTGAATTAGTGGATCTTACTCTTCCAGCAGCTTGAAAAGGTCGCCTTTGTTGAATCTCAGGTCATCGGGGTGAACCCCATCATAGTCGTATAAAGCCACCAAATCTGCTTCTTCTGCTGCAAGGAAACATGGAGAGGCAAAAACGTCAGAGCAGAGAGAAGCGAAGAATGAATAATCTGCTAGCGAGGAACTCACAGGGCAGGGAAATAAAAGTCACACACAGCCAAAGACATCAAATGTAAGCAAAACTCCAGCTCTATTCACATGAGGTTAGAGGATGGACATAACAGTTCCCCTTGAGGCCCCTATTACACGTGTCTTGCAATGCTTTGTTGCGTTACCCTGTTTTACTAACGCAACAGTAATGCAAGACAATGGGGCCTAGAAAACATACAGTCTCACGTCGGAAGTGCCCGATCGTCCGACGAGCCAGTGACGTATCTACAATTCATGGGGCCCCCGTATTACTTTGAGGGCCCCTCCCCCCAATGTTCACACCCCTTCCCTTGTCACTTTTCACAGCCTTGGGGCCCATCTCACAAGGGTTATAAAAGAAGTGTGGCCATCATGATCTTCACACCCATAACAAGTGTCGCCACAAACACACCTGATCTGCAGTATAGTCCCCTGTATAGGAGGAAGGGAAGGTTAGTAGTTGGGGGGCCCCCACAGCTCTGGGCCACCTTACAATAGCAGGTGCTGCTCCCCTCTAGTTACACTCCGGCCCCGAACCACCACAAAGTCAACAGCGCATTACCCCTTGGACTTCCGCGGCGTTGGACTTCCCAAAAACATACAGATGAGTTAAATGGCTTCCCCCTAAATTGGCCCTAGACTGTGATGAGCATATAACTATGCTAGGTTTAGATTAGATTGTGAGCATCTCTGGAGGCACAGTGAAAGACAAGACTGCATATATTTTACAAAGCGCTGCAAAAATTTTTCCCGTTATATAAATCCTCTATAATAAAACCTAACTGTCCCTGCGTCATCATCTTTCCCTGTCTGTGTGTCCGTGGTTTTCTGTACTGCGCATGTGCGCAATACAGTCAACCGTTCAGACAGGAGGACGGGTCTCCATTCAGTGTACAGAGTACCCAGCTAATCAACACTGTATCATAGACACGCCTCCATTAAGTGTACAGAGTACCCAACTAATCAACAATGTATCATAGACACGCCTCCATTCAGTGTACAGAGTACCCAGCTAACCAACACTGTATCATAGACAAGCCTCTATTCAGTGTACAGAGTACCCAACTAATCAACACTGTATCATAGACACGTCTCCATTCAGTGTACAGAGTACCCAGCTAATCAACACTGTATCATAGACACGCCTCCATTCAGTGTACAGAGTACCCAGCTAACCAACACTGTATCATAGACACGCCTCCATTCAGTGTACAGAGTACCCAGCTAATCAACACTGTATCATAGACACGCCTCCATTCAGTGTACAGAGTACCCAGCTAATCAACACTGTATCATAGACACGTCTCCATTCAGTGTACAGAGTACTCAGCTAATCAACACTGTATCATAGACACGCCTCCATTCAGTGTACAGAGTACCCAACTAACCAACACTGTATCATAGACACGCCTCTATTCAGTGTACAGAGTACCCAGCCAATCAACACTGTATCATAGACACGCCTCCATTCAGTGTACAGAGTACCCAAGTAACCAACACTTTATCATAGACATGCCTCCATTCAGTGTACAGAGTACCAAACTAACCAACACTGTATCATAGATACGCCTCCATTCAGTGTACAGACTACCCAACTAATCAACACTGTATCATAGACACGCCTCCATTCAGTGTACAGAGTACCCAACTAATCAACACTGTATCATAGACAAGCCTCTATTCAGTGTACAGAGTACCCAACTAATCAACACTGTATCATAGACACGCCTCCATTCAGTGAACAGAGTACCCAGCTAATCAACACTGTATCATAGACACGTCTCCATTCAGTGTACAGAGTACCCAGCTAATCAACACTGTATCATAGACACGCCTCCATTCAGTGTACAGAGTACCCAGCTAATCAACACTGTATCATAGACACGCCTCCATTCAGTGTACAGAGTACCCAACTAACCAAGACTGTATCATAGACACGCCTCTATTCAGTGTACAGAGTACCCAGCTAATCAACACTGCATCATAGACACTCCTCCATTCAGTGTACAGAGTACCCAACTAATCGACACTGTATCATAGACACACCTCCATTCAGTGTACATAGTACCCAACTAATCAACACTGTATCATAGACATGCCTCCATTCAGTGTACAGAGTACCCAGCTAACCAACACTTTATCATAGACACGCCTCCATTCAGTGTACAGAGTACCCAGCTAACCAACACTGTATCATAGACACGCCTCCATTCAGTGTAAAGAGTACCGAGCTAACCAACACCGTATCATAGACACGCCTCCATTCAGTGTACAGGGTACCCAACTAATCAACACTGTACCATAGACACGCCTACATTCAGTGTACAGAGTACCCAAGTAACCAACACTGTATCATAGACACACGTCTATTCAGTGTACAGAGTACCCAACCAATCAACACTGTATCATAGACATGCCTCCATTCAGTGTACAGAGTATCCAACTAATCAACACTGTATCATAGACACGCCTCTATTCAGTGTACAGAGTACCCAAGTAACCAACACTTTATCATAGACACGCCTACATTCAGTGTACAGAGTACCCAAGTAACCAACACTTTATTATAGACACGCCTCCATTCAGTGTACAGAGTACCCAAGTAACCAACACTTTATCATAGACATACCTCCTTTCAGTGTACAGAGTACCCAACTAACCAACACTGTATCATAGACACGCCCTTCATTCAGTGTACAGACTACCCAACTAATCAACACTGTATCATAGACACGCCTCCATTCAGTGTACAGAGTACCCAACTAATCAACACTGTATCATAGACACGCCTCCATTCAGTGTACAGAGTACCCAGCTAATCAACACTGTATCATAGACACTCCTCCATTCAGTGTACAGAGTACCCAACTAATCAACACTGTATCATAGACACACCTCCATTCAGTGAACAGAGTATTATTATTATTATTATTATTATTTAGTATTTATATAGCGCCGACATATTACGCAGCGCTGTACAGTGTATATATATTGTCTTGTCACTAACTGTCCCTCAAAGGAGCTCACAATCTAATCCCTACCATTGCTATATGTTTATATTATGTAGTGTAAGTACTGTAGTCTAGGGCCAATTTTTTAGGGGGAGCCAATTAACTTATTTTGTATGTTTTTGGAATGTGGGAGGAAACCGGAGTGCCCGGAGGAAACCCACGCAGACACGGAGAGAACATACAAACTCTTTGCAGATAGTGCCCTGGATGGGATTCGAACCAGGGACCCAGCGCTGCAAGGCGAGAGAGCTAACCACTACGCCACCGTGCTGCCCCTAGCTAATCAACACTGTATCATAGACACGCCTCCATTCAGTGTACAGAGTACGCAGCTAATAAACACTGTATCATAGACACGCCTCCATTCAGTGTACAGGGTAACCAACTAATCAACACTGTACCATAGACACGCCTCCATTCAGTGTACAGAGTACCCAAGTAACCAACACTGTATCATAGGCACACCTCTATTCAGTGTACAGAGTACCCAACTAACCAACACTGTATCATAGACACGCCCTTCATTCAGTGTACAGACTACCCAACTAATCAACACTGTATCATAGACACGCCTCCATTCAGTGTACAGAGTACCCAACTAATCAACACTGTATCATAGACACGCCTCCATTCAGTGTACAGAGTACCCAGCTAATCAACACTGTATTATAGACACGCCTCCATTCAGTGTACAGAGTACCCAGCTAATCAACACTGTATCATAGACACGCCTCCATTCAGTGTACAGAGTACCCAGCTAATCAACACTGTATCATAGACACTCCTCCATTCAGTGTACAGAGTACCCAACTAATCAACACTATATCATAGACAAGCCTCTATTCAGTGTACAGAGTACCCAACTAATCAACACTGTATCATAGACACGCCTCCATTCAGTGAACAGAGTACCCAGCTAATCAACACTGTATCATAGACACGCCTCCATTCAGTGTACAGAGTACCCAGCTAATCAACACTGTATCATAGACACGCCTCCATTCAGTGTACAGAGTACCCAGCTAATCAACACTGTATCATAGACACGCCTCTATTCAGTGTACAGAGTACCCAACTAATCAACACTGTATCATAGACACGCCTCCATTCAGTGAACAGAGTACCCAGCTAATCAACACTGTATCATAGACACGCCTCCATTCAGTGTACAGAGTACCCAGCTAATCAACACTGTATCATAGACACGCCTCCATTCAGTGTACAGAGTACATAGCTAATCAACACTGTATCATAGACACTCCTCCATTCAGTGTACAGAGTACCCAACTAACCAACACTGTATCGTAGACACGCCTACATTCAGTGTACAGAGTACCCAGCTAATCAACACGGTATCATAGACATGCCTCCATTCAGTGTACAGAGTACCGAGCTAACCAACACTGTATCATAGACACGCCTCCATTCAGTGTACAGAGTACCCAGCTAACCAACACTGTATCATAGACACACCTCCATTCAGTGTACAGAGTACCCAACTAATCAACACTGTATCATAGACACGCCTCTATTCAGTGTACAGAGTACCCAGCTAATCAACACTGCATCATAGACACTCCTCCATTCAGTGTACAGAGTACCCAACTAATCGACACTGTATCATAGACACGCCTCCATTCAGTGTACAGAGTACCCAACTAATCAACACTGTATCATAGACACGCCTCCATTCAGTGTAAAAATTCAAACATTAACATAAAACCCAAACACTGTACTTTGGGTGGCCACATGCAATACGATTTTTTTTTTAGTTTGAGAATTAAAATCGATTCTTCCAATTGTTTGTTAGCTTGTGTAAAATTAGACCAATGTAACACACACACACATACACGTGTGTTCAAACTACAACCCATGAAAAAAAAAATGATCGAAAACTGAAAAATAAATTGCTCAGGTCTATAAATGAAGAAATGTGCAATCTCTCCTACACCATACAATATGAGATTTTTACTGTGACAGATAGAAAAAAACCACCAGGGGGAAATACAAACAAGAAAAACGCATCATACTTCTCGACTGAAAAAAGGAAAAAATGCAACCTTCAATTTTTCTACACATCCAATAGTTTTTATCAAAAATACGGCAAAATCAAAGTTTTATAGTATTGAGTGTGGCCACCTTAGTGACAGAGTTTGCGCAGACTTTGGTATATAAAGCTGTACCCTCCATGGACACTTACCTCCCCCTCCAGGGTTCTCTCGTGGCTTGTTCTGTAAAATAATCAGAGATAGCGGGTTATTTGCTTGTCCGTGTAAATAAATTAAATAGAACAAGGTCTCCCGTATAAAGGCGTCTGCTCAGAAGATTAGAAATCTGCAGCCGGACGGAGAAAACAAACACCCGATTAATCATTACATTGAGCATTACTGGCAGGGAAGATATTTTTCACGTGTGTTGACTGCACTTATGTTTTGTGTGGATAGGGGAAAGGTCATTATAATCCAGACACTGATATTACGCGTTTCACAGATCACTGCTATTCATCTGAAGAAGCGGACTATGACCCGTGAAACGCATAATCTCATAAGTGTCTGAACTGCAATAAATCATAATTACCTCATTCAGGCTTTGTCCTTTTTAGAGTCCCTTACACACTCCAATGAGTTCTGGGTCACCATGAGCTTGCTGGTTAGTCTGTGCCTCTCGGATTCACAAGCCCTACTCCATAGAGCCAAATTAATCCATGCCATGCACTGATGAGGATCAAACAATCCGAAACAGTCTGTATGCATGTTGGATTATTATGGCTCTGTACATATTAACAAGCTAACACATCATTGCATTCCAACCAGCGGTTCTGGAGGTGTGTTTAGCTTCTAAGGGTACAATGGTTAATTTGCATATATTCAGCAGTGTTGCTCTGGGAGACATCTCAAGCTCACTCCAACCTGAATTATCGCAAATTCTTTCTGTTTTAGGAAAGCAAACTTTTGTTTTTCCTTTTTAGAGGTAAGCTTCTTTATATTTTGTTATTATTCATTGTCATTTTTGGGTCTCCTCCTTCTTTGAACTTAAAATATACCATACATTTTTGTGGAGCACAACCCACCCGACAGAGAGGCCCAGAAATGAGTGTGGACAGGATTTCTTCACTAGCGATTATTCTGTGGTTACTGGTCCTGCAACGCTTGTTTGGGAGTATCATCCATACCTTGCTTTGATGCAAACCATCACTTCAACATACTTAACTGCACTATAAGGGGCTCCCGGTATCTATTCATTCTGAAGGTCGGAGTATGTTGTGGCTCCCCTTTCATGTGCAGCGCCCCTCCCATTCCATGTGCAGCCCCCTCTTCCATGTGTACCATCCATGTACAGCAGCCCCCTTCCATTCCATGTGCAGCGCCCTTTCCATGTGTGCCATCCATGTACTGTGGCCCCCTCCCATTCCATGTGCAGCTCCCCCTTCCATGTGTAACATCCATGTACAGCAGCCACCCTCCCATTCCATGTGCAGCCCCCTCTTCCATGTGTACTATCCATGTACAGCAGCCTCCTTCCATTCCATGTGCAGTGCCCTTTCCATGTGTGCCATCCATGTACTGTGGCCCCCTCCCATTCCATGTGCAGCTCCCCCTTCCATGTGTAACATCCATGTACAGCAGCCACCCTCCCATTCCATGTGCAGCCCCCTCTTCCATGTGTACCATCCATGTACAGCAGCCCCCTCCCATTTTATGTGCAGCCCCCTCTTCCATGTGTATCATCCATGTACAGCAGCCCCTCCCATTCTTTGTGCAGCCACCTCCTCCATGTGTACCATCCATGTACAGCAGCCTGCTCCCATTCTATGTGCAGCCTCCTCTTTCCTGTGTAACCTCCATGTACAGCAGCCCCTCCCATTCCATGTGCAGCCCCCTCTTCCATGTGTACCATCCATGTACAGCAGCCCCCTCCCATTTTATGTGCAGCGCCCTCTTTCATGTGTATCATCCATGTACAGCAGCCCCCTCCCATTCCATGTGCAGCGCCCTCTTCCATGTGTATCATCCATGTACAGCAGCCCCTCCCATTCTTTGTGCAGCCACCTCCTTCATGTGTACCATCCATGTACAGCAGCCCCCTCCCCTTCCATGTGCAAACCCCTCTTCCATGTGTACCATCCATGTACTGCAGCCCCTCCCATTCCACGTGCAGCCCCCTCTTCAATGTGTATCACCCATGTACAGCAGCCCCCTCCCATGTGCAGCCCCGTCTTCCATGTGTACCATCCATGTACAGCCGCCCCCCCATTCCATGTGCAGCCCCCTCTTCCATGTGTAACATCCATGTACAGCAGCCCCCTCTTCCGTGTGTAACATCCATGTACAGCAGTCTCCTCTTCCATGTGTATCATCCATGTACTGCATCCCTTCCCATTCCATGTGTAACATCCATGTACAGCAGCCCCCTCCCATTCCATGTGCAGCCCCCTCTTCCATGTGTATTATCCATGTACAGCAGCCCCTCCCATTCTTTGTGCAGCCACCTCCTCCATGTGCACCATCCATGTACAGCAGCCCCCTCCCCTTCCATGTGCAAACCCCTCTTCCATGTGTAACATCCATGTACTGCAGCCCCTCCCATTCCACGTGCAGCCCCCTCTTCAATGTGTATCACCCATGTACAGCAGCCCCCTCCCATGTGCAGCCCCGTCTTCCATGTGTACCATCCATGTACAGCCGCCCCCTCCATTCCATGTGCAGCCCCCTCTTCCATGTGTAACATCCATGTACAGCAGCCCCCTCTTCCGTGTGTATCATCCATGTACTGCATCCCTTCCCATTCCATGTGCAGCCCCCTCTTCCATGTGTAACATCCATGTACAGCAGCCCCCTCCCATTCCATGTGCAGCCCCCTCTTCCATGTGTATTATCCATGTACTGTAGCCCCCTCCCATTCCATGTGCAGCCCCCTCTTCCATGTGTATCATTCATGCACAGCAGCCCCTCCCATTCCATGGGCACCCCCCTTTTCCAGCTGTATCATCCATGTACAGCAGCCCCCTCTTCCATGTGTATCAACCATGTACAGCAGCCCCCTCCCATTCCATGTGCAGCCCCCTCTTCCATGTGTAACATCCATGTACAGCAGCCCCCTCCCATTCCATGTGCAGCCCCCTCTTCCATGTGTATTATCCATGTACTGTAGCCCCCTCCCATTCCACGTGCAGCCCCCTCTTCTATGTGTATCATCCATGCACAGCAGCCCCTCCCATTCCATGGGCACCCCCCTTTTCCAGCTGTATCATCCATGTACAGCAGCACCTTTCCTTCATTAACAGCTCCCTTGGGCATCAGTTTCCCAGATTTATGAATAAAGCTAGCCATAAACAATACAATTTCGCTTTCCATTGCTATTAAGATTGACAATACAATCAACTGACCAAACACAATATTGCGGTTTAGCGTTTCGATTGTATTGTCGATCATAATTACGATTGTGCAAACTAAAAGCCACTTCCATTCATGATCGATTAGACGTTTTCTTCTGATTGAATGTCTAATTGGGCATAAAAAAATTGTACAGTGCATGGCTACTTTTCTATGGCTGTTAGAAGTCCTACGAGTTGGAAGGTACTAGTTAAGAGGGGGCATCCCATCCACTAATAGAGACTAGAAGCTGTCAGATACTGGATAGCGGTATTTTTAAGCATTTTACTGATTTTGTGCTGCAGGTATGACATGAATGAAGCAATGCGAACTAGCATACACATGTATGCAAATTTTACAGGAGAACTGAAGCGAGAGGGAAATAGAGGTTGCCATGTTTATTTCCTTTTAACCTCCCTGGCAGTATGATTATTTCTGGATTTTATGGTCTAAAAGTGGTGCAATTTTGTGCACGCTTTCAGACCCTAAGGCCTCTTTCACAGTGGGACGTTAAAGTCGCACATTACAAAAAATTATAACGCAGACTAACGCACAGCAATACAAAGTCTGTGCGACAGTCACAGTGCACAGTGTTGTGTGTAATGTGTAGCAATATTTAGAAAGTGCTGCATGCTGTGCGTTTAGCAATACATTTGCTGCGTTATGTGTGTTGCACATGCTCAGTAATGTTTTAAAAAAAAATGTAACGCATGCGCCGTTTTTGTTCCATCAGTATGCAATGAAAACGGCACACCAAGAGACACATAACGCAGTGCAAAATAATGTCCAATTTTATAACCTACATGCGCTGTGTTAGGGGCATGTTGTGCGACTTTAACGTTGCATCAAACGCAACATCCCACTGTGAAAGAGGCCTAAAACCAGGAAAAAATCATGCTGCTAGAGAGCCACTTCCCTGGGATCCAGCGCTGCAGTTCTCCCTCCATCCTCCGGGTGGCACTGTAACCCTGTCGTGAGATCGACCGCCTGTCCTCATGACGAATCCAACTCCTCTGAGGACAGGAAGGAGAATGGCTGCTGGTGTCTGGATCCCGGGAAGGTGAGTAAAAACGCCCGCTGCGCATAAGGCTCTGCACAAGCCTCCCGGCGGCCATCACGAGTCAAGCTCCGGATTACCGCTACTGGCTCCTTTTTTCCACTCTGAGCCTGACTCAAGGATTAAGCCAGGGAGGTTAAAGGATACCCGAGGTGACATCTGACATAATGAGATAGACATAGGTATGTAAAGTGCCAGGCACACTAATAACTATCCTATATCCTTTTTTTCTTTCTCTGCTTGAAAAGTTTAAAAATCAGGTAAGTGGCAGTTTCTGTCTGGGTCAAGACTGAGTCAGACTACAGTGTGACCCTTACTGATAAGAAATTACAACTATAAAACACTTTCCTAGCAGTAAATGGCTTCTGTGAGCAGGAAAGAGATACAAAGGGCCAATTGTTCACAGATTTTAGCTCAGGCATACTTCAATGAATGTGTCATTGAGCAGAAACAATGAAACGGTAAAAAATTTAAAAGTAGATTTAAATATACAATACAACTGTGGAATATCTAAAGAAAAAGTCATTTCTAGGAGAAGGAGGATAGGTGAAATTGTTTATTTCCACCTTGGGTGTTTTTTAAGCAATACCAATTGCCTGGCTATCCTGCTGATCCTCTGCCTCTAATACTTTTAGCCATAGACCCTGTACAAGCATGCAGCACATCAGGGGTTTCTGACATTATAGTCAGATCTGACAAGATTAGCTGCATGCTTGTTTCCGGTGTGATTCAGACACTACTGCAGCCAAATAGATCAGCAGGACAGCCAGGCAACAGGTATTGCTTAACCACTTGAGGACCACAGTAATAAACCCCCCTAAAGACCAGGCTGTGTGTTGCATAATTGGCCACTGCAGCTTTAAGGTCAAGCTGCAGGACCGCACAACACAGCACACGAGTAATCCCCCCCCCCCCTTTTCTCCCCACCAACAGAGCTCTCTGTTGGTGGGGTCTGATCGCCCCCCCCCCCCGCCCCAGTGTTTATTTTTGTTTATATAAATATTTATGTGTTTTTTTAATTTATTATTTTTTACTATTTTTTAATATATTTATTTATTTAAAACCCTCCCTCCCTCCTCCAGCCTGCTAATCATAGCGATCAGCTCTCATAGGCTTCACCCTATGAGAGCCGATCGCTCTCTTGTCCCCCAGGGGGACAGCCGTGTCACGCTGTCTAACAGTCTACCGAGCTGCAATAGTCGCTCGGAGACTGAAGAGGTGGTGGAGCTCCGCCCCCCCGAGCAGGAGATGCGCGCGATCTCCTGCAAAATGCCGCCCCAAGACTTGACGCCAATTGCCGTTAGGCGGTCCTGAGGCTGCCACCGCGACCACGCCCGTTGGTGTGGGGCGGTCTTTAAGTAGTTAAAGGGACCCTGACCTCTTAAAATAAATGAAATTGGTACTTACCTGGGGCTTTCTGCGGCCCACCATAGGTCGGGAGGTCCCCCGGCGTGGTCCTGGCTCCTCTCCCGGTCCCCACGCTGCATACCACACCGCCAACACCCGGGCCGGGTGTCGGGCTCCCACTTCCTGAACTGGGAAGCTCTTCAACGTCACGTCGGCCGCTGCGCGTCATCACGGCGGACGGCGTGACAGTACTGCGCATGCGCGGTTAAATTGCGCATGCGCAGTACTGTCACACCGGCCGTCGTGATAATGTGCAGCGGCCGACGTGATGACGAAGAGCGTAAGGTAAGGTAAGTACCAATTTTGTTTATTTTTAGAGCTCGGAGTCCCTTAAGGCCTCTTTCCAACCAGGACATTGCGTTTTAGGGGACGTTATAGGTCGCATAACGTGCCCCTAATGCAACGCCTGGTGGTGTTGGAGGAGGACGCTACCTAGAGCTGCGTTATGCAGCTCTTGGTGCGACTTTTCTGTCCTATGCGCTGCGGAGACCACGTGATCGGAACACTCCGCATCACGTGGTCCCGCCAGCTAATCAGCCGCCGCTCCAGGAAGAAAACACTGGAAGTGCAGTGAATATTAATTAGCCATGTGGCTAAGTACGAAAGCGGACTCTCCACTCCTGTAAAAAAAAACATTACTGAGCATGTGCACACAGTCTAAAGGGCAGTTCCAAAGGGTAGGAGCAGCATGACAGAAAGCTCTGTGTCCAAAGGGTCTCAGGTGCCCTAACAGCTCTGTCATTTCCGATCCTGTTTTGCCTATAGCAAGGGAAGATCGCAGCTGATAACTGCGGTCCTGTGCAATCCGCACCATCCTCGGGTGAAGCAATGCGTTACAGCGTAATTTCACATGCAATATGCTATTGCCGTAACTTCTTAACACACTTCTGAAACATCTGATCTTGTGTTTGGTGAGGCTCTCATCATGGGCGGGGATTTCCAGCATTTCACCACTTCCTCATTCAGCAGCATCCGAGTCACACTGACCACGGGGAACATTCTGCCTATTGCAATGCAGAACGATGTGATTGAAGAAGTAACGTTCACCTTACAGGAAGCACCTTCCAGGGTTACAGCGATCTGCAGGAAGTGGGGAGACTTTCAAGGAATCTCCGTCCGTACATACAAATGAAACTCGTGCCTTAGGGCTTGTTCACTCGTGTGGTCAGGCACGTCGCCTTCTAGCTGGTTTTAAATGCTTCTCTGCAAACGGCGGTTACCTGACCCTGGGAGCTACATGTAGTGTCATCAGAATTATAGCCCAAGCTGCAGTGTAGTAGAGCAACCACAAGATGTCACTGTTTGTAAAATGCAATGATCTCTATGGTAATGTCATTTCCTGTATTCACTCTGTGTTCCTCTCTGTTCTGACTAAGTTGCATTTCCTGATAGTGGTGTATGATTTATGTATGCATGTTTTCCTTCAGTAAATAGTTTTAACTTGTTATACTGGGTGCCTTTCTGCATGTTTTTTTTTTTTTGAATCTTTTTTAAATTAAAGTTGAAATTTATTGAAATTTTGAGAGGGAAAAAAATGGACCAGCAACAAACATTACAGTATTATATATTAACATCCCCCCCCCCCCATCAATCCCTTCCCATCCCACCCTCCCTGGGTTCAGTGCAACTTAGAGCAAAGAAGAACTCGTCACAACAACTCTGTATATTAGAATAGTAACTTATTCCAACATACACCCAGAGCCTTCAATTAAGTAGGGTTGTCTAAAACATTGTTGTTGTCGATATATTCAATCCAACATTGCCACATCTTCTTAAATTTTTCAGGGCATTTACGCTTGAGAAATGTAAGTTTGTACAACACCATGGCCCCATTCATTCTCTTAACCCATGAAAAGACAGAGGGAGGGGTATCACTGCCCCATCTATAAAAAACCTCCCGTCTTCCATAGAAGCTCATCAACTGTACCATGGCGATGCCTTGGGGAGAAATATTAGAGTCTATATATAAACCCAACAAAAGAGATCTAGGGTCAACCACCACCCTCTCTCCCATTACCTGTCATAATATGGGCCAGATCGGACCATGCCTGTCTGCATGTTCAAAACACTCTGTTGCAACAATGGGAAATGATTGAACGCGGCGTTTGCGCAAACAACAGTAAACTATTGCGCCGGTAGGGGCAGTCACACACACCAAAACAATTACTACTCAAAAACAGAGTGCGATAGGCCAGGGGATACCATTTATAATTACTTTATCGTATCAAAAATTCATGTGCAAATGTAGGCATGCTCGCCCATAAAATCACTTAAAGAGAGACTGAAGCGAAAAAAAAATGATGATATTATGATTTGTATGTGTAGCACAGCTAAGAAATAAAACATTAAGATCAGATACATCAGTGTAATTGTTTCCAGTACAGGAAGAGTTGAGAAACTCCAGTTGTTATCTCTATGCAAAAAAGCTATTAAGCTCTCCGACTAAGTTAGTCGTGGAGAGGGCTGTTATCTGACTTTTATTATCTCAACTGTTCCTGGACTATTTACTTTTCCTCTGCTAGAGGAGAGGTCATTACTTCACAGACTGCTCTGAAAGACTCATTTTGAATGCTGAGTGTTGTGTAATGTGCACATATTATAGAATGATGCAATGTTAGAAAAAAACACTATATACCTGAAAATAAAAGTATGAGAATATTTTCTTTGCTGCTAATCTTCTAGTAATTATTCATAGTACACAACCAATTCACTATATTAGTCCACATATATTTTTTTTCTCTTCAGTGTCTCTTTAAAATGTAAAACCTGTGGAGCGCTCCTCTCACATAACCCAGCCACCATACACGCCTCAATCACACTGGTTCCGGTACCGCACCCGATATTCCACAGCGTGGAGAGACAGAGGTAGCCAGGTTCTGCTGACACAGCTTAACAAAAGTCTGCCATGCACTGATGCCCGCAAGAAGTAGCCGGTTTTTCACCTAGGCACTGTCAGTCCTGTTCATGACATCTCAGGATCTCGGCGTCCTTCTTCAGAGCTTGTCGCTCATCCCAGCCACGCACGGGGAGGGGGGGAGGGGGGGGGGGCGGCAGCTTGCTTACACACAGGGCAAAGGTTTCTTCCAGCAGGTAGTTGTTGCTGGTAGGGAGCGCTCAGATCTCCGTCACAGGTTAAGCCCCGCCCACTATTCGCTAGAATGGACAACACCTAAACGATGAGCATCCTGGCAGCCGTTTACCGGCGTGCAACCGAGTGAATGAGCCCTTTACTCAGGCAGCGCTGACTGTTGTCCTAAGCAAACACACCTGATATTTCACACATGACTACTGCACCTGCGCTGGAGCCGGGGAGGTCAATATTGCTACTGCGCCTTTGGCTGTGGTTTCAGGGGCTTCCAGGGCTGGATCGCCAGGACAGAGGAGGACGGGGGAAGCCTCATTAGAATCCAGAGGCTTCGGGGGGCGCATGCGCGGCGTCGGCGTGATCGGATGTAGGTCAGCCGAGCTCCGTGCCTGAGTGAGTGATAAGAGGCTAACTACAGCAACCCAGACCCCACGAACAGGCTCAGCTCACAGAGGTGGCTCCCGGGACATGTCCACGAGGAAGCGGACCAAAAAAGGGAAAGAAAAGAAGGCCAAGAAGGGTACTATTCCCAAACTATTCGCGCACAGCTCTGAAGGCCTCAGCCCTAAGATGGCCGCCACCGCGACGGACAAGACGCCCAGCCCATCGGCAGAGTCTTCGCCTCAATCTAGCAGGAGCTCCCCAGGCAGCATTACTCCTCCGAAACAAGACAACTCAGCTCTACTGAACTCCATACACAAAATGCTCAGGAAGGAGCTGGACAATGCAGTCACGAGCATTAACACCAACCTGCGTGACCTGGGTGAGCGAGTACATGTTGTCGAACAGCGGCTGGACTCCTTCGCGGACGCCTTAGCTGTGGACAAGAAGCGCCTAGATGCACACGAGCAGAGAATCGAGGCTCTAGAAGCCAGACTAGAGGACCAGGAAAATCGAGCCCGCCGATCTAACGTCAGAATACGGGGCCTCCCTGAGTCCTTCTCAGATGTCCGCGCAGTGGCCACAAACCTATTCTCTGCAATCCTGCCTCAGCTAGACCCATCACTACTGCGCTTAGACAGAATTCATCGGGCCCTGGGAAGACCACGGAATCCGGATCTACCCCGAGACGTAATTCTCAAATTCCACTACCACAAAACGAAAGAGCAGGTAATGGCGGCCACCCGAAACCTAACTGCGTTACCAGGGGTCCCTACGTCTGTGCAACTTTATGCGGACCTCTCCCCGCTAACCTTACAAAAGCGGCGATCGTTCCGGCCGGTGACGCAAGCCTTGCTAACAGAAGATATACGCTATAAATGGGGCTTCCCGTGCTCCTTGATTTGACAGGGGACAATCCATCGTGTCACCACAATGGAGGAAGGCAGGCGTATCTTAGCAGCGGCGAACATCTCTGTGACTCTGCCTCAAGCCTCAGATACCCCTAGAGTACAACGCCCTGAACGCACATGGCAGCCATCCAGACGGAGGTCGAGCTCTACTCCTAGATCACCAGCTTCTTCCCCAAGATAAGTGTAATCTTCTTAACTTTTGCTTCATCCTTACTTTTTATCTTACCCTAAACATAAAATATGTCACTTTATACTGCCATTATTATATGGGCCCAGAAGGCTGGCGCCTGGGATATACAGGCCCGCTGAGTGACTACCCTACAACCTTTCAGCTTGCCACCTTATGGCACGGCGAACTTATGCAAGCATCATATCTACTCAGCGCTCACCGTGCCCAAGGAATGCACCAAGCACCTGATTATTAAATCCTGAACTATGGGTATCACATAGGCCTTCACCGTCAACAATCTCATATACTTGGGACGATCCTTCTACCTTGACAGCTGGCCTACCCCTGCCTGAGAGGACACTGGCGACCCCATATACCAGATACTGTTACATGTGGTATTATGCTATATACGCTCCAGGAATAGCAGGCACCCCCTGCGTGGTAGGCCCCTGTAGAAGGGCCCCCTGTGCCACTCGATAACAAATGTTCCCTGAAACATAATCTCCTACTTGGACGATGTTGTCCTACTTACATAATTATTATCAATCTGTATTGCATACTAAGCCATAAATGTCATATGCTCTCTATGGGGCCTCTCGAACTCTAGCTGGGGTTGCCCATTGTGGGGACCGGATGGCTGCTGCGCCCGGAGTGTTGATTTTGACGCCTGGCCGCAGGGGCTGGTTCACCCTCCCCCCCCTGGGCTCCCCTGCTTCTGTTAAGACGGGTCTGGACAGTACAAAACGAGGGTAACTTCCCTCGTAACCACTTTGTCTGGTCTCACCTCACTCAGGTTAAATATGTTGTTTCCCCTCGACTCTAGGCAGATGATGAGGAGGACTCGTAAGTTCTCCTTTACTGCCTCCCTGATAGTATGTGTTATTATCTTAAGGTTCAGGGACTTGCTCGGTTGCAAGTCTTCTGCTGTTTACTTAAAGTTGGTTAATGTTCTAATTTCACTGTTGGTCACCTGTCCTAATAGAAAGCTCTCCATCCCCACTACTATAGGCTGCACTAATAATTCCTCCCTAATTAAACCTCATGGAATCCTTGAAACTGATATCCCTTAATGTAAGGGGTTTTAACTCCCCAATGAAGAGGAGAAAGGCATTCTTAGAAATAGAAAAGCATAAACCAGACATTTTATGTCTGCAGGAGACGCATTTTTCTGAGACCTCCTGCCCCACCTTTTTTCACAAACACTTCTCTACTGTGTTTCATGCCAGAACTAACAAAAAGCATAGAGGTGTTTCGGTACTAATAAGAAATACACTACCCGTAGAAATATCATCTGTTGACCTAGACCCAGAAGGATGCTACATTATCTTAAAAGGCTCACTCCATGATAAACTGCTATATCTAATCAGCTGTTATGCCCCTCCTGATAAAGCACTTCAGGTTTTTACAGAGATACAGAACAACCTTGAGATAGGGCCTAACACAATGTTTATATGGTGCGGCGACTTTAATCTGACCATGCATGAGAGGCTTGATAAATCTAGACTATCGCCAGATAAACTGACTAAAACCCAACGCTCTCAGCTATCCCTGATGATTGAAGATAACTTCTTAGTAGAAACCTGGAGGGAACTCTACGGTGAAAAGAGAGGATATACACACTTTTCCAGCGCACATGGTACCTACGCGAAAATTGATCATGTACTGGTTACATCCTCACTTACACCATCCCTACGCTATCTAAGACATATCCCGGTTACCTTCTCAGATCATGATCTCTTGCTCCTTAGCGTTGATCTTCACATCCAGGCATATTCACGCCCACATTGGCGCTTAAACGAATCCCTGGTTATTAACCAGTCCACCAGAGCCCAGATCTCTGATTTCCTTGAGGAATACTTTGACTTAAACAATGTCAACAATATATCGCCAGTCACTCTGTGGATGGCGCATAAGGCAGCCGTTAGGGGATTCCTGATTAAGACCGCCTCTCAGGTCAAGAAACATTCTCTGGAACAGTTTGATAACTTGCACTTTAAGCTACTTAGACTTCAGCGCATCCACCAACAAGAGCCATCCCTCTATCTCCTCAAACAAATAAAGGATACGCGAGAGCAACTAGATGTCATATTAGCAAAATCTACGGAAAGGGCCCTTAGACTAACTAAAGCTAGCTATTACAGATATGCAAATAAGCCAGATTCCTGGTTGGCTACCAAACTTCGAAACCAAAAAAAGTTTAACACTATTAATAAGATCCGCATGGCCAATGGTCGAGTCACTAGCAATCCAGAAGAAATATATCAAGCCTTTCATGCATACTACTCTAGCTTATATTCAGCCCATCCATCCCCTGCACAGGTAAATATCCCTGACTTTCTAGCAACCCTCAATCTACCCAAACTTACCACCAAAGCAGTCCAAGAAATTAACAAAACATTTACCGATGATGAAATTGAAGATGTCATAAAGAAAACGAAACTTCATAAGGCCCCAGGCCCAGACGGCCTAAGCTCTATTTACTATAAAAAGTTCTCTGCTACGTTAACCCCCTACCTTACCAAATGCCTTAATAACATAAGAACTAAACCCCTGGCCTTCCCAGAATTTCTGGACTCTCATATAACCACTATTCCCAAACCTGATCGTGACAAGCTTAGCCCCAAAAATTATAGACCCATAGCCTTACTGAACCAGGACTATAAAATATTAACAAGTATACTAGCTATCCGTATCAATAAAGTCCTCCCGGCCCTGGTAAACAGGGATCAAGTAGGGTTTGTACCATTCAGGCAAGCTGCGGATAATATCCGCAAAACTATCAACATACTCCACCATGCAAGGGCTTCTGGGTCTCAGGTGGTGTCGTTGGCCTTGGATATTGAAAAGGCCTTCGACACCATCTCCTGGAAATATATGCTTGAAGTAATGCATCATGTTGGTCTTAAGGGGGCATTTACTCATATCATTCGCCAGCTATACTCTTCACCCAGAGCCTATCTCAAGTTGCCAGGGAGTACTAAAAGCCCAATATTAATACAAAGAGGCACACGTCAAGGGTGCCCACTGTCACCAGCAATCTTTGCGCTAATCATGGAACCCCTTGCGAACTTTATTCGTTTGAACCCAGATATTCAGGGATATCGGATTGGTGACCGGGAATATAAATTAAGCTTATTTGCGGACGACGTGCTTCTGACACTGACCAACCCTGTGATATCTATCCCCAACCTGCTGAAATCACTTAAATCTTTTGAGGGTGTCTCAGGTCTTAAGCTCAACTTCTCCAAATCAGAAGCAATGTTCAGTAATTTCCCCAAAGGAATGGGCAAATACATTAGTGATATTTTTAACTTTAAACACCAGCCGCATTACCTTAAATATCTGGGCATTAAAATAACGGTAGACCCCTCACAACTTCATCACTGGAACTATACCCCCCTCTATAAAGCCCTTTTGAAGCTAATTCAATCTTGGATGAACTATAATATCTCCTGGGCAGGTAGAATCTCTGCAATTAAAATGACCTTACTGCCTAAAATATTATACTACTTTCGCACCCTTCCTGTACCTGTAACCAAGAAAGAGTCAGAACCCCTACAGAAACAAATTTTCCAGTTCATCTGGGCTGAGAAAAAACCTAGAGTTACTAGGTCCACCATGATGAATCATAAAAAGGAGGGGGGTCTCTCCGTACCAAACCTGTTTAAATATTATCAGGCCTCCCAGTTGGCTTTTATTCCAACAGTCTACTCCGGCCCACACACACCGTTATGGGTTAAACTGGAAAATGATTGTATGAATCCCTTAACATGGAAAGGTATTTTATGGGCTAAAAAATGGAATAACTCTGCAATCAAGCAGCTCTCGCCTTTCTCTCATCATACAATAATCATCTGGAAAAGGGTGAGGTTTAAATATCATTTGCAGTCTGATCCCTCCCAGCTGACTGAGATACTACATAATCCTGAGTTCCCTGAGGGGCTGAAAGGTCCTAACTTTAAATGGTGGATTAATAATAATATCTGCTCTATAAAACACCTACTTTATAGAAGTAAGATCCCCTCTAAACAGACCATGATGTCAGAGTTAGCGATTCCGCCATCAGAATTTTTTCGAACGCTCCAGCTGCATCATTATTTGACTTCAATAGCCAAAGTAGACCAAAGTGTCCCCCTAACAACATTTGAATCTATCTGTACGTCAGACCCACTACGTAAGGGCATACTATCCCTATTGTATTCCACACTGAACGCTAGGCCTCAGGACGTCAAGTATTCTTTTCAGCTGGCTTGGGAGAAGGACCTGCAGAAAGATCTGGATAACAATGAATGGGATCAATGTTTTGACACACTTTCCAAAGGCAGCCTCTATGTAACAGATATGGAAGTCTCACTTCGACTCCTTCACAGGACTTACTTGGTCCCTGAGAGACTGCACCGCATCTTTGTAGATCAATCTGATCTCTGCTTCAGGGGATGTCCAGATGTAGGTTCACTGTATCACACGTGGTGGGTTTGCCCAGAGGTTGCCTCCATTTGGCGAAAGATTATACAGAAACTTAAAAATATTTTACTAATTCATCTAGAGCTAGACCCTGCTATGTGCCTGCTAGGTTTACAACCTGAGCATGTTACGTTTGCACAGCACAAACTTATTCAGTTTGCTCTGAACGCAACCAAAACGTATATAGCCTCGCAGTGGCGCCAACCTAAACTACTTTTCACCAGAGTACTACACCGGATACATATTACAATGCTTAATGAAAAAATTAAGGCAAACCTGCTGGACAGGACCGACCACTTTGAAAGAATCTGGCTCCCCTGGATACAGAATGGGTTATCCCCGGGAGTAAGATGCCAACTGGGAGCTTTCTAGATAACTATGCTGGCCTATCAGCCCTAACCAAGGTCCTACACCAGAAGTGTATCCTTCCCTCCTCTTCCCTTCTCATAAATAACCAAGGACACTGAGGCTCAGGTGACCATCAATTCCAACTCTGTATTAATTTTTTCTTTCTGTTTATTTTTCGTTTTCTTTTTCGTTGTTCTGTTCTTCGTTATTGTTTAGTTGTTATACTATCAATACTAGCCACAGGCTATCTACATCCAAGACTATACCTAGTCTTTATCTCAAGATAATCTTTAGGTAGCTCTAGAGACTGACCACTGCTTCAAATTAGGCCACCAATTGCATACTGTAACCTGACGAAATGTATGTATCTGCAGTCCTTCTGTATTCAATCAATAATGCCAACTTGTGCCTATTGTTTGCTCTTTACAATAACTGCATGTAATTCCTTTTCTATGGCCACCTAATAAAAAAGTTTTTGAAACTAGAATCCAGAGGCTTCCCCCTCCTGAGGTAAGGGGGGGGGGGGGGGGGGGTTACTAATTTTCTAAATGTTAACCATACACTGTACAGTTTTTGTTGCCCAGTTAGACATTAGTCGTTTAGGCTAAATGATCTCCAATTACCAACGATATTAAGGGCCAACATGGATCGAATGATTGATCTGCAAAGTTATAATAATGGATCGTTGTATCGATTGTAATAATGATCATGATATTGATCAAAAAGAAAATCGCTTGATAATTGAATAATGTACAGCCAGCTTTAGGCCTCTTTTGTAATTGAGATTTTCTATTTTTACACTGCGTGCGTTTTGATGCAATTATCATGCGTGGCCATGTTTACTGCATTTGTGATTTTTTTTTTGTGACGGGATAAAAAAGAGAGAAAGATTTGACCAAATTGTGAATGCAAAGAAAATGTTGCAAACAATGCGTCTGCGTTTGTCCAAAAATCGTTAGTTAGCAGTAATCATTACATAGAATGTTCCAACATAATAGGGGCGGAGACTATAGATGCGGAGGTGTTATAGAAGTAACTGACTATTAACTCAGCAGATGGGTACAACAGTGTGCTATATATACTAAAGTCTAAAGAAAGCCCAACAACTTTCCCATTCTATTTCAGTCCTATTTTCACACAAAGTATTCAGACCGTGTCATGTGACTCTTTACCATAATGCAATTTCCTAATTTAAGAACACCAGACAAATATAGTTTAAAGTGTACCTGAGGTGACATGTGAAATGATGCAGATGTATGTACCGTATGTACAGTGATATGTATACAAATAACTGGGCTGTGTTCCTTTTTATTTTTTTTCTGGCTGAAAGAGTTAAACATCAGGCATGCAAGTGACATTTTCTCTCCAGTCGGGACCTAGTCAGACTATAGCTAATCCCCACTGATCAGGAATTACAGCCATGCAACTCTTTCCTGACAGAGAACAACTTTTGAGTGCAGGGGATAGATAAAAAAGGCAAAGAGTTCATATATTTTAGCTCTGGAATACTTTAAAGGATACCCGAGGTGACATGTGACATGATAAGATAGACACGTGTATATACAGTGCCAAGCACACAAATACCTATGTTGTGTTCCTTTTTTTTTTCTCTCTCTCTGCTTGAAAGAGTTAAACATCAGGTATGTAAGTGGCAGTTCCTGTCTGAGTCAGGACTGGGTCAGACTACAGCGTGACCCTCACTGATACAATAAAACTGTGGAATATCTTAAAAAGTCATTTTTAGGAGGAGGATAGATACAATTGTTTATTTCATTAGTTTATTTTCACCTTGGGTGTCCTTTATAGACATGTCATTGAGCAGAGACAATAAAACTTTAAGTCAAACTTTTTTTTTTATCTTCTTATCTGCAAAAATGATAATAGCAAAACAATGAAAAAAACTCCCTTGAGTTTAAAATCTGTATGTGTAACTTAATGGTTAAAGAGAAACTTACAAGTATGTTGCTGGACACGCACAAAAAACATTTGCAAATACGACAACCTTGGATACAACTTGAGTTTCCTGGCCTAGACAATGACGCCTATACTGCATATTGGAAATTATTCTTTTCTGGTGGACTCCTCTCCCCTCCTCTTACCCCATTGCCTCCTCCTGATGCTCACACTCCTTTATTTTCTTCCATGTTACTCTTTAGGGCAGGGGTCCACAAACATTTTGGGTCGAGGGCCGGGTCAACATACTTCAGACTGCTGGGGGGGCCAGAGTATACATAAAATGATGTAGAAGTCTTTGCGGGCCAGACAGTGAAGCATACCCAGGTGACAACCTGCAGTCCAATTGGACAGCAGTGTCACCTGATGTGGAATGTGATTGGAAACCAGCGAATTACTGCTTTCTGCCTTCCATGTGGATGGGTGGTGCCAGAACTGCTATTCTGTATGTGGACCATCAATATTTAAAGATGTAGCTGCATCTATAAGTAATGCATTTTGTGTGTGGAGGGCCGGAGAAAAAGCCTCAGGGGGCCACATTCGGCCCGCGGGCCTTAGTTTGAGGACCACTGCTTTAGGGCTTGGGGTGGGCACATTAACCACTTCAGCCTTCAGTCGTTTTCACTTTTTTGCATCCGAGCAATGTTCACCTCCCATTCATTCGCCTATAACTTTATCACTACTTATCACAATGAACTGATCTATATCTTGTTTTTTCCGCCACCAATTAGGATTTCTTTGGATGGTACATTTTGCTAAGAGCCACTTTACTGTAAATGAATTTTAACACGAAGAATAAGAATAAAAAAACTGAAAATGTCATTATTTGTCAGTTTTTGTCCATTATAGTTTTAAAATAATACATGCCTCCATAATTAAAACTCACGTATTATATTTGCCCATTTGTCCCAGTTATTACACCGTTTAAATTATGTCCCTATCACAATGTATGGCGACAATATTTTATTTGGAATTAAAAGTGCCTTTTTTTCCATTTTGCATCCATCACAATTTACAAGCTTGTAATTAAAAAAAAAATAGAAATATTTCATCTTTACATTGATATTTAAACAGTTTAGACTCTTAGGTAAATATTTACATGTTTTTTTTTTTTATTGTAATGTTTTGTTTTTTTTTTGTTTTTTTTTAAATTAAACATTTTATTTGGGTATTTTTGGGTGGGTAGGATGTAAACAGTAATTTTTTTTTATGTAAATATGTGTTGATGTTTATATTTTTTACATTTAGTTGTAGTTTTACTTTTTGGCCACAAGATGGCAACCTTGAGTTTGTTTACATGACGTCACTCTAAGCGTAACATGTACGCTTAGAGCAGGCTTTCTCAACCAGGGTTCCCTGGAACCCCAGGGTTCCTTGAGAACTCTGCAGGGGTTCCTTGGCATTTTACCCCATCGTGGGGGAAGTATAATAGAGCACACCATAATAGGTGGTACTGTAACAAGAAGCACTATATTGGGGGGTCAGGAGACAGTATAATGAGTGGCAGTGTAATAGGAGATAGTGAAATTAGCAGCCTAACCTATTTAAAGACCATGCCTCCCAAAAAATAAATGTAGGGGTTCCTCGAGACCAAAAAATTGTTTGCAGGGGTTCCTTGAGATCCAAAAGTTATTTACAGGGTTCCTCCAGGGTAAAAAGGTCGAGAAAGGCTGGCTTAGAGGGACTAAGGGGCACGCAAGAGACAGAAAAAGCGAAGCTTCCGAGAGAAGCTGTCGCTTTTTCTGCAGGGGAGAGGAATCAATCATCGGGTACCATGGCCCGATTGATTGATTCCTGGGCTAACGATCCACGGCCGGGAGTGTGTGTGCACGCGCGTGATCGGCCGCGGGAGCGCACATGGCCTCCTGGACGTAGCTTCTACACCCAGAAGCTTAAATGGTCAAAGGGGTTCTCTGGGGGGGGGGGGTGTGTGTTGAAAATAAAAACCGACACTAACCTGGAGCTTCTACCGGCCCACTGTAGCAGTAATGGCCCACGCCGTCCTCCAACGTTCCGCCTTTCCCTGGTGCCGGCCCCGGTCTAACGCTGCATCCCATCCAACTGCGTGTTTGCTGCCGCGTGCGTCATTGGAAGCTTACTGAGCAGGCGCAGTACAAGAAAACTTTGTACTGCACCTGCGCAGTAAGCTCCCAATGACGCGAATGGGAGCGCGCATTATTCATCTTGTTAAGGTGGCCACACACCATACAATTTTTTAAATATCTGTTCAATTTAAGAACTGCAATCAATTTTTCTGACTGATTGTAACATTTCAAAAATATGACCAATGTACCACACACTTATGTTCATTATTTTTTCCTCAATTATGATAAAAATGATTGGAAATGCTGAGAAAATTGCTAGGGTGTGTATATTTATAAATTAACAATCCAACACACACCATACAATCTTTAGTAGAAATTGAAGAGAAATATCTGGCATTCCGGATCGATTTAAATCGGAAAAAAAAAAACGGGAAATCCGATCTGATTTTTCAGTCGAATGAAAAAAAGCTTTCAATTTTTTTGAGAGATATGATCGTTTTTATCGAATTACTGTAAAATCTGATCATTTTATTGTATCGTGTGTGGCCACCTTTAGACGAATAATTGCCCAGTGCCGGCGGTGGGGAACGGGTGATCGGAGGAGGACGGCGCGGGATATGACAGCTACAGTTCTTTTTGAAAAAACAATTGCAACATTATGATTCCGGATTACTATTACATGCAAAATTAAAATTTCCCTGAAATGTCGCATTATGATTTTGCAATGTAATTGCGAATTACGATTCAAAATTGCGATTATGTGAACTTCTGCTGATCGCTACGGCTGATTGTGCTCCTCTAAAGACATATGATGACCCCCTGACAGTCTATTATTTACAAACACCTCCCTTCCAGAGCAGCCTGTATACTACTGTCCTCTAACACCTGCATCCTTGTATGACAGCTTTATTCACAAGGCTTGTAGATCAGGTCTGATAATGTTCTGTGCTGCACTTCCTGGTCCCGCAACTGCCCTTCATGTCTGGTGAGCACACAAGGAACAGGACGTTTCAGACCTCACTGCAGATCACAGATGTGTGAGTACAGCTCTCACACAGTAACAGGAAGCAGTGGTGGGTGTTCAGTGAGAGACATAGGGAAACTGGCAGAGTGCTGAGTTATTAGAGTTGGTTTGCAAACAAGTCCTTGTATCTCTTCAGGGGAGCAAAATCAGTAGAGACACACTTTAATTGAATTACAAAACAGGGAGCAATGTCAGGCTGATTTCATCTATTAATGCTACATTTTACACTTTTTACAGACAACCACTGCAGACAAAACTGTATATGTGTGCTGGAATGCACAACTGTGTCTATCAACGATGCTGAAGATTGATCGTCTCACAATCCCAGAGTGCACTGCTGCAGCCCGGGCCGGAACTTTACATACCAAGAATTTAAATTATATATATATATATATATATATATATATATGTTATTTTATTTATTTATTTTAAATTGCACTTTTTCTGAATTCATTTTCTGAAGTCCAGTAGAGTGACAAAAGAAGGGTCCACCAAAATACAGAAGGAAGCTCAGCGCAAACTTAAAAAACACCCGAGGTGAAAATAAACTAATGAAATAAACAAATGTATCTATCTTCCTTCTCCTAAAAATTACTTTTTAAGATATTCCACAGTTTTATTTTATATTTAAATCTACTTTTTAAGTTTTTACTGTTTTATTGTTTTTGCTCAATGACATATTCATTGAAGTATGCCAGAGCTAAAATCTATGAACTCTTGACCCCTTTTATATCTTTCCTACTCTCAGAAGCTATTTTCTGATAGGAAAGTGTTTTATAGTTGTAATTTCTTATCAGTGAGGGTCACACTGTAGTCTGACCCAGTCCTGACTAAGACAGGAACTGCCACTTACAAACCTGATGTTTAGCTCTTTCAGGCAGATTAAGAAAGAAAGAACACAGCATAGTTATTTGTGTGCTAGGCACTGTACATACACATCTCATACACAGCCAGCAGGTAGAAATGCAGTCAGGGCCAGTTGAATGCACATCACCTGCGCCCACCTGGAAGCCGGCACCCTGAGCGACCGCTCAGTTCAAAGGCCGGCCATGTGCAGGTGCATCTGCCAAGGACAAGCATAAACTCCAAAGAGTAATTAGTGCTGCAGAAAAAAAATCATAGATTCACCCTGCCTCAGCTAGACCTCTTTCACACTGCAAGAATGGAGTCGAGGGCCTCCAGGATTTCACATGGCCCCTCCCACCCGGGCAGTCACTTCTTCGAGCTCCTCCCATCGGGCCGACGGTAAGGACCCATCGCCTTCAGAACCACCAGGCGCAGGAGCACATTCTTCCCTCAAGCAGTCCTCCATCTGAACTCCAACTCCTCCCCAGAGCAGGATTATCCATCAGGCAACCTAGGCAGGTGCCTGGGGCCTAGTGGGTGTCAAGAGGCCCACCTGCCAACTTCTTTGATCTCTCTCCACTTCAGCTAACCAAAAGGACCACAAGGGGACCTCAAATCTACTGCCTAGGGCCCCATTACATCTTAATCCATCGCTGCTCCGCCTGCCTGTGGCACGCTAGCCCCTAGTCAACAACAGCTCCCTTGCTGATCACTCTGCACTCACGCACCCTCTTGGACAGTACTGCCCCACACCCTAGTTGTTACAGCTCTCAATGAATGATCCTATATCCCCTACGTATGCTGCTATGCCTGTCTCAATGTATATCTTTATGTTTGTCAACACAATATGTCTGTCAATGTAACACTGCCTATGCCACGTGTACCACAACCAATTTCAGGTACGACAATCATCGCACTTGGCAAAAAAAGTAAATTCTGATTCTGAAAAGCTATTTACAAAAAGACTTCCCATTTTTAATGCAGGCCTTTTTTAGGTTTGCGCCCGCATTTCTCAGTGCCAGGAATTGTGGGGAAGTGAGACATTTCTTGATGCAGATAAAACTGCACTAAGCAATCAGCAAACAGGAACTTCATGTTAACTAAAAATAAAAAAGTAAGCTAAAATTTGAGCAGAACCTCCCAACCCTCGGGTCTTACATTGGTTTAACCTTCTTAGCGGTAATCACGAGTTCAGCTCGGGGTGGAAAAATCATGCTAGGAGCGGTAACCCCGAGCTGAACTCGTGGTAGCTGCCGGGAGCTCTATGCAGAGTGTAGTGCTCAGCAGGCGTTTTCACTCACCTCCCGGGGGATCCCGATATTGGCCGCCATTCTTCTTCCTCTCCTCCGAGGCTCTGCTTCCCCCTGGTGAGTTTGCTGTCTATCGTCATGACAACAGTCGGCAATTTCACTTTAGGGTTACAGCGCCACCCGGAGGATGGAGGGAAAACTGCAGCCCTGGATCCCAGGGAGGTGAGTGAGTGCTGGGCTGCTGCAGAACTTCCTAGCAGCATGGTTTTTTCCAGGTTTTGGGATCTAAAAGCATGCAAAAAAAAAAAAAAATTGCGCTGCTTTTAGACTCTAAAATCCAGAAAGAATCATAACGCCAAGGGGGGGTTTAAAGGAAACCTAAAGTCTAACTTAGGTGCCCAGTTGAGGTTACCTGGGGCTTCTTCTAGTCCCCTGTAGTCCTTCTGGTCCCTTGCTGTTGTTCTGGTCCAGTCCCCTCAGTAGGTGTCCCCTCCGAAAGCTGTGTGTGAGGCCTTGGGCCGCGCAACTCCTTTAACACGCATTTCAGAGGGTCTTAGCTACTGAATGGAGCAGAACAGAATGGCAGTGAGGGACCTGAAGGGCTACAGGGGGCAAGAAGAAGCCCCAGGTAGGTTAAACTGGGCACCTTAGTTACACTGAAAGCGGACCTGAACTCAAAACTTCTTCTTTGCTCTAAAAGATAAGCAACAGCATAATAAGCTTTAAAGTAAAAAAAAAACATTTGTTACAGCTGATACAAATCCTGAAATAAATCTGCAGTGTCTACTTCCTACTTTCATGGAAGCAGACATAGGGTTAACTTCCTGTGTTTACAAATTAGCTGCTCTGCCGAGGCAGCCAGATGACACAGCTGAGAGATCAAATTACAGCTGCGATTGGTCACAGATGAGGGGTAATTAGACAGGCTAAACTCTCTAAATACAATCAGGGTGCATTTCTCTCTGTTTTACTTCTGTCCTGTGCAAGAGTTCAGGTCCACTTTAATGGAACCTTTAAATAAGAGGATAGATTACATATATGATACAGGGGAAATTCTGCATACAAAACAAGATCAGAGTGCATAAATTGACTCCTATATCAGCATTATGGATTGAGTTAAAATCAACAATAATTACAAAACTGTACAGTGCTGGGCAATAATTGAAAGGTTTTAGGGCCAGTTTCCACTGAGCGACGTCCGTTTTTGTTTCTGGCCACCAAGGCTCCCCTTATGCTGTGAAGACGCAGACCGGATCGCTAAGTCGTGCCATGCACAGCTATAGGGATTCAGCTGCACGCTGCAGAACTCTGAGGCATGTCGTTCATTCACACAGAAATTAGATCGGGATGGCAAAGATAGATAGCGTTTCCCTGCCCCCCTGGCCTGCGGGGGAAACGCTGCAGATTTGCACAGAATTCAGCAGTAGTGGAAATAGGCCCTCTCTGCAGAGTTAGGGAGCCCTTAAAGAGACACTGACGTCTCTTAAAAATCATCTTTTTAATACAAAACCCTGTGAAACATTACTGTCCTAACTAAAACGCCGCATCCCTGTGGCTGAAATCTAACTAAATCCCCCCTAACTCCCCTCCCCCGCAAAATCCACGACTTTCTTGCTCGTGGATTTTGCTGCTGTTGGAGGCAGAGCTATGAGCTGCAGCTCTGCCTCCATTTGCGCCTATCAGCGGTGGATCTCCGCCTCTCCCCCGCCCCTGTCAGTGAAGGAAGATGAGAGGGGCGGGGGAGAGGCGGCGATCCGGGCTGATAGACGCGCTGAGAGGCAGAGCTGCGACTCATAGCTCTGCCTCTCACGGAAGCGCTGCCCGGATTGCCCCCCGGGGAGTTTGGGGGGATTTAGTAAGATTACAGCGGTGGGGATGCGGCGGTTTAGGTAGGGTAGAGATGTAACACAGGTTTTTGTAATAAAAAGAGGATTTTTAAGAGACTTCAGAGTCTCTTTAAAGAGGAACTGTAATGAAAATAACATAATGAATAAAATTGTTTTTTTTTCCACAATATTCATTTATGGATTACTTAGTCAGTGTTTGCCCGTAGTAAAATCTTTCCTCATCTTGATTTACATTCTGAAATGTATCACTGGTATCTTTAGTTCTGTCAGATGATCTGTACAGAATGTTCGTTACTGAGAGTTCTAGCCACAGAGGGAGATACTGCTTGCTTGGCCCTTGGGAAAAGCCATTATTTCCCACAAAGCAATGAGGTTCACAGACAGGAACTGTCAGGACCTTGGTCCTGACATCACACTGTGGGAGGGTTTTCACCACAATATCAGCCATACAGACTTCCCTTGTTTGAGAAAAAAATAAAGATTTCTCAATGGAAAGGGTGTATCAGCTACTGATTGGGATGAAGTTCAATCATCTTTAACACTCCTAAGTGATTTGTCTCACCTCAACCACCAAACCCCCCTCTTTTTTGTATTTATAATTTGTAATCAAGATATACCGCCCATAAATATCGGAAGAGGCTGTGTACATTAACCGTAACTTTACCACTGCGTACAGAATTACAAATCAGTCTAAGTTTCATATTAGTTTCTTTTGTTATTTTAAAGTGGCCCTGTAGTGACATACTGTATAGTAGAATGTAATATATTAGGATACCCACTTTTATGTCAAGTATCCTGGTTACAGCATCAGAAACATTTCATACATCTATATATTGCTGTATGTAGCCCAGCCCTCGCAGTGATGTTTAGCCTAGGCTATTATGTCATTGCAGTCTACCCCAGAGCATTCTGGGACACCAGGTGTTGTTCCTGCTCCCTTTCAGGACACAGAACAAACATTCCACAGGGATGCACTGTGTCAGCAGTAAAGATGCTGCAACCTGTGATAAATTTCAAAATAAAAATCATAGTGTGGACAGATTTTACAGTTCACAAACACTGATTAAATCATTTAGTAATATTGTAAAAAAAAAAAAAAAAAGAAGAAGCAAATTTATCCATGAAGTTCTTTAAAGTGGACCTGAACTCTTGCACAGCACAGAAGGAAAACAGAGAGAAATGTACCCTGTATGTATTTAGAAAGTTTAGCCTGTTTAATTCTTCCTCATTTGTGTCTAATCACTAGTTGTAATTTGATCTCTCCCGTATCACGTGACTGCCTATGACAAAGATGGCAGATAAGGCTGCGCAGCACTAGGGCCAACCCCCCGATCCACGCAACAGGCTGTTTCCTGTTGCGTGGATCTGGGGGTTGGCCCTAGTGCTGCGCAGCCGCAGTAGCGGCCATGCGGAATGCGCAGCCGCGGCCACGGCCGGCAGCCATCTTTATACAGGCAGCAGAGCCCGACTCTGGCCTTGGGGTCGGGAGCCATTCGGGGTCATATTGAGAGGCGGGGACCCGGCGGAACGGCACGGAGGGCGCGGACGGCGTCCTCCGTGCCATTCAAAGTCATGCAGGTAGTTAACTTTTTTTACATTTTGGGGGCAGATTTTGGCCTCGGAAGTCCTTTAAAGGTTATTATGCTGTTGTGTATCTTTTAGAGCAGAGAGTAGTTCTGAGTTCAGGTCCGCTTTAAAGACCAGTTTAAGGCGAATCAAGTTCACTTTTAGCTCTACTGTGATATTAGAATAACTACATAATAATGCACACAGCTCATACCATGGCATTGAATTCTCGGATAAAATACCTATATAATATAATATACCTATTGTTTGCTGGCTCCATTGTTCCTAAGTATGTGTTATATGTGGGAACACATGCTTACTCTTCAAACATTCTTTAGTGTGATAAGTGATAATTAAACTGTAATCATTCCATACTTTCGTCATCGTCTTTGAGGAATAGATAAGACTATGTCAATATTAATAAGGTTGCATGTTGATGCCCTGTGAGTGATGTGACATACTGTACTCGGTGTACTCTGTATAGCACTGTGGAGAATGTGTCTGACCAATATAAAGGCATAATAATAGTAATATTAATAAGTGCTTGTACTAAAGTGTGCTTTAAATGCCATAGCATTGCTGTATAAGCTGTTACTCTGTGCCTGTACTGATAGGAATCTAGCTGCAGTATGTGCTGATCTCTGCTACCTCCAGTATGTATATTGAAAGCTGTTACTCTGTGCCTGTACTGATAGTAAACTAGCTGCAGTGTATGCTGATCTCTGCTACCTGCAGTATGTACAGTATAAGCTGTTAAGGTAGCCATACACTGGTCGATTTGCCATTAGATCGACCAGCTGCCAGATTCCTATCTGATCGAATCTGATCAGAGAGGGATCGTATGGCTGCCTTTACTGCAAACAGATTGTGAATCGGTTTCAGCCTGAAACCGATCACAATCTGTGGAGCTGCTCCTGCCGCCTGTCCCCCCCCACCCCCGTATACATTACCTAAAGCTGGCTCCGGGTCCTCTTCTCCGCGCTGCACCACATCCCAGCATCCCGCACCGCATCCCAGCGTACAGTGTCACTCCGTGACCAGGAAGTTCAAATAGAGCGCCCTCTATATGAACTTCCTGGTCACTGGAGTGACACAGGAAGTTAATGTACGCTGGGATGGAAGCAGGAACAGAGCGGAGAAGACGCGGAGAAGATGCCCGGGAGCCAGCGTCAGGTAATGTATACCTTATCGGATCGGCCGCCGCTAGGGACGCGCTCCATACCCGCGGGCGATCGACGGTATTTTTCCGCACGGCGCGATCGACGGACCGATCTGATTTCGGGAGGAAATCAGATCGGCGGGTGCGTTTAGCGTGAACGATTGGCAGCAGATTCGATCCCAGTGATCGAATCTGCTGTCGAAACGGCCGCAAATCGGGCCAGTGTATGGCCAGCTTAACTCTGTGCCTGTACTGATAGGAAACTAGCTGCAGTGTGTGCTGATCTATGCTACCTCCTGTATGTACAGTATAAGCTGTCACTCTGTGCCTGTACTGATAGAAAGCTAGCTGCAGGGTGTGCTGATCTCTGCTGCTGCCAGTGTGTACAGTATAAGCTGTTACTCTGCTGCTGTACTGATAGTAAGCTAGCTGCAGTGTGTGCTGATCTATGCTACCTCCAGTATGTACAGTATAAGCTGTTACTCTGTGCCTGTACTGATAGAAAGCTAGCTGCAGGGTGTGCTGATCTATGCTACCTCCTGTGTGTACAGTATAAGCTGTTACTCTGTGCCTGTACTGATAGTAAGCTAGCTGCAGTGTGTGCTGATCTATGCTACCTCCAGTATGTACAGTATAAGCTGTTATGCTGGGCATACACGGCTCGATTTTGCTGCTCGATTCTCCCGCTCGATCGTTTCACCGCTTGATTCCGCAGTCACGCATGCTTGTGGTCACTTCCTGTTTCGGGTATGCGGAAGTGCACGAAATCGTATTGTAAAAATACGCTTCCGTGCATGCATGACAAGAGCTTGTAGAGGGTCCCGGGCAGCGGTGGTGGTTGTGGGAAGCCTCTGGAGGATGCCTGTGTCCTCCTGGAGCCCACTATTACTGTGCACGGATACCTGGAACATCTGCCAAGAGCTTCTAGAGGGTCCCAGGCAGTGGTGGTGGACATGGGAAGCCTCTCTAGAATCCGTGTCCTCTTGGAGACCACCATTGCCACGCACTGACCCCTGGAACATCTGACAAGAGCTTCTAGAGGGTCCCAGGCAGCGGCAGAGGTCATGGGAAGCCTCTGTAGGATCCGTGTCTTCCTGTAGAACACCATTGCCACGCACGGACCCCTGGAACATCTGACAAGAGCTTATAGAGGGTCCCAGGCAGCAGTGGTGGTCAAGGGAAGCCTCTGTAGGATCTGTGTCCTCCTGGAGACCACCATTGCCACACACGGACCCATGGAACATCTGATAAGTGCTTCTAGAGGGTTCCAGGCAGCGGTGGTGGTCATTGGAATCCTCTGTAGGATCCGTGTCCTCCTGGAGACCACCATTGCCACGCACGGACCCCTGGAACATCTGACAAGAGCTTCTAGAGGGTCCCAGGCAGCGGTGGAGGTCATAGGAAGCCTCTGTAGTGTCCGTGTCCTCCTGGTGACCACCATCGCCACGCACGGACCCTTGGAACATCTGACAAGAGCTTCTAGAGGGTCCCAGGCAGCGGCGAAGGTCATGGGAAGCTTCTGTAGAAATGTACTTCTTATCTGTATATATTTATACAGGGAGCAGGGTGGCAGGGAGCAGTTATAGTTACCTGTTCCTGTTGGCTCTTCCTCCACTGGCGGCTCTGAGCCTCCGTCAGGTCTTTTGGGTCTCGATCACATGAAATGACGTGATTGGGATCCAAGAAGGCATGTCGGGATAACATCTCTCTCAACGTGAAGGAAGACGAAGACGATCCAGCCATCTGGACTGATAACTATAAAAGCTCCCTGCCTCCCTCTCTGCATACCCTGCCAAGCCCAACAGGCTGAGGGCGGCACACTTTCCCAGCAGCAGGAAAAATTCGGCCCTGCAGCCAAATAAAGTTTTACTTTATTTGGCTGCTAAAGGGTTAATGAAAGTATGTAATTCTCAAACATCCGAATCCAAGCAGTGAAGTGCATTGAAGGCTCACCCGAGTGTTGAAGGAAACATGGAGGTGGTTGTAGGCATCCATCTGAAAATGGCGCCTGTGAATAATGGCGCACAGTGTTGCCGCTAATCCATTTGCCGCTTATCGCTATTTAACGTTAAAGCCTTATTGTTATTTAGCGTTAAAGCCTTATCGTTATTTAGCGTTAACACACAGAACCCTCTCTGTACCTATCCCTAACCCCTAAACCCCCCCAGTGGTGCCTAACCCTAACCACCCCCTGGTGGTGCCTAACCCTAACCACCCCCCTGGTGGTGCCTAACCCTAAGACCCCCCCTGGTGGTGCCTAACCTTAAGACCCCCCAGTGGTGCCCAACCCTAACCTTGACAGTGTTACATTAAATCCATTCACCGCTTTGCAGTTAAATAACGTCTGCAGTTTGGCTTATGTAGGGCGCTATTGATAAATAACGTTAGTGTGTGCCACTATTGATAAATAACGTTAGTGTGTGCCACTATTGATAAATAACGTTAGTGTGTGCCGTTTTTCTTCTTTTTTCCCTGTGCGCCATTATTATGCAGTACTAACGATAAATAGCGATAAGCGTATCTTTTTAATGCGGCGCCATTTTTATGCATAGGCGCTGGGCGCCATTATTCACTGATCCCGGTTGTAGGGCCAAAATAGCCATCCTCAGTGTCGGACTGAGAAGTGGTAAAACTGAGGAAATCCACCTACTGGCCATGTAGCAGAAACCCTGTATCATCACTCCCAATAGAAACCTGCAGCAGGTCTTCACTGTGAGCAGCAACACCTGATTACTGCTGCTTGGCCAGCAAGTGGATTTCCTCAGCTTTACCAGCTCCCAGTCCGACACTGGCCATCCTCGTCGCCAATGTGTTGTGTTCAGTAATCACAGATGCAGAACAACTGGAACTAGGTTTATTTATAAGTGTCTGCAGCTCTCTACATAAAGTACAGCTTTCCTCTGTGTCTCCAGAATGCATAAACAGGAACTAACAACCCACAGCAGTACAGATCATCTTATAAAAAATGCAAGTAGCAAAATGCCATATAGAGGCCAGACAGGACCGGGCCGAGGCATAGGCTGGAGAGGCTCCAGCCTCAGGGCGCAGTGTAGGAGGGGGAGCACAATTCATTCAGCTGTCATTCCTAATTGTGTTTGAAACAGAAAGAAATAAGAAAAGGGGATACATAGCAGTGACTGCAAGCCAGATAACTAGATATTAAGGTGTTGGGGAGGTTGTGGGCCCTGTGGCGCCTCTTAGTCTAATAGCAATCAGTGTGTGACGGCTGGAGGGGCGCACTTTGGTGTCTCAGCCTTGGGTGCTAGAGGACCTTGTCCCGCCTCTGAGGCCAGATATATGAACACCACAAGAATATTTTGCTAATTATTTAAAAGAGCATGTTCAATTGTAATACAGACACAGATAGAGGAAGGGCCTAAGAGCAGGGGTCTCATTAGGGGTCTGCATTAGCACCTCACTGGGGTCATAGTAGAAAACATGAGAATTACTGTATGTGTGCTGTGTGTATGGGGTGATATACAGCACTGGGGAGGGAGGGGGAGTATGGCCCAGTGTATACCAGTGTCGGCTGAATGGGAGGTGCTGATCCTTTCGTATTTACAGGATGGATTGCTAAATGATACCATTGGACACCTGCACAGATACTAAACTTTCACCTGATGCAATCAGGAACAAGCATCTCTGATAACAAAATGTCCAGGCTAGCCGCTGAATACTGGTAACTCATGGGACTGCTGCTGACGGAGTTATCAAAGAATTTTACCTTCACTCCCTGAATAAACTTCATGACACTCCTGCATATTTTTAAAAACTGTTCCTTCTATTAGATCCACAGTACCATGATTACTATAAGCAGAACTTTCTGGACCTCATAGCTTTACTTACTATCTACGGCCCAGATGCACCAAATGTTTCTCATGAGTTACTCCATCTTAACCACTTCCGGGTTTCGGGTGGTTTTGCTGATCTGTGTTGCGGGGGCTCTTCAGCCCGCAGCACAGATCAGATAGCAGCCAGGGCGATCAGACTTCCCCCCGCATGTCCTGAAGGGGGGTCTGATCACCGCCGGCTGTTTGCGCTTGCGGGGGGGCGCTCTCTTCAAAGCCCCCCTCCACAGCGCTTTCTGGCCTCCTTCCCCTTCCCTCCCTCTCCCTCCCCCTGTGAGCTTCAGCCTATCAGATGCTGGCGATCCCCGGCCAATCAGAGGCCGGGGATCGCCGATCTCCTCTACGGCGCTGCTGCGCAGCAGCACCGTATGTATGTAAACAGCGGGGAACTTCCCCGCGTGTTTACATTTACCCTGCGAACTGCGATCGGAGGCTCGCAGGGTGGTCACGGAGACACCTTCTGACATGGAACGGCCCCATGGAAAACACTTCCGGATTCAGGGACGTACTTATGCGTACGCAGAATCATGAAGTGGTTAAAGTAAATCTGTAGCGAAAATAAAAACAAATACTCACCTAAGAGAAGGGTCTGAGTCCTAATGAGCCTTCCCGCTCCTCTCACCATCCCTGCATTCCAGCGCTGGATCCCCGGTTCAAATCCCTGCACATGCAAAAGAGCGTGCTCACGCATGCACAGTACGGAGCGGCCCATCTACGGGAGCACTCGGGCTCCCAAAGATTTCTGTAGCCTCGGGCAGCAGCGAGAGCAGTCTTGGTCGGAGACTGCTCACCGGGAATTCAGCGCTGGAGCGCGGGGACAGTGAGGAGAACAGAAAGGCTCTAAAGGACCCAGAGCCTTCCATCTCCTTAGGCGAGTATTTTTTTTATTTTCACTTCAGAATCGCTTTAACTATCATATTTTTCGGACTATAAGACGCTCCGGACCATAAGACGCACCTAGGTTTAAAGATATACTAAACCGGGTGCATCTATGGTGATGTGGCATCTTGTACCTCATGCCCCCTTTTATCTCTTGTGTCTCCCTGTGTCCTCCTCTGTCCCCCTTGTGTCCTCCATGTGATCTACTCTATGCCCCTTTGTGTCCTCTGTTTGTCCCCATGTGTCTCCCTCTGCATGGGCGCAGTACAGAGAGTCCCTGACATTGCTGCAGGTTAGAGGTTGGTATTGGCAGACTTTCACAAGTCAGGAACTCCCTGCATTTGGACTATAAGACGCAGTGACTTTCTTTCCCCCCTTTTGGGGGAGAAAAAGTGAGTCTTATGGCCCTTTTCCACTAGCAATCGCTAGCATTTGTGCTAAACGCTAGCGATTGTGATTCAGCAAAGTCCTAATTTTTCCCGGCGATTGCGATTTTGCTATGCACTGCAAAGCATAGCAAAAATCGCGGCAAAAATCGTTCCATGGCGTGATCGCGCTTAAGTAGAGAACAAACCGCGGTAGTGGAAATTACCTACCGCGATTCCTATGTTGTGAAGCAAACCCTAGCGATTTTAAAATCGCTAGCGATTAGAGCTTTTGCAATTCAGCATCGCATTCGCCTCTAGTGGAAAAGGGCTCTTATAGTCAAAAAAATACAGTATATCTCTCATATTAATTATACAATTTATTAGCTACAGGCTCTCTATACACCAGTGAATCTGGATATGTCCCCAGCTTTCAAAGGGAATAAAGAGATGATTTGCATATTCAGGAGCGATGCATGTTGCAGTTGCTTACTTACAGCTGAATTATCGCAAATATCTTGTGTTTTAAGAAAGCAAGTTACACTGACCGTCGCATTTTGCAGGAGGGCTTCTTGATCTGTTTTAGCCCTTTATAATCTCCTAGTGCTTCTGGGTCATCATGATCAATCTGGTTATTCTGTAGTACTGGTTCCTATCCCATGGAGCCAAATCAATCCCACCCATGCACTAATGAGAACCAGAAAGTCCAAAACCGTCTGTATGTAAGTTGGATTGGTGTGGCTCTATAAAATGTATAAGCTATAGGCTCACTATATACCAGCGGTTTTGGATGTGTGCCCAGCTTTAGGCCCTCTTCAAACTGAAAATCTGATTTGCAATTCTGATTTTCTCTAAATGCTATCAAAACAAGAAGAAAAAATGCTGAAAAAAATGCAGCACCGATTAAAAATCGTAAATCAGAATCAGTTGTTAAATCTCGTCAAAATCGAAAATTGGAATCGCATGTAGTGTGCAAGAGGCCTAAAGGGCATAAAGAGATGATTTGCATATTCAGGCGTTATGCATCATGGGAAACCACGAATGTTTACTTACAGTTGAATTATCACCAATACCCTCTGTTTTAAGAGTGCAAAATTACACTTAATTATACAATAAATGTTCCCAATATATAACGCAGAACCTTTCCCTCCTCCCCCTGCATGTCACCCCCAGTACTCACCGGAGGTATGGTGGGGTCTCTCACATAGTGGCCAGTGTCAGATATCTGAGGGGTGTCATCAACCGTCTTAGGAGGCATGGTGGGGGTTTTGGGTTCTTTGGACTGCATACAACCCATCTTCGTAGAGTTTTGAGACACAAGATGGGAGACAGAGAGAGCGAGAGACAGAAAGAGATAGACAGAGAGAGAGACACAGAGAGAGAGACAGAGAGAGATAGAGAGACTGAAATACAGGAGAACAGAAAGAGAGACCGGGTTGAAGTTATAGGTGGAAAACTTTGTGAAGTGTTTTCAGAAAAGTTTGGAATCCTTCCCGACGACAGTCAGTAATCTCCTCTTCTTTCCTCTTTGCGGAGCGGCTGCACAACCTCTCTTGTCTGTGGAGAAGCGGAGAAAGTGCGAGGTCACACAGAGGAATTACAGGAATAGTTGTCAGCTGGGACATTTGCGCCTTTCAGTGGGTGACAACTTCTCTTTTCATAAAGCCCATTTACATGAAATTACTTCACATCAGCAGCTTCCGTAAGAGAACTTAAAAAGCAGAAGTTGTAGGCGAAGCGCTGCATGGCTGAGATAATATAGCTGCAACCGAGGGAAACTGAACAGTACTAAAGAGGCCTTATTTACTATGCTTCTCCTGGACGCTTCTCCTGGACGTGTGGAGAACTTGGTGGTCCCGCCAACCATAAACGTACCAACCTATCAGCCAACCTCACCATGGACCATACGATCCATATTATCACCATGAAATATGGAGGCCTATGTGTTAGCATGCATGAAAAGCTTAGTTGTCTTTTTGTTTTTTCCTACCTTGGTAAGCCTTTTCTTCCCCGACAAAACTTTGAGAAAGGTGCAGTGACATCCAATTATTTCAGTAGCTGTTTGAGGTCAGGAAGGTGGCTCTATTCCACAGGTGTCAAACTCAAGACCCGCCTCCGAATTCTGCCCTCCTTGCCATTTTATGTGTCCCTGGAGAGTTTTCAATGTCCATCAAAAGAAAGACGGCACGCGGCCTTCCTGTCTAGAAGAGAACACCGATGATGGTGTTTCTGGTTAAAACACACCAGTTTGAGCCGGGGTGCAGCAATAACCCATGGGACACCCCCAATTAAATTAGCATGGGGCCCCCTCCTGGTATCCAATACTGTGTTGTGTCTTTTCTGTTCCTACTGGAGTGGAAGTCGCAAGCTCTGTGCTTCCATACTTCCATCTCCTGGTCATATTTCATGCTTCAGGAGCCAGAGGTATGCAGCATAGAGCCTTTAGCTATCAGGAAGATCAGAGGAGATCCATAACAGCACAGGAGCAGGTAAACATTAAACTGCTCAACTAATTATTTGTTGCACGAGTCACAATTGCTGACTGGCAATACAAAAAACTTTATTGCACATAATGATAAAGACAAAAATCCACAATAACCACCAGGGATTAACCAGAGGGCTAGGCCAATACTGCCTACCTAATTAAAACCACTAAAACTGGAACTGGTGCATTGTGCCTACAGCCATCCCGTAAATCAATAGCCCAGCCATAACAAAATTGAATACAATGTGCTATGCATACTCACTAGTTGGTAATCAATCCCTAGATATCGCATGCATGGCCGCGCATTCATGCATACACTCACACTGCCTTGATTCATTGGAATGCAGTGTTGGGGGCCCCCTTAATGTAGATTAGGAAGCTGATCCAGTTCCAGAGATTGAGTTAATAAATAAACGGAATCCGTAACGGCATAATGTATTCAAAGGCCACAGTTCCTCACCATCCAAGACTAGTGAACAGAAGATACGGGGGCTGAATCATCTCTGGACTGACTCAACACAGACCAATGGCTTAAAGGACCACTATCTCGAAAAAAGTAGGCAGTTAAAATCTGACAGAACCGACAGGTTTTGGGACAGTCCATTTCCTCATGGGAGATTCTCAGGCTTTCTTTGTTTTCAACAGCATTTCCTGAACAGCAGCTTGACTGCCAAAATAGTAATAGATACCAGCCTGCCTCCCTAATCACTTGCATGCTATTTTATCAGTAAAGGTAGCCATACACTGGTCGATTTGCCATCAGATCCGACCCACTGATAGATCCCTCTCTGATCGAATCTGATCAGAGAGGGATCGTATGGCTGCCTTTACTGCAAACATATTGTTGCTAGGCTTGGTGGTATATTCTCCACAGTCAGCACGTGGTGTATATCCTGATGTGAAGGAGGTACACACGCTAGCACAAGGAACCAGGATATCCCCAGTTTAGTGGAGGAGAGGACTGACTCCCGTAGGAGATGTGGCGCACAGAGCAGGCATAGATCCGAGCAACCACAAACAATACTTAAATACAATGGATACGATATTCCTAGTGTATTACAATTACAGCTATCAATGAAGCTACAAATGACTGACTAACATATGTATATATCGGCGATGAACCGATATATAACATAAGCAAGGAACGGTAGCTAGGAACTGGACCAATACAAGAAACATGACTCAGAAGGATTCGCTACTTCTACGCAGAAGTGAGCGCAATCCACGCAAGGTAACAGGAACAGAACTAGGAAGGATTCGCTACTTCTACGCAGAAGTGAGCGCAATCCATGCAAGGTAACAAGAACAGGATTTAGAAGGATTCGCTACTTCTATGCAGAAGTGAGCGCAATCCATGCAAGGTAACAGGAACGAACTAACTAAGCACGGGTGATCACGATACGCGCAACCTACCAAAGCATGCTAGAAACTGACTGACTGAACACAGGATATAAACAGTTCGAGTACGTATATATCAGCGACACTGATGTATTAACGTAACACGAATACAAGGAAAATAACAAACTCATCGAGCTGTAGGCTCGATGAGGTAACCGTTAAGCAAGCGTTCACGTTCTTTGTTTCGTGTTTGTCTGTTGATGGTTAGTTAGGCGTGCTTGTCTCTATTGTGCTTATCACGTGGAGACCGCGCATAACCGCGTGCACTGTTGCGAATGAGTGCGGTGTTCGCGGTTAGCTAGCGTTTATTATTTTCCGTATATTCTCATTGTATTTGCTGTGCCTTTGCTACCCTCGTATTCTATTCTGATCTGCCTTGTGTCACGTCTGGCGATCGCACCTCTCGCGATCGCGTTCCTGTTTCGTATCTGCTGTTGTGTGTGCGCGGTCGCGGGGTGGCGACTAGATTGGCGCACACACATACATCCTATCCCTTTGCTCAATCTCATTCGCAATCGCCTCTCTTGCGATTGCGTTCTGCGCTTCGTACAAATTCCTGTCTGGCATTTGTGGAGGTACAGAGGATTGGTTCCTCTGCACTCCCCAGCGCCATCTGCCGACAGGAATTTTCCCTCTACTGGTGCTTGCACCAAAAGCTGGGTTCTAGTATCTTGACACGCTTGTGGAGGACCACCGCAGTGTCAGCGCACATCTTTGTGCGCTGAACACGGAGATATCCCACAATCGTTACACTATGCAAGCACATGCATGTAATGACATCAGAACTGCTTGGTTTGCAATACCACTGCAGCCAGCAGTACACGCTGCAGAATCGATCGTGACAGTACCCCCCCCCCCCCTTAAACGCGGCCTCCGGACGCCTATAAAAACTGGTATATTTCTCCTGAACCACCTAGACCAAAAAATCAGAAGTGGAAAATACAGCAAACTGATCTAACTGATAATTCATGAAGGTCAGGACAGCCCGACAAGACCAAATTCCCGAATCAGTCTCACCAAGACTGGACCAATCGGAACCAGAACCTACCGAACCAAGCCCATCAGTACTACAAGCCCCAGTGTGTTACCCATCAGAACCGTGATCTCCAGAAAAAAAAAACCCGAAACTCTCTGAGCGATACCCACCGCCTTCCAGGGACTGGCTAAAAATGCCAAAGCCTTTGCAATGCCCACCGGAACTGTCTTTACCAACACAAAACCCACTGTTGAACCAGTCCAAGGTACCAGGACAAGTTTCCTCAGAGATCTCCCAGAACACTTTGAAGTTCCATAGAGATCCCAAAAGGTTAAAACGCCCTTTAGGGTCACATGGAGAACTATCAAGAACCCCTATGGAACCTAGGGGAATTCCAGAGTCAGGGTTACAAGGACAAATATCAAGATCAGGGCTTTCAGGGACCAGAACCATCTCTGGGCATGCAGGCAGACTGGCAACATCAGAACATGTCTCCACTAAGGAAGCATCTGAGCACGCCAACACCTTAGACACAATTGGGCATTCTGGCACACGGAGCACATCTGGGCACACTGGCACAAGAGAAACTTCTGGGCATGTCATGGAACTGCGGACCTCAGAGTCAGTCAAGATAGGACCGAAATCAGGACTGGGCAAAAAAAAATCATTATGACTAGACTTCACAGCTACTGGATTCTCACTAAAGAATGCAGGATCAGACTTAGATGTCACTGATTCTAGCAAGGTTATTAACAAATCATGTTCAGGGGCATTTACAAGACAGGACAAATCTTCTGATGTATGCACCGAACTAGACAGGGTTTCCATAGCTTCTTCTGGACTGGACAGAGACTCATCAAATACACTGGATTGAAGCTCATGAAGGGCTGCAAAAAAAGTCAGTATTGCAGCAACCCCCACTGAACTAGGCAAAACTGAGGAACTCACTGGACAGGAAGGGGACTCTGGAACTTCTGCCAAACCGACCAGAGAACCAGAATTTTCCAGGATACAGGGCTGGGTTTCAGGAACACTCATTAACCCAGACTGAAACTCTGAGATTTCTATTATTTTCTCCAGAGAGTCAGAATTATCCATGTTACAGGGCAATACTTCTAAAACATTCAGAGGACAGGGCTGAAGTTCCCTGGCCACTGTGATATCAGAGAGGGACTCAACATCATTAGCAAAATCAGACTGTGTACAGGGCAAGGTATCTAAGTAGCTTCTGTCTTACTGGGAAGTAACACTGAGTTATCCATGGTACAGGGTGGAATTACAGGAACATTTACTGGACAAGGCAGGGATTCAGGAACAATTTCACACAAAAGGAGCTCTGAATCACTCGCTGAATCAGCCAAAGGTGCTGAAGCAGGCGGGTCAGAACGCCAAATTTGCGAATCTGGAGTCAAGTTCAATTGTGGTTTTGTAACGATCGGTGTAACACAGAGAGGGTCTGATTATTGGTGATCTGCAGTATCACCAAAAATACAGATATATACCTGATCATTGATGATCTGCAGTATCACCGATAATCAGATATATTACTAACCTCTGGACACCTGAGTAATATGAGTGTTTGGTGCAACAGTAATACTTTGAGAACAATATCTGGAGGACAGGTACAAAGGCAGTAAGGAATACTGCACTAGAGAATGAGTACCTTTCAGCAGCCTGAGAATCTCCTGCAGGGGGGAGTCAGGCTGGGAGAGGAAAGGACCAGAGCGTGAGTGACACCAATAGGAGGATGTCACTGACTGATCTGCGAACTATCTCTAAACTGAGGAGATAGTTCTCAAGGTCGGGCAAGCCAGGTCGGCAACACACGGACATACAAAGTACAAAGACAGGAGGCTGATTCGGTAATTCTAAGGCACGCAGGGTTTGGCAACAGAGTATCAGATATAGCGAAGTACCGAATCAGTGAACAGAAGAGTGGTCAGGAAAGCAGTAAGTCATAACAGATAATAAACAATGCCTAGTCTTGGGTGTGAGCTCCGTGATCATCAACACCCTGGAACTAGTCTGACATATAACAGAATGGTAACACAAGTCCCTAATCTTGGGTGTGAGGTCCTTGATCATCAACACCCTGGAACTAGTCTGAAGTATAACAGAATGGTAACACAAGTCCCTAATCTTGGGTGTGAGGTCCTTGATCATCAACACCCTGGAACTAGTCTGAAGTATAACAGAATGGTAACACAAGTCCCTAATCTTGGGTGTGAGGTCCTTGATCATCAACACCCTGGAACTAGTCTGACGTATAACAGAATGATAACACAAGTCCCTAATCTTGGGTGTGAGGTCCTTGATCATCAACACCCTGAAACTAGTCTGGAGTATAACAGAATGATAACACAGATTCTGACAATAAGAGTGCTTCCACGTAGTGATCGCAACGGCAGACAACCAGCGAATGACCAGCACCCGGTATATATAGCACAGCGCTCTCCAGCGCCTCCCCTAAGTGCTGGACCAATGGGAACTGGTTGAATCGTCAGCTGACCGGCTTGGTCAGCTAACTCCCTTCTGGCTGTCATAAAAGTTCTGCCTCTCAGCGCGCGCGCACGTCCTTCTGAACCTGTGTGGAATATCAGTCCCAGCCACACCAGACATGTGTTGCGTACCACCCGCCGCGCTGGACGCGGAACCAGCCGCACTGCTATCAGGGCATGCGGCGGTTTCTCCGCGTTCAGCCATACTGGCAGATGTAGGCCTACGCGTGCAAACCGCCGCGTTGAATGCGGAATCAGCCACCTTGTTCTGAGCACACGCGGCGGCTTTTCCGCGTTTTCTCACAGGTTTTTATTAAATTATAGGCAGACTTAATGCATGCATTCAATACTGCTTCACTTTTAGCACTGAAGAAATGACAGAATGAACTTGAATCACTCTCCAATTCACAGACCAGAGCTTCAATCTCCCATTTCTCAAATGGAGGATCTCATGCACACTTAACGACAGCTGAACATTCAGGCTGGACACAGTTCACAGGTGTGGTTGTGGCAGGAACATGTATTGCGTTATTTATCAGGCGATTACTTATTCCTAAGAATCTCCAAAACCTGTAACAAGTTCAACTGTAGTATATGCAAATTTCCCTTGCTGCACAAATAAGTTGATCTGCTCAATACTCTGTAATATGTCTTCATAATCATATTCAGACAATTCATTTAAACAAGAATCTTTATTCTCCCTGGCTAGCAACAAAAGTTCACTAGTAGTCTCATAAGTCCATTTGACTCCCATGAATGGTAACTGAATTTCATTATCTGCTAATGGCAGAGTCTCATTACAGGTCTTATGCGCAGTCGCTATGGATAACGACTCTGCTGATTGTAGACGTTTCTTGGAATGTTTACGCTTGGCTTTAGACCTTGCTGCCTTAGGTGATTTATTCAAAGATGAAGGAAAGTTATCAGTGCAACTATCTGCTTGCTGATTATTTTTGCAAGCAGTTAAAGGAACAGCTGATTGACAAGCTGCCAGGAGCTCATTAAAAGGATAAGGCAAATTAGTTTTGCGCAGCCAGTTATGGATCACAAAAGCTAGAAATTTCAGCGGACGCTCTTTCAAGTTGGTATGATCCAGGACATCATAAGCCCACTGAAACAGTTTTCCCTTAAACAAGATATAAACTATCTGGGATGCCCAGGTACTGACAGGAGTAGCCTGGAGTTCGGGATTAGCGAGAAACCTGGTACATTCAGAAAAAAACTCATTTTCTGTTTCAGAGTTAAGTTTCTCAAATCTCTTAAAGGAACAGGAACCATTTGCTGGAGGTCTCCTCCACAATGGGGATTTGTAATGGGGCTATCATAATGTTAGGCTTGGTGGTATATTCTCCACAGTCAGCACGTGGTGTATATCCTGATGTGAAGGAGGTACACACGCTAGCACAAGGAACCAGGATATCCCCAGTTTAGTGGAGGAGAGGACTGACTTCCGTAGGAGATGTGGCGCACAGAGCAGGCGTAGATCCGAGCAACCACAAACAATACTTAAATACAATGGTGTGAGAAAATGCGGAAAAGCCGCCGCGTGTGCTTAAAGCAAGGCGGCTGATTCCGCGTCCAACGCGGCGGTTTGCACGCGTAGGCACGCGTCTGGTAGTGTGGCAGAGCGCGGAAAAGCGCTGCATGTTCTAACAGCAAAGCAGCTGTTTCCGCGCCCAAAGTGGCTGTTTGTACGCAGCAGCGTACCTTTGGAGTGGCTGGGTCTGTTAGTCCACATAGATGGATGAAGAGCTACGCGCGCGCGAGCCAGAAGTCAGTACCTTTATACCAGCAGGGGAAGTGTCAGCTGATCAGGACGATCAGCTGATTCCTGCTGGACTCATGATTGGCTGAGTGGCTCGGGCGAGGCAGCAGAGTTCAGCTACATATATATTCTGCTTGCTTGTCAGTTGCTGGTTGTCTGCCATTGCGAACACTTACGTGGAAGCATTCAGACCTTAGTCAGATCCAACAGTGTGTTATAACCAGGAGGACCTGGAAATTCACACTTAGCCAGATTGTTTGAATTGTATTTTGTTTATGCTTAAGCTAGTTCCAGGGTGTAGAGACCAAGAACCTCACACCTAGTTTAGGGAATTGTATTATCATTTGTGTTATACTCCAGACTAGTTCCAGGGTGCTAAGACCACGGACCTTGCACCCAAGACTAGGGAACTGTATTATCATTTGTGTTATACTCCAGACTAGTTCCAGGGTGTCGAGACTACGGACCTCACACTAAGACTAGGCGTTGTTTGATATCTGTTACTACCTTGGGAGCTATCTCTCTTCCTTAAGAGATAGTCTCCAGACCTGCTAGTGACATCCACTCTTCAGGTGTCACTCCCGCAGGGGTCCCCTACTCCACAGAGGGGACACTGCTCCTTATCAGTCAGGGACTCCCTTTCCAGGGGTCCTTGACTGCAGTAGAGTCTTCTCTACTTATTGGACCACCTGCTACCCCGGTGGTCCAAAGGTTACTGTTGTACCAAAACACTCATAACACTCTCACTTCTGGTGTCCAGAGGTTAGTAATACATCTGTATTATCGCTGATTCTGCAGATCATCGATAATCAGGCGTATATCTGCATTTTTGGTGATACTGCAGATCACCAATAATCAGATTCTCTCCCTCCCTCCGCGGCCGCTGCTGCTGCTATTACCTGCTTTAGGCAGCGGCCGCTTCCTAATCCGGGTTCCCCTCTTCATCCTGCGGACTCCGTAACTGTATCACAGCAGCGCGCCCGGCGCTGCTGCTGTGACGATGCAGGGGCCAGGAAAGAGCGGTTCCCCTGGTAACGGCGATGCACCGCTCTTTCCTGCCCCCTGCATCGTCACAGCAGCAGCGCCGGGCGCGCTGCTGTGATACAGTTACGGAGTCCGCAGGATGAAGAGGGGAACCCGGATTAGGAAGCGGCCGCTGAAGCAGGTAGTTTAGCAGCAGCGGCGGCCGCGGAGGGAGGGAGGGGGCGGGCGGGCGAGCGAGCAGGCGGGGGGCGCAGACCACCACCCACGACTCGCATACAAGCCGACCCCCCAACTTTTGGCCCCCTTTTTGGGGGTCAAAAATTCGGCTTGTATGCGAGTATATACGGTAAGCAAGGAACGCTAGCTAGGAACTGGAACAATACAAGAAACAGGACTCAGAAGGATTCGCTACTTCTACGCAGAAGTGAGCGCAATCCACGCAAGGTAACAAGAACAGGACTCAGAAGGATTCGCTATTTCTATGCAGAAGTGAGCGCAATCCACGCAAGGTAACAGGAACAGGACTGAACTAACTAAGCACGGGTGATCACGATACGCGCAACCTACCAAAGCGTGCTAGAAGCTGACTGACTGAACACAGGATATAAACAGTTCAAGTACGTTTATATCAGCGACACTGATGTATTAACGTAACACGAATACAAGGAAAATAACAAACGCGCTAGTATGCGTATATATCGGCGATGAACCAATATATGATGCAAGACCAGCAAAGTAACAAATACTGAAAAACAGGATCAGGACCAGAATGACTCACTGACCCCTTCGCAGGAGTCAGTGCAGTCCACATGAGATCTAGGAGCGAGGGGGCCCAGACAGAGTAACAGACTGATCTGAAACTATGATAGCCCGTGGAGCCCTGCAGGAAGCAGATATTTATACTGAGGTCATCCAATGGGAGCAGACATGCAGATTCTCACACAGGTGAATGGTAATTATTCAATCCTGAGCTGGCCAGAACTGCAGAGCCACTGCAGATGGAATCAGCAACTAGTTTGAGTGCAAACCAAACTATGCACGCAAATGCATGTAATTATTATTATTATTATTATTATTTAGTATTTATATAGCGCCAACATATTACGCAGCGCTGTACAGTGTATATATATATATCTTGTCACTAACTGTCCCTCAAGGAGCTCACAATCTAATCCCTACCATTGCCATATGTCTATATTATGTAGTGTAAGTACTGGAGTCTAGGGCCAATTTTTTTATGGGGAGCCAATTAACTTATCCGTATGTTTTTGGAATGTGGGAGGAAACCGGAGTGCCCGGAGGAAACCCACGCAGACACGGAGAGAACATACAAACTCTTTGCAGATAGTGCCCTGGCTGGGATTCGAACCAGGGACCCAGCGCTGCAAGGCGAGAGAGCTAACCACTACGCCACCGTGCTGCCCAGTTCTGATGTAATGACATCAGAACTGCTTGGTTTGCAATATCACTGCAGCCAACACCTTGAAACTAAACTGCATCACGGTGGCCAAGACCATACAGCGGTTTAACAGGACGAGTTCTACTCAGAACAGTCCACAGATGTTGAGTGTATGTGCTCAGTATCATTTCCAGAGGATGCCTTTTGCAAATAGACGTATGAGTGCTGGCAGCATTGCTACAGAGGATGGAGGGGTTAAGGGTCAGCCTGTCAGTGCTAAGATCATGCGCCACACACTACATGTAGTTGGTCTGCATGGCTGTCATCCCAGAAGACAGATAGGGGGTTGGGGTTGTACTCATTTTTGTTGCCAGTGGTTTTGACATTATTGGCTTTGTGTTAAGTTATTTTATATTTGACAGCACTATTGCGCTGTTGTGGCTCTCGGCTCGGAAATAGCACATTCCAGTCAGGTCCGCTCCACTGTGCAGGCGCAAGAGATGCCTGCATCTGTTCAATAGAGCGGACCCAACTGGGATCGGCTATTTCCGCCTATTTCCGAGCTGAGAGCTGCAGCGGCGCCCCCACTGGAGCCAGGGAAGGTAAATATTACACAGCCCGACAAATTGTCAGCTGTGCATTGCGAGGGCCAAAGTGAGACCACCGTGGGATGGAGGAGGACGGGGAAAGCCGCAATAGTATCCAGAGGCTTCCCCCTACCAAGGTAAGTACCCCCCAGGAGAACTTTTTTTTTAATTTTTTTTTACTTTTTAAATGTTTCCATGTTTTTATTGAACACACCATGTAAACATTCACAGTGCGGGTGGAAAAACTATGTGAACCCCTGGATTTAATAACTGGTTGAACCTCCATTGGCAGCAATAACCTCAGCCAAACGTTTCATGTAGTTGCAGATCAGACGTGCACAATGGTTAGGAGTAATTCTTGACTATTCCTCTTTACAGAACTGTATCATTTCAGCCATATTCTTGGGATGTCTGGTCAGCAATATATTCAGCAATATTCTTGGGATGCCACAGCATCTTAATCGGGTTGAGGTCAGGACTGATGAACTGCAAGGCTTTTGGAGGTACTTTTATAACCCTTTCCAGCTTTATGCAAGTCAACAATTCTTAATTGCAGGTTTTCTGAGAGCTCTTTTGTGTGAGGCATCATTCACATCAGGCAATGCTTCTTGGAAAAAGCAAACCCAAAACTGGTGTGTGTTTTTTTTATAGGGCAAGGCAGCTGTAACACTTCCGATCTCATCTTACTGATTGGACTCCATCTGGCTGACACCTGACTCCAATTAGCTTCACGTACTTTTTCCACCTGCACTGTGAATGTTTACATGGTGTGTTCAATAAAAACATGGAAACATTTAATTATGTGTGTGATATTAGTTTAAGCAGACTGTGATTGTCTATTGTTGAGACTTAGATGGAGATTAGATCACATTTTATGAACAATTTGTGCAGAAATCCATATCATTCCAAAGGGTTCACATACTTTTTATTGTTACTGTATTTACAAAAAACGTTTGTTCGATACTGTATATAAGATAAAGGAATTGGATACTCACAAAACAGAGTCACCCACTGGCTATCACTGTATAAGCGGGTATGGAAAGCCCATCCTTACCTAGGTGAGGGTGCCAACTGCGTACGAGAGGAATCGTCACCGGGAGACTTGGGTGCAGGACACAGCCGGTATATGGATGGAGGGGAATGAAATAATTTGGATTCCAGCAATTGCTAGAGGCCGAATTATAATGTTTTATAAGTAACTTTAGCTCCGTCTACTGAAGGCGCCGAAGTTACTCCGTGTGCCGCTATAGCTGTAATTCCTATTACGGCCTATGGTGGCGTCGGCTGCGCCAAAATCTCTTGCACCGGAATGGGAGTGTTCGTGCCGACCTTCCAGCCATATGGCGATGGTGGTCACTCCACAATAAACAGTTTATATGCTAGATCCATCATAAGAAGTACCTTCAAAAAGTCATAGGACTAGACTATGGATCCATGTAGGCTAATAGCCCAAAATTTTCATTTTTACAAGGACGGCCTGTTTTGTAATTACACACAGCACTTGTTCAGGCTAGTCATGCAGAATTAGAAGCACCTGATGTGTTCAATGTTACTAACCATGCACGGCTAGCCTGACGCAGTGGTCTCCTAAAACACGAAACATGTTGTTCACATGCTAATAAATTATTATAGCTTTTAGTTTGTGTGATTCTTTAGGAGATCAGTGCGCATTTATACCCTTCATCATTTGTAGGGAACTGCATATTCCCACTGATGACCACAGTCATCTCTCTACGCTGCTAGCTTCAAATATTATTATTATTTAGTATGTATATAGTGCCAACATATTCCGCAGCGCTGTACAGAGTATATGGTCTTGCTACTGATTGTCCTCAGAGGAGCTCACAATCTAATCCCTACCATAGTCATACATCCACATAGTCAACGGCCGATTTTAAGAGTACATCAATTATCTGTATGTTTTTGGGATGTGGGAGGAAACCACAATGCCTGGAGGAAGCCCATACAGACACAGGGAAAACATAGATCATGTCCTGGCTGGGATTCAGACCAGGGACCCACAATACTGTTGCAATAAATTCAATAATATATCATGATACCTATTCAATAAAATACAAATAGACAAGCAGAGACAAATGATAAACACTTCTTTTGCCTTCTCCCTCATCAGTCACTCACCTTTGCCGCTCTGTAACATACGTGTTCCCGTCAGTTAAGTCTGCTCAACTTACAACTGTCGCGGCTCTTCTGCTCTTGTGGGAGTCATGCTGCAGCTCTGTCGCCCAGACTGACCAACAGGAAGGTGCAGTGGTCTGAGTGATGGGGAAGGTGACAGAGATGGAAACTGTGACATTAGAGGCTACAGCATGTCACTCTGTGAGTTTCAGAAGCATGGAGACCAGCCAGGCATAAAGCACAAAGTCCGATACAGGAGTGGCAGAATCCCAGCCGCTAATCAGGCAGGTGTAATGTCAACCCTCTCTTATCCACAGTGTAATATGTGAGGAATGAGTACTCACCATACTGCACTAGGACCTCAGGCTGCAGCTCTGCATCACACAATGACGGGGGTGGGGGGGGGGGGTTAAGAGGAACTAGAGGCGCGATTATCAGCAGGAAACAAACACTGTAAAATACAGCCCTTACATAACATGGGGAAAGTTTGTTTTGTGCATGTAACGCAGTGACATTTAAATGAATACTCCGCTCTCCCTGAAGAAAGATACACAGTACAGTATATGACTGTATAGACAAGTAATTCTGTACTTTAAAGCAGGGGTCCCCAACCTTTTTGAGCCCGGGGCCCACTGTCCCGACCAAAATTTTCTCCGGGGCCACCCGGGGGGGATGGGGGGGGGGGGGGGTGGAGGGGCGTGGCTAGTGGCGGCGGCAGTTACCACAGTATAGCAAGTACAGTTAACCTAGTATAGCAAGTACAGTTAGCCCAGTATAGCTAGTACACTTAGCCTAGTATAGCTAGTACAGTTAGCCCAGTATAGCAAGTACAGTTAGCCCAGTATGCCTAGTACACTTAGCACAGTATAGCTAGTACAGTTAGCCCAGTATAGCAAGTACAGTTAGCCCAGTATAGCTAGTACAGTTAGCCCAGTATAGCAAGTATAGTTAGCCCAGTATAGCAAGTACAGTTAGCCCAGTATAGCAAGTATAGTTAGCCCAGTATAGCAAGTATAGTTACCACAGTATAGCAAGTATAGTTACCACAGTATAGCAAGTAGAGTTAGCCCAGTGTAGCCAGTAGTTACCCCAGTATAGCAAGTACAGTTACCCCAGTATAGCCAGTAGTTACCCCAGTATAGCCAGTAGTTACCCCAGTATAGCAAGTACAGTTAGCCCAGTATAGCAAGTACAGTTAGCCCAGTATAGCAAGTACAGTTAGCCCAGTATAGCAAGTATAGTTAGCCCAATATAGATGCCCCAGTGTCGCCAGTACAGTTAGCCCAGTGTAGCCAGTAGTTACCCCAGTGTAGCTAGGATAGGTGCCCTCTCTCCACCGCGGCCGCCGCTCCTGTTACCTTATGAGCGGGCGGTCGCTTCCTTCCTTATATTCCCCCAGGCGCTCCTCTCCTCGGTTGCAGCATCTCGTAATACAGCAGCGCTTCCCGCGCGGCTGCTGTAAAGAAGGGAAGGAAGCAGGGCAGCGGCTTCCTGTAGCGGCCGTTACCATGGGAACCGCTGCCCCACCCCCTTCCCTCCTTACAACAGCTGCACAGGAAGCGCTGCTGTAATACGAGATAGGTGAAGGGCTATGGGGAATATAAGGGAGAAAGTGGCCGCCGCTCTTAAAGCAGTAGGATCAGCTATATTATTCCAGGGAAAAAAACACATATATAAGTAGATAAATACTTGATCTACTTACATAACACATGTATTGTACTGTCCACGTTTTGATTTCAGTGAATGTTATATAGTATAAAGATGAGAATTCTGTTCCTGGTGGGGGCCATGTCTTTTGCCCACAGTAAAGGCTAACTCGTGATGTCATTTCTGCCCTTTACTTTTTTTCTTGTCTGCTCCAATCGCTGAGTCACCTCAGCCTTGCTTGTAAACACAAGTAATTAGGGGATCAGGTTTCTGATAAGCAGCAGACAGGGAAATAAAGGGAAGAGGAGGAATATATTATAGATAAAAATAACTCCCAGCATGCAATTCTTTAGCAACGACTACTAAAGAGCCAGTGCTCCTAAGGTATATGATAACTCCAAATCATAACAGCAGAAAATGTTTTGAAAGTTTTGAATGCAGGATTAGCATCTTTATCACTTAATACACTCAGACCAGTTGCTGTTGAAATTTGATTTTTATGGTGACGATACCGCTTTAAGGTAACAGAAACGGCGGCCGCGGGGGGGAGAGGAAGAAAGGCCAGATCCGCCGCGGCCCCCCAGAAATTTGCCCACGGACCACCAGGGGGCCGCGGCCCCCAGGTTGGGGGCCTCTGCTTTAAAGCATACATGAGCTCAGGAACCTTACTGCAAAGTAAATTTCTAATCTGCCCTCACAAACACAGCTTTAAATATACATTGTGTAGGATTTCAACTTGTGAGAATTTGCTCTCTTGTATTGGAGAGTCTCTCTGAAGTTGACAGCACTGCTTGACCTGGTTCTGACACTCTACTGCAGGGGTGTCAAACTCAAACACAAAGTGTGTCAAAACTGAACACTGGGACCAAGTCACGGGCCAACCTCAATGTCTAAATCAATTATAAAAGACCTTTGCACTGCCTTACAGTCCACTATATTGTCCACAAATAGGCACGTACACACGCCATACTAAAGGCAACGACGGGTCCGTCGTCACCTCCCGCTGGGTGGACGTTCCAGCGACAGTCCGGTGTGTGTACAGTCAGAGCTGGGACAAGGTCCTCCTGCACCCAAGGCTGAGACACCAAAGTGCGCCCCTCCATCCCTCCCACCCCAGCCGTCACACACTGATTGCTATTAGACTAAGAGGGCCACAGGGCCCACAACCTCCCCAACACCTTAATATGTAGTTATCTGGCTTGCAGTCACTGCTATGTATCCCCTTTTCTTATTTCTTTCAGCTTAAAACACAATTAGGAATGACAGCTGAATGAATTGTGCGCCCCCTCCTACACTGCGCCCTGAGGCTGGAGCCTCTCCAGCCTATGCCTCGGCCCGGCCCTGTGTACAGTCTGTCTGCAGACTGATAAAGCTGTTTCTGAGTGATCCGCCCGGCGGATCGCTCATAATCAGCCTTATCAGTCCGCCCACAGACTGTACACAAGCTGGACTGTCTGCTGAAAACCCGCCCAGCGGGAGGTGACATGTGTACGGGCCTTTAGACCAGGCTTCCTTTTGTTTCTTCAACTCTTCCAATTCCACTCACCTCAGATAAATACAAACATAAAATTGCAAGTACAGCAGTAATCTTCCACCTTAAAATTCCCCACGTGGTATATTATGGTTCACCGTCTAACTCATGCTTTACCACCTCTAGGGACCACCCTCACCTTTTGCTAAGGCTGCCCCGACCCACAGACAGCTCACAAAGCTCTATGTGATCCAATACGATCTTATAGGCTCTCCGATTCCTTCAAACTTGTGTGGCGATCAGGGCTGTGGAGTCGGTCCAAAAATCCACCGACTCCGACTCCGACTCCTCAGTTTAGGATTCCACCGACTCCGACTCCACGACTCCGACTCCTCCAATTTGCATATTACAATTTTGTTGATTAAAAGTATGTAACATGAAATTCGTCTCTTAACTGCCAACGCTTAGGAATTTTACAAGACAACTGAAGTGAGAAGGATATGTAGACTACTATATTTATTCCCTTTAGACTAAAACTAGTCCTTGGTAAGAGTACTTGTAAAAGGTACAACCGGAACAAAGAAAATCTATCAAGTGTGGGTGCATGTAAGAATGTGAGGAGATTGTAAACAGACAACACCTCTGTGTTCAATGTGCACAGCATTCTCAGTGGATTCCCTGCAGCTCTGTGGGGAGTGCATATGTAGAGTATAGTACTACTGTGTAACAAAGTAAACCTGAGACAGATGAAATTAAAGTTTTATACATACCTGGGGCTTCCTCCAGCCGCCTTCAGGATAATCAGTCCCTCGTTGTCCTCCTCCACCACCTGGATCTTCTGCTATGAGTCCAGGTACTTGAGCCAGTCAAGCGTAGTGCGCATGCACACACTCCGCCGCCAGGAGCATATTACACCTGTGCAGCACTATTGCGCAGGTGCAGAATGTTCCTGGCTGTGGGAGCGGCATGCGGCCAGACAGCGCTGACTGGCTGAATTACCAGGACTCATAGCAGAAGATCCGGGTGGTGGAGGACAGTGAGGGACTGATTAGCCTAAAGGGGGCTGGAGGAAGCCCTAGGTATGTATAAAACTTTACTTTTCATCCGTCTCAGTACCCTTTAATTTGTAATCACCAAACCAAATTTTAATAACATATCAAATTATTTGATTTCATCAGCAAAGGGAGTGCATACATTTGCATAAATCAGCATCAATGCAGAATTATTTCCATCTCGTTGACCATCTCTATTAGTGACACAGCTACACATCAGGCTTTATTCTTACAGCATAGATGTTATTTAGTATATATAAGAGATTCCTGTGTACACATCATATATACAGTCACAATCTGACCTTAAAAATACGGGGACTGCTTTATTGAAGCAGCACAAGTAACTAATTTTGATTGGTTTATTTCATTTTTGTGGACTAAGCACAGCTATTACTGTATATATACATTATTTTTAATGACTATTATCTGAGAAATAGAACATTTTATCATATTTTCTATTTTAATTACAGTTACAAATTCATTAGGAGTCGGAGTCGGTGCATTTTTTCCCGACTCCAGGCACCCAAAATTGCCCGACTCCACGACTCCGACTCCGACTCCACAGCCCTGGTGGCGATGTCACGAATATACTGTATATAACCAAAAAGAAAGACTATTATAGCGTAGACTGCCTCAGAAGCCTTGCGGGGGGACACCACTACCAGTTATATCACCGTGTATAAGCGAAGGGGTCACCACATCCACACCTGTGCACCCGGCACCAATAGAGACCGTGCTCACCTTGTATCTCTGCTGTCCAGGTCACAGACAGCTTTAAACAGCATACGTGCACGGCTCTTTCCACTATGGATCCCTCACCACCAGCCAATACACAGTTCACTGCAACTGGATAAACTCAAAGGCCTAGTGCACACCGGAGCGTTTCCGCTGCGGTTTGCGATCTGCTTGCGGGTGCGGATCTGCTAGGGTAATGCATTTCAATGGGGTGGTGCACACCAGAGCGGGTGGCGTTTTGCAGAAACGCATACTCCCGGGCTGCAGCAGATTTTGGATTGCGGATGCGTTTCTGCCTCAATGTTAAGTATAGGAAAAACGCAAACCGCTCTGAAAAACGGCACTTCAGAGCGGTTTGCCAGGCGTTTTTTGTTACAGTAGCTGTTCAGTAACAGCTTTACTGTAACAATACATGAAATCTACTACACCAAAAACGCTACACAAAACCGCAAAACGCTAGCTGAAACGCTGCAGAAAAATAAGAAAAAGCGTTTCAAAATCTGCTAGCATTTTGCGGATCTGCTAGCGGTTTTTGGTGTGCACCAGGCCATATAGTGTAAAACCGTTTATTAAAAGGACTAAAAAATAGTAGCGCTACTCACAAACATCAGGTCAAACAAGCATGTAATAAAAATCCGAGCACTGCAAGCCACCTCCTGCCCGTTAAGCCACGCCCTACGCATTTCGTCTCATGACTCATCAGGGGCTATGGACAGGATTGGTGCTCAGTGCTCATATATCCCTCCCCTCATACATATTCAACAGTATTACAATTCCCCCATGTCTAGCACTTTCAATGTTTCATACCCTTAAAGGGGAACTGAAGAGGGAGGTATATGGAGGCTGCCATGTTTATTTCTTTTTAAGCAATACCAGTTGCCTGGCAGCCCTGCTGATCCTCTGCCTCTAATATTATTAGCCATAACCCCTGAACAAGCATGCAGCAGATCAGGTGTTTCAGACTTTAAAGTCAGATCTGACAAGACTAGCTGCATGCTTATTTCTGGTGTTATTCAGATACTACTGCAGAGAAATAGACCAGCAGGCCTGCCAGGCAACTGGTTTTGATTAAAAGGAAATAAATATGGCAGCCTCCGTATACCTCTTACTTCAGTTCCCCTTTAAACCCATGTATACATGTGTATTTATACGGCTCCCGAAGGTTGCACGCCCGAGCCTTATTCGTATAAAACTTCACATTAATAATCAGCCCGTTTACACAATACTATACCACTACTTCCTTCCGTTCCAGGGGTATTCTCGGCCCAAGCGCATGCGCAAATAGTTGATTCTCATCTCCCGAGATCATCCCTTCATGACCACCGCTATACATGCCACATCCCTCACTTTGGTATCCGCATGCGCAAAGCCCTACTGCTTCTCCCGGACCTCCCCACTCCTCACCATGGCAACCCAAACAACACAATCCCTCCCACCCACCCCTGCAGCTTAATCTCCTGTATATACTTAGGTCCGTGCAACGCTTCCTGCGCCGTTTACAGATCCGTACTGTAATGATCAGTGGTGTATCTGATAAACAGAATGAGCTCTATCAGCACAGCAGTCAGTACTTTATTGAAGTGTGATCACACGTGATTGGGTGCACAGTAGTATTCCGGAATACGTATAAGTGATAGCCCTTAGTGGCAATGTCGTTCACAGATCGGTCAGTATAGGTACAAAGTCAAGAGGCAAACTCAAAGTCAGTAATCAGGCAACAGATCAGATTGGCAGAAGTACAGAATCGTAGAGCAAAGAATAGGCAGAAGAACAGGCAAAAGGTCATACACAGTAATAAACAATACAATTTGATATATTTTCCTGAGCTAAGTGTGAATCCCCGGGGACCTGCCAGATCAAGCACACATGGATCTGACTAAGGTCTGAGAGCTTTCACTGCGAAGTTTCAGCAACAACAGACAAAGAGCAAATGATCCGCACATCCTTAAATACGAACAGCAATTCACCGAGCCGCCCAGAATGCCCAGCCAATCAGAAGGCGGCCTGACGTCAGCCGACTTCCGGGTCAGCTGACACGTCTCCGCAGCCCATAAAGATGCTGGTGTTGCCAGCCGCCCTCTATGAAGCATTGACAGACTGGACCTTCCAGGGACCATTGGGAGGTCCGGAGACGCCGCAGGGGTGACAACCGTGACGTCAGACGCGGAAGCGGCGTTCGCGCCGCTATCCGCATAGGAGGTAATTTCACTACTTCTGACACGTACCTACTATAACCAAAAAGCCACCCCAAAAAGACCCCACCCTCATAAATCAATAATACTTATTGTGTATAGCATATATTCCACTCTACATTACATAACATTATATTACATATTGCGTCACCCATTTAAAAATCCCATAGTGTATCTGTCTAGAATAAACATATATACCTCACCTCTTATGCTTCAAACATCATAACCTCACTAAATTATATGAATACATTCGTGTTATGCTCTACATATACCTTACTATCCCCATACTTTCTCATTAAATTCTAACGTGCTATTATTACTACGGTGTCACGGAACAGCCGTGAGAAACGCGGGCGACTTGGAAGGAGCCGCGCAGTCCAATTTCTGATCGCTGTCTGGCTAAATTTGTGCAGCCATTACAGGAATCATAAATTGACATTCCTGGTTTTTTAAAGTACAAGTTTTTCTCCTCTGCCCCTGACTTAGATGATTTTGATGTGTTTTGATGTGTTAATTAGATTAGAATGTTTATCTTTCATTACCTCTCTAGTCACCAGCTGGGGACTCTATTCAGAGAAGGCTTCCCTCCCCAGCAGGGGGCTACTCCAAACCTACTTTCCCCCCAGACTTCTTGGCACCGATGAATGGCCAATCTGAAAGCCGGGGTGGTATGATTTCCTGTTGGTATACGAAAACCGAATATCGCACAGCTATGAAATTCATATAGTCTTATTCAGTAAAATCTGGCCATCGTGCTGATATGAAATTCATTGTGATGGCCCGTCCAGTTATTGAGGTATGACCCTTCTCAAGAACTGGGTCCGCTGCCCTAGCCATGTCTGATGTCATATTAATCCGTATTTTCCGACAAGTATGAATCTGTTACCCCCCTAAATATAACGTGTATCGTTCATGAGTTACAGCATTTTATAAAGTTTAGCCCTAAAATCTCTCAGAGGGAATGAACTGTCATTGGTTGGTAATTCAGAGGGGGCTGGCATTGCCACAGCCCCAAACCAGCTTCAGCAAAAGTATCTGCGAGGGACCCTCCCCTCAGTCCTCCACATTCCATCTGTACAGAGCTGTCTGGTGCTAGCCAGAGGACACATGGCTAGCGGTCATCTTGATCGGCCATCTTGTCTAAACTGAACAAAGGACATTTTCCATATTGCTTGGATTTTAACTTTGCTGAACTGAACAAAAGGAACTCTACAAGTTTTCCCAGAACGGAAATTTTTCCACAAACCCTTAGTATTTTCTCCCTTTTTTTATTTCACACTGGCTATTACTGTTTTAATAATTGTTGATTTTAATAATTGTCTGTATATATTAATTATTTATGTTGCTTTCAATAAACCGACACTATCGTCAGTTGTTGTTCCAGCTACCCTATTATTCAGCATACACAGGAACTGAACTCAGATCTCTGAAGAGATGCTACTATTGTTGATATCTAGACAGAATAGAGTGTGTTTAACCGTTTTATTCGCAGGACTAGTCAGTCAGCGGGCTCCTCTGTCCCATGGTAACAGAGGTGAATGATACAAGGTCGACTGGCACACCATGTCAATTCTCCAAGCAAATTTATTGTTTGCACAGCATGACAATTGTTTCGGGGCCACGGAGGGTCCCCTTCATCAGATAAAGTGCAGACATACGTATGTCTGCACTTTATCTGATGAAGGGGACCCTCCGTGGCCCCGAAACAATTGTCATGCTGTGCAAACAATAAATTTGCTTGGAGAATTGACATGGTGTGCCAGTCGACCTTGTATCATTGACATTGGATTGATGTTGCCTTCACATCGAGACTGAGCACCCAGACTACACACGGTAAGGTGTGCCAATCTTAAACCTGCAATTACATGGTAACAGAGGTGGTGGCAGTTATACCCTGAACTAGTGTGTAAAGTTGTATTTCCGTAACCCACGGGCTCCCTTCTGGTCGGGCTGCTGCCCAAATTTCTGTCGGTTTCTGCGCAAAGATCGCGACCAAAGCTTGCATGGTCTGTGTGCTGAAACCGATTGGAAGGCAATTTGCGGTCTGACCACTAGGGCTCCTGTGACATAAGGTATATTCGTATTTTTCTTATTGCCACAATTCTATGTGCAATTAATACTCTTGTGCTCTTACCACACTGATAATTACCTCCTAATATTACATGAATACTAGCATCCCATTATATATATACAGTATTACCCATGTGCTACAACATAAACTTAACCATGTGTACTTTGCTTATTATCCTATGCAATTGTGTCCACAAAACACACTTTTATACCATCCTTTTAAAGTCACAGTATCCTCTCACAAATCTCTTTATCAAGTGTATTCACATATTCCACCCCTTCAACATCTACATTAATGTGGGGTGCCATGACCCCTCCATCCCTTATACAGTGGCTTGCAAAAGTATTCGGCCCACTTGAAGTTTGCCACATTTTGTCACATAACTGCCACAAATATGAATCAATTTTTTTGGAGTTCCACGTGAAAGACCAATACAAAGTGGTGTACACGTGAGAAGTGGAACGAAAATCATACATGATTCCAAACATTTTTTACAAATAAATAACTGCAAAGTGGGGTGTACGTAATTATTCGGCCCCCTGAGTCAATACTTTGTAGAACCACCTTTTGCTGCAATTTCAGCTGCCAGTCTTTTAGGGTATGTCTCTATCAGCTTTGCACTTCTAGAGACTGAAATCCTTGCCCATTCTTCTTTGCAAAACAGCTCCAGCTCAGTCAGATTAGATGGACAGTGTTTGTGAACAGCAGTTTTCAGATCTTGCCACAGATTCTCGATTGGATTTAGATCTGGACTTTGACTGGGCCATTCTAACACACAGATATGTTTTGTTTTAAACCATTCCATTGTTGCCCTGGCTTTATGTTTACGGTCATTGTCCTGCTGGAAGGTGAACCTCCGCCCCAGTCTCAAGTCTTTTGCAGTCTCCAAGAGGTTTTCTTCCAAGTTTGCCCTGTATTTGGCTTCATCCATATTCCCATCAACTCTGACCAGCTTCCCTGTCCCTGCTGAAGAGATGCCCCCCCTGAGCATGATGCTGCCACCACCATATTTGACAGTAGGGATGGTGTGTTCAGAGTGATGTGCAGTGTTAGTTTTCCGCCACACATAGCGTTTTGCATTTTGGCCAAAAAGTTCCATTTTGGTCTCATCTGACCAGAGCACCTTCTTCCACATGGTTGCTGTGTCCCCCACATGGCTTGTGGCAAACTGCATTTGGTTACTTTATGGAAAAGGACTTAAATTCAAAAAACGAGGAACTGAATTGTTATAGTATCAAAAACTTTGTAGAAAAACTTTATTAACATGTATTGCAAAAAACATTAAAACAGGTTCTTCGATTCCACATAATTAATTTCCAATAAATGGTACATCAAAATACATCCAAAAGGCTGAAGCTGATGGAGCTGGTAAGAATTATATTCTGGCTTGACTTGGTTGTAACCTTAAATAAGCATTGTGTCCTTAAAGGCAACGACACATGTTCGTTTCGGGCTCTTTATATAATATAGCCTAACTAGGCTTCCACCATAGCAGCGTCCTCTTTACATTTCGCCGTGGAAAGGCCACTTTATGCATCTGGTGGGTCAGATGCTATTCCACTTTTTCTGGCCTCTATATTGACTGAGCCATACAGAATTTTGTGTTACGGCCTGATGAAGGGCATATGTATTATATAAAGAGCCCGAAACGAACATGTGTCGTTGCCTTTAAGGACACAATGCTTATTTAAGGTTACAACCAAGTCAAGCCAGAATATAATTCTTACCAGCTCCATCAGCTTCAGCCTTTTGGATGTATTTTGATGTACCATTTATTGGAAATTAATTATGTGGAATCGAAGAACCTCTTTTAATGTTTTTTGCAATACATGTTAATAAAGTTTTTCTACAAAGTTTTTGATACTATAACAATTCAGTTCCTCGTTTTTTGAATTTAAGTCCTTTTCCATAAAGTAACCAAATGTTTATACAGGCAAAGTGGATTGCCTTTTAAAAGGACTGTGTTTTCGGATCCTTTACTTTTAAAAAAGGACTGTACCCTAATATATATATATATATATATATATATATATATATATATATATATATATATATATATATATATGCCGAGGGATGAGCAGCACAAACCGAATTTTATGCAATACTATGCAAAGCATGCACGCAGCACTGGAGGTCCCCAATCTCCATAAGAAATATATAAATACAGAGGGTGCTGCAGCACACAACAGGAAAATAGTGACAGGGGCTCTTGGTTACGCTTTAACGCGTTTAAGCTCACCAACTGCGCCAAAGTGTCCCCGATCTGGTGAGTCCTACTCTAACCAGGCAAAAATGCTAGTTTTTATCAGCGTTCTAGTGGGAACCATGCCAAAAGCCCAGGGGTCAGCTAAATGGGAGAAATGAAATTAAAAACACCTCACCTTCTACTAGCTACTAACTGAACTATGAGCACCGCTCATTTATTTGCTTAACTGTGCTAGAGGTGGGTGTGGTTATGCACGCTCACAGGGGAAAATAACATAAGCCAAGGGATGAGCAGCACAAACCAAATTTTATGCAATACTATGCAAAGCATGCACGCAGCACGGTTTGTGCTGCTCATCCTTTGGCTTATGTTATTTTCCCCTGTGAGCGTGCATAACCACACCCATCTCTAGCACAGTTAAGCATATAAATGAGCGGTGCTCATAGTTCAGTTAGTAGCTAGTAGAAGGTGAGGTGTTTTTAATTTAATTTCTCCCATTTAGCTGACCCCTGGGCTTTTGGCATGGTTCCCACTAGAACGCTGATAAAAACTAGCATTTTTGCCTGGTTAGAGTAGGACTCACCAGATCGGGGACACTTTGGCGCAGTTGGTGAGCTTAAACGCGTTAAAGCGTAACCAAGAGCCCCTGTCACTGTTTACCTGTTGTGTGCTGCAGCACCCTCTGTATTTATATATATATATATGTATATATATATATATATATATATATATATATATATATATATATATATATATATACACAGTTGTGGCAAACTGCAAACAGGACTTCTTATGCTTTCTGTTAACAATGCCTTTCTTCTTGCCACTCTTCCATAAAGGGCAACTTTGTACAGTGCATGACTAATAGTTGTCCTATCTCCCACCTGAGATGCAGATCTCTGTAGCTTGTCCAGAGTCACCATGGGCCTCTTGACTACATTTCTGATCAGCGCTCTCCTTGTTCGGCCTGTGAGTTTAGGTGGACGGCCTTGTCTTGGTAGGTTTACAGTTGTGCCATACTCCTTCCATTTCTGAATGATCGCTTGAACAGTGCTCCGTAGGATGTTTAAGGCTTTGGAAATCTTTTTGTAGCCTAAGCCTGCTTTAAATTTCTCAATAACTTTATCCCTGACCTGTCTGGTGTGTTCTTTGGACTTCACGAAGTTGTTGCTCCCAATATTCTCTTAGGCAACCTCTGAGGCCCTCACAGAGCCGCTGTATTTGTACTGACATTAGATTACACACAGGTGCACACTATTTAGTCATTAGCACTCATCAGGCAATGTCTATAGGCAACTGACTGCACTCAGATCAAAGGGAGCTGAATAATTATGCACACACCACTTTGCAGTTATTTATTTGTAAAAAATGTTTGGAATCATGTATGATTTTCGTTCCACTTCTCACGTGTACACCACTTTGTATTGGTCTTTCATGTGGAATTCCAATAAAATTGATTCATGTTTGAGCAGTAATGTGACAAAATGTGGAAAACTTCAAGGGGGCCGAATACTTTTGCAAGCCACTGTATATAACAAATTATACCAACCTATTTAACATTAAGACTAACATCTTCTTCATGTCCCCAACGAGGGAAAACAACCCACCCCCATCACCCCACTGCCCACGACAAATTATGTTTGTATTTATCTGAGGTGAATTGAATTGGTAGAGTTGAAGAAACAAAGGGAAGCCTGGTCTAAGGTGGATTTTGTGGACAATATAGTGGACTGAAAGGCAGTGCAAAGGTCTTTTATAATTGATTTTGATACTTGAATATGAATGTGATATTCTTACCTATGCAGCATGCCTACAGGTGGGAACAATAGCAGTAGCACCTCCTGCACTACCTCAGATTGATAAGTATTGCTGTTACATGTCTTTTATAGCATATCATGCCTCTTGTATTGGAAGATTTAAATTAAAGTTTGAAGCTTTTATTGAAGTTGGAGATGACGAAGTGGCTCCTGGATTTTCTTTTTCTCCTATTGAAATAAGGTTTATATGTAGTGTGGAGCGCGCCAATTTTTTCCTCTTTGAGTTGTCTGGTGTCTAGTGGCCCCCTCCCTCCTCTATACAGTTCCCTGGTGTCTAGTGGCCTCCCTCCCTCACCTATACAGTTACCTAGTGTCTACTGGATGCCTCCATCCCCTATACAACAGGTGACAAACTCCGGGCCTGGGGGGCCGGATCCATACCAGTGTTTAGGATGGACTGAGAAAGAGAGGAACGTGTTCTACCTGGTGGACCACACCTTTCCTGATCCAGACCCATCAATTCAATTGAACTGTGTCAAAAATGTGTGATGACCTCGGCCCTCGAAGGACCAGTTTGACATCCCTTCCCTACACAGTTCCCTGGTGTCTAGTGGCCCCCTCCCTCCCCTACACAGTTCCCTGGTGTCTAGTGCCCCCCCTCCCCTATACAGTTTGCTAGTGTCTAGTGGTCCCCTCCCTTACCCTTTACAGTTCCTTAGTGTTTAATGCCCCCCCCCATATAGTTCCCTGGTCCTCCTCTCTCCCATACACAGTCCCCTGGTGTTTATTGGTCCTCCCTCCCCATACAGTTCCCTTGTGTCTAGTGGCCCTCTTCCCTCCCCTATACAGTTCCCTGATGTCTAACGCCTCCTTCCTACCCTATACAGTTCCCCCCTCCCCTATACAATTTACTGGTGTCTAGTTGCCCCCTCCCCTATACAGTTTACTGGTGTCTAGTGGCCTGCCAGCTGATCTCTGGGGAATGTTGGTTTCTGAGAGTTCCAAAACCAGTGAAAATAATGCCTGGTCTCCCAGAATGCTCTGGGAGAAGAATTCTGCACTTAGGCTGTGATGTCACTGGAAGGGTGGGGCTACATACCAATATATATATATATATATACAGCAATATATAGATATAGGAAGTGTTTCTGATGCTGAAACCAGGATAATTACCATAAAAGCGTGTATCCTTAGACTGGCAGGAGTAGAGTTAGGTATTAACACCCATAGCTCTGGTTATGAGTTCAATTAAGACAACACAGGAGGGTACAAGTGATGCCCCTCATAACGCTGCATCTGCCAAGCAGCCACACAGGAAATGCTGACACTTATTTAGCAAAATCATATTTGGAATTATATTTCTGTTGAAAGACATAGGGCCTGAGCTAACTAACGCAGCTGTGTCCCCTTCTGTCCACTTTTCAGCATCTGTAGCATTGATGTGTACCTGAAAAGCGGACACAACTGCGTTAGTGGGCTCAGGCCCATAGCGTGTCTTCAATATACCGGTACAGCACAATGTTTTCACTGATGCCCGGTGTTCTGCCTTAGGTAAAGGGTTGCCCTCACAACACACCACACCACACAACACACACGCACACACACACATAGGGCTGCACGATTTTAGGGAAAAATCAAAACTGCGATTTTTCTCAGAAATTGCAATTTCGATTTTACCCCGATTTTTTTCTAAACAAGCTTTTGCACTGTAGGGCAGAGTGGGGGGGTGATGTTAAGACGATCTGGTGATCGTCTACTATCTGCAGCAGCTTTGTGCCAGCACTGCCCGGCCCGTTGTCTGTAGTACCTCATGTCTGTCTGGCCCCGCTGTGCGCTCTGTACAGCTCCGCCTACTGCTGCCGTCATTCCATCTGTAAATTGGTAAAGCTGTATGTGCCCGGCCGCTCGCTCAAGTGGATCCGCCCCCCCCGCTTATTAACACTCATACATATTCACTGCTTCTGGCCAATCCGCGCACAGCGGGGCCAGACAAGGTACAGACAGCGGACCGAAAAAACGAGGTTACTGACGATCAGAAGATCGTCTTGCCACGAACCGCGGTTTCGGTTTTAAACCGAGAAACCGTGCAGCCCTACACACACACACACCACACACACACACAGACACACCACACACACAGACACACACCACACACACAGACACACCACACACACACACACACACACACACACACACACACACACAAACACACACACACACAGACACGAACAGAGACACACACAGCCACACACACACACACACACACAACACACCACACACACACAGACACACCACACATACACAGAGACACACACACCACACAACACACACACACCACACACACACAGCCACACACACACACAGACACACACACAGACACACACACACACCACACCACACACACAGACACACACAGAGACACACACACCACACAACACACCACACACAGACACACACAGAGACACACACACACAGAGACACACACAGCCACACACACACACCACACAACACACCACACACACAGAGACACACACACCACACACACACACACACACATACACACACACACACACACACACAGAGACACACACACACACAGACACACACACACACACACACACACACACACACACACACACACACACACACACACACACACACACACACACACACACACACACACACACCACACAATACACACACACCTCTGACAGCATGGAGATCTTGAGATCTTTATTTTAGATGTATTTAAAGAGGAACATTAACCCAGGATTGAGCTTCATTCTAATCAGTAGCTGATACCCCCTTTCCCACGATACATTTTTACCTTTTCTCGGATAGATCATCTGGGGCTCTGTATGGCTGATATTGCGGTGAAACCCCTCCCACAGTATGATGTCAGAGCCATGGTCCTGACAGTTTGCTGTCTGTGAACCTCGCTGCATTGTGGGAAATAACAGCTTATTCCTACTGCCCTTTTTTCCAATCTCCCTCTGTGTATAGAATTCTCAGTAACGGACATTCTGTACATCACCTGACAGGACTAAAGATGTCCCACCAGTGATAAATTTCAGCGTGTAAATCAGGGAGAGGAAAGATTTTACAATGGGCAAACACTAACTAAATAATCTATAAATTAACATTCGTAAAGCATAAATAATTGTTTTCATTACGTTATTTTCACTACATTTTCTCCTTAACCCTCCTGGCGGTATGAAACATTCCGCCAGGAGGCAGCACAGCAGTTTTTTTTTGTTTTTGTTTTCTTAAATCATGTAGCGAGCCCAGGGCGGATAGCGGCGCAACGGATAGCGGCGATCGGGAACGGGGCGGCAGCGATCGGTGTGCTGGCGCAGCTAGCAAAGTGCTAGCTGCGTCCAGCAAAAAAAAAAAATTATGTAAATCGGCCCAGCAGGGCCTGGGCGGCACCCTCCGGCAGCTTACCCCGTGTCACACACGGGGTTACCGCCAAGGAGGTTAAAGGAACCCTGAACTTATATAAACAAGATGTTAACATCAAGGCTGCTCTGCATTAAAGTGGACCTGTAGAGAAAATAATGTAATTTAAAAAAAAAACTGCTTTTTTTTATTTTTTTTTAACAATATTTATTTATAAATGATTCAGTCAGTATTTGCCTATTGTAATCTTTCCTCTTCCTGATTTACATTCTGATATTTATCACAGGTGGTGACATGTTTAGTCCTGTCAGGTGATCACTGCAGAATGTTTGTTTACTGAGAATTCAAAGTCAGTGAAAAAAATGCCTGGTCTCCCAGAGTGCTCTGGGGTGGGGGGGGGATTCTGCAAAGCTAAATAGCTTAGGCTAAGCATCGCTGAGAGGGCGGGGAAACATACCAATATACAGCAATATATAGCTATAGGAAGTGAGTTTGATGCTGAAACTAGGAAAGCTACCATACAAGTGGGTATCATTAACCACTTCCCGACCGCCGTATTGACAATTGGCGGCCGGGAAGTGGACCCCGCAAGGACCGCCATATAGACAAACGGCGGCGGTCCTTGTAGGGGCATGGGCGGAGCGATCGCGTCATCCGTGACGCGATCCTCCGCCTCCGCCTGGCGCCGCTCACCCGCCGCAACATCCCGCCGGCCATACGGAAGCGCCGGCGGGATGTTAAATAGACGATCGCCGCATACAAAGTGTATAATACACTTTGTAATGTTTACAAAGTGTATTATACAGGCTGCCTCCTGCCCTGGTGGTCCCAGTGTCAGAGGGACCACCAGGGCAGGCTGCAGCCACCCTAGTCTGCACCCAAGCACACTGATTTCCCCCCCCCCCCTGCCCCAGATCGCCCACAGCACCCCTCAGACCCCCCCCTGCCCACCCCCCAGACCCCTGTTTGCACCCAATCACCCCCCTAATCACCCATCAATCACTCCCTATCACTATCTGTCAACGCTATTTTTTTTTTATCCCCCCCCTCCCCCCTGCCCCCTCCTGATCACCCCCCACCCCTCAGATTCTCCCCAGACCCCCCCCCCCCCCAGACCCCCCCTGTGTACTGTATGCATCTATCCCCCTGATCACCTGTCAATCACCCATCAATCACCCCCTGTCACTGCCACCCATCAATCAGCCCCTAACCTGCCCCTTGCGGGCAATCTGATCACCCACCCACACCAATAGATCGCCCGCAGATCCGACGTCAGATCACCTCCCAAGTGCAGTGTTTACATCTATTCTCTACCCTAAACACCCACTAATTACCCATCAATCACCCCCTATCACCACCTGTCACTGTTACCCATCAGATTAGACCCTAATCTGCCCCTTGCGGGCACCCAATCACCCGCCCACACGCTCAGATTGCCCTCAGACCCCCCCTTATCAATTCGCCAGCGCATTACTTACATCTGTTCTTCCCTGTAATAACCCACTGATCACCTGTCAATCACCTGTCAATCACCCATCAATCACCCCCTGTCACTGCCACCCATCAATCACCCCCTGTCACTGCCACCCATCAATCAGCTCCTAACCTGCCCCTTGCGGGCAATCTGATCACCCACCCACACCAATAGATCGCCCGCAGATCCGACGTCCGATCACCTCCCAAGTGCAGTGTTTACATCTATTCTCTACCCTAAACACCCACTAATTACCCATCAATCACCTCCTATCACCACCTGTCACTGTTACCCATCAGATCAGACCCTAATCTGCCTCTTGCGGGCACCCAATCACCCGCCTACACGCTCAGATTGCCCTTAGACCCCCCCTTATCAATTCGCCAGTGCAATATTTACATCTGTTCTCCCCTGTAATAACCCACTAATTACCTGTCAATCACCTGTCAATCACCTATCAATCACCCATCAATCACCCCCTGTCACTGCCACCCATCAATCACCCCCTGTCACTGCCACCCATCAATCAGCCCCTAACCTGCCCCTTGCGGGCAATCTGATCACCCACCCACACCAATAGATCGCCCACAGATCCGACGTCCGATCACCTCCCAAGTGCAGTGTTTACATCTATTCTCTACCCTAAACACCCACTAATTACCCATCTATCACCCCCTATCACCACCTGTCACTGTTACCCATCAGATCAGACCCTAATCTGCCCCTTGCGGGCACCCAATCACCCGCCTACACGCTCAGATTGCCCTTAGACCCCCCTAATCAATTTGCCAGTGCAATATTTACATCTGTTCTCCCCTGTAATAACCCACTGATTACCTGTCAATCACCTGTCAATCACCTATCAATCACCCATCAATCACCCCCTGTCACTGCCACCCATCAATCACCCCCTGTCACTGTCACCCATCAATCAGCCCCTAACCTGCCCCTTGCGGGCAATCTGATCACCCACCCACACCAATAGATCGCCCGCAGATCCGACGTCCGATCACCTCCCAAGTGCAGTGTTTACATCTGTTCTCCACCCTAAACACCCACTAATTACCTATCAATCACCCCCTGTCACTGCTACCTATCAGATTAGACCCCTATCTGCCCCTAGGGCACTCAATCACCCGCCCACACCCTCAGAACGCCCTCAGACCCCAGTCCTGATCACCTCGCCAGTGCATTGCTTGCATCTATTCCCCCCTCTAATCACACCTTGAGACACCCATCGATCACCTCCTGTCACCCCCTAGCACACCTACCCATCAGATCAGGCCCTAATTTGCCCCGTGTGGGCTCCTGATCACTCGGCCAAACCCTCAGATCCCCCTCAGACCCCCTTCCGATCACCTCCCCAGTGCATTGATTGCATCTATTTTCCCCTCTAACCACCCCCTGAGACACCCATCAATCACCTCTTGTCACCCCCCCCTAGCACTCCTATCCATCAGATCAGGCCCAATACAACCTGTCATCTAACAGGCCACCCTGCTTATGACCGGTTCCACAAAATTCGCCCCCTCATAGACCACCTGTCATCAAAATTTGCAGATGCTTATACCCCAGAACAGTCATTTTGAGACATTTGGTTTCCAGACTACTCACGGTTTTGGGCCCGTAAAATGCCAGGGCGGTATAGGAACCCCACAAGTGACCCCATTTTAGAAAAAAAGACACCCCAAGGTATTCTGTTAGGTGTATGACGAGTTCATAGAAGATTTTATTTTTTGTCAAAAGTTAGCGGAAATTGATTTTTATTGTTTTTTTTTTAACAAAGTGTCATTTTTCACTAACTTGTGACAAAAAATAAAATCTTCTATGAACTCGCCATACACCTAACGGAATACCTTGGGGTGTCTTCTTTCTAAAATGGGGTCACTTGTGGGGTTCCTATACTGCCCTGGCATTTTAGGGGCCCTAAACCGCGAGGAGTAGTCTAGAAAACAAATGCCTCAAAATGACCTGTGAATAGGACGTTGGGCCCCTTAGCGCACCTAGGCTGCAAAAAAGTGTCACACATGTGGTACCGCCGTACTCAGGAAAAGTAGTATAATGTGTTTTGGGGTGTATTTTTACACATACCCATGCTGGGTGGGAGAAATCTCTCTGTAAATGGACAATTGTGTGTGAAAAAAATCAAACAATTGTCATTTACAGAGATATTTCTCCCACCCAGCATGGGTATGTGTAAAAATACACCCCAAAACACATTATACTACTTCTCCTGAGTACGGCGGTACCACATGTGTGGCACTTTTTTACACCCTAAGTATGCTAAGGGGCCCAAAGTCCAATGAGTACCTTTAGGATTTCACAGGTCATTTTGCGACATTTGGTTTCAAGACTACTCCTCACGGTTTAGGGCCCCTAAAATGCCAGGGCAGTATAGGAACCCCACAAATGGCCCCATTCTAGAAAGAAGACGCCCAAAGGTATTCCGTTAGGAGTATGGCGAGTTCATAGAAGATTTTATTTTTTGTCACAAGTTAGCGGAAAATGACACTTTGTGAAAAAAAACAATTAAAATCAATTTCTGCTAACTTGTGACAAAAAAATAAAAACTTTTATGAACTCACCATAATCCTAACGGAATACCTTGGGGTGTCTTCTTTGTAAAATGGGGTCATTTGTGGGGTTCCTATACTTCCCTGGCATTTTAGGGGCCCTAAACCGTGAGGAGTAGTCTTGAAACAAAATGACCTGTGAAATCCTAAAGGTACTCATTGGACTTTGGGCCCTTTAGCGCAGTTAGGGTGCAAAAAAGTGCCACACGTGTGGTATCGCCGTACTCGGGAGAAGTAGTATAATGTGTTTTGGGGTGTATTTTTACACATACCCATGCTGGGTGGGAGAAATACCTCTGTAAATGACAATCTTTTGATTTTTTTACACACAATTGTCCATTTACAGAGTTATTTCTCCCACCCAGCATGGGTATGTGTAAAAATACACCCCAAAACACATTGTACTACTTCTCCCGAGTACGGCGATACCACGTGTGGCACTTTTTTGCACCCTAACTGCGCTAAGGGGCCCAAAGTCCAATGAGTACCTTTAGGATTTCACAGGTCATTTTGAGAAATTTTGTTTCAAGACTACTCCTCACGGTTTAGGGCCCCTAAAATGCCAGGACAGTATAGGAACCCCACAAATGACCCCATTTTAGAAAGAAGACACCCCAAGGTATTCTGTTAGTAGTACGGTGAGTTCATAGAAGATTTTATTTTTTGTCACAAGTTAGCGGAAATTGATTTTTATTGGTTTTTTTCACAAAGTGTCATTTTCCGCTAACTTGTGACAAAAAATAAAATCTTCTATGAACTCACCGTACTACTAACGGAATACCTTGGGGTGTCTTCTTTCTAAAATGGGGTCATTTGTGGGGTTCCTATACTGTCCTTGCATTTTAGGGGCCCTAAACCGTGAGGAGTAGTCTTGAAAACAAATGTCTGAAAATGACCTGTGAAATCCTAAAGGTACTCATTGGACTTTGGGCCCCTTAGCGCAGTTAGGGTGCAAAAAAGTGCCACACATCTGGTATCGCCGTACTCAGGAGAAGTAGTATAATGTGTTTTGGGGTGTATTTTTACACATACCCATGCTGAGTGGGAGAAAGATCTCTGTAAATGGACAATTGTGTGTAAAAAAAATTAAAAAATTGTCATTTACAGAGATATTTCTCCCACCCAGCATCGGTATGTGTAAAAATACACCCCAAAACACATTATACTACTTCTACTGAGTACGGCAATACCACATGTGTGGCACTTTTTTGCAGCCTAACTGCGCTAAGGGGCCCAAAGTCCAATGAGCACCTTTAGGCTTTACAGGGGTGCTTACAAATTAGCAACCCCCAAAATGTGAGGACAGTAAACACACCCCACAAATGACCCCATTTTGGAAAGTAGACACTTCAAGGTATTCAGAGAGGGGCATGGTGAGTCCGTGGCAGATTTCATTTTTTTTTGGTGCAAGTTAGAAGAAATGGAAACTTTTTTTTTTGTCACAAAGTGTCATTTTCCGCTTACTTGTGACAAAAAATAATATCTTCTATGAACTCACTATGCCTCTCAGTGAATACTTTGGGATGTCTTCTTTCCAAAATGGGGTCATTTGGGGGGTATTTATACTATCCTGGAATTCTAGCCCCTCATGAAACATGACAGGGGGTCAGAAAAGTCATAGATGCTTGAAAATGGGAAAATTCACTTTTTGCACCATAGTTTGTAAACGCTATAACTTTTACCCAAACCAATAAATATACACTGAATGGGTTTTTTTTAAATCAAAAACATGTTTGTCCACATTTTTCGCGCTGCATGTATACAGAAATTTTACTTTATTTGAAAAATGTCAGCACAGAAAGTAAAAAAAATCATTTTTTTGCCAAAATTCATGTCTTTTTTGATGAATATAATAAAAAGTAAAAATCGCAGGAGCAATCAAATAGCACCAAAAGAAAGCTTTATTAGTGACAAGAAAAGGAGCCAAAATTCATTTAGGTGGTAGGTTGTATGAGCGAGCAATAAACCGTGAAAGCTGCAGTGGTCTGAATGGAAAAAAAGTGGCCGGTCCTTAAAGAGAACCTGTACTGAGTAAAAATATTTAAAATAAACACATGAGGTAACTTCAAATGAACATTACATAGTTACCTTGCCATCAGTTCCTCTCAGAAGCTCACCATTTTCTTCTGACAATAATCCCTTCCAGTTCTGACAATATTTTGTCAGATCTGAAATATATCAGTTGCTGTCAGTAAAATATCAGTTGCTGTCAGTTATAGCTGAGGGGAAAACTGATGTGGCAGGTAATGTCCATGTGTCCCTATGGCTCAAGTGGGCGATGTTACAGTTTAACTGTGTCCTGACAAGAAAGCTGTTATGGGTAATGGCCATTTTCAAAATGGAGGACGGAAAATTCCCTTGATCACAGTGGACAAACCGGATGCAGGAAAGGAGAAAGACACTGAGGAGTAGACTACATGGAAGGTAAGTATGACTTGTGTATGCTTATTTTGACTTTTAATTTTCAGTTCAGGTTTTCTTTAACCTATTTTGGTTCCTGGGCGTAGTTTCTACGTCCAGGAACCATGCGCGCTACCACGCGCTCCCGCGGCCGATCGTGCGCGTGCACGCGCACTCATGGCCGCGGATTCGGTAGCCAAGGAATCAATGTATCGGGCTATGGAGCCCGATCACTGATTCCTCTCCCCCGCTGAAAAAGCGACAGCTTCTCTCGGAAGCTGGGCTTTTTCTGGCCGTCTCCTTCCCGATGCGTCACTCTAAGCGCGTGCTACGCTTAGAGTGACGTCATGTAAACAAACTCATGGCCGCCATCTTGTGGCCAAAAAGTAATACTACACCTGAAAAAAAAAAGAAAGAATTAACACACATTTACATTATAAATCTATTGTTTACCTCCCACCCGTCCCAAAAGTACCCAAATAAAATGTTTAGTATAAAAAAAAAAAAAACCATTACAATAAAAAACAAACAAACATGTAAATATTTACCTAAGGGTCTAAACTTTTTAAATATCAATGTAAAGATGAAATATTTCTATATTTTTTTTATTTTAAACTTGTAAATAGTGATAGATGCAAAATGGAAAAAATGCACCTTTATTTCCAAATAAAATATTGTCGCCATACATTGTGATAGGGACATAATTTTAACGGTGTAATAACCGGGACATATGGACAAATACAATACGCGAGTTTTAATTATGGAGGCATGTATTATTTTAAAACTATAATGGCTGAAAACTGAGAAATAATGAATTTTTCCATTTTTTTCTTATTCTTCCTGTTAAAATGCATTTACAGTAAAGTGGCTCTTAGCAAAATGTACCCCCCAAAGAAAGCCTAATTGGTGGCGGAAAAAACAAGATATAGATAAGTGCATTGTGATAAGTAGTGATAAAGTTATAGGCTAATGAATGGGAGGTGAACATTTCTCACGTGAAAAGGACGGAACCTGAATGGGTTAAGGGGGGTAAAGCCCACGGTCCTCAAGTGGTTAATCATTTACTGTATTCTACTATATGTCATTAAGGTGCGTCTTTACAGTTATATACCGGTAATATACCGGTACAGCAACATATTTTCACTTTGATGCCTGGGGTTCTGCCGTAAAAGTTTGCTTTAGCCATCCTCAATCTAACTTCATTTCGAGGCCATTCATATAGACGATCTTCTTTTTGAGGCCATTCATATTGGGAATCGCAAAACAATTTTTCCATGATTATATAGGAAAGCGATTTTGGAGAGATTGCGTTTTGCAATTCTTTAACAATGAGGGCAGGCGCACACATAACATAACATGAAAGGCTGGGTTTTAAGTCATGTGCAGATGTTTTTTGTGCGTTTTTGGGTGCGTTTGCGTTTTTTTTTACCGCAGATGCTTTTCTTTAAGCGGTTTGCGTGCGTTTGAATGCGTTTGTGGTTCATATATGCGTTTTGCATGCATTTTACAATTGCGTTTTATGCAAATACCTGGGAAGACAACAGGAAGCGGTAATACATCACAAAACAATTTTTTTACAAAGGCGCAAATAAAAACGCATGAAAAATACATACCATTGCATTTCCATTGACTTCCATTATGTGCGTTTTTGATGTGTTTTTGCATATTATGCAACAAAACCAGCATTTTTGAAAATGTACGTATAGAAAACGCATATCCGTTTTTTATATGAGTTTTTTCCTGCGGCCTGTAGACTTCCAATAACAGCACAAAGTGCAGCGTTTTCCGCATTGCTAGCATTTCTGCTAAGTGTGTTCCTAGCCTGAAACGCAATTTCTCTACAATTGCTAAACGCTGCACACGCCGCATTTGCGATTAATCGCTGGCAAGCAATACAGAGAGATCCCTGCCATACACTTTACAATAGGGCTTTTCAAAACAACAGCGATCACCAGCAATTGAAAGCAATGTGGAGATCGTGCCGGAAACACTCTGATGTGAATGGGCCCTTTAGGGCTAGTTTCCATTAAAACGCAGAGCTGCGCGTCACTCCCGGCAGGTGGGCAGGGCTTGCGTTCCCATTCATTATACTAAATGGGATCGCGGGCTGATGCGCCCTGAAATGCAGGCAACCATGCATGGCGATTTAGCGGTGAATCGCAGAGCATGAATGGAACCAGCAGGCAGTGCAGTCTGCTGTCTCTGCGATCGCATTTCCATAAGTACGCATGAAAGCGCGCTATATGGAAACGAGCCCTTTGGTGTACTTAAAGTGGACCTGAACTCATGCACAGGACAGAAGGAAACAGAGAAATCCACCCTTTATGTATTTAGAGAGTTTAGCCCAGGCATGGGCAAACTTGGCCCTCCAGCTGTTGAGGAACTACAAGTCCCACAAAGCATTGCAGGAGTCTGACAGCCACAGTCATGACTCAAAAAGGCAAATGCATTGTGGGATTTGTAGTTTCTTAACAGCTGGAGGGCCAAGTTTGCCCATGCCTGGTTTAGCCTGTCTAATTCAATTCAGTCAGCTGACTGCGATAGCAGAGAGCTAATTGATAAATACAGGATATTAACCCTATGTCTGCTTCCATGAAAGCAGGAAGTAGAAGCAATGGTGATTTATTGCAGGATTTCTATCAGCTGTAACAAAGAAAAGGTTATTATGCTGTTGCTTATCTTTTAGAGCAGAGAGGAAGTTCTGAGTTCAGGTCCGCTTTAAAGGGGCCTGAAGTTCTATTACCAAGTCGCTAACAGTAAGGCAGGGGAATGGAGTGGAGATGAATACCTTTAAAGCTGTGTAAATGGGTTGATACTTATCACGCAAACAATAAATGTTAATCCCAAAATTTGGGGGCGTTTTTCAATGGAGCATATGATCGGGGGGTGGGGTGGTTTCTGTTGTGAGTGTGGGTGGTTGGTCGGCAGTCCACCGGTAATGCATGGAGGGGGGTGAAACTAGCTGAGCAGTTGCACGATCAATTCAGATGCCGTCCATCATGCCTCCCCAATCAGTAATGATCTGGGGGGGACAGCAAATTTGTGTTGTCAGTGCAGGTGGTCGGTCAGAAGTCCACTAACCAGTAATGCATGGAGGTGAGTGAAACTAGCTGAGCAGCGCCACCATGGCTGGATTTAAAGCAAGGCCACAAAGGCCATGGCCTAGGGCACCAGGAAGCAAGGGGTGGGCAGCCGGCTAGCACCCTCAGTCAAATTGCCAAAAATGTAAATGGCAGTGATCCCAGACCCAGTCTGCAGCAGTGAAGGGCATTATTATAAGACGGCAAGAGAACAATTATAAGACGATGAGGGATGGGGGGGGGGGGGGGGGGGGGGGTTAGGAGCAGCATCCATCATGCCTCCGGGCTCATTATGCATTTCATTGCTTGCAGCACAGTGGCGTAGTGGTTAGCTCTCTCACCTTGCAGCAATGGGTCCCTGGTTCAAATCCCAGCCAGGACACTATCTGCATGGTGTTTGTATGTTCTCCCCCATATGGCGGTGCTGAGAAACAACAGAGCCACTCTGCGATCACCATTCTGTGTTAGGTGGTCGCAGAGAGGTTAATCTTGTGGTTAATATTAGTTTCTGTGGAAATAACATTCAAGTCATTACCTCCTCTTGGGATGCTTATATATCACACCTTCCAGGAATGCAACCACGCCGGTTACTGTATGCGGGAATTATAGGGAAGGTATATATATGTATACACAGACACTGTCTATAGACATCCAGATGCAGTATGTTCATTACTTACTATTTAAATAGGAAAAATGCATTTTAGCACGTTACAACGTATCTACAATTTTTCTTTGTCTTCCAGGGCCGATTTGTGGAAAGGCCACAAAGGCCTGGTCTTTAAGCAGCAGATGGCCAAGGGGCATCTGGCCATGGAAGAGGGATTGCTGCACATGGAAAACGAGGCTGCAAATGAAATATGGAAGCAGCAAATAAGGAGCAACATATGGACATAGAGAGCTGCTGCGCGGCTCAAGGGATCTGTATATACAGTAACTAAAGGGGTTGCTGTACATGGAGGTTAGACATGGAAGAGGGGGCTGCAAATGATTAGGAGGGGGTGGGGGGCTGCATATGGAAGGGGAGCTGCAAGAATGTTGGCCTAGGAGCAGGAAAACTATAAATCCAGCCTTGTTGTTCTATCCTATAAGTTCCTATACCTGTACTAATGTGGTCTGGATTACTGTAACCTTTTCTAGCTGCACTGTCTCAGTAATATATCTAATCTTCTTTTCTTTGTCAAGCTTTGTCGACCCAGCGAGGAATGGGCTGCCTCTGTTGTAATGAATACAAGTTATGCACGCCCCCTGCATGCTCTGGGGTCCATTCACTAAAGCGTGATAACTGCTATAACAGCAGTTATCATGTGATCTGCCGCGTGCAAAAGGTTACTCCGCGTGAAAAACGGAGCTGTGCGTGCGATCACGTGCGCTCTTCACGTGAAGCGCGCATGTGATCGTGCACAATTCTCCGCTTATCACGCGGAGTAACCTTTTGCGCTTGGCAGATCGCGTGATAACTGCTGTGATAGTAGTTATCACGCTTTAGTGAATTGACCCCTCTGTGTGCTTTGTTTACTCCTCACTCTTTGCTCTTATTTTCAGCTTGTCTGTGATGCAATTTGTGAGGCTGGAGGGATCTGCCTGTCACATGCTGAGAAACCGTGGGAATTCCAGACTGGAGTGCAGATAATTCACCATGTAATAAAAACTTGTAACATGATAAATATATATATATATATATATATATATATATATATATATATATATATACATCACTTCCTGGTTAGCGGACATGTTTTTTGTTTGTAAACACTGCCTAAAACTGGCGATTAAAAGCCAGGAACGTGTCGGGGAGCGGCGGAAACGGCAAAGAGGGATCCAGGAGATCACAGTGTCTTGATTGGTATGTTTTTTATTGTACAAATCGGACAGTACAGATTCTCTTTAAAGTGGTATAAATTCAAAATTAATTTTTGTTCCAAAACATTTACCAAAGCAAGAAAAAAACAAAACAATGTAAAACATAAAACGATGGATATTATGACACGTGAAGGCATATTTACACTTCACTGAAGAAGACATTGCAGGTTTGCAGGGCAAATTGTCAGATTGTCTCGTTATTAACTAACTGCTGTGCAAACAAAGTAGAGAACAATCTGCAGGAAAAATGCATTTTAACACTATCTACATTTTTTCTTTGTCTTCCCGCCCTGCTTAAAGTGAACCTGATGTGAAAATAAACTGATGAGATAAACAATTGTATTTATCCTCCTACTCCTAAAAATGACTTTTTTATATAACCCACGGTTTTATTTTATATTTAAATATTTACAAAGCAGATTAAATGTTCTGTTGTGTCTGCTCAGTAGCAGCCTAATAAGTGTCCCAGAGTTAGAAAAAGGTCAATAGTTCATGTATTTTATCTCCCTCTCTCCTCAGATGTTGTATTATGCCAGGAAAACCTTTATGGCAGTAATTAGTGTATCAGTGATGTTTACTATATTCCCAACAAGGTACCTACAGAAGCTGTCACATGCATGCCTAAATATTAACTCTTTCAGGAACCAACATAAAACAAGTAAAACAGTCTGGTTATTAATGTTTTTCACTGCACATACACGTTTATCTCATCATGTCACATGTTGCCTCGGGTACACTGTAAAGTGGTATAAAACTCATAATTTCATTTTTGTTCTAAAACATTAAACAAAGCAATAAAAAAAATAATATAAAACAAAAGATGTATATTGAAGGCGTATTTACACTCAACTGAAGCTAACTGATGACAGTGCCGATTTGCAGGACACATTTTTCAGATTGTCCTGTAATTAACTAATTGCTGTGCAAATAAAGTAGAGAACAAGCTCAACCTCCCCCCCCCCCCCCCCAACCTGGACACAGAACCTTTTCAGAATGTATTACTTAGCTTAGTGCAGCTCAAATCAATCTGATCATTTTGGTATGACAATGTTAATGTTAGCTTAAGGAAATATAGAATTATTAACCATTCCAGTAACCACAAAACCAATATTATTGTGTTTTCCTATGGGCCTATTTCCACTAAATCTGTACGGACAACAATGCCATTTCAATGGAGTAGTTTCCATTCAATGTGTTTTTTTGTAGTCGGTTCTGATGCAGAAAAAAGAACGGACAGCTTGGTGCAGATTTTTGCATACAGACTTAAAGTGAACCTGAGATGGTTCATTAGCGCTTATTTATAATTACCTGGGGCTTCCTCCAGCCCCATGAGCACCAGGCCTCCCTCACCATCCTCCTCGGCCCCTCCGACAATTTGCACCACATGTTATAGCCATTGTGCAAACAAAAAAAACAACCTTAGTATAGGTAGGTAGCAAGGTATAGGTGCCCCCAGTATAGGTAGCCAGGCATATTTGCCTCCCTAGTATAGTTAGCCAGGCATAGGTGCCACCCTAGCATAGGTAGCCAGGTATATGTGCTCCCAGTATAGGTAGAAAGCCATAGATTTCCCCCTGTATAGATAGCCAGGCATAGGTGCCTCCAGTATATGTAGCATGACATAGGTTCCTCCAGTCTAGGTAGCCAGGCACAGGTGCATCAAGTATAGGTAGCCAGGCATAGGTGCATTACGTATAGGTAGCCAGGCATAGGTTCATTAGGTATAGGTAGCTAGGCATAGGTGCATTAGGTATAGGTAGCCAGGCATAGTTGTATTAGGTATAGGTAGCCAGGCAGGCATAGGTGCATTAGGTATAGGTAGCTAGGCATAGGTCAATTAGGTATAGCTAGCCAGGCATAGGTGCATTAGGTATAGGTAGCCAGGAATAGGTGCATTAGGTATAGGTAGCCAGGCATAGGTGCATTAGGTATAGGTAGCCAGGTATAGGTGCATTAGGTATAGGTAGCCAGGTATAGGTGCATTAGGTATAGGTAGCCAGGCATAGTTGTATTAGGTATTAGGTAGCCAGGCAGGCGTAGGTCCATCAGGTATAGGTATCCAGGCATAGGTGCATCAGGTAAAGGTAGCCAAAAATAGGTGCTTCAAGTATAGGTAGCCAGACATCGGTGCATCAAGTATAGGTAGCAAGACATAGGTGAATCATAGGTGCATTAGGTATAGGTAGCCAGGCATAGGTGCATTAGGTATAGGTAGCCAGGCATAATTGCATTAGGTATAGGTAGCCAGGCATGGGTGTATTAGGTATAGGTAGCCAGGCATAGGAGCATTGGGTATAGGTAGCCAGGTATAGGTGAATCAGGTATAGGTAGAAAGGCATAGAAGCATTAGGTATAGGTAGCCAGGCATTGGTGTGTCATAGGTGCATTAGGTATAGGTAGCCAGGCATAGGTGCATTAGGTATAGGTAGCCAGGCATAGTTGCATTAGGTATAGGTATCCAGGCAGGCATAGGTGCATTAGGTATAGGTAGCCAGGCATAGGTGCATTAGGTATAGGTAGCCAGGCATAGGTGCATTAGGTAAAAGTAGCCAGGTATAGGTGCACAGGTATAGGTAGCCAGGCATAGATGCATTAGGTATAGGTAGCAAGACATAGGTGCATCATAGGTGCATTAGGTATAGGTAGCCATGCATAGGTGCATTAGGTATACGTAGCCAGGCATAGTTGCATTAGGTATAGGTATCCAGGCAGGCATAGGTGCATTAGGTATAGATAGCCAGGCATAGGTGCATTAGGTATAGGTAGCCAGGCATAGGTGCATTAGGTATAGGTAGCCAGGAATAGGCGCATTAGGTATAGGTATCCAGGCAGGCATAGGTGCATTAGGTATAGGTAGCCAGGCATAGGTGCATTAGGTGTAGGTAGCCAGGCATAGGTGCATTAGGTATAGATAGCCAGGCATAGGAGCATTAGGTATGGTTAGCCAGGCATAGTTGCATTAGGTATAGGTAGCCAGGCATAGGTGCATTAGGTATAGGTAGCCAGGCATTGGTTTATTGGGTATAGGTAGCCAGGCATAGGTGCATTGGGTATAGGTAGCCAGGCATAGGTGCATTGGGTATAGGTAGCAAGGCATAGGTGCATTAGGTATAGGTAGCCAGGCATAGTTGTATTAGGTATTAGGTAGCCAGGCAGGCGTAGGTCCATCAGGTATAGGTATCCAGGCATAGGTGCATCAGGTAAAGGTAGCCAAAAATAGGTGCTTCAAGTATAGGTAGCCAGACATCGGTGCATCAAGTATAGGTAGCAAGACATAGGTAAATCATAGGTGCATTAGGTATAGGTAGCCAGGCATAGGTGCATTAGGTATAGGTAGCCAGGCATAATTGCATTAGGTATAGGTAGCCAGGCATGGGTGTATTAGGTATAGGTAGCCAGGCATAGGAGCATTGGGTATAGGTAGCCAGGTATAGGTGCATCAGGTATAGGTAGAAAGGCATAGAAGCATTAGGTATAGGTAGCCAGGCATTGGTGTGTCATAGGTGCATTAGGTATAGGTAGCCAGGCATAGGTGCATTAGGTATAGGTAGCCAGGCATAGTTGCATTAGGTATAGGTATCCAGGCAGGCATAGGTGCATTAGGTATAGGTAGCCAGGTATAGGTGCACAGGTATAGGTAGCCAGGCATAGATGCATTAGGTATAGGTAGCAAGACATAGGTGCATCATAGGTGCATTAGGTATAGGTAGCCAGGCATAGGTGCATTAGGTATACGTAGCCAGGCATAGTTGCATTAGGTATAGGTATCCAGGCAGGCATAGGTGCATTAGGTATAGATAGCCAGGCATAGGTGCATTAGGTATAGGTAGCCAGGCATAGGTGCATTTGGTATAGGTAGCCAGGAATAGGCGCATTAGGTATAGGTATCCAGGCAGGCATAGGTGCATTAGGTATAGGTAGCCAGGCATAGGTGCATTAGGTGTAGGTAGCCAGGCATAGGTGCATTAGGTATAGATAGCCAGGCATAGGAGCATTAGGTATGGTTAGCCAGGCATAGTTGCATTAGGTATAGGTAGCCAGGCATAAGTGCATTAGGTATAGGTAGCCAGGCATAGGTGCATTAGGTATAGGTAGCCAGGCATTGGTTTATTGGGTATAGGTAGCCAGGCATAGGTGCATTGGGTATAGGTAGCCAGGCATAGGTGCATTGGGTATAGGTAGCAAGGCATAGGTGCATTAGGTATAGGTATCCAGGCATAGGTGCATTAGGTATAGGTAGCCAGGCATAGGTGCATTAGGTATAGGTAGCCAGGCATAGGAGCATTAGGTATGGTTAGCCAGGCATAGTTGCATTAGGTATAGGTAGCCAGGCATAAGTGCATTAGGTATAGGTAGCCAGGCATAGGTGCATTAGGTATAGGTAGCCAGGCATTGGTGTATTGGGTATAGGTAGCCAGGCATAGGTGCATTGGGTATAGGTAGCCAGGCATAGGTGCATTGGGTATAGGTAGCAAGGCATAGGTGCATTAGGTATAGGTATCCAGGCATAGGTGCATTAGGTATAGGTAGCCAGGCATAGGTGCATTAGGTATAGGTAGCCAGGTATAGGTGTATTAGGTATAGGTAGCCAGACATAGTTGTATTAGGTATAGGTAGACAGGCAGGCATAGGTCCATCAGGTATAGGTATCCAGGCATAGGTGCATCAGGTAAAGATAGCCAGACATAGGTGTTTCAAGAATAGGTAGCCAGACATCGGTGCATCAAGTATAGGTAGCAAGACATAGGTGCATCATACGTGCATTAGGTATAGGTAGCCAGGCATAGGTGCATTAGGTATAGGTAGCCAGGCATAGTTGTATTAGGTATAGGTAGCCAGGCATAGGTGCATTAGGTATAGGTAGCCAGGTATAGATGCATTAGGTATAGGTAGCCAGACATAGTTGTATTAGGTATAGGTGGCCAGGCAGGCATAGGTCCATCAGGTATAGGTATCCAGGCATAGGTGCATCAGGTAAAGATAGCCAGACATAGGTGCTTCAAGTATAGGTAGCAAGACATCGGTGCATCAAGTATAGGTAGCAAGCCATAGGTGCATCATACGTGCATTAGGTATAGGTAGCCAGGCATAGGTGCATTAGGTATAGGTAGCCAGGCATAGGTGCATTAGGTATAGGTAGCCAGGCATAGGTGCATTAGGTATATGTAGCCAGGCATAGGTGCATTCGGTATAGGTATCCAGGCAGGCATAGGTGCATTAGGTATAGATAGCCAGGCATAGGTGCATTAGGTATAGGTAGCCAGGCATAGTTGCATTAGGTATAGGTAGCCAGGAATAGGCGCATTAGGTATAGGTATCCAGGCAGGCATAGGTGCATTAGGTATAGGTAGCCAGGCATTGGTGTATTGGGTATAGGTAGCCAGGCATAGGTGCATTGGGTATAGGTAGCCAGGCATAGGTGCATTGGGTATAGGTAGCCAGGCATAGGTGCGTTAGGTATAGGTATCCAGGCATAGGTGCATTAGGTATAGGTAGCCAGGCATAGGTGCATTAGGTATAGGTAGCCAGGTATAGGTGCATTAGGTATAGGTAGACAGGCAGGCATAGGTCCATCAGGTATAGGTATCCAGGCATAGGTGCATCAGGTAAAGATAGCCAGACATAGGTGTTTCAAGAATAGGTAGCCAGACATCGGTGCATCAAGTATAGGTAGCAAGACATAGGTGCATCATACGTGCATTAGGTATAGGTAGCCAGGCATAGGTGCATTAGGTATAGGTAGCCAGGCATAGTTGTATTAGGTATAGGTAGCCAGGCATAGGTGCATTAGGTATAGGTAGCCAGGTATAGATGCATTAGGTATAGGTAGCCAGACATAGTTGTATTAGGTATAGGTGGCCAGGCAGGCATAGGTCCATCAGGTATAGGTATCCAGGCATAGGTGCATCAGGTAAAGATAGCCAGACATAGGTGCTTCAAGTATAGGTAGCCAGACATCGGTGCATCAAGTATAGGTAGCAAGCCATAGGTGCATCATACGTGCATTAGGTATAGGTAGCCAGGCATAGGTGCATTAGGTATAGGTAGCCAGGCATAGGTGCATTAGGTATAGGTAGCCAGGCATAGAAGCATTAGGTATAGGTAGCCAGGCATAGGAGCATTAGGTATAGGTAGCCAGGTATTGGTGCATTGGGTATAGGTAGCCAGGCATAGGTGCATTGGGTATAGGTAGCCAGGCATAGGTACATTGGGTATAGGTAGCCAGGCATAGGTGCATTAGGTATAGGTATCCAGGCATAGGTGCATTAGGTAAAGGTAACCAGGTATTGGTGCATTGGGTATAGGTAGCCAGGCATAGGTGCATTGGGTATAGGTAGCCAGGCATAGGTGCATTGGGTATAGGTAGCCAGGCATAGGTGCATTAGGTATAGGTATCCAGGTATAGGTGCATTAGGTATAGGTAGCCAGACATAGTTGTATTAGCTATAGGTAGCCAGGCAGGCATAGGTCCATCAGGTATAGGTATCCAAGCATAGGTGCATCAGGTAAAGGTAGCCAGGCATAGGTGCTTCAAGTATAGGTAGCCAGACATCAGTGCATCAAGTATAGGTAGCAAGACATAGGTGCATCATATGTGCATTAGGTATAGGTAGCCAGGCAGAGGTGCATTAGGTATAGGTAGCCAGGTATAGGTGCATTAGGTATAGGTAGCCAGGCATAGGTGCATTAGGTATAGGTAGCCAGTCAAAGGAGCATTAGGTATAGGTAGCCAGGCATAGGAGCATTAGGTATAGGTAGCCAGGTATAGGTGCATCAGGTATAGGTAGAAAGGCATAGGTGCATTAGGTATAGGTAGCAAGGCATAGATGCATCATTGGTGCATTAGGTAAAGGTAGCCAGGCACAGGTGCATTAGGTGTAGGTAGCCAGGCATAGTTGCATTAGGTATAGGTAGCCAGGCATAGGTGTATCTGGTACAGGTAGCCAGACATAGGTGCTTCAAGTATAGGTAGCCAGACATCGGTGCATCAAGTATAGGTAGCAAGGCATAGGTGCTTCATAGGTGCATTAGGTATAGGTGGCCAGGCATAGGTGCATTAGGTATAGGTAGCCAGGCATAGTTGCATTAGGTATAGGTAGCCAGGCATAGGTGCATTGGGTATAGGTAGCCAGGCATAGGAGCATTAGGTAAAGGTAGCCAGGCATAGGTGCATTAGGTATAGGTAGCCAGGCCTAGGTGCATTGGGTATAGGTAGCCAGGCATAGGTGCATTAGTTACAGGTAGCCAGGCATAGGTGCATTAGGTATAGGTAGCCAGGCATAGGTGCATTAGTTACAGGTAGCCAGGCATAGGTGCATTAGGTATAAGTAACCAGGCATAGGCGCATTAGGTATAGGTAGCCTGGCATAGGAGCATTAGGTATAGGTAGCCAGGTATAGGTGCATTAGGTATAGGTAGCCAGGTATAGGTGCATTAGGTATAGGTAGCCAGCAGCAGTGCACCACAACCATCTTGGCGCGGGGGGGGGGGGGGGGGGGGCGTGGCTAGTCATCACTGCTGGCCAGTGGTAGTGGGGGCTTGGCCGGCAGGCAGCTGCTTCCCTATGCATCAGTGATAGGCAGGGTGGGCAGCAGGCAGTGTGACTATTCAGGTCACTTCCGGTTTCTGCCTCCGCCCGCCGTCCCCATCGTGTGCAGTAGCCGGCAGCGTGGGCAGGGGCTGGGGGGTCACGTCCGGAGTCGTCGTGATCTCCAGGCAGGTGGTGGCAGGCCCGGCACATTCTTCAATTCCTGTTTCTGCCTGGCGCCACCCCAACACTTCCGCCGCCTGAAGAAGCAGCGTCACCCCGTGTCATGGGCAGGACGGCCCTGGACACAAGTGCTCCTGAGTCCCGAAGACAGAAATGTCCCAGAGGTCAGCACTGAAGCCAGGACAATGAAAGGGTACCGGGAAGGTTCTATGAGATCAAGAACCTGCCTTCGCCATAGGTGAGTATCTGACTTTTTTTTTCTTTTATCTTCAGATTTGCTTTAGACCCTAGGTTCTCAACATGTGGTACGCATACCCCAGGGGGTACTTCTGATGGTTCTAGGGAGTACTCGGGCTAGATATACTTAACCAAAAATTACAAATTTAAAGTTTTAGAAAATGATGAATCTTATTTAAACAACACCAAATTAGTATTTTAGCTAGTTAAAAGCAATAGTAAATGCTTGGAAAATGTTTAGAACCAATTGTACTACGATTAAATATATATTTGTCAAGTGAGACTTGTGATAATGTATACTATGCTAGGGGGTACTTGGTGAGTACAGGGTTTTAAAAGGGATACATACCAATAAAATGTTAAGAAACACTGCTTTAGACCATACATGTCAAATCTGCCTTGTGGTGCCATCAAATTTGGCTCTTAATTGGTTTCCCCACTTTGCATTATATTTGGCACTAGACATCTGGGAACTGTATAAGGGAGGGAGCTACTACACAACAGGGAACTGTATAGCGGAGGTTTGGGGGCCACTAGACACCTGTGAACTATATAGGGGAGGTAGAGAGGCCAATAGACACTAGGGAACTATATAGGGGAAAGGGGGGGGGGGGGGTGCAATTAACACCAAGGAACTGTATAAGGGACGGAGGCGGCCACTAAAAATTGAGGTTGCCCACCACTTGGTCCCAGTTTTCAATTTTGGCCCACTGTGTATTTGAGATTGACAACTCTGCTTTAGACTATAGATGGAATTTACAGTTCCATCCCACTTTGATTCTAACGAAAGGCCTTCATCACCCACCTCCACCCACCAAGAACAGTCACAAAATGCCCTGCGATCATCCTGACATCACCGTGGTCGCAAAATAATGTATGTAGTAACATTCCGTATGATCTACCGTCTAGGCCAGGGGTGGAGCGCCTTTAATGGTGGGTGGACAGCACTGTCAAGCAATTCAAGTGGTGAAAGACCAGTAAGCACTCCAATTGTTTTGGGGCTACGGACGACCCCTTTATCAAGACTGTTTTCTTCAGGAGGAGGCGAGGTGAAGCGCGACGTGATGACGTAGGGGGCGTGTCTTGGTGCCCCTCCCGGTCCATGAGTCTCGCCTGATGAAAGTATGCGCGCCAAGGAAGGGAGACTCCTAACCCTCTGCTAAATACGGGGGATGACGGGCCGTAGCAAGCGAAAGGCAACACAGGATAGCGTATTGGAGAGGCAAAAGACTCCACAACGCTCCGTAAAAGATCTGTTGATGAAGCCCCCAGGGGAAGCTACAAACGGGGACATGGCGGAGAAACACGCGCAATCAGCGGTACTTGCAACGCCGCCGCATACATCCTCCACAAAGAAGCAAGGGAGCCTGGAAGAGATCTGGAGGCACCTAAAGAATCTCCCAACTAAGCAAGACATGGCGGAACAGACGGAAAAAATACTTCAGGCGACCAAAGCAAAGATTGAAACACTCCGGGTGAATCTGCAAGAGGCGAATGATAAGATTGGACGTCTGGAAGCTGATATGAATGGGATGCAGACAAAAATACAGGAACTGACTATAGCCAAAGAACAGCAGGTGGCCTATAACAACGCAATACGATACCAACTAGAGGATACGCAGAACAGAGCCAGGCGCAATAACATAAGAGTGCGGGGCCTGTCAGAAGCAGTGAAGGCAGAGGACCTGATGCAGACGGCGACAACCATTTTCAATAAGGTGCTGGGTAGATCGACTGACCAACCGATTAAGATGGAAAGGTGTCACAGGGCGCTTAGACAGCTACCAAAACTGTCAGACCCACCGAGAGATATAATATGCCGCATACATCATTATCAAGAAAAAGAGGCCATAATGGAGGCGGCAAGAAGGCAGGAAAAGATTGATTATGAAGACAATGAGATCCAACTATTTCAGGACCTGACGATGAGCACACTACAGCAGAGAAGGGCCTTAAGACCGATCTTGCAAGCCATGAAGACGGAGGGGACGCCATACAGATGGGGATTCCCCTTTAGTCTGATTATCAGGAAGAATGAAAGGACTTTCGCTCTAAGATTCCCGTCCGACCTACCTGATTTTTTTCGCTTCTTGGGAATTGAACCGATTAAGGTCCCCGATTGGAACCCAGACTTGGACTTGGTCGAGGGTGGGCGGCGAAACCGCAAGTATTAATGAAGTATAATGAGACTGTTTTGGTTTTTGCCTGCCTAAACTTTTCTCCCTATCGGGAGTTTTTTTCTCTCTGTGGTTTTTTCTTTTTGTGTCACTTTTTGCAATAGTGGACTTTTTGGGACTTGGATGAGGCCCCCCTGGATGGCAGGGGGAAGGAAGCGAAAGGGTTAGGAACTGGTTGTGTATGGTTGGAGGGAGGGGGGAGGGGAGTGAGGTTTTTTTTTTTTTTTTTTTTGTGTTATATTTATTTTTATGTGGGGTGGGGGGGGATGGGTGGGAATATGTGTGGTAGAAGCTATATTACCGCTGATAGGCTGATACTAGATAAGATGAGGGAATAATGTTATAAAACGCAGCCAGGTTATGAACTAAGCGTGGTTGATCATGTGGATCCCCCCTTGGTGGTGCATCGCGGACTCGGAGGGGAGGGGGGTGAGGGGGATGAGAGGAGACGCGGTCCATCACAGGGGGGGGCTGAGCTGGTGGGGGTGGAGAGTAAGTAGGATATCTAAGGATTGAAGGGAGAGGATGAGAAAGTATGAAAAACATATGAGGTGCATGTTTGTTATTTTACTAACTGTCTGTTTATATGCGGCACTCCGATTTCAGCCGGGTGCAGGTGGGCTGCGGCCTGGTGGGCTCGGGGGTGATGTGATGTACGGGGGGTGGGATACAGTGGGAGTGTGCCCTGCCCCCCGTGCGCGACGGGGTCTACTGGGAGGATAGTACTGGGCGATCCGGGGATAGACATGGCGGGAAATAGGGATACATTTGGTGCAGCAGGACATATGGTGGTATTCAGCTCAGAAGAGACTAGAAACTCCCTAAGCCATGTTTCATGCAGAGTGGGGGCGTGGTGTATTAATATGGGCGATGGGAATTTAAGAGATGGAATAGGAATGAATAATGGGTGGAAGATGTTGTGGTACACTTATTATGTACTTGAGTTGGTGGCGGAGATAGGGGAGGACCCATTTTGCACGTATTTGGGATTATATAAACGGGGGAGGGGGATGTTGGATACAACACTTTGGAAGGGGGAGACCACCGGCAGTATAGAGAGTGATCTATAGGAAGAAATGGAGGAATAGTATTGAATTAAACAGTCACAGATTGTGTACTAGCACTGGTTTGGTTGATAAGATATAGGAAAGTTAAAGACTATAGGGCGAAGAAGTAAAATATATATAGGGGCTTAATATATACTTGGGGGGGGAGGGGATAGGAAACACTTAAATGAATACAGCGGAGAGAGAGAGACGGGAGGAATAAAGGAAGTTAGAGTATTGATAGTCTGAAGGTAACATGAGGCAATGGCACGATTATCACTTTGGGACCAGAAATAGGTAAAGTGAGGATAAGCGGGGGGTGTACTAGGATGAGGGATAGCAATTTGTCAGAATAAACACGAATGTACACTGGATATAAGAAATGTTAGGGGAAGTATAGGATATAGAATCACTAAAGTGAATAATAAGAACGATAAAAGACTTATTAAGAAGGGATGTGATAGAGAGAATATAATGATACACCTGTGGGGTGAATAATAAAGACTTGTATGGCGACCCCCACCGACATCGCTAGGTGTAGACTCAGGTGTGTGTGTGTGGGGGTGGGGGGGGAGGGGGGCGTTTGGGGGGGGAGAGCGGGAAGAGAAAAGGGGGAGGGGAAGGAAAATAAGTAGAGTACGATGTCGGCGGGATGACACCATATAAGTTTAACAATGTATGTGATGAATTAGTAGAGTTTATGACACTGAGTGATGGGTGAAAGAAACGGTTATGTAGTAAAATAATGTGGGTGACTGAGGTGGAAGAGATTGCGGACTTACCATAGAAATATTAAATAATAATAAAATACTTAGTAATAATAATGCACACATGCACCCACATTCTTGCATTGGGGAACAGTGCTAGGGGTTTTGTCCTGCTACCGCTGTGCACCGATCGACCACGACGACCCGACACCTTGCAGCAGGCCCGGCCGATGTATGCCCAGCCGATTTCGGCTTGAGGTTGGTTGCATTGCTGGTCGGGTATACACTTGGCTGCGCCAGTTTTTATCCGGTTGAGGTGGTCGGGTCGGGTGGTCGATCGGTTGCCAGGATATCTGATGTATGGCCACTTTAAATGGTTTTCCAAACTTCATCTCAAAGTTTGTCTGCTCTTTGTTGCAACTTTTTTAAAAGACAGTTAGGCCACAATGGGGTATCCAGCAAGTACTGGGGCATTTGTCTGTAAACAGGCCTGTGGCTGACAATTAGACTGTGTTTATCTAGGGGAAGGTACAGGACACACTAGTGATTGCACAGAGTGGATAGGCTGAGGGAGGCGAGGATAGCAGCGGCTCATACACATTCCAGTAACAACAAACTGAAAAATCACTACCAGGTCCAGTAGGGGGGCATCTACAACATAAGCAAAAAATAAGACAGAAATGTGAACTACAACAACCGCCTTTATTGTCCTGGCTATTCATATAACAACAGCATCTTTTTTTGTGGTGGACAAAGGGCACCCTGTGGTACAGGCATTCTCCTGTTTGCAAAAGATTCGAGTTGCAGACAGGCAAGGGTGCCTTCATACAGTGCTGTTTTTTTGTTACATATTTTTTGTTGTTGATAGGATTACTGTATTTATTGAGCTAATCTACCAGATGAGACTGGTTTGGTTCCCCCCCCCCCCCCCCGCTGTGTCTACCCGCTCGTTCCCCTGCCCCTTGGTGTGTTCCTATGTGTTCCTGTGTGGGGACTTGTCCCCTCCTCCCCGCCTCCTTTCCCTTCCCCCCCCCCCTTCCCCCCCCCCTTTTTTTTTTTGTTGTTGTTGTTTTGGTTTTTCCCTCTCCTTCCCCCCCCCTCTCTCTTTGGATTACTGAATAGATTTATTTCCTCCTTGGTGATAGGGCGGAGGACTGGACCGGGAGGTGGGCGAGCCCCCCTTAGTTAGGACGGAACTTCACCTTACAGGGTAGTGTTACCAATCTATAGGGGACACAAAGCGTGGACCCCAGAAGGGAATTTTTACCCAATAGGCCTCTAGGAAGGCCTTTGTGGATTAGCCCCACAAAAGAGGAAGATGAAAGGGTGGGAGAGTGTGATGAGTAAGAGAGAGGGTGCGAGGAATGTGGAAGGAGCGAATGAACAAAAGATTAGTTGGTATGGGTGGTTTTGGAGGCGGTGTGTGGGTGGATGTGGGAGGGGTCCGTGCGGTGGGGGGTGGGGAGGGAGGGTGGGAGATGGATGAACCATCTTAAGTGTTTGTCCCTGAATGCCCATGGCCTTAATGTCCCAGAGAAAAGGATAAGCCTTATGAGAGACCTGCATGAACAGCGAGTACAGGTTGCATTTATCCAGGAAACCCATTTTAGGGGACCATCACACCCTAAACTAACAAATTGGAGATTCCCTCAAGCTTTCTATAGCAGTGTGGGGGATGTAAAGAGGAAAGGGGTAGCAATTATTATATCAAAAGAGGTGGTTACTGAAAACCTTAACATATATCAAGACCCTAATGGTAGATTTCTACTAGTGAAAGGAATATTTAATTCACATAAATTCACATTGGGAGCTGTGTATGCACCTAATAGTAAACAAATTGGATTCCTAGAGCAGCTCATAAGTGTGCTGGAGGGATTTGCAGAGGGATCGGTGATATTGGGAGGGGACTTTAATTTTACATTGGACCCTCAGATAGATAATTCTACTGGAAGGGCTTTCCTCACATATAAGGCGATCAAGAAAGGAAAGGGCCTCTTACAGAGAAACCAACTTCTGGATATATGGCGCATACAACATCCCACTGTTAGGGATTATACCTATTACTCCCCTCCTCATGGGTCCTACTCCCGGATAGATATGTTTTTGGTGTCACACAATCTTCTGTCTATACCAATTAACACAAAAATCGGGGTGATAGCGAACTCGGATCACGCACCAATTTATATGGAGGTAGGGCTGGGAGACATCAGTCCAAAATCTTACAATTGGAGATTAAACACCTCCATTATTCAAAAAGAAGAAATAAAGAAAAAGATAGAGGAGAATATCCAGAGTTACTTTGAACTAAACGATACGGGAGAAGTCCCTCATATGACAGTATGGGAGGCGCATAAATGCGTTATTAGGGGGATACTCATACAGGAGGGGAGTGAGAGGAAAAAAGAGAGGGAAAAAGATAAAGCTGAGCTATTGGGTAATATAGCACGTCTAGAAAGACAACATAAGATCTCATTAGATAGAGATGTGCTGGGAGAACTCACAGCGGAGAGGGAGAAGTTGAGAAATCTCCTGACTATAAGAGCAAAATATATAGGGCAAAGGTGTAGAAGAATGTTCTATGAACATGGGAACAAAGGAGGGAGGCTACTAGCAAGAGCTTTGAGAACTCAACAAACCGCTAATTATGTCCCATATATATTGGATGCCACCTCTAAGAAGCATACGAGAAATGAATCATTAGCCCGAGTTTTTAGGGAATATTATGCCTCCCTATATGGACTTTCAGAAACTGAAACACAAAAGGGAAGGGAACATAGAATAGAGAAAATGCAGAATTATATAGCCTCTTCAGGTCTATCAAGTATAACAGCGGAAGAAAGGAATGAGCTGGACAGACCGATTACAGAGGAAGAAATAAAACAGGCAATAGCACAGACCCCTCTGGGGAAGTCACCTGGACCGGATGGTTTTGGGATTGAGTATTATAGGCAATTTGGCGAGACCCTGGGACCATATCTGGCGAGGGCATTGGGTACGCTGGCAGAGAGAGGGGGCAATAGGGGAAGATTGGGTAGAGATAGCCTGGAGTCCCATATCACAGTGATTCATAAAAAAAATAAGGATCCAGCAAATTGCACAAGCTATAGACCTATATCGCTGTTAAATGTTGACCTGAAGTTGTTTGCAAGAATCCTTGCTAGACGCCTATCCCAGGTTGTCCCTGGCCTGATACATTATGATCAGACAGGTTTTGTACCGGGAAGAGAGGCACGGGACAACACTATTAGGACTTTGATATTAATGAGATATGCGAGAGCCCGGTCCATTCCTGTCATGTGCCTCTCGACGGATGCCGAGAAGGCGTTTGACAGGGTGGACTGGGACTTTATCAAACTGGTCTTAGAACAGATTGGGCTGGGAGATAGGATGAGAGCGTATGTTATGGCTCTCTATTCATCCCCTGGAGCTAGGATTAGGATAAACGGAGTACTATCGGAACCCCTAGAAATAAAAAATGGGACAAGGCAGGGTTGCCCCCTCTCCCCGCTGATTTTCGCACTGACCTTAGAGCCCTTACTGAGGCATATCAGGGGAAATGTAGATATAACGGGGATAGAGATAGGAAGGGGGACCCATAAAGTCGCTGCTTATGCAGATGACCTTCTGTTTTTCCTTACCCGACCCAGGGTCGCGTTGCCTTGCCTGCTCGCAGAATTTAAGAAATATGGGCTGTTGTCCAACTTTAAAGTAAATTGGGATAAATGTGTGGCCTTAGGAGTAGAGATGAGTTTGGAAGATATAAACTCTATAAAAGAGAACTTTCCAATAAGATGGGTCTTAAAGACCCTGACTTATCTGGGGGTAAAAGTGGCAGCCGACTCCAGGGATATTATACAATCTAATTATAAAGAGATGGAGAAGGAAATAGACAAAGATTTAAAGAGATGGAATAAACCTGAATTTTCTTGGCTGGGGAGGGTGAGCATATTAAAAATGAACATCTTGCCGAGACTTTTATATCTGTTCCAGACCCTCCCAGTCGCAGTGCCATCGTCTTTTTTCCAAAATGTTAGAAGAAATTTCCTAAGGTTTATATGGAGGGCAAAACCTCCCAGAATAAGTTTTAAGTTACTGACGCAACCCAGACAGAGAGGAGGGTTAGCAGTACCAGACCCCCAACTATATTACGTGGCTTCCATTTTCAACAGGATTGTGGACTGGCATAGACCTATACAAAGCAAGAGGTGGGTCGACTTGGAGCAAGAGCTGGAAAATAGACCGTTAAGAAATATTCCTTGGATGGGGTTGAAATATAACCCCATCCACTCGGCAAATGAGTTGCTAGAGCACACACTAAAAATATTTTATAAACATTATAAGAAATTAGAGCCCGAGGCCTATCCCTCTCCATTACTATCGGTTCTGGATAACCCGGAGTTTGTCCCTGGGACGCAAAAAAATGCATACTGTAATTGGAGAGGACCAAAGGGACTGCAAGCACGTATGCTAATAAAGGGGGGAAGGTGGAAGACACTAGCCGAAATAGAAAGTTCCCTGCAGAAAGAAGGACTGGACTTCTGGAGTCTGGCACAATTCAGGTCATTCCTGAGTGCGAAAGGTACAAGGGAGAAACTATCCAGGAGAAACACTAAATTTGAGGATATTTGCGAAGGAGAGAAGGGATGGAAAGGAGTGATATCTCAGATCTACGAAATGTTAAATGGTCAGAATGACCACACACAAGTTATTCGAAATAAATGGCAGGTGGACCTACAAAGGGATCTGACAGACCTACAATGGAGAAAAGCATTAATATGGGCACACAAGACATCTATTTCAGCAAGAATACAGGAAATGGGTTTTAAAATATTAACAAGATGGTACTACACACCGGAGAAATTGGGTAAGATGTATCAGGGAGCCGATAGAAACTGTTGGAGATGTAGAAAAGATGTTGGCTCCTTGAGACATATATTCTGGGACTGTAGTGATATTAGACCCTTTTGGGAGGAAGTTAGGGAAATGATGAAGGAGATGACAGGGAGTGAGGTGCCAGATGACCCAGGTTTCTTCCTCCTCCACCTTAACAGTTGGAGTATTGGAAAATATAAGAAGTCTTTAGTACGACATCTAATAGACGGTGCCAGAACACTTATTGGGAGGCATTGGAAGTCGGTGAGTCCCCCTTCTGTGGTGGAGTGGCTTGGGGAGATCTCGCATATATATAGAATGGAGCAATTAACTCATTATTTACATGGAACAGAGGATTGCGGAGCGGAGATATGGAAAAATTGGGTTGGATTCATGGAAACAGAAAGGTATAGGCAGATTTTGGGAAGGGGAAATTAACATGACCGGGCCGGGGCTGGACGGGACAACCTGAATGAGGGGCCCTTGTGGGCCTTGTCTCTCTCCCATGCCCTCCCCCCCTATCTCCCCGCCCGTGGACTCCCTATGACATATGAATGAGCAGGATGGAAGGTATGAGTGAGGTGGGAATGGGGTAGGATGTATTAATTAAGACTGAAGATATTATAATGGATGATTAAATATAGAATGTATTTTGCACTTTTGGAGTTTATTGGGTTGCTGGGGGAGGGGGGGGGGGCGGGTGGAGGGGGGACTAAGTGAGATTATATACACTGCTACATGTTTAAATGTTTGTGATAAATTAATTTATTTGTTAAAATATGATATATATTTATGTGTAGAAGATATTTGAACCTTGGTGATTAAATGAAAATGATAAAGAATATTTAAAAAAAAAAAAAAGACTGTTTTCTTCACATGGGACAAATTTTAAGAGCCCACAAACCAGAGAGCTTGTGCCACTGGACATCTGTTACATAAAAAAAGATCAGAAACGTAACGCAAATCAAGTTTTTAATGGCAGGTCTCATGTTTGTCCTGGACTCTTTGTAGAACTTTCCACAGATGCTTCCCATGATGCACTGCGTTTTCTCCACAGTCTCTTGTCTGTCGGTGACTGCGTTCATTGAATATGTTCAGCGCTGCTCGTATAAATTTGCTTTGAAGTTAAGAGTTGCTAGGCAACAGGTGCAGTTAGTGTCTAAGAGGTCACTTACCAGCCTGGGTCTGCACAGCTGCTGCAGTTCATCATTCTGGACATCAAACTCCCTCAGGGACCTCAATCAAGATCTAAAGCAAGAAGATTGCAAAACACAAGATTCACCTTTTGTTCAAAGCTGGTACAAAATGTATTTCTGACGAATGAAGGAAAGAACAAGTGGATGTAAGTTATCGCCAGGGCCACTTAAATAACTCTCCGATGTGGCAAATAAAATATCATCTTAGTTATATCACTTTTTTGCAATTAAAGTGGAGCTGGACTCTTGCGCAGGACGGAAGGAATACATGGAGAAATGCACCCTGTATGTATTTACAGAGTTTAGTCTGTCTAATTTCCCCTCATCTGCGACTAAGCACAAGTTGTAATTTGATCTCTCATCTGTGTGCCACCGCAGAGAGCTAATTGGTAAACACAGGATGTTAAACCTATGTCTGCATCCATGAAAGCAGGACGTAGACACACTGCAGATTTATTTTAGGATTTGTATCAGCTGTAACAAAGAAATGTTTTTCTTTAAAGGTTACTATGCTGATGTGTATCTGATAGAGCAGAGAGGAAGTTCTGAGCTCAGGTCTGCTTTAACTGTAGCAATGTATAGTAGGATTACCAACTGTTACGTTAAATATCCAGGTTTCAGCATCAGAAACACTTTACAAAGCTATATATTGCTTGCATGTAACTCCGCCCTCTCAGTGATGCTTAGCCTAGGCTGTTTATTATGCAGAACCCCCTCCCTCCCCCGAGCATTCTGGGAGACCAGAGATCTTTTATTTTAATCAAATTCTTCAAAGAAATACAGAAGTCAACAACACGTTTTAATAGCATACAATAATAGCTACACAGAATTATCTTCAGTAAAAATTATTACAAGCTTCATGGACAAAGAGTCGCTTCACACTTGTTTTAAAAACGTATCTGTGGCTCCGATTTTTGGCCCGGATGAAAAACGGAGCCACGGATACCAATGTTAAAAATAGCAGCCGTCTTCACTAAAAGAAACGGATCCGTGTGCATTCAGAGGGATCCGTGCTGAAAACCTGAACGGACGTCCGGATTTGCAGGATTTTCATGGACACAGAGTGAAAATCAATGCAAAAACGGATCCCCCTCTACACAGACAGCTTTGGACAACGAAAAGGGTCAGTTCCCCGTGTCCCAGCACTGTCTGTGGGTGGGGAGGGGGCTGCCATGCTGGAGGGATTAGCAGCAAGGAGGGGGTGGGGGGATCCAGCGGGCAGCAGCAAGGTGCCCCTCCCTTCCTCACCTGGGTCGCCCGTCCGTCTCCCCCTCCTGCTAGTTTCTTTTAAAAATCTTTTTAAAGGAATACTGTAGGGGGGTCGGCGGAAAATGAGTTGAACTTACTCGGGGCTTCTAATGGTCCCCTGTAGACATTCTGTGCCCACGCAGCCAGTCACCGATGCTCTGGCTCCGCCTCCGGTTCACTTCTGGAATTTCCGACTTTAAAGTCTGAAAACCACTGCTCCTGTGTTGCCGTGTCCTCGCTCCCACTGATGTCACCAGGAGCGTACTGCATAGGCAAAGAGCATACTGGGCCTGCGCAGTACGCTCCTGGTGACATCAGCGGGAGCGAGGACACAGCAACGCAGGCGCAGTGGTTTTCAGACTTTAAAGTCGGAAATTCCAGAAGTGAACCGGGAAGTTAGAAGCTCCGGGTAAGTTCATCTCACTTTCCCCCGACCCTCTACAGTATTCCTTTAAATCAATGTATCAGCAAGCGGCAAGTAGAGAACTTACTTCCTTGCTTCCCACCAATCTCAATGCCGCTCAATTAAGTACAGAGGGCGGTATTGCAGGAAGCGACGCAGTGATCAGTGGAACGCAAGGAAGTAAGTTCCCCGCTCACCGCATGCTGATACATTGATTTAAAAATGATTTTTAAAAGAAACTAGCTGGGCTGGAGGGGGAGCGGGGAAAGGGGGAGCCACGTGGAGGGGAAGGGCCGACCCCCTCCCTGGCGCTGTGCCCGCTGCCCCCATGCAGTAAAAAGACAAAAAAAATAGAAAAACTGTGAGAGACATTTTTTTTTCTCGAAAAACAGATCTGTTTGATACGGATCGGATCTGGAGCTGGACAAGTGCGGACCTAGCTAAAAACTATTGGGTTTTTTTGTGGCTCATGCAATTATATACAAAAACTGTGTGAGAGAATGTTTCACATAGACTTTCACCTAGCTAGACTGCTCCAGGCAAATATCATTTAGTAAGGTAAACTTCTAGGTGTAATGAAATGCTTTTTCTTTATTTTTTTTTACTAAATGTTACACTAAAATTCAAATAAAAACAAAACAAAAGAAAAAAGATCTCAGGTCCTAAGGGGTCAGCGCACATCATCTATCAGCTGCTATCGGGCAATTTTGAGCTAAAGATGAATGCCAAGGTACCATAGACCTTTTCTACTGGCTTTAGAACTCTCAGTAAAAGAACATTCCACAGAGATCACCTGCCAGTACTACAGATGTTGCTGCCTGTAGTAAATTTCAGAAGTAAATCAGGGAGAGGAAAGGTTTTACATAGGGCAAACACTGACTACCACTAAATAATTTACAAATGACTCTTGTAAAAAAAAGGAAGCAATTTTATTCATTATGTTATTTTGACTAGAGTTCCTCTTTAAAGAGAATCTGTATTGTTAAAATCGCACAAAAGTAAACATACCAGTGCATTAGGGGACATCTCCTATTACCCTCTGTCACAATTTCGCCGCTCCCCGCCGCATTAAAAGTGGTTAAAAACCGTTTTAAAAAGTTTGTTTATAAACAAACAAAATGGCCACCAAAACAGGAAGTAGGTTGATGTACAGTATGTCCACACATAGAAAATACATCCATACACAAGCAGGCTGTATACACCCTTCCTTTTTAATCTCAAGAGATCATTTGTGTGTTTCTTTCCCCCTGCAGCTATCTTCCACTGAAGTGTCAGGCTGTTTCTTCCTGCAGAGTGCAGACAGCTCTGCCTGTATGTAATTCCTCAGTATGTGAAAGCCCAGCCAGCTCAGAGGAGGATTTATCCAGCTTGTAAAAGATAATAGAGCAGAGAGAAGCTGCACTAATCTAAACAACACACAGGCAGTGTGCAGAGAGGGGCCTGGAGGGGGGAGATGCATCACAGAACCACAACACTGAAGAACTTGGCAGCCTTCCAGACACAGGCCGACAAGTCTGACAAGAGAGAGATAAGTTGATTTATTACAGAGATGGTGATAGTAGAACATGCTGCAGTAAGCCAAAACACATTAGAATAGATTTTGGAACTTGTAGGATGGAAGAAAACCGGATGAAATTTTTGTTACGGAGTCTCTTTAAAATAAAATGTTTAGTGCTCTCATAAGTTTTTGTGAGCACCTTCTGCCCTTTATTTATTTCTTTTTAAACAATGCAGATTGCCTGGCTGTGCTGCTGATCCTCTGCCTCTAATGCGGGGAGCATACTAGGTAGTGCAGAAAACCATGTGATTTCTGCACTGAAACAAATAGATGGGCTAATCTGTGCTGGTGGTATAAACAAGAGTATTGGACCTCCACGATCACCTGCAGCTTTTCAGCCTGACTGTCAGGCAAACTTGAACAAGCATGAATGAGAAGAAAGAAAAAAAAGTGCTTTGATCATGTAGTATGCTACAAAAGGAGATTTATTCACGCAATAAAAATATTGCACTTACTAGAAGCGAAAGTAAAAACCTATCTCAAGGGTAGAACTCTTTGATGAACCTCTGGGTGGGTCCTGACACCATCACTTTGGCCAGTAATGATCGGTCCCAGCTGGAATAGGGAAAACAGGTTGCCACCCAGGTGAATCTCTGCCAATGACGTCACAACGCGTTTCGGCTTTCCAAGCCTTCGTCAGGCGACTCAGGAGGGGAGCACCACTATGCATATGACCCTCTCGGCGCACTCTGCCGCAGGGTCATATGAATGTCGTTTTCTGCATTGCGGTAGGATGCAATGGGGGCGGAGCGTTGCACTGCAAATGCAATGGCCCAGTGTAAAACCGGCCTAAAAGGAAATACTTTTTTTTAAAATAAAGTAGCTACAAAATGATTGCCCTTCGTGTCATTTTCCTGCTATCTTGTATGCAAACAATATGCCAAGTGACCCATAACGATCACACCCCATGAAAGACAAGAAGCATAAGCAGGCTGCTGTTGTGGCTGTTTATTCACTGTGAGGCTCTGCACTGTTCCTCTGTGTATCTGAGGCTTAAAAGCAGAACTAAAGTCAAATATAGAAATTAGATCAATATGTAGCAACACCACAGCGATGCCAAAAGCTTAAAGGTCCATCTCTTCCCCTCCTCCATCTAAGAGAAAAAAGAGCTCTCCTCCACTCAACAGAATTCCCCAAATGCACGTCGCCGGTGAGTTGGGCGCAGGGATAGCTGAATAACGGCTCTCCATGCTGCCGCTAAACTCCCCGGTAGTTTTAAATACTATTGCCCATCCGAGTAGCTAATTAGGGGTCCGGCAACCCAGAATTATCCTTACACCACACGCACAACATTAGATTGCTGCTATGGGGCGTCTGGTTTCGGTGCCCGGTGCTGAGCGGATGTTAACAACACTGTTCTCCCTAGAATTTTTTTTATCCAGCCGGGTGGCATGAAAAAGGCGCCAGGTGGGGTGAGTTGAGAGAATGCAGGGCCGGTACTTCTTTGTGCAATTTTGCCTAAAGCAAAGGAGGAGGTGAGCTGATGACAGCCGGGTGCTCACCAAAACTAGCCGGGTGGAGCACCCAGCTAAAAGCCTGGGGAGAACACTGAACAATATGTCTGCTTCTATGAAAGCAGGAAAAAGACACACTGCAGATTTTTTGCTGGATTTGTATCAACTGTTACAAAGAAATGTTTTTTCTTTAAAGGCTGTTATGCTGTTGCTTATCTTTTAGAGCAGAGAGCAAGTTATGAGTTCCGGTCCACGTTAAAGAGGAACTTTAACCCAGGTTTGATCTTTATCCCAATCAGTAGCTGATACCCCCTTTCCCCCAAGACATCTTTACCTTTTCTTGAATAGATTATCGGGGGGAAAGGGGGGGGGAGGGTCTGTGTAGCTGATATTGTGGAGAAAACCCTCCCACAGTGTGATGTCATGACCAAGGTCCTAACAGTGATGGCTGGATAGTGTACTGGTTAAGGGCTCTGCCTTTGACATGGGAGACCAGGGTTCGAATCCTGGCTAGGTCAAGTACCTATTCAGTAAGGAGTTCAAGGCAAGACTCCCTAACACTGCAGGGTGGCCTCTTGAGCGCGTCCCAGTGGCTGCAGCTCTTGAGCGCTTTGAGTCCAACAGGAGAAAAGCGCTATACAAATGTTCAGATTATTATTATCAACAGTTTCCTGTCTGTGAATTGTGGGAAATAACGGCTTTTTCCAACTGCCAAGCAAGCAATATCTACCTCTGTGCATAGAACTCTCAGTAACGAACATTCCGTACAGATCACCTGCTAGTAGTAAAGATGTCACCACCAGTGATACATTTCAGAATGTATATAGGGGAAGGCAAAGATTTTACGTTGTGCAACCACAGACTAAATAATCTAGTAATGAATATTGTAAAAAATAAGCAATTTTATTAATTAGGTAGTCTTTAACTACAGTTGCTCTTTATAGTGGCCACACACGTCACAATTTTTCTGTTCGGTTTTACCACGATTCAATGAAAACAATCAGTTGTACAGAAGAATTGAAACTTTTTTTGTTTATTTGACTGAGAAATCTTATACAATTTCCTGTTTATCTCGATTTTTTAAGATTGGATATGTTCGAAAATTCACATCAACTTTACCAAGAATTGTATGGTGTGTCATTGACTGTCAATTTGTATATAACTATTCAGTACATAACAAATATATATAAATAATATACCGGTATATGAAAATGGATTAAGGTAGAATTATAATAAAATGTATCTGTAATGTACTTGGTTTATTTATTTACTAAACAGAAATCAATGAGTATTTGCAGTAACATAAAAGTATGTTAAGGTGGCCACACATATAGAGATTTGGCGGCTGATCGACCATCCGTTTAGATAATTATTGGATCAGATAAGAATTGGTGATGCCACAAGCATGCTCAAACCCCGATTCAACCTGTTTTGGCTAGAAATTGGTTAAATGGATCGATCAGACATGCTAGAAATTCTCAGGTCGACATGGTTGATCAGGGGCACGGTGGTAACAGCGTGCAATATTGCGAGCGACAAACATGACGGAACCCTTGGCCACTGTCCCTCCAAATGTTATATGTAATGGGGGTGGCGTCACAAGGCCAATTACGGAAAGATTTCACGCTGAAATTGATAGGGAATCAGCCTGCGATGTATGGGCAGCCAACAGATCTCTCTCTGATTAGATTCGGTTAGAGAGAGATCTATCTCTAGGTTGAATCTGCCCGTACGTCGGTACTTTTAACTACTAATTTGGTGCTCAGTGGTAATTGCAATGCTAAACAGAGAATGATAGTGGCATAGCTACAGACCTTGTGGCCACGATGCGGAACTTGGACCTGCCCCTCTCCAATAAATAATGTGCCCCCCACCATGGTAGCCAGATGTGCCCCACTCCCTCACCCCTATCCCTCGTATGGTAGCCAGGTATAGGTGGCTCCAGTATAGGTAGCCAGGTATAAATGCCCCTAGCATGGATAGCCAAGAATAGGTGGCCCAGTATAGGTAGCCAGCAATAGGTGCTCAATTAGGTAGCCAGGAATAGGTCTCCCAGTATAGGTAGCCAGAAATATGTGCTCAGTATAGGTAGCCAGGAATATGTGCCCCCAGTATAGGTAGCCAGGAATAGGTGCTCTGTATAGGTGCCAGGTACATGTGCTCAATATAGGTAGCCAGGAATAGGTGCTCTGTATAGGTGCCAGGAACAGGTGCTCAGTATAGGTAGCCAGAAATATGTGCTCAGTATAGGTAGTCAGAAATATGTGCTCAGTATAGGTAGCCAGGAATAGATGCTCCAGTACAGGTATCCAGGAAAAGGCGCTCAGTATAGGTAGCCAGGAATAGGTGCTCAGTATAGGTAGTAGTCAGGAATATGTGCCCCCAGTATAGGTAGCCAGGAATACCTATGTATAGGTGCCAGGAACAGGTTCTCAGTATAGGTAGCCAGGAATGGGTGCTCTGTATAGGTGCCAGGAACAGGTGCTCAGTATAGGTAGCCAGAAATATGTGCTCAGTATAGGTAGCCAGGAATAGGTTCTCAGTATAGGTAGCCAGGAATAGGTTCTCAGTATAGGTAGCCAGGAATAGGTGCTCCAGTACAGATATCCAGGAAAAGGCGCTCAGTATAGGTAGCCAGGAATAGGTGCTCAGTATAGGTAGTCAGGAATATGTGCCCCCAGTATAGGTAGCCAGGAAAAGGTGCTCTGTATAGATGCCAGGAACAGGTGCTCAGTATAGGTAGCCAGGAATAGTTGCTCAATATAGGTAGCCAGGAATATGTGCTCCTATATAGGTAGTATAGGTAGTAGGGCGGGGGGAGGGACGCAGTGGCAGGTGAACGAGCAGTGGCTGAGGAGGAGGTAAATCAGTTACATCGAACCCTGGGATCCATGCGCTGCATGTACTTACCTCTCCCTCTTCTTGTGTTCCATAAAACAGTAACAGCGCCCCCTAGGGGATTCTGTTACTGTGAGATAAAACGCAAGACCAGGAAGAAGTAAGTATATGCAGCCCGTGGATCCCGGCGATGTGAGTATTTGATGACCTCCTCAGCCGCTGCTCATTCACCTGCCCCTGTGCACTCTCATGCAGCACGTGTGGAGGACGAGTGGGACCTTCAGGGGCCCCAGGCCTGGTCGCAAATGCGACCGTGGCCCCTATGCCCGTGGAGAATGATGATCACATAAGATACTGATAGATGTACAGATATGTAAAATGGTAAAAATGTCACAGTGTAGTCCTATTAAAAATCAAAAAAATCAAAAGTTAAGTGAATTTTTTTTTCCAGTCTAAAAAAAAGTTTTCACCGTGTATGATCGTTTCCCCTAAAATTGCAGCAATCTTCAACACACGTGTTTGGTACCTTAAACAAGTTATTCAAAACCTTCAACCAAAACCTTCAATCAAACAAAAAAATTAGATCGTATTGGTTGGATCAAAACAATATAAAAAAAATGCAATGTGTGTGGCCACTTTTAGGCCTGTTTTACACCTGGCCATAGTATTGCGGTGCGATGCTCTGCCACCATCACATTGCACTGCCAAAAACGTCATTCATATGACCCCATAAAGAGTCTAGCGACAGGATGATATGCGAATGCCACCGCCGCCTCGTACGCCTTCCCCTCCCCCCCCCCCCTTGCCACGTGATGTACTCCCTGCTGGACAGGAAGTACGTCACTGGGCTTCTCGGCTTTACCAAAGTAATCACATTGTTAAGCGCATGTGTTCGGCTGCCAAAATAAATGTTCTGCGTCACCCACTGAGTTACATGCATTTCGCCTCCGCTGTGTCACCATGGTAATGCAATGTTGACATTGCGGCGGGTCGGCGGCCCATTGGGCACCTCCAGTCCAACGGGACGTCTTAATTGTGCTAGGAACCATTGCCTTGTATTGTTGTTGCGTTACCCTGCGGCAAAACAGGGTAATGCAACGCACACTTGCCTGAATGTAAACTCATAAAGTCACAGATCAGTGTTTTACCAGCATTTATAAACCAAGGTGGAACCAGTAATGGAAGTATATTGCTTCACCAATCAGGGGCCCTTCACAGTGGGACGTTGCGGCGATTTACTGCACTGCTAATGCTGGGTGAAAGTCTATGGGGAAGATCACATTACCTGCGTAGCGTTATGGTGCGCTGGAATTTCTCAATCTGACGCGTGTCCATAATTACGTTACCATGCGTATCTGTGTCACCTTGCCTCGAACTGGAAGTCATGTTAGTCTATGGCGACGTGGGGATTTTAAAAAAGTTGGCGGTGCGACGATGTTATGGCGTGTATGTGCGGACACATATTTTTACAATAGGCTTCCGTGCACTTCCGCATACCCGAAGCAGGAAGTGACCGCAAGCGCGTCACTTCCTGCTTGGCCAGATGCCAGATAAGGAATATCGAGAAGTAATGTGGTATTCCTTGAAGGCTTGTTTTTGGGTTGCGTTGGGCACGACGCACCGCATCGCAAACGCCAGTTTACAATGTGAAACCGGCCTCAGGGGCTCATATTCCACACTTTTAAACAGAAACACATAGACACTTTAAAATTACCCCATTCTGTCAATGAGTTAGGGAACATGTCTGTTGCAGTGTCTGTACATTCCTGAACGTCTCCCATTTCAGTAATGTGCAATTGGGTAATGGAAAGGAATGAGCTGAAGAAATTTGCAGATTCAGTATCACAGTGTTTTCATGAAAATAAGCTTCAGTTTCACAACGTGATGTCTTTTCGTGAAATTGCACTTTTTCTGTAGAAACTGACCACTTCCTGTTACAGGGTGGCTGAGTTGACGTGTTGCACAGTGAGATATAAATGGGTATGTGTAGTACCAGTCCTGCCTGTGTTCTCTTTCTCCCCCCCACCCCCTGGGAGGGTAAATACTCCAGTGCTGTAAATCACAGCCTCTTTGCAGTCACATAACATGACGCTGGGTCACAGAGAACGGGCGCCAGCGAGGATAAAAATGAAAGGACGCAGCCTGGAGGGAGTGTGCCAGCCAGACAAGCAAGTTAGTTTTTCTGCTAGTATTCTGCACCAGGGGGCACCATTAGCCTGGGAGAACATGGGAATATACGTATTGGTACGCCGAAAGAGAAAGTGTGCCCCCTGCCTGTTGCCTCGCACCATCTTTTAAGGCGATAGTTATTCACTAAACTGGGTTCATTAGAATAACATGTGTAAGACTTTACACATGTTATTCTACTTAACGCAGTTTAGTGAATATACCCCTAAGTATATGTAAACACCAGAATACATGAGGGAAACTTAAAAAAAGTTTGACTTACCTGGGGTTTTTTCCAGCCCCTAGAAGTCTTTAAGTCCCTCGGCACTCGGGCCGTTTGCTGGGCAGTGTGGGCGGGGTGACCACCCTGAGCGCAGACCAGCAAGTAGAGGAAGGGGGGTGCAGGCAGAAGGACATAACTGCTAGGGAGCTGGTGATGCACAATGCAGCTGAATGGAAGAAGAACACCAGCGCGATCACCTTCCTTGACTCCTCCTAGGCTGCCTGCATTAGATGTCAAGTTATCATCACATCACCACCGCGTGTTGACACCTGATGTCCTTTAGCGGTACTGCAGGCTGTCAGTGCTTGGCGTCCATGGAGGAGTCGGCTTGCCGGGGTTCTATTCGCCTGTGTGTTCTCCTGGTCCCTGCTTCCTCCTGGATGAGCGGCTGGTCACTAGTAAGTAGGCAGATCTACTTGTGACCTGTGGCTGTGTGATTGTCCATAAAAAGTACACCCTCGCCCTGGGTGAAATTTAGCCTAGAAATTGCCCTGCTCGGCACAGCTGCGCAGTCATTCACTCGTTAGCAGTTCCCTCCATAATGGTCAGCAACCCGCAGGGCCGGCCCTAGGTTTCACAGCGCCCTGAGCGAAAACCTGATTTTGGTGCCCCCCCCTTCATTCTTTTCGCACATGCGCACACACACACACATACACAGACAGGCCCATATGCAAGTCACCTTCTCTCCTGAGTTATCTCCCAGGACAGTGGTTCCCAACCTTTTTTAAATCGTGACACAACACATCAAATGCTCAGATCTCTGTGACACATCACATATGCATAATAGAAAAATACTAATAACCACAAAATGGATGGAAAGAGTGCATTATCCTGAATATACTTGAAAATGAAGGCCAGAAACTTTCAGGAATATTAATAAAAACGCTCAGTGGGACAGTTAGCGCCCCCCCCCCCCCCCCCCTTGGTAGCCCATGCAGAATATGTTTGAAGGGTACCAGAGCACAAATGGGGAGCTTGAGGGGGATTGGGTAAGCTTTTGGATTCCCCCAGGCTTCCCTCTACTGATGGCCTCAGGTACACTGTACACTACTTCAACAAGCACCCTAGTATAACTCCATCCGAGGGAAGGACCCGACTGTAGCCATTTTGTTGGAGAACAGGCAAATGCTCAGCTCAGCTATATTAATATGCTTATGCTATATTTTGTGGAACAAGTCATATACTGGCCTATCGCTTTCTTGCTGGTGGTTACTGTATCACTATCAAATGTTTAACAGGGAGGGCGTGGCCGTCACTCATTACTGGAGGGGGCGTGGTCAAAGTATGTCACCTGATCCAGCGGATGTCAGCGACGTGCGCAGGCTCAGAGGGAGTGACGTCATCATGAAGCTTGTAGACGGAAGTATGTCCTGGAAGAGGAGCCGGTAACGGGGCCGGTGACGTCAAGACCGGCTCTGTGGGAGCATGTCCGTTAGACACGGTAATCCCTGTCCGCTGTAGTTCCGTGCAGGCTTAGAGGAAGGGAATGTGCTGGTGGGGCAGAAGTCCTGAGACAGCACTGTCCATATACGATAGAGACTACTGTCACCTAGTGCTACTACAGGGTGGTGATGTACGCCAGTGCTGGGACACTACAGTGGGACATGTATGCCAGTGCTAGGACACTACAGTGGGACATGTATGCCAGTGCTAGGACACTACAGGGGAACACATATGCCAGTGCTTGGACACTACAGGGGGACACGTATGCCAGTGCTGGCACACTACAGGGGGACACGTATGCCAGTGCTGGGACACTACAGTGGGACATGTGTGCCGGTGTTCTTGTCGGGTATGCTAAAATGTTGGAACACCGGTGCTTGGACACTACAGTGGGACATGTATGCTGGTGCTGGGACACTACAGCGGGACATGTATGCCAGTGCTGGGACACTACAGGGTGATACATGCCAGTGCTGGGACACATATGCCAGTGCTGGCACACTACAGGGGGACACATATGCCAGTGCTGGGACACTACAGGGGGACACATATGCCAGTGCTGGGACACTACAGGGGGACACGTATGCCAGTGCTGGGACACTACAGGGGGACATGTATGCCGGTGCTGGGACACTACAGTGGGACACGTATGCCGGTGCTGAGACATTACAGTGGGACATGTATGCTGGTGCTGGGACACTACAGTGGGACATGTATGCCGGTGCTGGGACACTACAGTGGGACATGTATGCCGGTGCTGGGACACTACAGGGCGATACATGCCAGTGCTGGGACACTACAGGGGGACACGTATGCCAGTGCTGGGACACTACAGGGGGACACGTATGCCGGTGCTGGGACACTACAGTGGGACATGTATGCCGGTGCTGGGACACTACAGGGTGACATATGCCAGTGCTGGGACACTACAGGGTGACACGTATGCCAGTGCTGGGACACTACAGGGTGACACGTATGCCGATGCTGGGACACTACAGGGGGACACGTATGCCGGTGCTGGGACACTACAGGGGGACACGTATGCCGGTGCTGGGACACTACAGGGGGACACGTATGCCGGTGCTGGGACACTACAGGGGGACACGTATGCCAGTGCTGGGACACTACAGGGGGACACGTATGCCAGTGCTGGGACACTACAGGGTGACACATATGCTGGTGCTGGGACACTACAGGGTGACACATATGCCGGTGCTGGGACACTACAGGGTGACACATATGCCAGTGCTGGGACACTACAGGGGGACACGTATGCCAGTGCTGGGACACTACAGGGGGACACGTATGCCGGTGCTGGGACACTGCAGTTTGACACGTATGCCGGTGCTGGGACACTACAGGGTGACATATGCCGGTGCTGGGACACATATGCCGGTGCTGGGACACTACAGGGGGACACATATGCCGGTGCTGGGACACTACAGGGGGACACGTATGCCAGTGCTGGGACACTGCAGGTTGACACGTATGCCGGTGCTGGGACACTGCAGGTTGACACGTATGCCGATGCTGGGACACTGCAGGTTGACACGTATGCCAGTGCTGGGACACTGCAGGTTGACACGTATGCCGGTGCTGGGACACTGCAGGTTGACACGTATGCCGATGCTGGGACACTGCAGGTTGACACGTATGCCGGTGCTGGGACACTGCAGGGGGACACGTATGCCGGTGCTGGGACGCTACAGGGGGACACGTATGCCGGTGCTGGGACGCTACAGGGGGACACGTATGCCGGTGCTGGGACGCCACAGGGGGACACGTATGCTGGTGCTGGGACGCTGCAGGGGGACACGTATGCCGGTGCTGGGACGCTACAGGGGGACACGTATGCCGGTGCTGGGACGCTACAGGGGGACACGTATGCCGGTACTGGGACGCTACAGGGTGACATGTATGCCGGTGCTGGGACACTACAGGGGGACATGTATGCTGGTGCTGGTATGCACGTGAGTCCAGCTGAGCAACCTGACATCCATACATAAATTTCATTTTGGATTATAGTACATTACTAAAAGTGTTCTAATTCCATTAGAGCTGTAATGTGTGTTTATTTGGGTGTGCACATCTGTAATTGTCCGCTCTAGAACCAGTTCCACCCACTTGGCTCATGAAATGAATTAATGACATGAAAGCTATCTTATTGAATATCCATACTGCCAGGTGACACATATACCAGCTGCAGGAACACCACAAGGTGACATACAGTGGGATGTGAAAGTTTGGGCAACCTTGTTAATCATCATGATTTTCCTGTATAAATCGTTGGTTGTTATGATAAAAAAATGTCAGTTAAATATATCATATAGGAGACACACAGTGATATTTGAGAAGTGAAGTTAATTGGGGGACTGAGATGGCCATTCCAGAATGTTGTACTTGTTCCTCTGCATGAATGCCTTAGTGGATGAGCAGTGTTTAGGGTCATTGTCTTGTTGAAAGATCCAGCCCTGGCGCAACTTCAGCTTTGTCGCTGATACGTTTTGGAACTCCTTACCTCAACAGATCAGGACAGCTCCATCCCTGGACGTGTTTAAATCCAGACTGAAAACCCACCTGTTCAGTTTGGCATTTGCAGAAATATAACTTTTGTTGTGTGAATACTTCATCCTACTAATTACTGAATCTGAGAGAGCCTAAGCGCTTTGAGTCCTATGGGAGAAAAGCGCTATAGAAATGTTATTGTATTGTATTGTATTGTATTGATTCCTGGACATTGGTCTCCAAAATCTGCTGATACTGAGTGGAATCCATGCGTCCTTCAACTTTGACAAGATTCCCAGAGCCTGCACTGGCCACATAGCCCCACAGCATGATGGAACCACCACTATATTGTACTGTAGGTAGCAGGTGTTTTTCTTGGAATGCTGTGTTCTTTTTCCTCCATGCATAACGCCCCTTGCTATGCCCAAATAACTCAATTTTAGTTTCATCAGTCCACAGCACCTTATTCCAAAATGAAGCTGGCTTGTCCCAATGTGCTTTAGCATACCTCAAGCGGCTCTGTTGTGCTGTGGGCGGAGAAAAGGCTTCCTCTGCATCACTCTTGCAGAAAGCATCTCCTTATGTTAAGTGCGCTGAATGGTTGAACGATGCACAGTGACTCCATCTGCAGCAAGATGATGTTGTAAGTCTTTGGTGCTGGTCTGTGGGTTGACTCTGACTGTTCTCACCAATCGTCTATCTGAGATTTCTTGGTCTGCCACTTCGAGCCTTAACTTGAACTGAGCCTGTGGTCTTCCATTTCCTCAATATGTTATGATATATGATATAGCATCAAGATGGCGCCTAGGTAGGACGCCTCGGCACGCGGGGCTCCGGCTCTTTAAACTCTTTCCCCCCTTCCCTTTGTGACTCACCTGTGCCGGAGGTCAGGGAAGTTCCCCCTGCTCTCCTCGTCCTGGAGAGCCTGGGCATGCTCTGTTCTGGGTCCTGTACCACCCGGATCGCCGCCATCGCATCGCCGCAGCCATCCCCCACATGACTAGCCGCATGGACCGCACGCAGGGCCGCTCCACCGCGGCCGCTCTGGGGAAGTCGGGAGGACACCGCCATCTGTGCGGGGGCCCTCGTGCAGGACTCAGGAGGCAGTGCGCAGGCATGAAGGAGCAGCACGGTACCTGCTGATCCCACCAGCGGCGCCTCAGTTCGTCATCCGGGACGGTTACCTGCAGAGAGGCCCCCGTCCTCCACACATCCATCCATAGGGGAAGTCACAGTGCTGGCCGCCGGGCCACCGCCACAGATCCGGACACGGGACAAGCGCGCACCATCCTCTACTGGCTCCCGGCACAAGCTACGTCCTCCCTGTGAGCCTGCCCAGCCGACATGGCTCTCTGACATCGCCGCCACATGGAGTTTTCGGCTGCATGCAGGGGGCCATCCCCTGCACACCGGCGGGGATGTTTGCCAGGCTCTGCTGCTCCACTGCACCCTCGTTTCTGTGCTCCATCCATCATCTGCCTGCCGCCCCAGCACCCATCATCTGCCTGCCGCCCCATTACTCATCATCTGCCTATTGCCTGTAAAAAGCAGGGCTGTGGAGTCAGAGTCGTGGAGTCGGGCAATTTTGGGTGCCTGGAGTCGGAGTCGGGAAAAAATGCACCGACTCCGACTCCTAATGAATTTGTAACTGTAATCAAAATAGAAAATATGATAAAATGTTCTATTTCTCAGATAATAGTCATTAAAAATAATGTATATATACAGTAATAGCTGTGCTTAGTCCACAAAAATGAAATAAACCAATCAAAATTAGTTACTTGTGCTGCTTCAATAAAGCAGTCACCGTATTTTTAAGGTACATATCTGATTGTGACTGTATATATGATGTGTACACAGGAATCTCTTATATATACTAAATAACATCTATGCTGTAAGAATAAAGCCTGATGTGTAGCTGTGTCACTAATAGAGATGGTCAATGAGATGGAAATAATTCTGCATTGATGCTGATTTATGCAAATGTATGCACTCCCTTTGCTGATGAAATCAAATCATTTGATATGTTGTTAAAATTTGGTTTGGTGACTACAAATTAAAGGGTACCTGAGACGGATGAAAAGTAAAGTTTTATACATACCTGGGGCTTCCTCCAGCCCCTTTCAGGCTAATCAGTCCCTCGCTGTCCTCCACCACCCGGATCTTCTGCTATGAGTCCTGGTAATTCAGCCAGTCAGCGCTGTCCGGCCGCATGCTGCTCCCACAGCCAGGAACATTCTGCACCTGCGCAATAGTGCTGCACAGGTGTAGTATGCTCCTGGCGGCGGAGTGTGTGCATGCGCACTACGCCCGACTGGCTCAAGTACCTGGACTCATAGCAGAAGATCCAGGTGGTGGAGGAGGACAGCGAGGGACTGATTATCCTGAAGGCGGCTGGAGGAATCCCCAGGTATGTATAAAACTTTAATTTCATCTGTCTCAGGTTTACTTTGTTACACAGTAGTACTATACTCTACATATGCACTCCCCACAGAGCTGCAGGGAATCCACTGAGAATGCTGTGCACATTGAACACAGAGGTGTTGTCTGTTTACAATCTCCTCATTCCCCTGCAGAGTACCTGCACATCATTCTTACATGTACCCACACTTACATTGCCTAGGTCCTGATAGATGTTCTTTGTTCCGGTTTGTACCTTTTACAAGTACTCTTACCAAGGACTAGTTTTAGTCTAAAGGGAATAAATATAGTAGTCTACATATCCTTCTCACTTCAGTTGTCTTGTAAAATTCCTAAGCTTTGGCAGTTAAGAGACGAATTTCATGTTACATACTTTTAATCAAAAAAATTGTAATATGCAAATTAGAGGAGTCGGAGTCGGAGTCGGTGGAATCCTAAACTGAGGAGTCGGAGTCGGTGGATTTTTGGACCGACTCCACAGCCCTGGTAAAAAGGTCAGTCAGCCCACGCACAGGGGCAGGCAGCTGGGTTCCGCTGCAGCCATACCATCGCAAAAGCCCCTCCACGATCCGACCAGTCCGCAATGCCCAGATCTCCAGCGCAAAACCAGCCATCAGGACACTAATCGGCCAGGTCACACTGTAATTTGAAGGGGACTCCTTCTCACTGTTCTTTTTTCACCTTCTTTCTTTACTCTCCTCTATCTCTCTTCCCAGGTCGGAACCCGGGCATCCGATTCAAAGTATCGCTGCAGAAGCGGTTTGAGTGCTATGTACGGCAGCGGATACCCTCTGGTCCTTCTCCTGGTCTATCCTTTATGTATCCCTCTCTATCTATGCTTTATATTTTTATGCCTGCATAAGCACTGAACCTACTGTATGTATCTGTATGCACTTTATGTATATACTGTATATCTACTGTATGCCTTTCTACTGTACCACCACCGACCCTGTCGTGCCAAAATCCATTCCGGGTACAACTCTGTTGTACTTGGCGAAATAAATTCTGATTCTGATGTTCCTAACTGTGGAAACAGACAGCTGAAATCTCTGAGACAGCTTTCTGTATCCTTCCTCCTAAACCATGATGGTGAACAATCTTTGTCTTCAGGTAATTTGAGAGTTGTTTTGAGACCCGCATGTTGCTTCTCTTCAGAGAAAATTAAAAGAGGAGGGAAACTTACAATTGACCCCGTTAAATACTCTTTCTCATAATTGGATTCACCTGTGTATGTAGGTCAGGGGTCACTGAGCTTATCAACCCAATTTGAGTTCCAATAATTAGTTCTAAAGGTTTTGGAATCAATAAAATGACAACAGTGCCCAAATGTATTAATATAATTCTCAAATATTATAGATATATTTAACTGACAATTTTTATCGTAGCAACCAATGATTTATACAGGAAAATCATGACAATTAACAAGGTTGCCCAAACTTTTGCATCCCACAGTCCTGTATGTCATTAGAGAAAGGTGAAATTTTGTGGGACTAAGAGGGTGACTTACGGAAAACCTGTAACATCAACAAGTCCCCTGGGGGGTACTCGCCTCGGGAGGGGGAAGCCTCAGGGTCCCAATGAGGCTTCCCACGCCATCCTCCATCCCTCTGGGGTCTCGCTGCAGCCCTCCAAACAGCGGGGATGTAGAGGTTTACCTTCCCGGCTCCTGCGCAGGCGCTCTGACGGCTGTCGGCTCCGAAGTAGACGGACATACCCGATCGCCGTCGGGTCTGCTCTACTGCGCAGGCGCAAGTCTCCGGCGCCTGCGCAGTAGAGCGGACCCGACTGAGATCGGGTATTTCTGCCTACTTCGGAGCCGAAAGCCGCAACAGCGCCCCCGCTGGAGCCTGCAAAGGTAAATATTGAACAGGCTGTCGGGTCTTCCGGGCGGCTGTTCGGAGGGCTGCAGCGAGACCCCTGAGGGATGGAGGACGGCGTGGGAAGCCTCATTGGGACCCTGAGGCTACCCCCTCCCGAGGTGAGTACCCCCAGAGGAACTTTTTGATCTTAGAGAGTCTCTTTAAGCCTTGCACACATGCCAGATGGTTTGCAGCTAGCTGGGTCTGCCTCTGCTGAGAATTTGTGTGTACAGCAGCTTCCGACTTCCATTAGCACCTCAGACAGTGATCAACCTGATGGATCAACGCATCTGATTACTTGATGGGGGCATCATTCTCTCCACTCACTCTCTGCCTGCCTTCCTTCCTCCGCTTAACAGAATGTCTTGCTAGCGATGTCTCTGTACAGCCTCAGTCCTGCAATGTTGCTCGGCTCTATGGGGTCAGTCATCATACGTGTGTGCAAGGGTTTAGGAAACGGTAGCATGCTCGGGGTGTAGAGTAAAGGTAGCCATACATCAGATAATGTATGGGCAGATTCGATCAAGAGACGGATCTCTCTGATGGAATCTGATAAGAGAGAGAGATCTGTCTGCTGCCCATACACTACAGGCCGATTCCAGATCGATTTCGGCATGAAATCTCTCGGGAATCCAGCTCGCCACTGTTCCCTCCGTGTATAAATGTGTGTACCTGTGCATTTATACATTACCTGTCCTGTGTGCTGGTGCCCGTCCGTCTTGTGAATCCACTGCTTTGAAATTAGCGGTATACACACCGCAGGTGTGGCAGGTGACTTCGCACACACGCCAGTGTGCTATGCGCCGGCGGCATGTATGGGGCTAACAGAACAGAGGTTTCGCAAGACAGAACGGGCACGTAATGTATAAATGCACACATTTATACATTAGAGGAATAGCGCCGAGGGTTTTGCCGCTTGTCCCGATATCACTCGCCGTTACTGCCGCGCATCTGATCTACCAATCCTGGCCCAAAAATTGTTGGCATTGTCGATCGGGCATGCACTTGGCGGCACTGATTTTCATCTGATTATAATAATCGAATGGGATGGTCGATCAGCCGCCAAGTTGCCTAATGTATGGCTACCTTTAGCGTTTTGGTATGTGAGAGGCGTAATGTCAATTGGTTACTAGAAAATGGGCATGTTAGATGGCTCAGTGGTTAACATATGCAGATAGCCTTGATGCTTCAGTTGGTAAATGATGATTGGATGAGAACAGCAAAGCAATATACACACGTGTACAATGGCCTTCCTATCCAGTCTCATGTTCACAACCAGCTCTGACATGTTTTCAGCTATCTTCATTGGTTGTTTACACACAAACATGCTGCGTTATGTGCAGGACTGATCAATATTGACTGGCTTATCTGATCACTGCACTGTGAAACCGTCCAGCTGTTTCATAAAAGAATTGACTCCCAGTCAACAGGCATTGTGAAGGGATCATCTGTTGAGTAAGAGTAAATATTTCCTGGCGTATAAGCCAGTGGTACGCTGGATGTAAAGCTACATACACACGTTCAGCAAGCGCATGGCGTGCAAACGACCACCCGCATGACACGATGCACTGCACTACCTGACGTACTATACGACCTGTACATCCGGACGACCAACTCATTTACATACTGCGTACGATAGCGGAATGACGCACCACACATCGAAAACACGTACACACGCCTGATTGTCGTACAACAGTCTAAAACGGAATAAAGTTGGACAACAATCAGGCAGTTTTGTTGAGTGTGTATGGGCCTTTAGCTATCCTTTCAACCAGGGCTGTGGGATCGCGGAGCAGGGGTAATTTTTAGGGAAAAAATTCTGACTCCTATTAAACTTAAACTGTAAATAAAATATGATAAAAGGTTCTCTTTGTCAGATGATAGTCATAAATAACTTATATATATACAGTAATAGCTGTGCTTTGTCCGCAAAAATGAAATAAACCAATCAAAAACCAAGTTACTTGTGCTGCTGCAATAAAGCAGTCACCATATTTTTTTTTTAAATCAGATGTAAATGTCTGTGACTGTATATCTGATGTGTACACAGGAATCCTTTTTATATAATAACATCTTTGCTGTAAGAGTTGGGCCTGATATGTAATTGGGTCACTAGTAGGGGTGGTTAATGAGATTCAAATAATTCTGTGTTGATGCAGGTTTATGCAAATTTTGCATGCAAATATCAAGTTGCACAGTAGTCTTATACTCTACATATGTACTCCCTGCAGAGCGGTTAGGCATCTACTGAGAATGTCGTGCACATTGAACGCAGAGGTGTTGTCTATCACCCATAAACCTGGTTCTGAATGTCCATGAAAAATGTGTAATAGAGGAAGTATCCCCTCATTTCCCGCTGTGTACCTGCACATCACTCTTAGCTGTACCCACAGTTAGATTGCCTAGGGCTTGATTGATGATCTTTGTTCCTCTCTGTACCCTCTACAAGTAGTGTTACCAAAGACTAGTTTTGATTTCTATTTAAAGAGAACCTGTAACAAAAAAAGTGCCCCTGGGGGGTACTTATCTCAGAAGGGGAAGCCTCTGGATCCTATCGAGGCTTCCCCTGTCCTCCTGTGTCCCATGGTGGTCTTGCTGGGCCCCTCCGAAGCCACAGACGACAATTTTGTCAGCCTGTGGCGCACTAGCGCCGGCAATATTTACCTTCCCTGGCTCCAGCGCAGGCACAGTAGCGGCTCGGGATCAGGCGGAAATAGCTGAACCCAGTCGGATCCGCTCTATCGCCTGCGCAGTACAACGGATCCATCTGGGATCGGCTATTTCCGCCTGATCCCAAGCCGAGAGCCACTACTGCTCTGGAGCCGGAGAGGTAAATATTTACATGGCCGCCATTCTGAGGGGCCCAGCGAGACCACTGTGTTGACAGAGGAGGACAGGGGAAGCCTTAATAGAATCCAGAGGCTTCCCCCTCCTGAGGGAAGTACCCCCATAGGCACTTTGTTACAAGGTTTTTATTTAACAGCTACTCTACAGCTATATCCTAAGTTTAGTTAAAATGTATCTCTGGTGTACATAGAAAACACAGAAGTACGTTAATGCTTAAAAGCTAGAATGTCTCAACACATTGGCCCATATCCAATTAACTTTTTCTCCTAAGAGATCATTTTCTTTTTTATGTTGTATTTAAAATAGTTTTTCAGCTTTTTTCAATTGAAAAAGTATCAAAATATACTGTATATATATTCGCATATAAGCCAACCCGTGTATAAGCTAAGGTACCCCCCCCCCCCCCCCCCGACAAACCAGGAAAAAGTGATTGACTCGCATATAAGCCCACTCCCCCAGTATCCAGATGTGCTCCCAGTACAAGTCAGCCCACCTTCCCATAGCCAGATTTACCCCAAGGATAACAGCTGTGTGTCAAGATGCCACTAGATGGCATCATAGATATGATCAATTGCCACACAGGAATAATCCCTGATCATTGCACCACTGACATGTTTCTTGCATGCTCCACTCCACAAGCCAGGGGACACAGGTAGCCTTGAGCAGAGCACTCTGCAGACCATGTTGCAGGGGATGGAGGGCACAGACACAACAGGGAGCCAGCTGGCAAGAGCAGGATCACTAGTAACGATCCTTACTCTCCTCTGCGAGTAACACTGCTCCACCATCCGTTCTCCACTGACTTGCATATAAGCCAAGGGGGTAACTTTTCAGCACATTTTTTGTGCTGAAAAATTAGGCTTATACACGAGTATATAAGTTAAGTGAAAAGGTGCCATCAAAATTATTTTGAGCATTTTTCTTGCTGGAGGTTTAAAAGGCATTTTGACAAGGTGTGACTACCGGTATATCACATAGGAGAAAACTCAGGAGAAAAAGTGAACTGCATATGGACTATGGTCTGTTGAATAAGATTCACCGTAACCCCATATCGGCTTGGTTCAGGTGCATAGATCTGCACCCTTGCAGAAAATGCCCCTGGCCTTTTCTATATCAGAGACCGCAAAGGTTAGAGGCTTTTTTGTGCAGGCTGGCAGGGCATCACGCTGGAACCCAGCAAATATGGGGCTCCGGTGAATTTTATTATACAGACAGTGTCCTCAATTCACCAGAGGTTACCGACCTATTTATCGCATGAGAGATAATTTACCTCCTGTGATATCTCAAAATAGCAATTCTCCAGAAGTATAGGGTGAAATACTGACAGGTAGAAATTCATGCGAAATTCGTGCGATAAATGTGTGATAAATAGGCGATAATCAGGGCTGTGGAGTCGGTCCAAAAATCCACCGACTCCGACTCCTCAGTTTAGGATTCCACCGACTCCTCGACTCCGACTCCTCTAATTTGCATATTACAATTTTGTTGATTAAAAGTATGTAACATGAAATTCGTCTCTTAACTGCCAACGCTTAGGAATTTTACAAGACAACTGAAGTGAGAAGGATATGTAGACTACTATATTTATTCCCTTTAGACTAAAACTAGTCCTTGGTAAGAGTACTTGTAAAAGGTACAAACCGGAACAAAGAACATCTATCAGGCCCTAGGCAATGTAAGTGTGGGTACATGTAAGAATGATGTGCAGGTACTCTGCAGGGGAATGAGGAGATTGTAAACAGACAACACCTCTGTGTTCAATGTGCACAGCATTCTCAGTGGATTCCCTGCAGCTCTGTGGGGAGTGCATATGTAGAGTATAGTACTACTGTGTAACAAAGTAAACCTGAGACAGATGAAATTAAAGTTTTATACATACCTGGGGCTTCCTCCAGCCGCCTTCAGGATAATCAGTCCCTCGTTGTCCTCCTCCGCCACCTGGATCTTCTGCTATGAGTCCAAATACTTGAGCCAGTCAGGCGTAGTGCGCATGCACACACTCCGCCGCCAGGAGCATACTACACCTGTGCAGCACTATTGCGCAGGTGCAGAATGTTCCTGGCTGTGGGATGCGCATGCGGCCGGACAGCGCTGACTGGCTGAATTACCAGGACTCGTAGCAGAAGATCCGGGTGGTGGAGGACAGCGAGGGACTGATTAGCCTGAAGGGGGCTGGAGGAAGCCCCAGGTATGTATAAAACTTTACTTTTCATCCGTCTCAGGTACCCTTTAATTTGTAGTCACCAAACCAAATTTTAACAACATATCAAATTATTTGATTTCATCAGCAAAGGGAGTGCATGCATTTGCATAAATCAGCATCAATGCAGAATTATTTCCATCTCGTTGACCATCTCTATTAGTGACACGGCTACACATCAGGCTTTATTCTTACAGCATAGATGTTATTTAGTATATATAAAAGATTCCTGTGTACACATCATGTATACAGTCACAATCAGATATGTATATCTGACCTTAAAAATACGGGGACTGCTTTATTGAAGCAGCACAAGTAACTAATTTTGATTGGTTTATTTCATTTTTGTGGACTAAGCACAGCTATTACTGTGTATATATACTGTATATATACATTATTTTTAATGACTATTATCTGAGAAATAGAACATTTTATCATATTTTCTATTTTAATTACAGTTACAAATTCATTAGGAGTCGGAGTCGGTGCATTTTTTCCCGACTCCGACTCCAGGCACCCAAAATTGCCCGACTCCACGACTCCGACTCCACAGCCCTGGTTACTCGTTATTTTTTCTCAAAATCACAATTCACCACGAAAAAAGGGGGTGTGGCCATTCATTATTTTAGATCTATTTATCTCCTGCATGTACCTGGCAATATGTGTTTTTTCGCACAGCTGCTGCAGCTCACTCTGCAGCTAGTTTACTAGCAGCACACAGTAACGGCTTATGCTGTACTTATTTCAGGCACCAGAGAGCAGCCCGTTTACAATATTAAGCATTTACAATATGAAGTGGCTGGGCAAAACGAAGGAGGAATCTGGATAAATTTTTCATCGGGAGTGAGCGCGAAAATGTATCCAAATACCTCCTCTGTTTCGTTCATCCACTTAATATTGTAAATGCTTAATATTGCTTAGTATGCAGAACGGAGGGAGGGATTTGTAATGGAAGGAGAAGGTCAAAAAACAGGGAGGGAAACTCTCTGCGGTCACGTGCTGGTAATAAGCTCCTCCTCCTACCCACAATGCTTTACTTCCAGCATCTACAGAGGCAAAGTATTGCATGCAAATCATTAACACCGCATAACTACCGACCGTTTATCGGTTTTCGCATCCATATCGCACCATTATCGCCTGCTACCGAACACTCCTCTCTCTATCCTCGCACAGTGGTGAATTGCAAACAAAGTGTTAAAATACAGCATGAGATAAAATACCAACCTTTTATCTCTTACTAACTCTCCTCTGGTGAATTGAGGCCAATGTGGCAGGGAATTCACGTTGGCAGTGCCTGGCCAACAGGGTAGAGTGTCAGCTTCCTGGCCAGAAGCTTTTTGTTCTCAAAAGCAAATTGGCATCTTAATATAGCTTTAAAATTACTAAGCTTTGGCAGTGAAGAAATTACTTTTATGTTACATACTTTGAATCAACAAGATTGCTGTATGCAAATTAGAGGAGTTGGGAGTCAGTGGAATCATAAACTTTGGAGTTGGAGTCGGATGATTGTCGTACTGACTCCACAGCCCTGTTACTAACTGCAGCATGAGGTGAGCATCATTTCGCTTGTGAAACGGTTTCCATGTCATTATACATCATAGTTCAGTGTTCTCCCCAGAATTTTTTTCCAGCCGGGTGGCATGAAATTAAGCCGGGTGGCATGAAAAAGTAGCCAGGTGGGGCGAGATGAAAATGAAGGGCAACTCTGCTTACAGCATAGGAGGAGGTGAGGAACTGAGCCGATGACAGCCGGTTGGTCACCAAATCTAGCTGGGTGGAGCACCCGGCTAAAAGAGCCTGGGGAGAACACTGTAGTTACTGCAGGTTACAGCAATAAATTGTGTTTTCTGTCACTAATGTTGCTGTTTATGCTTTTATTTCCCCTAAAGGCAGTGAATTCCGCCGGCGCCGTAAACTCGCTGACATCCAGAAAGCTCTCAGCAAGGACCCCCCTGATGTGGCCACGCTGCGGAGGATGGCGATCAGCGAGGGAGGGCTGCTGACCGACGAGATTCGCTGCCAAGTATGGCCTAAACTGCTGAATGTCAACACAGATGAGCTGCCCCCACCCCCAGGTAGGCTGACATAACCGCAGCGCAAACTTCTGATTTTTGTTAAAGGGAAATTTTAAGAGAAAAAACAGATACTTACCTAAGGAGCGTGAGTCCTATAGAGCCTTCCCATTCCTCTCCTGGTGCCCGACTTCCCACACAGGCACCCCCGTTAGCAGTCTATAACCCACCTGTCATAGACTGCTCTCCTCCACTTTGTTGGGGCTTCTGAAGATGGCCTGCTCTGTCCTGTGCATGCGTGGGCGCCCTCTCTCACGCACTGGTGCATGCGCAGCGCACAGCCGCCCGTCTTAGAAAGCCCGAGTGCTTCTGAAGATTGCCGAAGTCTCCCACCTTGGGAGATTTAAACTGAGAAGCCTGAGGCCAAAGAAGGGGACCGGGAGGAGAACGGTCCCAGAGCCATCCCTCTCCTTAGGTAAGTATCCTTCAGATTCACTTTGTCTTGCGGGGCGTTTATCAAATTGCGCAACGCAGTATGCCAAACAGGAGAAGTGTTCCAATTTCTATCATTAAAGTGCGCCTGAACTGAGAGGAATATGGAGGCTGCCATATTTAATTTAATATTCCATTGAAAACCTTTCACATTGCCTTCCTGTTCTGCTGATCCCCTGCCTCTAGTACTTGTAGCTGTAAACCCTGAACAAGCATATGCAAATCAGATGTTGATTTAAAGTGTACCAAAGCTGATTAACAATTATACATACCTGGGGCTTTCTCCAGCCTCATTCGCATGGATTGCTCCCACGCTGTTGTCTTCAGCCTTCTCCAGCTCCGTTATCCAGTCCCGTAACTTCAGCCAGTTTGTGCAAGAGAAGTGCGCCCTCTACGTATCTCTCTGGCAGCCGCTGGAGAGATACGTAGAGACCGCACTTTGCATGGCCTTGCTTCTGTACGAGCACAAGGCATTGTCGCTAATCACATTGGGGCCACGCCTCTCCTCTTCCTGGTTTATAGCCGACTGAGCACGCCCACGCATGCTCACACGGCTAGTGTGCGGCCATGATCGAGGAAGAGGAGCTGTGCGACCCCCAATGTGAAAGGGGGCCTGCATTTAGCAATGGGTGGCTCAATAGGATCCTGAGGCTTCCCTTTCTTCAGGGTAAGTATCTGATTTTGAATCTGAGTTTCGGCTCGGGTTCACTTTAAGGGGTAACAGCAAAAGCAGCATCTGCAAACCTGTCTGCTCTCTCATAAAGGATATACTGTATATATTTTTGACTACGTTTCTATCTTAAGCATCTGTTTCTGCTGCATGCTTGTTTTGCTAAATGTCCTAAAATCTGGTCTGTGCAGGACCTGAGCTGCGAGTCGACAATAAAGACTACAATCAAGTCCTGCTGGATGTCCGGCGCTCACTGCGACGATTCCCACCAGGTAGGATGTGAGAGTAATAGTTGGGGTTCTAGGAGGTAAATGTGAATAACAAGGATGGGCATTGAATACACTGCCAGGAGCATCGCTGTCGGCACTCTCAGAGCTTAAAGAGAACCTGAGACGGAAGGGGGTAAAAGAAATGATACTTACGGCTTCCTCCAGCCGTATGACCACTGGTGCCTCCCTCGCCGTCCTCCCGGGTGGCTCTGTTCGCCTGGTATGGGCCCCGGTAATCCTCATTCAGTCGAATCAGTCGGGCTCTTCTGCGTAGGCGTGGCCATGCAAACGCTTTTTGCGATGTGTCGATTACTGACAAGGCATTGTTGCAAATCATCAGGGCTCTGCAGCTCTTCTTATCCCAGAGTGGCCGCACAATAGCAGACCCAGCCCACCCATGCATGCGCAGTGAGCCACAGGCTCCGTGGTTCTGCGCATGCGGCTCCGCTGTAGGAAGAAGAGCTGCACAGCCCCGATGTAAAGAGGGACCACATTCAGCAAGATGTTAGTGGACGTAACTCGCCACAGATGAAAACTGTCATGAGGAGAGCTTGCCTGTCTCTGCCACAAAAACTGAAAATAGCATCCATACTGAAAGTTAGCATTTTTTTTAGCTGAGGGAAAATGAGGAAGCCATGGCTCCACCATTTAGTCGCTAAACTAAGAAAAGTATATAGCGTTCTAATTTCTATCTTCCTGTATGTGCCTGATCGAGGGTCACCAACTTGCTGACCTCTGTACCCTGGAAGTTCACAAAAAGGCCCAAATATCTGTCGGCCATGACAAGTTAGCTGTAGCAGTGTGTGTCCCATCCTTGCTGTTTATCTTGGTGGTGGGAGGGGTGAAAGAAGGGGGGGGGGGGGGGGGGGGCGGTGAGGTGTGTGTTTTCTCTGTCTTCTCTTAAACATGGGCTGCTCTGTCTGCTTTTGCCTCTCAGGGATGCCTTTAAAGGAGCGGGAAGATTTGCAGGAGCAGCTGATTGACATCATCCTGCAGGTGCTGGCTCCAAACTCCCAGCTGCACTATTACCAGGGATATCACGATATTGTAGTCACTTTCCTGCTGGTGGTGGGAGGGCCGCTGGCCACTCTGCTGGTGGATAAACTCTCCACACATCACCTGAGGTGGGTCTGTGTGCGCCTTCATGCCCTTTTCGGGTCTCTGGTTACAGCTTGGCAATATTCTGTATATAAATACGCATACATCCATCTATGTATGATCCTAAGAGACAGATCTCTCTGATCGAATCTGATTGCAGATTACACCGCACGCAAACTCCCAATAGATCATGGCATGAAATGTATCAGGAATCGGCCTAGAGACGCCCCAAGTGTAAGCGTTGTTGTCGTCTTCATTCCTCCCCCCCCCCCCCCCCCTGTTGCCTTGCATAGTCTCCTGTTCCGGTGCCAGGAGCATGCCTGGGCCCATGTGCAATGAACTTTTTCTCTTGAGGTTTTTTTTTTTTTTTTTTTTTTTGAGAAAATTGTTAATCTTCAATTTAAACTTACTTTTTAGCACTTTACAACTGGAAAAGTACCAAAAAGGAGGTGAAAAGTACTGTCAAAATCCTTTTCAGTATTTTCTTCCTTGCTGGTGGTTTGAAGGGCATTTTATTGACAAGTCTGAAAATATCACCAAGGAGAAAACACAGGAGAAAAAGTTAATTGCATATGGGCCTTGGTCTCCTCCACTGTCACCCATATGATGTCACACACACGCGCCTGCTGCCACAGCGGGGTGACTGTGGATAAGGTCAGGAGCCGTGACAGCGGAACAGGTGACATTTTACACTGCACAGGCCCCCATTTGGGGGGGGGGGGGGGGGATTAGATTTTACACTTGGGAAGGGGGACATCGGCCAGGGGTCCGCCGTGTACACTGGCCGCCGAGTTATCAAACGTTTACTTTGTGCACCCACTCAAGCACTTTTCACTGAGATTTTCCAGCAAGTCCGATCAATGCAATAGACCGATTTCAGAGCGAATCATCGATCGGACTGCCATGTTGTGGTTCTGATTTTGATCCGATTCAAAACAATTATCAAATTGGATGGTCAATTTACCTGTAAAATCACTAGATGTATGGCCACCTTAACTTACAGCTGGTGTGCAGCTACTAATTCTAGAGGGTCCCCCTGTTGATCTCAGGAGTTGAAGTTCCACAAGCAATCCCGTCTCTCATTGCTGATCTATAAAAGTACCCAGAACCTGCAAAGCATCTTGCAAAACTCCCTGATCTTTCTGCCTCTGATTCTTTACTGGTGATAACCACGCTTTCTGCTAAAAATTAATCTATGGAAGTGGGGTAGTAGATGATTGTGACAACTGGTGGACATGAAACATCAACCCATAGCACTGCTTATTCCTCATTTTACTACTGTTCTTAAAGGGAAGGTTCGAAGTAATCAAAAAACAATATCTACTTACCTGGGTCTTCCTCCAGCCCCTGGCAGCCACCCTGTGCCCTCTCCGCAGCTACGGTGGCTCCCGGTCCCCTCTGGTGCAGATGCCAGGTCGGCATCTACTGCGCCTCAGCAAGAGGCTCACGGAGTCGTGCTGACGTCATCCGGACTGTAGTGCGCAGGCGTCTGCACAGTACAGTCCGGATGAGGTCAATGCGACTCAGTGAGCCACATGCCGGAGCGCAGTAAGATGCCGACCTGGCATCTGCACCGGAGGGGACCGGGAGCCGCGGCGAGGGCACAGGACGGCTGCCAGGGGCTGGAGGAGGATCCAGGTAAGTAGATTTTTCATTTTTATTCACCTCTGACCTTCACTTTTTAGAAGTTCTTTGGGAAAAATGTTTCGACCTGAAATTAATATACTTTATACGCTTACATTTTTTTTTCTTCTTTTATATTGTTTGCATGTATATTTGTTTTTGTTTTCAGATTCATTTCCTGATGTTCAATGCCTTGATAAAGAAACCATTAGTGGTCTTGAAACATCTGAAGTGAGAGGGATATGGAGGCATATTTATTTCCTTTTAAACTATTATTATTATTGATTTATAAAGCGGCAACATATTCTGTGGCGTTGTGCAAAAGACAAACATGAGGTGCATAATAATACAGACCATGGTATACACCAATATACAAAATACAGAATTGGTACAAAATACAGAATTAGTAATTACAGTGACAGAAGTAACATGATAAATAAAATGTATAACAAATTCTGAGATACAATAGGGTGAGAGCCCTGCCCCTGTGAGCTTGCAATCTAAAGGAATGGTGGAGAAAAAGAGGTGGGGTAGTGTACAATAATCATTACAACGCAATGCATGGAAGCAGTGTGGTTTAGGTTATCTAATAAGGACTGTAACTTGGCTTTAGGTCAAAGTTGGAATGACCTAAGGTAAAGTGTATGCTTTTCGGAAAATGTGAGCTCCTCATGTCAGTCAATGACATGACTATGTACTCTGTAAAGCGCTGTAGAAGATGTCCGTGCTATATAAATACATAATAATAATAATATGGTAGGACATTACACTAGGACTAAGGTAGGATTATATTGTGAGCTCCTCTGAGGACAGTCAGTGACATGACTATGTACTCTGTAATGTGCTGCAGAAGATGTCACTGCTATATACATAAGAATTCTGTAGCTGCGTTGCTAATCTGTTTTCTCTCACAGAGACTTCATGGATCCTAGCATGGATAACACCAAACACATCCTGAACTACCTGATGCCCATTATAGAGCGGGTGAACCCAGAACTGTATGACTTCATGCAGAGGTAATTGCCGCCCGTGGTGCCATACTTATCTGCCATGTGTGTACAGCCTCATTGCTCACCCTGTCTTCTGTTCCTGGCAGGGCGGAGGTGGGTACCATATTTGCCCTGAGCTGGCTCATCACCTGGTTTGGGCACGTCTTGTCTGATTTCAGGCATGTGGTGAGGTTGTATGACTTCTTCCTGGCGTGTCACCCACTCATGCCCATCTACTTTGCTGCTGTGGTAAGGACTGCCATTTACTGACATCCCGTGTTGGTTAGATAGCTACCCCTCAAGGTGAACAAAAAGCACTGACCAGATGGGTTACTGTGACGACAGCAGTGGCTGGTTTGACGACAGCCTAGTTTTTAAAGCCCACCTACTGCTGTAGTGACATTTTAAAGAGAAACTTTACACAAAAATAAATCAAGACATTGCTGAGAAGTTAAAAAAATAGAAGATAGATCAATGAATTATTGATATTAACACCTGCCGTGTTATTAGTTCATGTTGTTAGGTCCACTGTGAACCTGCAGGTCAGCAGGCATAGGAAAAAAAAAACAGCACAAATTGCATTTCTCTATGAACCCACCCAATAACAATGTGATAGACTGAAAGGTTGTGTATATAAATATAGCTTGCTTGGCACTCAGAAACAGCTGTTATTTCCCACTATGCAATGAGGTTCACAGACAGGAGCCAGGGCCATGGGCGTGACATCACACTGTGGGAGGGGTTTCACCACAATATCAGCCACACAGACGTGTCCTGATGATCTATTCAATAAAAGGTAAAGATTATTTGTGGGAAAGGTTAAAGTGACCCTCCAGACTAAAAATCGACTCCGCAGCACTGAAAAAGCCTGGTGTTTCTTTAACAGTTTCACAGCATCAGAACTTTGTTTCTCTTATACAAGCCTCATTTTTAGCTGCACGGAAGAAAACTGCCCGGGCATTTTTCCCCTGATGCTGTGCAAAGCATGATGGGATTTCTGATGTTATTATTCTCGTTCTGCTGTTTTGGTGCAATTTTTTTTTTTTACATTTTGAATTTGACATTTGAAGCCTAGGGTGTGCAGCTGGGAGGGGTAATCAGGACACAGGACAGTTGGTACTGTGTCACCTGCTCCCTGTCACCTCCTTTCAACCAAAAAGATGGCTGCCCCCATGAATCACAAACATTTGCCTGTTTTTTAAAAACAGGGTTGGTAAGAGATTATATTACCTATCTATTCTAATTCACATAACTAATGTAACTTAATGACAGTATGTTTGTTTAGGCTGAAGTTCCCCTTTAACGATTGGGATAAAGTTTCAATCTGGATTAAAGTTCCTCTTTAAAAATAAATGTTAATTATAAATAAATAACTAACCAAAGTTACAGGCAATCCCAATTCCAAGCACAAATGTAAACCTGTTCAGGCTTTTGTTGCCAGATCTCTCTTTTTGTATGTCAATAATTATTATTGTTACCTGGCATTTATAAATCTCTGACATGTCAAGCAGCGCTGTGCAAGGACTGTGGGTTGCAGATTACAAACCTACCGTATATACTGGAATACAATCGACCTCGTGTATAAGTCGACTCCAATATTTAACCCTCTTAAGCTGGAATTTTTTATTGACTCAAGTATAAGTCTTCCCAGCAAAGTTAATGGCTGCACTTGGAGCTCAGGAGGGGGTTAATGACTACACTGCATACAGTATTGCAGCCATCAACCCCTCCTGTCCCTTAAGTGCAGCCAATACCTCCTTCAGGCCCACAAGTGCTGCAATTATTCACTCCCTTTTATGCAGCCCAGTATTTCCCTCCTGTCCCTTTCCTTGTTAATTGTTGTGGCCAGGACTTTCAGACCTGTGTTTTCTTGGCATTTCTTTTCCTCAAAGTACCACTGGGTAATTGCTGCAAATGGGAATGTCACTATTAGTACACACATTACTCAGTGTGCTTAGTGTTGCCTGTGACTCGTGTATAAGCCGACCCCCTATACTTTTATGAAGTGAATCAGACCTAAATTTCTAGACTTATACTCGAGTATATACAGTAGATAGATAACTGCTGTGATCCAGGAAGGACAGAGGGCTCTGACCAACAGTGTGAGAAGTGGGGGAACAAACTATACAATAGGCAAGGAAAATGTGGATAGGTGGATGTTATGCTGGGAATACACAATGAGTTTTTTTTAGCAGAAACATGGATTGATAGATCATTTCCCACAGGTTCAATGTGATTTCAGACGTTTTTCTGAACAATTTTTTTCATAGAAGTGAATAGAAATTGTTCAGAAAATCGATGGGACAGTAAATCTGCTGAAAAAACTCATTGTGTATCCCCAGATAGCAAGATAGGTAGGAGAATTTGAGGAGGTGCGTTCTGAGGACTTTATTCTATATATTTTTTTAATTGTGTTAAAGGGGCCCTGACCTCCTAAAAATAAACAAAATTGGTACTTACCTTGGGCTTTCTGCAGCCCACCGTAGGTCGGGAGGTCCCCCGGCATCGTCCCGTCTCCTCTCCCGGTCGCTCCGCCGCATACCGCACCGGCGACACCCGGGCCGGGTGTCGGGCTCCCACTTCCTGAACCGGGACGCTCTTCGTCATCACGTCGGCTGCTGCGCGTCATGCGCAGTACTGTCACGCGGGCCGCCATGATGACACGCAGCGGCGGACATGACAAAGAGCGTCATGGTTCAGGTAGTGGGAGCCCGACACCCGGCCCGAGTGTCGCCGGTGTGGTATGCGGCGGAGGGACCTGGAGAGGAGTCGGGGGACCTCCCGACCCACGGTGGGCTGCAGAAAGCCCCCAGGCAAGTACCAATTTTGTTTATTCTTTGAGCTCTGAGTCCCTTTAAAGCCTAATGGGATGAGGGATGAAATTCTAGAGGAGGGGGGGGGGGAATTACAGCCCTAAGGAAGTCTTGGAACTGTATGTAGGAGTATATTATTAATTTATAAAGCACCAACATATTCCATGGGGCTGTACAAAGTAAGAAACAAACATGGGGTACATAATAATACAGACAATGGTGTACACCAAATACTGACACTGATAAAATATACAGAATTGGTAATTACAGTGACAAATTAATGATGAATTAAATGTATAACAAATTGCAAGACACAAAAGGGTGGGAGAGCCCTGCCCTTGCAAGTTTACAATCTAAAGGAATTGGGAGGGGGTTTGGAGAGGGAATGGCCTAAGTTAGAACTTAGGCTTGTTGGAGTATGCATTTTTATATAGTATAAAGGTTTGTACCCACGCTAAACTAAAGTCTTTTGGCGTGTCTGACAAGAGAGAGATTTTTCTGTGTTGGACAACAATCGTGCGCACAAATGTACGAGGGACCGACATCGGGCATTTTGCTCGATCCATAAACTGGATCAACTCAGACAACGGTTGGAAAGAAATCGTGCAGTTGCCTAGTGTTTACAAGGTCGTTTGAACAACATTGTTCTACTGAATGCAGACATGTCATGCATAATGTAATTTCTGCTTGCATGCGCAGTATTTACATGAGTTGGTTGTTTGCAACATTGGTGTGCGAAAAACAACGTCTTTTCAACAACATCGCCAGTAAAGTTGGTCGTCTGTTTTCTGCAACGTTTGTTAGGCCTGTGTACGGATCGTAAGGGCTGTGAGTTAAAGAGGAGCAATGTGAGATTGAAGCCAGTGTACAGATCTGCAGAGAGGAGCAGCAGTGGGAGGACCCAGTGTGGAGATTTGCAGAAATAATCTGCAGGCGAGTGGAGGGAGGACCCAGTGTGGAGATTTGCAGAGGAGCAGCAGCTGAGTGGTGGAAGGAGCCAGTGTAAAGATTTGCAGGGGAGCAGCAGTTGAGGTGGATTTTTTAGTTTGGAGAAGAACTCAGGGGTGAATAATCCTTATACTTTTTCTTTAATTTAAGTGAACCTGTCAGGGTTTAAATATAAGGTGTTGTTAAAGTACATCTTCATGTACAAATGTAAATATATCCTCTTATATTCCTAGAGCTTAGCATGGTACCCAAATGTTGTTTTTATTTTTTATTTATACAATTTGGCCACATGACCTGAAGCAACCCATATGAAGCAGTCAATGGCAGGCTGTGAGGGCAGCAGTGACACTGAGAGTGCAAAGCTGTGCACAAGGTCACAACAGGAGTCCAGAATGTCTTTCGCAGTGGCTGAGACTAGATAAGCGACCAACTAATGTCTAGACCACATTTGCGTTTGCTTATGTTTCTTTGCCTCGTCCATTTATTGGAAGCTTGCAATACAGTAGAATCCCTTTATAGTAAACTCAAAGGGGTCAGGAAAGTAGTTACGGTAACTATATCAGAAATGGTCATACTCAAGCACAGAAAGTATACTACAATACTGGATCTTAATTTAGTTAATTGGGAGACATTTTTTAATGCCTCAGCACAGTAAGCTAAATCAAAATGCACAATATGCAGGGAATTGCATTCAGTGATCACTCAACAGCTTGCACAGGAAACATAGGTCTCTAAGGTTAATGCAGGTACAGTACTTATAGGCACTCCGAGCAGTGCAGAAACTATGGAAAGATGCATATCCTTTTAAAGCTCTCTTTCTCCTCTTTCCAATGATATATAAACCGCCGCCCTACGCCTTTTAGTTTTCGCTATTTTCGTGATTGAAATTGCTGCGGCTGCGTTTTCAATCGCGAAAATAGCGAAAACTAAAAGGCGTAGGGCGACGATTTACATATATACGATATTACACAGGGCGACACTTTCTCCAGTGTCAGCAGCTCCATTCAGCAGACTGGAGCTGCTGACTTTAGGAAAAAGTCGTCCTGTGTAATACAAGTAACTATGGAAAGATGGATATCATTTTAAAGCTCTCTTTCTCCTCTTTCTGGCGACACCTAAATCGTCGCCCTATGCCTTTTAGTTTTCGCTATTTTCGTGACTGAAATCGCGGCTGTGGCAATTTCAATCGCGGAAATAGCGAAAACTAAAAGGCGTAGGGCGACGATTTCTATATCATTGGAAAGAGGAGAAAGAGAGCTTTAAAATGACATGCATCTTTCCATAGTTTCTGCACTGCTCGGAGTCCCTTTAAGGTGTGCTCCTTTGTCCACTTGTCTGTGCAGTCTGGTTGATGCAACCATGCACAAGCAACCCACAGATGACAGGCAATTCCCTCAGCTTGCACAGGAAGCATAGGTTTCACCAGTTATTGCAGGTGCAGTACTGATAGTGTGCTCCTCGGTACACATTTCTGTGCAGCCTGGATGATGGTGTAGTGTTGCAGCCATGCACAAGCAAGTCACAGATGACAGGCTATTCTCTCTAATCAGGCTGCAGCTTACACAGGAAGCATAGGTCTCACTGGCTGGTGCTTTTGAAGTAATCCATGCAGGCCCAGAGTAGTGTGCAGATAGTGAGCAGGCTACAAGTGGCTGCCTACCTGCTCACTGACCACGGCTCATGGGTCTCTGACTGACGTATGTTGCATGCGCCAGCCCACTTTCCACTATAGCCAGATACAAAATACCACAGGGGCTGAAAAACAGGTTCAATATAACAGTTCTATTATATCAAGGTTTACTATACCAGGTGTTACTTTCCTATACTTATAATGGGGCTTGGCTAGGACCTAGACATTTAGTTTACTATACTCAAATGTTTACTATATAAGAGTTTACTATTTTAAGAGATTATACTGTATTATTAGCTTAGGGTTGTATTTTTACCTAAAATAGCTCAGGTTTTCACTATTGATATATTACTGGGGTGCGGTGGGCAATATGAAGGGTTTCTCCTCCGCACACCTACTTAAAGTGTGTCCCTCGTGTCACTTTCTGCAGATTGTGCTGCACAGAGAGGAGGAGGTGCTAGACTGCGAATGTGACATGGCCTCAGTACACCATCTTCTGTCACAGATCCCACAAGACCTTCCCTACGAGACTCTCATCAGCCGAGCCGGGGACCTCTTTGTTCAGTTTCCGCCCTCCGAGCTGTCCAGGGAAGCTGCACAACAGCACCAGGCCGAGAGGTGAGTGCGGGCAGCCATCTTCAGAGACATGCTCAGCACTACACTAATAATTACAGCTGGCACGCTGACTGAATGCAAAATGTACGCACCTCGGAATTTGGCCAGTAAAAAAACATTGGCCAATTAAAGCAACCTGGAATTGAGGAATAATAAAAAGTCTTAAGGTTCCCATAGATTACTTGACTTAAAGAGACTCTGTAGTCTCCAAAAAATGAGATTTTTACTTTCAAAAGCCGCATCCCTGAGGCTGAAAACTCCATAAATCACCCCAAATTCCCTGGGGCACAACGCGGGGCACCTTCCGCAAAGAGGCAAAGCTTTTCTGCCGCCTCTCCCCGCCCCTCTGTCTTCCTTTAATGAGTGGGGCGGGGGAAAGGTGGCGATCATTGCTGATTGACGCGTATGGAGGCAGAGCTACAGCCCAAAGCTCTGCCTCCTTAGGGCAGCTAAATCCATGACCATAAAGTTATGGATTTTGCTGGGGGAGTTAGGGGTGATTTATGGAGTTTTTAGCCACGGGGATGCTGCATTTTAGGAAGGGCAATTATGTTTATAGGTTTTTAAAGTAAAAACCTAATTTTTAGGAGAGTTCAGAGTCTCTTTAACTGCCTATCGACCGACCGATTCTATTTGTATGAAAATCAGTGCTGCCAAGAGCATGCATGATCAACCTACGCATGCCAAAATTGGTGGCAGGTATCGATCAGACATGCTGGAAAATCTAAGGACGACATGCTCGATCAGGTGCGTCAGTAATGGCGTGCAATTAATCGCGAACGACAAATGCAACAGATGGCCCCAGCGGCTGTCTCCTTTTAATGTTATATGCAGGAATAGAAGAACAAGACAGCGCTGGGCACCATCTGCATCTGCTTCCAGTGAACCATTTATTAGCAGACTATACATACAGAGTATTAAGCCAAGGGGGTATTAGGTCTTACAGCCGTTTCACGGTTACCCGCTTCCTCAGAGACCAAAGGACTCCTTTGGTCTCTGAGGAAGCGGGTAACTGTGAAATGGCTGTAAGACCTAATACCCCCTTGGCTTAATACTCTGTATGTATAGTCTGCTAATACATTTTTCACTGGAAGAAGATGCAGATGGTGCCCAGCGCTGTTTTGTTCTACTATTCCTGATCACTATTGTTTGGCTGGTGCACACTACATTTCCAGAGGGCAGACTGCTGGAAGCCAGCCGGCATCGAGTGCCAGCTGACTCCTTCTCTACTGTATACTGTTAATGTTTTAAGCCCCCCCCCTCCCCCCCTGTGACCGTCGCCTGTCTGCGCTGCTTCTGTCCTCGTACTTCCGCATTCGGGCCACTTGTGACTAGTGGCATATAGCACATAAAGCATGTGTGTGATGTTACACACGTGCCCAATCTGCTATAGCCCCGGGAACCACGTGAGGGCGCAAATACAGAAGTACAAGGACAGCGGCAGCACTGATAGTGTGACAGGTGATGTATAACTGCACGGAGACGGGGGGGCATAAAACATTAGGGGGAAAAGCAGCCAAGGGGCAGTGTCACAAGGCCGATTCCTGCAAGATTTCATGCTGGAATCAGCCTGTGGTTTATGGCGTCCAACAGATCTCTCTGTTCAGATTTGATCAGAGTGAGATCTGTCTCTTGGTCGACCTGCCGCCGAAGTCGCTAGATGTATGGGTACCTTTAGAGGGAAGGTTCTGGATCCCACAGAGCCTTCCCGATCCTCCCTCAGTGTCCTCATTCCTGCGGAGTCCACCTGGTGAAATTATTCAACCTGCTGGTCAAATACGTCTTTGGCCCTTCTCTGGCCGCCTTCAGAAGTACTTGTGTCCCTGAGTATTTCTGAAGACGAGCGGATCTATACTGCGCTCGCAAAGTACGGATGTGCCCATCTTCAGAAGTACTTGGGGTCGCAAGAGCTTCCAAAGCTTAAAAAGGAGTCTCGAAGACGCCACATTTGAACGGGACAGCAGGGGAAGAGGAAACAGAGAAAGGACCAGGAAGCCTCTATGGGATACAGAGCGTTCCAAAGGATCCTACATCTTCACTATATCTTCAGCAAGAGACCTAGTGCTGGACCTTGCAGCAAATGAAATCCAAAGTAGGGTCTGGACACGAGCAGGTTCAAGGAACCAAAAATGTATTGTTCCATGATATGATCACACCCCGAGGGAAGATCATATGCCTTTGTGGTCATATTATGGAGCAGTAAATCTCTGGTTCCATAGACCTGATTGTGTGCGGACCCGACTTTGGATTAATCTACGGGATATAGAACCTTCCCTCTACATAGCTGAGTATCGAAATTTTTTTTTTTTTTTTTTTTTTTTTTCAGGTCACTTTGGGGTCGCTTTAAACTTTTAGCAGCCAAATAAAGTAAACATTTCCTGCCGCTGGGGAAGTGTGTCTTCCTCAGCCTGGCAGGGTTTGCCGAGTGGGCAACTGGGAGCTTTTATAATTACCTGTCCAGATGGCGGGATCGGCTTCTTCTTCCACCACCACGGCAACGTTCTCCCGGCAGGTTTTCTCGGTTCCAATCACTTGATATGCTGTGATCAGGATCCAGGGGACAATGTCAGCTTTACAGCGCCACCCGGTGGTGGAAAAGGGGTGATGGAAGAGCTTCTTCCACCACCAGGTGGCTCTGTAATGCTGACACGGTCTCATGATATGATGTGATCAGGACCCAGAAGTCATGCTGAACGTTCAGAGCCGCGGGTGGAGGAAGACTGTAAGCCGTCTGGAGCAGGTAAATATAACTTCTTAACTGCCACACACTGGTTTGGCTGCACTAGGCAGCCAAACAAGTTATGCTGACAGAGGCTGTCACTGCACCAGCAGCTTTCAAACGAAGCATTTCATTTGAAGCTGCTGTTGGGTTAAATGACCGCTGAAGTGAGTGGCACACCAAAGTCCTTCCTGCAGTGCATTATAGTATAACACCAGTGTTGTTAGTATTATTATTGATGTATAATCCACACACATGCTTCTTGTGGGGGTCAAGTGGGTCTTAAAACAGAAGAAGAAGGCAAACTAAGCATTGCTTTTTTTAGTAGTAGGGCTTTTCGGTCTCTTTTAGTCTGCTATACTCTCCTTGTGGTTTTGGGTCACCCCAAGCTGCTTGGTTACTCTGTACTGGTCCAAGCCCTATCCCATAGAGGCACATCAATCCCTGCCATGCACTGATGAGGACCAAAAGTCCGAAACCGGCTGTCTACATGTGGAGTTGATGTGGTTATGTAAAATTTAAAGCTATAGGCTTGCTGTACACCAGCGGTTCTGGATGCTAGCCTGGCTTTCAAGGGGCATAAAGAGATAATTTGCATATTCAGTAGCGGTGCATTGTAGATAACCTCATATGTTCACTTAAAGCTGAATTATTGTAAACAAGTTGCCTGGAATCACTGTTTAAATGCACACCTCTTCTTCTTCTTCTTCCAGGACTGCAGTTTCAACCTTTAAAGACTTTGAACTGGCGTCCACCCAGCAGCGGCCAGACATGGTCCTCCGCCGGCGTTTCAGAGACTCTGTCCGTCCGGAGCACCCGGCCAAGTCCGTCCTTACCAAGCCCCGCACTAATAGACTGGTGAAGCTGGCGGTCATGGGCCTGACGGTAGCTCTGGGAGCGGCGGCCCTGGCCGTGGTGAAGAGTGCCTTGGAGTGGGCGCCCAAATTTGAACTGCAGATTTTCCCATAACCGGATCCCTCCATCATCTCACAGGGGTGGATGAAAGTGCCTTTGTCCCCTCTAACCCCTTCTTTTCACCAAGTCCGCTTCATGGCACCCAACTGCCTCCATCTGCCACTACAGACGCCACTACAGATTAACATTCGCTGCTTCGAGGTGCCCCACGGACACAACCCAAGCTTCCAGTGACAGGCGGGTGAGCCGTCACACCAATAACCTGTGTATAGCTGTACAGAGTCCTCATTCACTTTATGATAAATATGTAACTCCACCCGCGAGGTCTGCTTATTGCCTCTGCCCTGCAATACTTACATTAACCACTAGAGATCATCCATTTATTCTACAGAAACCCTCCAAGAGAATATATGGAAAGGTTTAGGGCCGGTTCACAATACAACACAGACGCAGAAACGGTGTGGTAAGCATATCCGCGCTGTTCACACCCCTCCGCCATACTGTCCACTGCTTCTGCTGACTCCTCCCCTTGTCCCAAAACCGATCAGACCCCGGCAGAAACATGGGGCTCCCTATAGGATTGTAAAAATATCAACTGGAGTTCAACCTAGCAACAAGGAGGATTCCCATTGGTCCACCATGAACCAATGTTTTTTTTGCAAACCAATGGGCTGCCTGTGCTTCTGCTGGGCTCCAATCTGCTGCACACCAATTGGTGGGTGTCAGCGATGGCGGAACTGAATCTACGGGACTGGTGAGTCATAGTTTTGCATGTGGTGATCAATCTAGTGGAAACGGACACCGCCTGTTCCTATAGGCTCCCATGTTGCATGTGCATTCCAGCATTGTGTTCACGTACTGATAGTATTATCGAGCTCCAGCATTGCGTTCACGTACTGATAGACCGTATGATCGAGGTCCAGCATTGCGTTCACGTGCTGATTGATAGTGTGACCGAGGTCCAGCATTGCAGTCACGTTCTGATAGTATGATCGAGGTCCAGCATTGTGTTCACGTTCTGATAGACAGTATGATCGAGCTCCAGCATTGCGATCACGTACTGATAGACCGTATGATCGAGGTCCAGCATTGCGTTCACGTTCCGATGGACCGTATGATCGAGCTCCAGCATTGCGTTCACGTACTGATAGACCGTATGATCGAGCTCCAGCATTGCGTTCACATACTGATAGACCGTATGATCGAGGTCCAGCATTGTGTTCACGTTCTGATACATTATGATCAAGGTCCAGCATTGCGTTCACATTCCGATTGATAGTGTGACCGAGGTCCAGCATTGCGTTCACGTTCCGATAGACAGTATAAACGCTTTGTATTCATAACACAAGACGCGCTCACCATCCAATTTAGCATTTTTTCTGTGTTTCAGAAAACCTGATTTTTTACTGCAGTGTGAATGGACCCTAATTATTGATTTGGCTCCGGCAACTGATTTGCTACAGGTCAACTGTGACTGCATTATATAAATGAACGATTTTCTGCCTGATTAAGAAAACGATTGGATGGGAAGTTATTGAATCACTGCTATCACACTATTCCTGCTGAAATCTTCTAAAAAATAAATCAAGCTGCTGTTCTGTTTAGCTTTGTACTGCTCTATGCTTTGCAGAACTAGAAAGCTGTCAATCGATCTGCCGATCTGTACCATGGCTCCCAGTCTTGCTTCAGAGATCAATAGACTGTCATAAATCTGGTTGGTTAACATCTGATTAGTAGAGACAGTGATTAGATTGTGATCATCATTTAATGTTTGGAATTTGAGGACGCCTGATTGGCTGGAAAAATTGACACTGTGTTAATCTGTGATTTGCCAGTTGAGGCCACATGATCATCTCGTACCTCTGCTCCCCAGGTGGACTTAAAGGACCTCTGTCGCAAAAATCTTAAAATTTAAAGTACATGTAAACATATACAAATAAAAAGTACAAGTAAAATGAGTCATAAATTACTTTTCTCCTATGTTGCTGTCACTTGCAGTAAGTAGTAGAGATCTGACATTCCCAACAGATTTTGGACTAGCCCATCTTGTTGTGGGGGGGGGTCTTTATTTTTAAAAGCACTTAGTGAATGGCAGTTGCTCCGTTCAACTGCCAAAAAAGTGTATGATGAGCAGGGAGGCTGTCCAGCATCATTGTATAAATCTTTTTAAGGGAATGTCTTTATAAAGAATAAAAGCCATGTTGAGAATCCCCCATGAAGAGATGTACTAACCCAAAACCTGTCGGTAATGTCAGATTTTTACTAACTACTGTAAGTGACAGGAACATGGGAGAAAAGTAATTTATGGCTCATTTTTACTCTGGAAGAAATGTACTGCTTATTTGTATGTGTTTTAAATTTTAGGATTTTCGCGACAGTTCCTCTTTAAGGTGCCTGATACACATATTAACTTTCCTGTTCAATTCCCAGCAGATTATTTCAATCTTAAATTATTCCCCCAAAATGTCCAATCCATTGAATTTCAATCGACTCTTTCCATAAATTGGTTGAAAGTATCGATCTGACTGGACTGAATTTTTAGGTCAAACACTGCAACACTGTTGTGTGATTTTTTTTTTTTTTTATTTTTATTTTAATTCCCTGTATAAATCCATTGAAAATCGATGTGAAAGGAATCAATCACGCATTGATCAGATTCTGATAGGAGACTGATCGATCGGATATGTGCATTGCTCTTAATCGAGCACTGTATGGCTAGCTTTATACAGGAAGCAGGAGTGACATGTCTTCATGATCAGCCAATCATATTCTTGCAAATCACTCACACATTTTCTTGATGTCTAGTAATGAGGGCAAATCTGGCACTGCACATGAGATGCATAAAAAGGGCTTTAATCCTTCCAAATTATTACAATCAGTTCTGTGACCTCAAAACGTGGTTTGCAGTTAAGACCTACGCAATCCTGTGGTGTGGCTGTGGCGATGTTGGAGCAGCGGTCTGCCTAACGTTTCGATCTATGAGCGTCTTCAGAGGCTTGTGTTGCACATGGCATCCCAGTCTGGGCATTTAAAGGGAAACTAAACTGAGAGGGATATGGATGTTTCCTGTTAAACAATACCAGTTGCCTGGCAGTACTGCTGATCTCTTTGGCTGCTGTAGTGGCTGAATCACACACCTGAAACAAGCATGGAGCTAATCCAGTCTGACTTCAGTCAGAGCACCTAATCTGCATGCTTGTTGAGGGGCTGTGGCTAAAAGTATTAGAGACACAGGATCAGCAGGAGAGTCAGGCTACTGGTGTTATTTTAAAAGGAAAAATCCATATCCTTTTAAGTTTAGGTTCCCTTTAAATACCAGAGGAAGATCCTATCTTTCCATCCACGCATCCCAGCGTCTGCTCTGCCAGGTTTCCTGGTGCCATAAGCCACCACTGACACATGTCGCCTACCAGGAAGCAGGGCTGTGGAATCGGTACAAAAATCATCTGACTACGACTACTCAGTGTATGAAACCGCAGACTCTGACTCCAGGTACCCAAAATTGCTTCCAACTCCACAACCCTGCCAGGGAATACCTTGTGTTCTACTGTTAAACTGTACTTCCTGGTAGGTGGGACGTGTCAGTGATGACGCACCTCACCAGGAAGCCTTGCAGAGCAGACGCCGGTACATGCAAACAGAAAAAGGAGAAACTCCCTCAGGTATTTAAATGCCCAGACTAGGATGTCACGCATGACATGGAGCCTCTTTAGATGCTCAGAGCGAAACGGTCGTTAGGCAAGCTTCTGCTCCCACAGCCACACCACAGGATTAGGTATGCCTTAACTGCAAACCATGTTTAGATGTCACAGAACTGGTTGTAATAAGCTGGAAGGATTAAAGTACAACTGTAGTGAGAGGAATATGGAGGCTGCCATATGTATATCCTTTTAAGCAATACCAGGTGCCTGGCTATCCTGCTGATCCTCTGTCTCTAATACTGTTGGCCATAGACAAGCATGCAGCAGATCAGGCGTTTCTGACATTATTGTCAGATCTGACGAGATTAGCTGCATGCTTGTTTCTAATGTGATTCAGACACTACCACAGCCAAATAGATCCACAGGGCTGCCAGGCAACTGATATTGTTTAAAAGGAAATAAATATGGCAGCCTCCATATCCCTCTCACTACTTCTGGCTTGTTACAAGCTCTTATTATGCAACACAGGTGCAATGCTGGCTTTGTCCTCTCTTTACTACTTATCGTTGTTTCCGCCTTGAATCCTGAACAAACAGAGGGATGTGGTGAATACCCAATTAGAAAAACAGTAAGCTCATCAAAGTGAAAAATAACCCTTTATAAGCAGGTAGCTGTAGTGCATGTCGCTTCATCTTCATACACAATTTCTCTTGATTTCTCTGTAGAATAAATGTCCTCTCTACACATGGCTAGCTGAACTCTGATGCATTGTTAGATATTGTTTTGCGGCCAAATAAAGTTGGTGAAGTTCTGAAACAGATGTGCTCTGCTATTGGCTGAGTGCCTGAACGGATTCAGAAGAAGCACTCCATACTAGCAAGCATTAATTGGGGGGTTGGCGCTTTTGTGGCTGGACTGGAGATTGTATTATCACTGCTGCTATTGTTCATAATATGGATTTATATAAGCCTGATCTCAGAAGAGCTCACAATCTAAGTTCTACCGTAGTCCGATATCCCTATTGCAATCTGGGGCAAATATATGGGAAGAAACTCAATGAAGGTACCAGTATATTTTGGGTTGTGAGAGGAAACTGGAGTGCTTAGAGGAAACACACACAAACACTGGGATAACATACAACCTCTATGCAGATAGTGTCCTGGCTGGGAATCAAACCTGGTAGCACTGCAAGGCAAGAGTGACAGCCTTTCTTGCATATATTAGAATATAAACTTAAGCAATTGGCACCTGTAATTTCCCATGATGCATCATACCTGAATATAATGTTCTGGATCAAAGCTTGGCTTTCAGGGGCATAAAGAGACGATTTGCATATTTGAGGGTGATGAACCATGGGAAGCCACAGCAGCTCACTTAAATTGTACCCAAGTTGACAAAAAGACCGACATACCTAAGCAGAGGGAAGCGCCTGGATCCTAATGAGGCTTCCCATGATGTCCTTTGGTCTCGTCGCAGAGCGCCGACCCTCCAAAGAATACAGAGAAGGGCTTAATTAGCATGCTCCTATTAAAGTACGAGTGTGTCCGCAATGCACCTGCGCAGTAAGCTGGAGCTGCTCATGCACCAGCGCCGCTAGTACGCAGACCAGACCCGGATTTACATCACAGCTGTTCTGGCACCCTAGACTCCGCCCTCCATGAGCCTACAGACCCCCACTGAACTGCACCACAAGTGTGCTGGCTGGCTGGCCCCGCTGTTACCTCTTCCCTACTTCCCCTGCCCAGCATAGGTAGCCACTTGTGCCATTTAGTGTTAGGGAGCTGATGATGCCCCCAGCTGAAGGGAGATCTCATCAGTGTAATAGAGCCAGGTGAGTAACCTCTCATTTACACTCTCATCAGGACTCTGCATAGGGAAGGATGGAGGGAGGCACTAGGGGAGGGAAGTGAGCCACTTTATCATCAGGCTCCTGTAGGCACGTGCCTTATGGGAAATCCTGCCCTTGGCACGTGCCTTATGGGAAATCCTGCCCTTGGCACGAAATCCTGCCCTTGGCATGCCATGCCGGGTAAGGGAACATTTTATAGTAGTAGATTATCTGTAAATGTATCGATATTCTACAACCAAATTGATTGCCAATACTTCACCATGACCTTACCTCTCCCTACACTTCGTGCATGCTATTGGTAGCCGCAGTTACCATATTGGGTGGTCCCGGCATCCGTTATTGTGTGCGCCCATTTTTGTGGATGGGCTACAATTAATTAGCTGCTCCATTTCAGACCCCCAAGCTCTCCACCCATGCCAGTGATTCCCCTGTGGCATTACCTGTACTGTAGAGACATCATGAAATGTTTTTATATCCAGGTTGCATGATACTGCCCTGGTCAGATGCCAGAGGCTGTTCTGAGAAGGAGGCGGAGCAATCACCTGCCTGGAGGGAGCAATTCAGGACAGGTGGATATGTAACCCTGCCACCTCCCCAATCCTCCATCATTCAGACAGAACCTGTCAGTTACTTTTTACATTTTAAAGACAACTGTAGTAAAAATAACATAACGAATACAATTGCTTGTTTACAATATTTAGTTATAGATTATTCAGTGTTTGCCCACTGTAAAATCTTTCCTCTCCCTGATTTACATTCTGACATTTATTACTGGTGGTGACATCTTTAGTTCTGCCAGGTGATCTGTACGGAATGTTTGTTACTGAGAGATCTATGCACAGAGGGAGATGCTGCTTGCTTGGCAGTTGGAAACAGCTGTTATTTCCCACAATGCAACGAGGTTCACACACAGCAAACTATCAGGCTCTAGGTCAGGCATGGGCAAACGTGGCCCTCCAGCTGTTAGGGAACTACAAGTCCCACAATGCATTTGCCTTTGAGTCATGACTGTAGCTGTAAGACTCAAGGAACTACAAGTCACACAATGCATTGCAGGAGTCTTACAGCTACAGTCATGACTCATAAAGGCAAATGCATTGTGGGAGTTGTAGTTCCTTAACAGCTGGAGGGTAAAGTTTGCCCATGCCTGCCCTAGGTCATGACATCACACTGTGGGAGGGGTTTCATCCCAATATCAGCCATACAGACCCCCCTGATGATCTGTTTGAGAAAAGGTAAAGATTTCTCATGGGAAAGGGGGTATCGGCTACTGATTGGGATAAAGTTCCTTCCAATCCTTGGATAAAGTTCCTGTTTAAATACCTTCTGTTTTATTTCCTGCTGTTACCTGGTGCACATTCAGTTTGGAGCATTATCTCCTTCTAGAAGATAGAATTGCAAAAAGTCCCTCCTTAGTGGGTGCTTACATCATGAAAATATCTATAAATTCACTCTTCTACGCCTCTTGGCAATCATTTCCATGTAAAAATATGCTATTGAGTTTCAGCCTGGCCTGCTGGCTGCGGTTTCATCCTGTGACTGCAGATAAGGTTTCTTGTCCTTAATGCACCTATGTGATGTGACGCATGTGACTGCCTATGTTATGGAAAGGTGAGATTTCTCATTGCTCATCAATAATGAGCGGGGGGAAATGTGCTAAGCTCAGGCATTGCGGGAAAGCTGCATCTGGCCATATGCTGAAGTCCCGCCACAGGTCACATTCAGCCAATAGCATGAAGCGCAGTCACAGATAATCACAGAAAATGGAAAGTCTGTATTTTCTGAAATGTGCTGCGCTTGATCTACACGCCGCTCAGGAAATACATTTTCCATCACAACTCGGTGGCCGCGGCTGACCTGCTGAGCGCACCACATCCAAAACCAGCTGATGAAGAGCACCTGTTCCCAGCCTTTGGTAGGGCACCTCTGTGATGTCTAGGGACAATAAAATTGCTTTTTGTTTTAATTAGCCTCCTGTGACATGGCAGTGGTCACTCAGTTTTCTCTTTGCAATATCACTGGTCAGTCATCCTGCTGTGAAATGGCAGTGATCACTCATAGTTACATAGTTATTTTGGTTGAAAAAAGACACGTCCATCGAGTTCAACCAGAGAACAAAGTACAACACCAGCCTGCTCCCTCACATATCCCTTTTGATCCAGACGAAGGCGAAAAAACCCTTACAAGGCATGGTCCAATTAGCCCCAAAAGGGAAAAAATTCCTTCCCGACTCCAGATGGCAATCAGATAAAATCCCTGGATCAACATCATTAGGCATTACCTAGTAATTGTAGCCATGGATGTCTTTCAACGCAAGGAAAGCATCTAAGCCCCCTTTAAATGCAGGTATAGAGTTTGCCATAACGACTTCCTGTGGCAATGCATTCCACATCTTAATCACTCTTACTGTAAAGAACCCTTTCCTAAATAAATGGCTAAAACGCTTTTCCTCCATGCGCAGATCGTGTCCTCTAGTCCTTTGAGAAGGCTTAGGGACAAAAAGCTCATCCGCCAAGCTGTTATATTGCCCTCTGATGTATTTATACATGTTAATTAGATCCCCTCTAAGGTGTCTTTTCTATACACTAAATAAACCCAGTTTATCTAACCTTTCTTGGTAAGTGAGACCTTCCATCCCACGTATCAATTTTGTTGCTCGTCTCTGCACCTGCTCTAAAACTGCAATATCTTTTTTGTAATGTGGTGCCCAGAACTGAATTCCATATTCCAGATGTGGCCTTACTAGAGAGTTAAACGGGCAATATTATGCTAGCATCTCGAGTTTTTATTTCCCTTTTAATACATCCCAAAATTTTGTTATCTTTAGCTGCATCAGCTTGGCATTGAGTATGATTATTTAACTTGTTGTCGATGAGTACTCCCTAAGTCCTTCTCCAAGTTTGATGTCCCCAACTGTATTCCATTTATTTTGTATGGTGCTACACAATTGGTTCGCCCAAAATGCATGACTTTACACTTTTCAACATTGAATTTCATCGGCCGTGTATGTGCCCATATAGCCATCCTATCCAGATCCTGTTGCAATATGACACTGTCTTTCTGAGAGTTGATGATACAATTTTGTATCATCTGCAAAAATGGCAACATTGCTCACTACTGCATCTACTAGGTCATTAATAAATAAATTGAAGAGCACTGGACCCAGTACAGACCCCTGTGGGACCCCACTGCTAACAGTCTCCCATTTTGAGTATGATCCATTGACCACAACTCTTTGTTTTCTGTCCATTAGCCAGTTCCCTATCCATGCACACAGACTCTTCCCCAGTCCTTGCATCCACAACTTTTGCACCAGACTTTTGTGTGGAACAGTGAACTCCCGTTCATGCCCGTCATATGCCATTGCAGTCTGGCCAGTAATCCTCCTGTGACATGGCTGTGGTCACTCAGTCTTTGCTTTGTAGTATCACTGGTCAGTTAGCTTACTGTGACATTGCAGGGGTCACTCAGACTTCTATGTTACTGCTCTGGTCAGTCAGCCTCCTCTGACATGGCAATGGTTACTCATCCTTCAATGATACTGCACTGGTCAGTTAGCCTGTTGTGACATGGCAGGGGTCACACAGTCTTCTATGATAATGTACTGGCCAGTCATCCTCTTGTGACATGGCAATAGTCATTCAGTCTTCTATGATATTGCACTAGTTTGTTGTTTCACAGTAGGCTGAGCGATCTTTGTCACGTCATAGGAGGTTGAGCCGTCTTTGTTGCGTCACAGGAGGTTGAGCAACCTGTGTCAAGTCACAGGAGGCTGAGCCTCCTGTGTTGTGTCACAGGAGGCTAAGCGACCTTTGTTGCAACACAGGAGGCTGAGGGGCCTTTGTTGCGTCACAGGAGGCTGAGTGACTTTTGCTGCATCACAGGAGGCTGAGCGGCCTTTGTTGCGACACAGGAGGCTGAGCGGCCTTTGTTGCGACACAGGAGGCTGAGCGGCCTTTGTTGCGACACAGGAGGCTGAGCGGCCTTTGTTGCGACACAGGAGGCCGAGCGGCCTTTGTTGCGACACAGGAGGCCGAGCGGCCTTTGTTGCGACACAGGAGGCCGAGCGGCCTTTGTTGCGACACAGGAGGCCGAGCGGCCTTTGTTGCGACACAGGAGACTGAGCGGCCTTTGTTGCGACACAGGAGGCTGAGCGGCCTTTGTTGCGACACAGGAGGCTGAGCGGCCTTTGTTGCGACACAGGAGGCTGGGCGATCTTTGCTGCGACACAGGAGATGGAGCGACCTTTGCTGTGTCACAGGAGGCGGAGCGACCTTTGCTGCGTCACAGGAGGCTGAGAAGCCTTTGTTGTGGCACAGTAACTATTTTGATGTCACAACCTCAGTGTTCTCTTACCAATTTATTCATCTGACAGGTACTGGCACAGAGGGCAGCCACAACGACTACAGCTCGGCCCCATGTCGTGTCCTTGTTTATTGGCAGCACCCACCCTGCCAGCAGTTACTGAGAGGAGCCCATATCAATTAACATAAGGGCTGGCTGCTCTGTGCCTCAGCTAATTGCACAGCAGAAAATATGTGTTCCAGTTCCATAGAGCCACCCACAGTCATATCCAGCCTAAGAAAGAGGGGATGGGGGGAAGGCATGAAATTGGGTCGGCTGGGTTGTAGCTCTCAGGCCACAGTCTAGACAAGCCAGGTGGCATAAAGTGAGCAAGGGGCTGTGCTGAACTTTACTGCTTGCCGTAGGCATGTGGAACAGAATTACTGTAACCGGACTGTGACTACCAGTTGGTCGGCTCACAGCAGCACCAACATTACGTCGGCATCTCAGGAAACTGCACATACGTCTAAGCAGGCCAGAACTTTAAACCTACTCTCTGCTCTAAAAAAATAAAACAGCATAATAACCTTTAAAGAAAAATATTTCTTTATTATAGCTTCTACAAATCCTGCAATAAATCTGCAGTTTGTCTACTTCCTGTTTTCATGGAAGCAGACATAGGGTTAACATCCTGTGTTTACAAATTAACTGCTCTGCTGAGGCAGCCAGCTGACACAGCTTATAGATCAAATTACACTTGTGACTAGTCACAGATGAGAGAGAATTAGACAGGCTAAACTCTAAATACATACAGGGTGCATTTCTCTCTGTTTTCCTTCTGTCCTGTACAAGCGATCAGGTCCACTTTAAAGACAGCCTGAAGCCTAAATTAAAACAAAAAAACAGATACTTACCTCAGGAGAGGGAAGGCTCTGAGTCCTAATGAGACTTCCCTCTCCTCTCCCTGTGCCCGGTCCCGCTCAGGATCCCCCGTAGCAGTCCACGGCCAGAAGGGTCATGGTTGCTCTCTTCCAGGTTGGGAAGACTTTGGCAGCCTTCGGAAGCACTCGGGCTTCTGAAGACCAGCCGCTCTGTACTGTGCATGCACAAACGCCCTCTCTCGTGCACTTACATGTGCGCAGTACAGAGCCACCGTTCTCCCAGCGGGAGATACAGACCGAGGAGTCTGCTGGAGATTGAGGACACCGGGGGGAGAATAAGAAGGCTCTACAGGACCCAGAGCCTTCCCTCTCCTTAGGGAAGCACCCGTCTTTTTGTCTTAATTTTATACTTTAAGGTGCCCATTAATAATACAATTTCCTGAACAATCGACTGCGATCGACTGAAAAATGATCATTCAGGCTCGCCGATGGAGGGGAGAACGATAACTAATCCCATAAGACCAAAAGAACTGTTTGTTCATTTGGATCCAGCAAACAATCTTACATCGTCGATCGGCATTAATGACGGTACCCGATCTGATCAATTGTACGATTAATGCTTCTGGAGATTGTACTGTTAAGAGGCGATTTTGCTAAGTTCTCAGACCAATTTGAAATGAAACAAAATGTTAATAAAACAAAAATATATTTTTTTTCTATATTATTGAGTGTGAAATTGGGAATACATAAGTCCTTCCGCATAGATGACTTATTCCATGTGAGAGCACAGGGGATACAAGTATAGCAGCTTACTAAATTACAGTAATGGGTTAATATGCGCTAGACAAGTGGTTATATAACTTCTAGCCTCAGCAGACTCTATATAGGCTCCATAGGTCTCTCTAAGCTGCAGGCAGCAGCTGCTCTGCCACCTAGTGGATATCCGGCATCACTGCAGTTCTATGTAGGTCAGCATTCCATAGAAAACAGGTGACGTCAGCACAAGCAGCAGCATACAGCTATATATAATAAATAAATAAATATATGATAATGCGTTCTGCCTCATATCCATGTAAAAAAGGAGGGTTTTTTCCTCTGTCCTTCAGCAAAAGTCTGCGTGTTGCTCTCTGAGGTCTGCAGGCGGCCTGAGACAGTTTTACCGCTCAACGCCTCCAGTCGTTGGGAGATTGCACATTCCAGCTTTTCCCGTAATATCTCTGCAAAGCCAAATTACCCAGAACTGTAATGGACTTGAGTTATCCGTTTCAACACTTGGCATAAAAGTGGTGTTACTGGCCATTTTATTATGATTATTGATTAGGTTCCACCAACATGTTATGCAGCATTGTATAATGAATAAGGGAGCAGATGATACTGAATGTTGTCTGAGGAGCTCACACTCCTACCATAGTCATAGTCTAATGTCCTACCATAATATTATGCATTTATAAAGCATTGACATCTTCTGCAGCACTTTACAAAGTACATAGTCATGTCACTGACTGTCCTCAAGAGCTCACAATCTAATTCTACCACAGTCATAGTCTAATGTCCTACCATATTATTATTATTATTATTATTATGTATTTATATAGCACTGACATCTTCTGCAGCACTTTACAGAGTACATAGTCATGTCACTTACTGTCCTCAGAGGAGCTCACAATCTAATTCTACCACAGTCATAGTGTAATGTCCTCCCACATTATTATGTATTTATATAGCACTGACATCTTCTGCAGCACTTTATAGCGCACATAGTGATGTCACTGACTGTCCTCAGAGGATCTCACAATCTAATCCTACCATAGTCATAGTCTAATGTCCTAACATATTATTATTATGTATTTATATAGCAATGACATCACTTGCAGCACTTTACAGAGTACATAGTCATGTCACTGGCTGCACTCAGAGGAGTTCAAAATCTAATCCTACCTGAGGGCTGTAACCCACTACAGCACTTTTTTGAGCATTTAGGGAGCGCTTTAAATCACTAGCGATTTCCCTAAACACTACGTATGCAGCATTTTGGGAGCGTTTGCGCTTCCATGTAAAGTATTGAAGCGCTGGCAAATCGCATTTGAGCATTCAGTCTGGCTTTGCTCAGGAATCATTATAGCTGAGTTGTTATAGCAGAGCCACAAGTGGGCAGGCTTGGGCTTAAAAAGACATCAGAGAAGCCAGACTGAATGCTCGGGGGATTTTATCAGGGCTGATAAGAAGCAGGCTGAGCAGTGAAGAATGAAACAGAGAGCAGGGTAGGTGTTTTCTCTAATGTTCCCACTGATCTATATGGTAAAATACATGAGGGTGCTTCGTCTCTGGTTCACTTTAAAAACGCTAGCAATTTGTAGTGGGTTCCAGGCCTTAGTCATAGTCTAATGTCCTACCATGTTGTTATCTAGTAAATGTATTTATATAGCAGTGACATGTTCTGCAGCACTTTATTGAGTACATAGTCATGTCATTGACTGTCTTCATAGGAGCTCAAAATCTAATGCACATAAAATAAGGTAAAGTCAGAGCACTGTGATCATGAAGCTATAAGGTGATATTTAAAGAGGGGACTTTCAAACTGCAGTTTTTGCCCCTGAAACTAATTGCTCCCAGGCAGGGTTATTGTTCCTCAGGGTGATTTAGCTGTCTTTGAACCTGTTTAGTTCAGCTACTTGTCTCTCGGGTTAGTCGCCCTGCTAATTTTCAGGCATTCGCCAGAATTACAACCTAAAGCAGATTATAAATTGCCGGTGATAACTACAAACTGAAAAATGCCATTGCTACACATTACAAATATTCCTCCTATTTATTGGCCAGTTCAATGGTACTTTGGTAAGAAAATCTGAACATCTTTAGAGTTCCCCTTTAAATGGGAATAAAGATAACATCACAGCCTCCATATTTCTCTAACTTCCTTAAAGTTATTGGGAATAGTTCATAAAAAAAAAAAGCTAGATACTTACCCAAGGAGGGGAAGGCTCTGGGTCCTAATGAGCCTTCCCTCTCCTCTCCTGGTTCCCGTTCCAGCGCAGGATCCCCCGTAGCAGCATTCAAACAATTTGGTCAAATGTTGCTCTCTCCGCCACCGAAGGGAGGCTTCGGAAGTCTTTGGTCCGCTCCATTCTGCGCACGCTCTCTCGCACACTAGTGTGTGCACAGTATGGAGCCCCCTGTCTTCAGGAGGACTCTGCTCCTAAAGACTTCCAAAGTCCCCCGCGGCAGGGGATTTGAACCGAGGAGCTACCGCTGCAACGAGGGCATCGGGAGAGGAGAGGGAAGGCTCATTAGGACCCAGAGCCTTCCCTCTCCTAAGGAAAGTATCTGGTTTCTTTTTTCAATTATTGACTCCCAATGACTTTAAAGGGAACTTAGCACTAGAGTTTAAAAATGTGTCAAATAAACCTCCCTTCTAATGAAGGTTTGAAAAATGAGAAGGCTTTTGGTGGTTCTGCATGCATTTACTTACCTATGTTGAGGCTGCTCGCGAGCATACAACCCATATGGAGGCATCCACCGCATATGAACCCCCAGTAGCCCACTCAGTTTTTAAACCTGCATTAGAGGGGAGGTTTGCTTGACAAGTTTTTAAACTGTAGTGCCAAGTTCCTTTTAAAGAGGACCCAAACCAAACATTTTTTTAAATCAAAATATTTAGTTGCACCACTCTGACACATACAAAGATAAATATACACTCCTACAAGCCTATGAGCATTTCAGTGCATGCTTTTCACCCTTCTCTTTTCATAACTAGGGTTATACAGGTGGCAGCCATTAGCAATTCCTCCTTTGCCATCTCCTACTCCACCAGTTTGCTGGATTCTGTCCCGGCAATATGAAAGGAAGGGAGCTGTTCATCCAATAAATGTAAAATATTTTATATTTGTCATCATGCAGCTGAAAAAAAGACTGATATTCATTATTATAATTTAGAAAATAGATTTTATTTCTGAAATCTTGTATTTTTAATTTGGGTCCACTTTAAGGGAACTTGGAGTAAAAGTGCCAGAAGTGCAGAGTAATTGCCAAGACACTCAGGCAATAACAAGGTACATAAAGCCCCGCACACAGCTCTGGCATATAGAGGTGCATCCCCTGCATGTACCCTGCACTTTTGACACTTTTAATGGAGGTGCTTTGAATATGTAATAAAACTTTGTTAATGCTGTACATTAACAATACTGTGTACAGCAACACATGGAGGTACCTGCTAGGCTGCTCTGTTGGCACTGACACTGTCAGACGCCTCAGGTACCAGCAGGGCTGACAGGAAGATATGCCAATGGGAGATGGCACTGGGGGAAGTAGTGCAAATTGTCACAGTAAAACCTGCATTTCACTATGGGCTTGAATCATTAAGCTGCTGCTTAAAGAGAAACTCCGACCAAGAATTAAACTTTATGCCAATCAGTAGCTGATACCCCCTTTTACATGAGAAATCTATTCCTTTTCACAAACAGACCAACAGGGGGCGCTGTATGACTGATAATGTGGTGAAACCCCTCCCACAAGAAACTGAGGACCGTGGTACTCCTGGCAGTTTCCTGTCTGTAAACATTGTTGCATTGTGGGAAATAGCTGTTTACAGCTGTTTCCAACTGCCAAAAAAGCAAGCAGCAGCTACATCACCTGCCAGCAGGAAAAAAATGTCACCATGTAATAAGTCAGAATGTAAATCAGGGATTTAAAAGAATTTACAATGGGCAAAAAACACTGACTAAATCATTTATACCTAATTATTGTAAAAATGAAGCACTTTTTTTTATTACATTATTTTCACTGGAGTTCCTCTTTAAACTGAACAGCATGAGATAAAATGTCCGTGCGGCGGCTACAAGCGGTAGTGCTGCATTAATCCGGTCGGATCCTGTGGCTTTCCAGGATGTGATCCCCGCATTTTGATTGGCCCAATAGACTGCCTGTCACTATAAGGCTGCATTTCCACTTTTGCGGTGCGAATCGCCGCGGTAAAAATTTGCATGCGGATGCGAATTTCGCATGCGGGTCCATGCGAATTTTCATGAAAATGTTCATGCGAATTCGCATGGATGACGATGCATGCGAATTTAACCATGGCAGTGCTGGTGTGCTTTTCCACTGTTTCTATGCAAATTCGCATGAAAATTTGCATACTCAAACCTCATGCGAATTTCCTATATAATAAATTGTTTGCGATTCGCATTGCGGTATGCGAATTCTGATGGCTCTGCCGTGCGAATTTTTTCTGCACAGAAAAACGCAAAGGAATCCTGACAAGTGGAAACAGTCCCAATCACTTGTATTGCTATGCGAATTTGCATGCGAAAAACGCATGCATAATTCGTGATAGTGGAAATGGGCCCTAAGTCAGAAATTTAGGTCTGACCCGCAGTGTTGAACTGGGAGCTGGAAAAGTTGAGGAAATCCACTTGCTGGACAAGCAGCAGTAATCAGGTGTTGCTGCTCACAGTGAATACTTGCTGCAGGTTTGTATTGTCCAGTCCAACACTGCTGACCTGTGTTCTATGATTTACTTTAAAGCAGGAGGGACAGCCATACTTTCCCAGGAATCTACACTGTCATACCTAGCTTGCTTTGTAAACACGTGAGCACAGCATAGATCATATTTCAGCAACTTCTGCAGATGGGTGAGGTGTATTTCCCTTCTCAGCCCCCTGTGACACTGAACTGTCCTCAGCCATTCAGTGAGGACCGATAATGTGGGAGGAGAGATAACAAGCTTCACTTTCCTATACCTTCCCTTTTCCTGTACCAGAATAAAGCCAGGCTGACTGAGATAAGATTAATTGCAGCAGAAACATTTATGATTATATTGGTATGCTTGCAATGCAGACTGCATGCAGATTACATAATAAACACAGAACAGTGGGTAAATGGAATTTGATTTTGTGGCTGACTTCCAGTTCTAGCCTTATAGTTGAGGGTGTGGTGGGGATGATTGGCAGCGGTAGCAGAAGCTGAGATCTTGTCTGCACGCTTTGTGAAATTTCGGTCTCCTTTCTCTTTAAGGTCCTAGAGTCACCCCGCTGCCACAGCCTCCCAGACTGAATTCCTTGTTAGCTAATGCAGCAGTGACTGCAGACACTGGTGCCCTTGTGCTCAGGTCTGCTGGAAGAGACTGCGGAATCATATGCTCTGATATCTCTATAAAGGGGGGCTGCATCCACTCTGATCTCAGCAAGCTGCAGGAGGAGAAGCACATAACAGAGCAGAAGGAAGCTGATTCATTATGTATGGAATCTCTTCTTCTGCCTGTCAGTGTAACAAAAGCCATGTCATGGCCCCGCAGTCTGTTACTGCGCAGACACTGTTCACTCACTGACGCTCTATAGGAAGCATTAAGAGCCTGTCCTTGTATATCTGCAGATGAAGACATTAAGCTTGTTGACAGAGCAAGTGCAGATGAGGTCTGCTAACCTAAAGCATCCAATCGGTGGGAGGGATTAACTGCTAGCTATAGGATACCACACTCTGCCCTTGTTAAAAATCCATGACATTTGAGGCGAGACTGCAGTGTGACATTAACCCCTGCCATGAGACATGCAGTCTATTGCAATGAAATGATGCACGCATGAAAGAAAGCATTAAAACAACCCTGAAGTGAAAATAAACTTAGGGGATAATGAATTGTATGTTTAGCACAGCTAAGAAATAGGACGTTAGCAAAGAAGAGAGTCTCATAGTGTTTCCAGTGCAGGAAGAGAAAAAAAGAACTTCAGTAGTCATCTACGGAAAAGAGCTTCTCTGAGCTCTCCGACCCAATGGGCCCAATACAGTCCTGTTTTATGAAGCACTTAAACAGCCAAGAAACAGTGAGAGAGACAGCTTGAGATAAAGTTTTACTGCAGGAAAGTTCAAAGGGGCATTAGCTCTGCTTTGTTTTATAGCTTAAAAGACAGAGTGTGGTTTTTAAACTGCAAACATGACAGAATGATGAAATGTTATAATGTTATTAAAAAAAAGGATATAACTGAAAATAAATACTGTATATGAGACTCTTTTCTCCGCTACTAATGTTCTACTCATTATCTGTACTACACATACAATTTATTATATCGCAAGGTTTTTTTCAGCTTCAGGTTTGCTTCAATGACTAAGTCGGAATGATACATTTGCAAACATTTCCCACTGGCATATTGTGCCTTATATTTCCTAAAGCTGAATAATGTTTCTTATTATGCTTTGAGGAGTCGTAGACCACAATTTTTACACTCTATGCTTTACTTGCTGAATCCATGGCTAGCACTGATTCTGTGGACAACTGAAGTGAGAGGGATATGGAGGCTGCCATATTAATTTCCTTTTAACCTCCCTGGCGGTATGATAAATGCGGCTGCGCGGCCGCGGGAGGGTTTTTTTCACCTTTTTTTTTTAGCATGTAGCTAGCCTAGCGCTAGCTACATGCTTCCCCCCTCCCTGCGGCCCCCCCCCCCCCCCCGCATTTACCGATCGCCACCGGCGCAGCTTGCCCATAAGGAAATCCCGTTCTCAACGGGATTTCCTTGAGGGCTTCCCCCGTCACTATGACAACGAACTGAGTGACGTCATAGGGAATCCCGATCCCCAGCTCCTCTGGTGAGGTATAGCTAAACCTATCATTACTACTGTTGCACCAAGCACTATACTTTGCTATCACATTAGCTGCTGGTATACTTGTATTATTAGTGATTCTGCAGATCACCATATAATCAGGTATATATGTGTATTATAGGTGATACTGCAGATCACCTAATAATCAGAACTCTGTTACTTGCTGACACATATCGTTACAGCTGCCATATTGATTTCCTTTTAAACATTACCAGTTGCCCAACAGTCTTGCTGATCTCTTTGGCTGCAGTAGTGTCTGATTCACATACCTGAAACAAGTATGCAGCTAATCCAGTCATACTTAAGTCAGAAACATCTGATTTGCATGCTTGTTCAGGGTCTATGGCTAAAAGTGTAAGGCCTTTTTTCCATCTATGCGCTTCTGTCCCCTATTTATCAGCCCATCGATGTTACAGATTGATACATGTTGCTGAAAAGCGGACAGAAGCGGACAAGGCCTTTGAGACAGAAAATAAGCAGGACAGCCAGGCAACTGGCAATGCTTAAAAGGAATTAAATATGGCAGCCTCCATATTCCTCTCGGTTCAGGTGTCCATTAAAGAGACACTGAAGCGAAAAAAAAAATGATGATATTATGATTTGTATGTGTAGCACAGCTAAGAAATAAAACATTAAGATCAGATACATCAGTGTAATTGTTTCCAGTACAGGAAGAGTTGAGAAACTCCAGTTGTTATCTCTATGCAAACAAGCCATTAAGCTCTCCGACTAAGTTAGTCCTGGAGAGGGCTGTTATCTGACTTTTATTATCTCAACTGTTCCTGGACTATTTACTTTTTCTCTGCTAGAGGAGAGGTCATTACTTCACAGACTGCTCTGAAAGACTCATTTTGAATGCAGAGTGTTGTGTAATCTGCACATATTATAGAATGACGCAATGTTAGAAAAAACACTATATACCTGAAAATAAAAGTATGAGAATATTTTCTTTGCTGCTAATCTTCTAGTAATTATTCATAGTACACAACCAATTCATTATATCATATTTTTTTTTAGCTTCAGTGTCTCTTTAAAGGATTTCTCATTACATTCCTGGGAAGACCTAGTTGCCTCCTTTTGTAAAACAACACTAAGGGCCCATTTACACGTAATCAGTTGGTGTACGTTAGTGTGCGCTAGTACGCGTTTTATCCATAGCCGTGCATTGTGAAAAAGATTTCAGTTAAAACGCGTTAAGCGTGAAAGGTGCCGTAGGAAAACATGGGCATTTCTTTGAAAATCAGTTTTCTTTCAGTTATAACTGAAAGCAACTGATTAAGTGTAAAAGGGGCCTAAGCTAAGTTAGGGGGAACGCTTAACTTACTGATGTGTGTATATGTGTATCTATGAGTTTTACCGAATATAAATCATCCAAGACAATAATGTATTTATATATACAGGCCTCAATTCACAGAGCTTTACCAAACACTTTATCAAACGTTTGATAATTTTCCTCATGGGCAAAATCTAATTTTGAATTCACTAAACGTGTTATAGATTTATCAAATGTTTTATCGATGAAATGTTCAATAAATCTATAACACCTTAGTGAATTCAAAATTAGATTTTACCCATGAGGAAAATTATCAAACGTTTGATAAAGTGTTTGATAAAGCTCTGTGAATTGAGGCCACAGTATCTCACAAAAGTGAGTATACCTCTCACATTTTTGTAAATATTAAATCTTTTCATGGGACAACAGTGAAGATGTGATACTTTGATACAAGGTAAAGCACTCAGTGTACAGCTTGTATAACAGCTTGAATTTGCTGTCCCATCAAAATTATTCAACACACAGCCATTAAGGTGGCCATACACTGGTCGATGTGCCATTAGATCGACCAGCTGACAGATCCCTATCTGATCGAATCTGATCAGAGAGGGATCGTATGGCTGCCTTTACTGCAAACAGATTGTGAATCGATTTCAGCCTGAAACCGATTCACCATCTGCTGAGCTGCTCCTGCCGCCTGTCCCCCCCCCCCCCCCGTATACATTACCTGAGGCTGGCTCCCGGGCATCTTCTCCGCATTGCACGGCTCTGTTCCGGCTCCATCCCGGCGCTTCCTGTGTTACTCCGTGACCAGGAAGTTCAAATAGAGCGCCCTCTATTTGAACTTCCTGGTCACTGCAGTGACACAGGAAGCGCCGGGATGGATGGACCCGGAACAGAGCCGTGCAGTGCGGAGAAGACGCCCGGGAGCCAGCCTCAGGTAATGTATACTTGATCGGATCGGCCGCCGCTAGCGACGCGCACTTTACCCGCGGGCGATCGAGGGTAATTTCCCGCACGGCGCGATCGACGGACCGATCCGATTTCGGGAGGAAATCGGATCGGCGGCTGCGTTTACCGCGAACGATTGGCAGCAGATTCGATCCCAGGATCGAATCTGCTGTCGAAACGGCCGCGAATCGAGCCAGTGTATGGCCTGCTTTAATGTCTAAATTGCTGGCAACAAAAGGGAGTACACCCCTCAGTGAAGAATAGCAAAATTCTGCCCAATTAGACTTTTTCCCTCCCCGGGGTCCTGTGAGAATGGGAAGCAGGCGTGTTATATTTGGTATTATCACTCTCACACTTTCTCATTCTGGTCACTGGAAATTCACAATGGCTACTCAATGGCAGAGAACTCTCTCAGGATCTTGACAGAAAGAATTGTTGCTCTACATAAGGATGTCCTAGGCTAGAAGATTGCCAACACCTTGAAACTAAGCTGCAGTGTGGTGGCCAAGACCATACAGTACTTTAACAGGACAAGTTCCACTTAGAACAGGCCTCACCATAGTCAACCATAGACATTGAGTGCATGTGCTCAGCGTCATATCCTGAGGTCTATTGCAAATAGTATGAATGCTGGCAGCAGAGGATGGAGGGGTGAGGAGTCAGCCTGTCAGTGCTCAGACCATCGGCTGCACATAGCATGTAATTGGTCTGCATGGCTGTCTTACCAGTAGGTGAACAAGAGGGCCTACAAACGGTTTGCTGAAGACAGACTACTGAAAGCCTGTCCTTTTGTCTGATGAGACCAAGATAAACTTATTTGGTTCAGATGGTGTCAAGCACATGTGGCGGAAACCAGGTGAGGAGTACAAAGACAAGTGGATCCTGCCTACAGTAAAGCATGGTGGTGGGAGTGTCATCGTTTGGGACTGCATGAGTGCTGCCAGCACTGGGGAGCTACAGTTCACTGAAGGAACCATAAATGCCGACATGTACTGTGACATACTTCCTCCAGAAATTGGGCCTCAGAACATACAACAACCCCAAACACACAAGGTGACCACTGCCTTGCTAAAGAAACGGAGGTAAAGGTGCTGGACCGCAAAAGCGTGTCTCCGAACCTAAACCCTATTGGGAATCTGTGGGACATCCTCAAATGGAAGTTGGAGGAAAGAGCGCAAGGTCTCTAACATCTTCCAGCTTCATGATGGAGGAGTGGAAGAGGATTACAGTGGCAACCTGTGGAGCTCAAGTGAATGAACTCCATGCCGAAGAGCGTTAAAGAGAGTCTGAAGCCAAAATAAATTCTTCTTTTTACAGGCTATTTATCTTAAGCAATATGAGTAGAGCTGAAACGTCGCATTCCCACGGCAGAACGAGGTTTTCTTACCCCCCGAATCCCCGGGGCAAAAATCGGGGAGCGCTTCCTGTAAGAGGCAGAGCTTTGCGCTGTAGCTCTGCCTCAACTGGAGTCAATCTCCGTCGATCACCGCCTCTCCCCGCACCTCTCAGTCTTCCTTCACAGAGAGGGACGGGGAGAGGCAGAGATCCGCACGGAGATTAACTTCAGTAGAGGCAGAGTACAGCGCTAATCTCTGCCTCCCCAGGCAGCCAAATCCACGACTTTGAAAGTGGTGGATGTTTGCCCTGGGATTTGGGGGGTATAAAGCCCTTGTTCTCTCACGGTAATGTGGCGTTTCAGCTCTACTCCTACTGCTTAAGATAAATAGAAGGTAAAAAGAATATTTTATAATGGCTTCAGACACTCAGTGCTGGAAAATAATGGTGGGCACACAAAATATTGACACTTTGGGCAGAATTCTGACATTCTTCACTTAGGGGCGTACTCACTTTTATTGCCAGCGCTTTAAACATTAAAGGAACAGTCTCGCAAAAAATTGTCAAATTTAAAATACATGAAAACACAAATAAAAAGTACATTCTTCCCACAGTAAAATTGTGCTATAAATTACTTTTCTCCTTTGTTGCAGTCACTCACAGCAGGTAGTACAAATCTGACAGGATTTGGACTAGCCCATCTCCTCATGGGGGATTATTTATTGGTTTTATTTTCAAAAGCACTAAGGCCCGGTGCACACCAAAAACCGCTAGCAGATCCGCAAAATGCTAGCAGATTTTGAAGCGCTTTTTCTTATTTTTCTGTAGCGTTTCAGCTAGCGTTTTGCGGTTTTGTGAAGCGGTTTTGGTGTAATAGATTTCATGTATTGTTACAGTAAAGCTGTTACTGAACAGCTTCTGTAACAAAAACGCCTGCAAAACCGCTCTGATCTGCAGTTTTTCAGAGCGGTTTGCGTTTTTCCTATACTTTACATTGGAGGCAGAAACGCCTCCGCAATCCAAAATCTGCAGCAGCCCGGGAGTATGCGTTTCTGCAAAACGCCTCCCGCTCTGGTGTGCACCAGCCCATTGAGATACATTACCCTAGCGTTTCCACATCCGCAAGCGGATCTGAAAACGCGACCGAACCTCTCTGGTGTGCACTAGGCCTCCGTGAATGGCAGTTGCTCAGTCCAACTGCCAGAATAGTGCATAAGCAGGTAGTGGGGCGGCCTGCATCTTTGTATAGATTCTTTCCAGGGAGTGCTTTTGTAAAGAATAAATGAAATATTTAAAATCCCCCGTGAAGATAGACTAGTCAAAAAAACTGTCAGTTCTGTCAGATTTCTACTAACTACTGTAAGTGACAGCAACATAGGACAAAAGTATGTATTTTAAATGTTACTATTTTTCGGGATAGTGGTCCTTTAACAGCTGTGTGTTAGTTATATGGGACAGCAAATTTACACTGTTATACAAACTGTACACGGACTACTGTATCTGTATCAGTGTCATATCTTCAGCGTTGTCCCATGGAAGGATATAATAAAATATTTACAAAAATGTGAGAGGTGTACTCAATTCTGTGAGATACTATACTGTAGGTGACACAAATGAGTTCCCTTGTAATAGTAGGCTGGAGACAATCAGTGGAGATTGTAAAATACCAGTGAATAAGGACTCATAAATATACACAGCACTACTTCACTTAGAAGGCTTTTCACTGACCCCTCGGGGCCTGTGTTACTTGCCGTGCAGAGCCATAATCATTTTACAACATACTACTCGCATGAGGGAACGATTTCAGCGTTTAATTTCTCAGAGGTTATTTATGCCAGATGCTGTCCTGGCTATCTATGAACATTTTCACAGTTTACTCATTGCTATTTTATCATCTCTACTTATACCGATTACTTATACAAGGGTACTGTTTCAGGCACATATATATACTATATACAGGTCCTTCTAAAAAAATTAGTTGTTTGTGATGAAGTTCATTATTTTCTGTACTGTACTGATAAACATTAGACTTTCATACAGGGGTGTAACTAGGCCCCACCGGGCCCCCCTGCAGCATTTCAGAGCGCCCCCTTCCTGGGGCCCGTTCGGGGCAGTTTTGTGGGGCTGGAGGGGTGGCAGCATGAGGGGAAAGCCTTGGCCACAGTCGGCGGGGAGAGGGGAAGTTCCCCCCCTCTCCCTCACCTCGGGGCTCTCCCCTCTGCGCTCCCCTCCAGCTAGTTACAGTTTGGGCAGTGAGCAGCGGCAGTAAGATATATACCTTCTTCCGTGCGTTCCACCGCATACTCCTCACTCTAGCGGCTGACGTCACTTCCGGAAGTGACGTCAGCCGCTAGAGCGAGGAGTATGCGGTGGAACGCACGGAAGAAGGTATGTATCTGCCCGCCGCTGCCCACACTGTAACTAGCTGGAGGGGAGAGCCCTGGGGTGAGGGAAAGGGGGGGGGGGACTTCCCCTCTCCCCGCCGACTGTGGCTAAGGATTTCCCCTCATGCTGCCACCCCTCCAGCCCCCACAAAACGGCCCCGAGCGGGCCCCAGGTCGGGGGCCCGCCCCCCCTCCCCCCACGGGAGCAGGGGCTGCAGGGCCTATTGTTACGCCAGTGCTTTCATATATTTTAGATTCATTACACACAACTGAAGTAGTTCAAGCTTTTTATTGTTTTAATATTGATGATTTTGGCATACAGCTCATGAAAACCCAAAATTCCTGTTTGAATGCTGTTCTGCTATTTTTTTTTGTGGTAGTAGATTTTTATGCTGTTAAAAATGTTTTAAAACTACTGTATGAGGAAATGCTGAGTTTCATACCAATTTAAGAACCTACACACGGTAGATTAAAATCAGCTGAGGTGGCCGATAAAGATCGCCGAGGCAGATAATCCGCCATGTGTACAGCAGCCCCTGATGGCCAGGCAATGGCTTATAGCTTTATTCTCTCTGCCAGCTCATAAGCAGGACATCACAGCTCAATCTATAACACTAGCAGTGTAACATGCAGTTTCTTCATTCTTTTGTTTCCTGGGTCAGGTTTAGGTAAACCACTTCAGTTCCATGACCTGAGTTAAACCTCCTTAAAGGATTAAGTCAACTTATAACTATACTAAGTGTTAGGAGGCCTAATGATTGCTTTATCCATATTCATTAGTGTTCCTCTCTGTGAGAAACACTCAAGAGAACAAGGCAAATAATAGAAAGTAGCAATCAGACCACATCTACGGATCCCAGATAAGAGTTAAAGTGTAACTCCGGGCTAAAAATCTGGAGAGAGAAAACCTAATATACTGTATATCACATAAGGGTCTTGAGGGTCTTTGGTCATCCTCTTCAGTAAAGCTTGTGGAGCTCCAGGCGGGCCAGTTTTAAAGCAGCAAAGAAGCGCTAATGCAGCAGCCATTCATGGGTTCCTCTAGACTAGGTAACCTGAAGTGGTTGCATCCAGTGATGAGCGAAAATGCCAATATTATTTTCCCATTCATTTTCAAGTAAAAATAACATTGAAAATCACTGTGTAATAAATTTGTGATTTTTAGTGAATTTTGGCACTGAAAATAAACGATTTCATGGTTTTCGCAGCCTGAAGGGGAGGTAAGTGGCTGCCACATGGGGTTCCTTTAACCTTATAAAGCAGTAGAGAGTGGGCCGCTAATCATTTCAGCGTGTACATAAATTCTATACTAAGGGCTCAGACACACTAAGTGCTTTTCTGAGCGCTTGCGATTGATTAGCGCTTTCTGAGCATTCACTCCCATTCACTTTCATTAAAGTCAGGGTAAAAATTGTGTAAAAATAGTACGCGATTGCAACGATTTTTACTGCTAATCAATCACAAGTGCTCAGAAAAGCGCTTATAGTGTGTCTGAGTCCTTAGGGCCCTTTTCCACTTGCACTCGCAAAATCACAAATTGCTAGCGATTTTTAAATCGCTAGGGTTTGCAAAATAACATAGGAATCGCGGTATGGATTTTCCGCTAATGCGATTCGATTTTTACCAACCTCGGAGCGTTTTTTACCGCAATTTTGCAATGTAATGCATTCCATATGCAAAAACGCAATCGCTAAAAAAAAATAGTGACTATCGCAACTGCTACCGTTTAGCAATTGCGATTGCTATTGGAAAAGGGACCTAAAGAGTGATTGGAGGGCACATCACAGCAAGTCCACCTCTTCCTGTGTGAAAATTTGATTTGAGCCACAAGTCAAATTTTCAAGTAGTGATTATGGGGTCCGGAGAGGAATGGACAATGCAAAGCGCATGAATGTACCTAAGTAAGTGCTCTGCCTTGTGTCAGGTATGCTTTATAGAGGAATTGTAGGGAAAATAACATGATGAATAAAACTGCTTATTTTATAATGATTTAGTTAGTGTTTGCCCATTGTAAAAACTTTCCTCTCCCTGATTTACTGTCTGACATTTATCACAGGTGACCTCTTTACTGTTGTCAGGTACATTATTGCAGAATGTTTGTTTAATGAGGCTGGATTTACGCATAAAAATGTGCGTTTGCAGTGTGATATCCTGCCCCGGCGCATCGCAACGCACAAAACCTCAAACATATGACCTTGCTGCACAGCGTATCGACAGGGTCATATGCATAGTGCCACCCCCTGCACGCCCCCTGCCAAGTGGCATACTTCCTCCTGGAGTGGACAGTAAGTACATCGCTTGGGATTCAGCCGGTAATGTGTTGTTGACCTTGCGACGGCTCGGTGGTGGATCGAGCACAATGCATCATGGTAAGTCTGCTAGGCCCCATTGCCTTGCATTGCCATTGTGTTACCCTGTGGTGTAACAGGGTAATGCAATGCAGATTTGCATTGCAAGTGTAATTGGGGCCTTGCAGTTCCAAAGCAAGTGAAAATAATACCTGGTCTCTAAGAAAGTTCTGGGAGAAGAATTTTGCATATCTAAATAGCCTGTGCTGTGGCATCACTGGAAGGGCGGGGCTACCTACCTCAATATACAGTACCTTATACACTCATGTATAAGCTAAAATTTTCAGCACAAAAAATGTGCTGAATAGTTATTCTCTCGGCTTATATGCGAGTCATTGGAGCAGAACGGCTGGTGGTTCAGGTTTTGTTACTGGCAGAGAAGTGCAAGGGTCGTGCACCAGTGATCCTGAACTTGCCAGCTGGCTCCCTGTCTGTGCCCCCCGTTGCCTGCAGCATGGTGTGCTGAGTGTGCTGCTCAAGACTACCTGTGTCCCCTGGTGTGTGGAGCGTGCAAGCAACATGTCAGCTGTGATTCTACCTGTGAGGCAATCGCTGTGTCTCATATCTATGACACCATCTATGGCGTCTTGAGACACAGCTGTGTCATCGTTGGGGCACATCTGGCTATGGGGAGAGGCGATAACTTGTACTGGGGGCACATCTGGCTCTTGGGGAGGGGGCTTATGTACGAGCCAATCACTTTTTCCTGGTTTCTGAGGGAAAAGTAGGTACTTCAGCTTATACGTGGGTCGGCTTATATGCATGTATATACGGTAATACATAGCTATATGATGTGTTTCTGATGCTGAAATAAGGGTATTTAGCGTAAAAATTAGTATCTTAAATTTACTGAATTGTGCTATTTGTCACTGTACTGGAAGAAGCTGAAACTTACTTTTAAAGATTTTAAAAATAACACACATTGTTTCTGAGTTAAACATTCTTTAACTCCTACTAAATGTACAAATTAAATACCCCTGCATTGGGATATCGCTGACTAGTTCAGCACTAGCTCACTGATCATGCCAACCCTGTGATAATGGTATAGCACAGTGTTTCTCAACATTTTATTGGTATGTACCCCTTTTAACCTCCCTGGCAGTTAGCCCGACCTACGCATCACTTTGCCCTTGGAGGTTTTTTTTTAAGAAAATGTGTTTTATATGCTTAAGCTAGCACTTGGCTTGCTAACTATGTCCCCCAAGTTTTGCCGCTCTTCACCGATCCCCCCCGTAATACGTACCCACAGGGATCCCGCGATAGCGCAGCCTCCCAATAAGCTCCAGGCTTCGCTATGGGGAGGATCGTAACTGCGCATGACGTCATGTCCGATCGTCACCATAGCGACGAGTGAAGCTGAATGGTGAAGCCGCGGCTCTCGCGGGATCGCGGAGGAGTAAATATTGCCGGCAGCGATCGGGGGGTTTAATTAGGTGCGGCGGGGCTTGGGGGACTTAGTTAGCTAGCGAAGTGCTAGCTAAAACATATTTTATTTTTTAAAAAATCCTCCCGCGGACGCAGCCTCTGAAACTGCGTACCATCAGGGAGGTTAAAATACATCCAAGGTGAAAATAAACTGATGAGAAAAACAATTGCATCTATCCTCCTTCTCCTACAAATGACTTTTTTATATATCCTACAGTTTTATTTTATATTTAAATCTAGTTTTTAAATTTCTATTGTTTCATTGTCTCTGCTCAATAACACCTTCAATGAAGTCTGCCAGAGATCAAATCTACAAATTATCAACCCTTTTTATCTCTTTCCTGCTCTCAGAAGCCATTTACTGACAGGAAAGTGTTGTATGGCTGTAATTACTTATCAGTGAGGATTATGCTGTAGTCTGAGCAAGTCCGACCTGGATAGAACTGTCACTTGCATACCTGATGTATAACTCTTTCAGGCAAAGAAAGGAAAAAAGGAGTACAGCCTAGTTACTTGTGTGCTTGGCACTGTACATACACATGTCTATTTCATGTCACCTCTTGTATCCTTTAAAACCCTGTAATCACCAAGTACCCCCTAGCATAGTAAACCTTATCACAAGTACCCCTTGACAAATACATATTTAATTGTAGTACATGATAATCGGTTATAAACAATTTTTAAGCATTTACTATTACTTTTAAAGTGGACCCAAATTAAAAATACAAGATTTCAGAAATAAAATCTATTTTCTAAATTATAATAATAAATAGTAGCCTTTTTTCAGCTGCATGATGACAAATATAAAATATTTTACATTTATTAGAGGAATCCCTCCCTTCCTTTCAAATTGCCGGGATTTTTCCGGCAAACTGGTGGAGTAGATGGTGTCCGGCAATGGAGGAATTGCTAATGGCTGCCCCCAGTATAACCCTAGCTATGAAAAGAGAATGGTGAAAAGCATGCACTGAAATGATCATAGGTTTTAAGGAGTGTTTATTAATCTTTGTATGTGTCAGAGTGGTGCAACTAAATATTTTTCATTAAAAAAATGTTAGGTTTGGGTCCACTTTAATTAGCTAAAACACTAATTTTGTGTTGTTTAAATAAGATTTATAATTTTTTAAAACTCAAAATTTGTTATTTTTGGTTAAATATATCAGGCCCGAGTACCCCCTGGAACCATCAGAAGTATCCCTTGGGGTACGCTTACCACACGTTGAGAACCTAGGGTATAGAAGACCCCATCTTCGCTGTACCAGCAGTAAGCCAACAAGGAATCAGGGCTGGGTCCAACGTCCCATAGACTAAGGTTTAGGTGTTGCATGTGCATGCGTGCCCCCTACTGTTTGTCCATAAGAGGTGCTGCAAACATTAAATCTATAAAAAACTGCAAGCTGGGGCGAGGAGACGTAAACCTGATGTTTTCTCCTGTAATTTTAGTAGGACTTTCATACGATTTAGAAAGTGGTTAAAGACAAACAAAAGTTTTTTTATTCAGCTGTAGCTTCGAATAATGTTGAATATACAATAAATTATTTTGGCAATAATGGCACTTTAATCAAACAAAGTTTACATCATAAAATAAAACTTCAGCTGAAGAAATAAGAAATAAATGAATAAATTCTAGTTCTGGTTGAACTTGATGGACAGATGTCTTTTTTTTTTTCAACCACTATGTAGATGGAAAAAAATCTGTAACGTGGTTTAGCATACCGGTATATATTCTGGATCATTTCCAGGTTCACACTAATAAAAAGATTTTCCGAAATCGTGATCGCCACACTTGTAATATATTTCAGGCTTCTTTTAAGTTGCAAATAGCAATTCAGATTCTCAATTGTGATTCTGAATTGCGAATTTCACTGGGTGCTAGCAACAAGGAGTCAGAGCAATTTTGGATACCTGGAGTCGGTGGTTTCAATAAACTGAGGAGTCGGATGATTTTTGTACAAACTCCACAGCCCTGGTAAGTATTAGACTAAAGAGTCGAAGTTGAGGAGTTGGAGCAATTTTGGGTACCTGGCCCCGACTTCGACTCCTGAACTCCGACTTCTTAATCTAATACTTAACAGGGCTGTGGATTTTGTACAAAAATCATCCGACTCCGACTTATCAGTTTGTGAAATCAACGACTCTGACTCCGACTCCGGGTACCGAGATGGCCCTGAATTTGACTCCTCGACTCCGACTCCACAGCCCTGAATTTTTGTACTGACTCCGCAGCCCTGATCGTGTGTAGTGTTAAAGAGCCCTAAATGACATTGCATTATTTTTGGCATTCGTATGCGAATTTGCAGTCACAGTTTTTCTGCATTTTAAATTTGCATGGTGTAATTCACGTTTCAATGCAAGTCAATGGAAACACAATAAATTTGCATAAAACGTCACGATTTACAAAAACATTTTCATGGATCTTGCACGTTAATTGGATTAATAAATTAACTTCATTGCCATACAGTAATTGCAAAGCATGCATAAAGTGGCATTCATAAAATGCTAGGACAAGTGTGAACACTAACAGCAGAGCTAGTAGTGATACCCCTGGTTACAGCCTGAACCTCCTTAGTAACGGGCTCACAAGTGACAATGATTCTGGCAGATGCAGGTGGGTGCCGTGCAGGAGTATGTTGCTGGTGGGAACTATACCTAGAATACTACCAGAACCCCAACATATTGAAGACATGACACAAAAAACTTTTATTTTAGCATTTTATTTTTTTCATGTATTGTTTTTTTTTCCATCTCAAGATCAAACCCGTTTCTCTCCCCCACCCAAAAGCCCACCCGCAACCTCAGCCCACCCCCACCCATCCATTCCCTTTAATACTTGACCAGAAGAACATAAGGTCAAGGGTTCAGGAATGTCAACCCCTAAAAAGTCACCACTTGGCTCCATTCCAAGAAGAAAACCCCCCCAATATGTGCAAATAGCATGATCCCAGGGGACATGATAACACTGTTCGCTGGTAACCCAAACCCCAAAAAAGCCCCAGCCCTGATGGAAGTCCAACTGCTCAGTGTCTCTGCCCTGCTGGCATCATTGGAACACAAGCCTTCGTTTGTGAGTTTTGGTCAATGCCACCCGATGCCCATGGTCCTTACAATCAAATAGGAATTTCCCTGCACTAGTCTTCAGTTCCTGAGCAAGTCTGAGAGTTTCCCAAGAGGAAGGGGTCAAAAAAGGGCAAAAAATACCCTACCCCCAAGAGATGTACCCCAGCCCCGAACCCAGACCCCCACCCCCCAAAAAAAAGAAGAAAGAAAAAATATACACTATTCCTGCTTATTAAGGAAAACTCCAGTCAAAACTTACAAAAACCTCAGCTGACACAGGATTTAAATATGAAAGCTGCCATTCAACTTGTTTTAACGGTGTAAGTTCCGAGGCTTTCACTGTTTTAAGAGGCCCTGAAAAAGACCTGAGCATAGAATGAAAAAAGACATCATCAGAGGTTACCTCCTATCTGCTGCAGAGCTAAAACTAGGAGAGTAATATACAAATTACTACTGCTGATGTCAGAAGGACATCCCCCTGTGTAAAGAGGAAGTCCCTCCCCTTTGACTTATCACGCCTCCTTGTTGGTCCATTAATGCAATACATGGACAGACGGAGGTCATCTCACTGTCTTATGACATCTCCCGTCCAGGAACTAGCGACAATTTAGCCATTCACTTTTCACTGTTGGTAGACTCTGATCATATAGATTTTCATCCATGCTCTCTTATTATTTGGCTTTCCTCAGCCGTCCTGACTTGAGCAGTGGAGCTGAAGATCTGCTACACAGTTACATTCTGGGGGAGTGATTTCATCTCTAACATGTACATTCTGCAATATGGCGGCCCTGTGGTGAAGCCATAAAGTCAGCAATGGCAGCTGCCATATCTCCTGCCTGAAATGTACCTTTAAAAGTGAAACTTCGCTTGAAATTCGCTGCAAACTTACGTCAGTATTTCACAAGACTTTTGTAATTTAATAAAATGTATCGTTCAATTTGATTTTGCAGCCGAACTTCCCATCTTACAGCACAAGTAACTAGTTGCACAGAGTGGGAGCCCTTGTTACTCAATTTCCACTCCTAGGCTACTCCATCGGCTGGCAGCAATCTTAGATATTTCGGTGTCATGGTCTATGTTAGGAACCTTGTGGAACAACAGTCTACATGCTTACAAGTGAACAAGCTGAAACAAGGCTGTCTTTTAATACCTGCAAAGTACAGAGCTGAACCGAAGCAATAGGAGTTTTCACTTTCAAACAGCATAACTATTTTATTGCACTAGTATCAGGGGAGGCGGGTGTCTAGATCAGGCAAAATTAAGCTGGTTTAGAAGAATGGCAGGAACTGAGACTCCCTAGTCTCGAGAAATAATTGTAGTGTTATCTAGAAACTGTGTGTGACGGAAATAGTGATCAGTTTGATTATGTGGCAAATTTCTAAGACACTGATTTACAGTGATCACTTCCTGTGTTAGCTTACACAGAAGTGACGAATGGTTAGTATCAGCCAATCAGAACCTTACAAATCGATCACATGATCAAACAGATCACATACTTGTCTGTGAGCTCTGCTACACACAATTCTAGCATTGTCCTAATCACAACAGCGGAAGTTTCAGAGCAGGCTGAGAGAAAGGATTGACTGAGCTAAAATAAAACAAAGGAGGAAAAGGGGAATGGTGTTTGAGGATAAGTGCAGATCACAAAATTTAACTAATGTGCAAATATCACCAAGGCCTAATATAGAAGTGACAATAGCTGAATTAAAGCTAGGAGCTGCTGACCCAATTAACAGTCAGATGTGTAAATTGAACATCCACCGGTTAATTTATCTGCCGCTTCTGGCTTTGATGCGGCCAACGTCACTTCCATTGTTGGCTGCGTCATTTCCGGTCTAAAATGTTTTCATGTTTTATTAACTCTGCTTTATTTATTTATTTTAAGTATTTATATAGCGCCGACATATTACGCAGCGCTGTACAGAGTATATTATCTTGTCACTAACTGTCCCTCAGAGGGGCTCACAATCTAGTCCCTACCATAGTCATATGTCTCTGCATGTATCATAGTCTAGGACCAATTTTAGGGGGAAGCCAATTAACTTATCTGTATGTTTTTGGGATGTGGGAGGAAACCCATGCAGACACGGGAAGAACATACAAACTCCTTGCAGATGTTGACCTGGCTGGGATTCAAACCGGGGACCCAGCGCTGCAAGGCGAGAGAGCTAACCACTACGCCACCGTGCTGCTTGAGCGGTTGTGCAGAAAAGTTATAGTGGAGCGCCTTAATCTGACACTTATATGTTTATTTCACTTTTATTTCACTAGTAGTTTTTTTTAAAAAGGATCATAAAGAGGGGTTTTTAACAAATGCCAGATGCCCAGCTGTTAGGCTATCATTTGGCTTTCATAATTGAGAGCCTCAGATCTGGAGCCAGCATGCAGCCAGTGGAGACACAACTCCTGGAACCAACATAGTCTGAACTCTTGTTCTGGAGGTAAAGGCAGGGAGTTGCCACAATAGCCAGGCAAGAAGCATTTGTAACAGGAAGTCAGCAATGGCACTTCCTGTAGTCTTCTCACTCCAGACATATGGCTGAGGTAAGTATTCCTCTAATCCTCTATACAGTAGGATGCAGAGTGAAAGAGGGAGGGCCAAGACTGTGCACCCATCAGGCTCTTCTGTATTAAACATGGCATCAATTTTACAGGTCAGACACTGTACGGTATACCTGACTGACCTCTGTAAAGTCTATATCCAGCCACCATCTTCTTATATGCATGAAACAGACCAGTTTTTTATATTACATCTACATGTTGTGTCACAAAACATTGCCTTATAATGAAAATACCTGCTACACCAATTTGTAGATATAACAACTTCCTACTGCCTGTTTGACACCCCCCCCCCCCCCCTTTTCAGTCAGTCTCAATTCACAACTCCTCAGTAGAGAATGACAACCACAATTGGCTATCAGTCAGACAGGAGGCGTATCTTCAGCTGGCAGAGTAGACCATCTGCCCTCTGCATGCCCATGTGACTAAAGGGGGAGTGCTTCAGACTCACTGGGAGGTGGCAGACTGCTGTGGGTCACCCAGCAGAAGGTGAGAATCTATAAATTGCCACAGCAGGTATTTTTCCATTTTATTTTGCTTCTCACAAAAGCTTCTTTATGCGTAAAAAAATGGCCTATGAAATGCAAAGAACAACTTGTACCTGATATAACTGTTGTAGAGAAAGGCAAGGAGTCGCACACTATTTAAATGATTCTGTATGTAGGTTCTTCACATTTTTATAATGACTCGGAGGTGACTGGTGAGCATTTATCAGCCACTATGGAAATATTTTGGAATCCTAAGCAGGACACTGTAAAAATTAAGGCAGTACCTAAGTACCCAAATCTCATAATGTAGCCCCCAAGCTGTCAGCAGTTACAGGTGTTCTCAGACTTTCAGATTGTCTTTGGTCACAAAAGTGGGAGAACACTACAGGAAGCCCCAAAAACATGGGGATGCACAAGAGATCCCTAAAAGTAGGAACACTCTAAAGAGGGTCCAAATATAAGTAGGAACACACTATGGAAAGCCCAGACAGTGGGAACACACTATAAGGGGCCTTACAAGTGTGAACACACTTTAAGTGGCCCAAAAAATGGGAACACTACAGTGAGTCCCAAAAAAGGCAACACACCCTCTGCACTGTGTTCCCAAAAAAGGGAACACAGTACAGAGGGCCTCATCTACAGAGGTTCTAGAAATAAGTGGGATCACACTATGGGAAGCCCAGAAAGGAACACACTATAAGGGGTCCAAAAAGTGGGAACACTACAGTATGTCTCAAAAGTGGGCATCCACTGCAAAGTGGAATATAGTACAGAGGGCCCCAAAAGGTGGGAACACACAACAGAGAATCTCAAAAAGTAGGAACCATCTATAGAGGTTCTAAAAATAAGTGGAATCCCACTACAGGAAGCCCAGAAAGTGGGGGTGGGAGGGGGTGCAATGTAAAAGTGGGAACATGCTACAGAGGGCCCAAAATAGTGGGTACACACCACAGGGGCCAAAAATTCACAACACAAGCTATTATCTACACCTACTTTTTGACCACCTAGCTATGGCTTTGCCCCACACAGCTAAAATAAATTCTGAGGATCATTAGATCAGGAAGAATATATTTGTGCAATTGTTTACTTTCTACACTTTCTACGCTTTTAAAGGGGAACTGAAGAAAGAGGTATATGGAGGCTGTCATGTTTATTTCCTTTTAGACAATACCAGTTGCCTGGCAGCCCTGCTGATCCTCTGCCGCTAATACTATTAGCCATAGCCCCTGAACAAGCATAGAGCAGATCAGGTGTTTCAGTGGTTCAGACTTATAAGTCTGATCTGACAAGACTAGCTGCATGCTTGTTTCTGGTTTTAATCAGATACTACTGCAGAGAAATAGACCAGCAGGGCTGCCAGGCAACTGGTATTGATTAAAGGGAAATAAACATGACAGCCTCCATATACCTCTCTCTTCAGTTCCCCTTTAAGGTCATGACCATCTGCTATGGCTGCACTTCTCATGCAAGTAGATGGTGGTGATGTTTAACTAGGATGTCTTTATGAAGAGATATTTCACTGGGCTTTCACCCCTGCTCTTATGAAGGAATCTTGTAGCAGATGACATTACCCGGCAAAAATAAACAAAAAGTCGTTTAAATAAAAGTGAAATTTAGCACGACATGCGAACATGCTCTGGATGCCCTATTGTTGTCTGAAGTTATCTGCCAGTTGGATTGGGTGATCACCTGTTGTCGCTTAATGTTGTTTGGCCAAATTCTTTCTAACAGCGCGAGGCTAGGTGGATTAGGTACTTTAATTGTGTCCAGCCGAACGGACTGAATGAATGCTTGAGTCTTAAATGCTTTCTTTAATGTGTTTTCTCCCCTAGACTCTGCTTGGCTGCCACGAAAATTCTACATGGGACTCATAATATAACGATTGATATCGTTGACAAATCAATATTGGATTGGTTATTGCAAATACAAAAAGAAAAAATGTTAATGTGTTATACATGTTCCGGGGTGGACTGACCTCAGTGATTTTGTTGGGGTAGACACTTATGTGTAGTTCCCTGGAAGTTTAAAAAAATATATATATGTTTGTTTTTGGATTATGTGATTATCCTTTGTTCCTGTGGGTGGGGTATATAAGTGTCACTGGTAATGGGTGTGGTACACCTGAGGAAGGGCGACGCCCGAAACATGTCGTGTACCTTGTCATGCTTGGTTTGCTGTGAATACATTGGTTGAAAAAGCCTTCTGAGTGCGGTCTCTGATTTCTATGATCTACAGTGTGGTTTAGCAGGAGTGGTGTACCTGCTGGGGACCTGCACCAGCCTACAGGTCAAGAAACCGGCCTACAGGTCAAGACTACTGACCTGTTGAGTGGTGGTGAGAGGGTGAATCTACAAACAGATTTTAGCTAAACTTGGCTGATAATTCCTTTAAGATTGCCTGAGTAGTTTCCCGTTACCAAACTGTGGTCACCACCTACTTCCTGTGGACTACTAGCCTACTTCCTCTCGTACAGGGCTTTTGTTTTCTTCTATAATGCCTTTATGATGGGGAACATCATTTGGCATATTTTGGTCCTCCTGCTTTGCCATTTACATGGTCACACCTAACTGATCTGCCCGTCATCTGAATCCAGAGAGGAGAGGATGCAAGATATACTGCTGTGAAAATCAAATCTGGCCCCTGTCCACAACTACGCTTGTATAGACTGTATTCCCTTATTAGCTACATTGGTAAAAATGTGCCTTGTTCCATTGTAGGTTTGGTTGAACTTCAATGAACAGGGGCTTAACTAAGAGGGAGCAGCCCCTGCAACTGCAGGGGGGCCTAGAGGTGTGGGGGTACCCCAACTACTAACCTTACCTTTCTCTGATACTCCAGATCAGGTGTTTTTGTGGCTACACTTGTTATGGGTGTGAAGATCTTGATGGCCACATTTGTTTTATAAGCCTTGTACGATGGACCCCCAGTCTGTAAAGGGCACCAAGGGGAGGCAAGGGAAGGGGTGGGTGTGAACATTATGGAGCCCCAAAGTTTTGATGGGGGGGGGGGCACCATGATTTGTAGTTACGCCCCTGGGTGGAAAGTATCTCACTGGGATCAAAATACTTAGCTCTGCCTGTAGTGGGAAGCCTCCTGTTTCTCTTCCCCACTCCTCTCTCCATAAGACCATGAGTGAGTCCCCATGACTGTCACAGTCTGTCAAGGCCAACTGTTAACTGAAACGATCCAATCACAAATGGTTATTTAGAAGGCATGCGGCACTAGTCTTTGTAAAGAACCTCTCTGGCACTAAGTCCTATCTATAGTCTATCCTTTCTACAGCTCTGCTCTTCATCACGTTTTAGGCACCTTAGGGAATGAAGGAGGAGCTTAGGCAGCAAACCCGATTCAGGCACATGTCTGTAGGCGTGGTCAATTCACAGAAGCATCAGAAAATGATGCCACGCGCTATGGGATAAACCAGCTGTAATACAAGGCAAAATTAATAAATTACTGCATGAAAACAAGAAAATATCTCACAGGGCAGCAGCAGACCCCGCAACCACTTGAACAGAGGTTTTTCTTAGCTTGACTGGAGTGCCCCTTTAAGGAATATATCTTCCAAAAACCCCACCTAAAGGAATGCATTGGCGCCCCTCAGTGGCTCTCTCTGCTGAGGTGACCTTCTCATCCAGAATATAAATATAGAGACTGTGTAGGCGAGAGCCTGTGTAGCGTGAACAAGGAGCCTGCCAGTGTGCTGTGTGTGGGTGACGTGAGGCTCAGACATACATTAGGAGCCATACGTCCAGAGATTCAGATTGAGACACAGGCGGAGATGAATGCACATATGCGCAGACACGTGAGGGGGCAGAGCTAGACACACATACAGACGAGGCTGAGGGGAGCTTGGAGAGCGGCTGGTAACCCCCCTGCTAGAGGAGGGAATCTGAGGTCATTTCTGTTCCTGAGAGCTTCTGAGGATAAATCCAGAGAAAAGGGGAGGGTTGTGTGTGCATAGGGGGGGTCCTGAGGTCCTTACTGAAGGTGTCTGAGACCCTGATATACAGGGGAGAGTCCTGAGATATGTCCTGAGGTTTATCACTGTGTATAGGAGGGGTTGGCAAATGTCCTGAGGAGACAGAGATAGATAGATAGATAGATAGATAGATAGATAGATAGATAGATATTGGCATGGCTTGACAGAGAGAGGTAGACAAACAACCTATGGATGGATGGATGGATGGATGGATAGATGGATGTATAAATAGATTATGGATAGATAGACTGAGAAATAGACAGATAAGATAGATAGTCTATACATTGACAAACATACATACATAGATATACAGGGAGACTATGGATTTATAGATGAACAGATAAACAGATAGACAATCTTTGGATGGATGGATGGATATATATATATATATATATATATATATATATATATATATACATACAGAGACATCCTGAATGTTAAGATGATGGATCCATAGATGGATAGATAGTCTTTGGATGGATGGATGGATCTATGGGTGGATGTAGAGATCTACAGATACACTAGGAGATTACTCCTATATAGATGGTGGATACATGAATACACACAATGACAAGACAACTGATGGATGGATGGATGGATGGACGGATGGATGGATGAATGGATGGGTCGAGGGGAACAATATGGCTAGAAATATAGACAATGCTAGATAACTAGCTAGATAGACATACAGAAATATTTTTAAATGGAAAATGTAATGATGGAAAGGGTGGATGAATGGATAAATGGGAACATTATAGATATATAGATATTGGATATATGAACAGATGGACAGATAGATGCCTAGAAAGGAAGATTATATCTAGATAGTGATATATGGATGTAAGCAGGAGGACATTGATAGATTGATGGGTTGATAGACTAACATATAGATAGATAGATAGATAGATAGATAGATAGATAGATAGATAGATAGATAGATAAACAGACAGATAGATAGATAGATAGATAGATAGATAGATGATAGATAGATAGATAGATAGGCATACAGATGGATGGATGGACGGACGGATGGACAGACAGACAGATAGATACATGGATAGGCATATGGATGGATGGATGGATAGATGGACAGCCATATAGATAGATGGATAGAGAGAGAAAGAGAGATAGCTATAGGTACTAGGTCTGTTGAAGGCCAATATGCACACACACACACACATAACGGAGGTGTGCATGTCCTTACCTGGCATGAAGCCCCCGGTTGGGTGAGACGGAGGTGTGTGTCGCGGCTCTGCTGTCACGCAGGTCACATGGGGGGGACAGATGGACAGACAGACACTGACACATGCATAGTGAGGACAGGAGGGTGCACAGGTTGTCTGTCTGTCTAGGTTAGTGTAGCCGGAGAGCAGGTCAGCACAGCAGAGAGCGCCTGCACTGCAGTGACAGCTCATTCTGAGGGGCAGCTAGAGAGAGTGCACTGAGAGACAGCATGAGAGTGCTTGAAGAGACAGCCAGGAATTCACATGGCAACATCAGAGAGACAGCTAATAAGGAAAGTCAGAAGCTCAGACAGACAGCAGAGAGCACCCTGAGAAACTGCAGTAGGAGTGTTCGGAAAGAGACAACGGATATGACGGAAAGTGCTGAGAGACTGCAGAGAGAGCGTTTTTTCATGCGAATCACCTTTCTCGTTGGTCGGAAAAGTTTGTTGACAGTTCAACAAGGTGTTACCTGCTGCCAAGTCCTTTCAGATGGCGTAGGCGGTGTCTTAGAAGGAGAACACCAGGTCAGAGACACTTCCGAGGAGACCGCTATCGGAGATCATCTCCACCACCTCCGGAGTGCAGTGATCAGGAAACTCAAAGTGAGACCCACTGCTGGGCAGGAGGTCTCTGTCCGATGGGACGTAGAGTGACCCAGCACTGAGACCAGGGAGACTTTCTTCCAGTTCCTCATCTTCCTCCGCTGGCTCTGGTGAGGATGGCAAAGAGCGGGCATGGGAAGGTTGGGCAGGAGAGTAGGGGGGCACCTCTGGGCTGCGTGCTGACGATTCCCGATTCGGCGTCTCTCCTGATTGGTCAACTTTGTGCTCCCCCCATCCAGAGCTTTCATCCCCCCAGTGCATGCTGGATCCCAGATTCACTTCCGACTGGCACGGCGAGGGAGCTGGTTGGCACCTTGACGTTGTTCGGGGGAGCCTGGCGCGAGTCCTGCTCGCCGGATCCCTTGTACGCCGGCGTGGTCGGTACTTGTAGTTGGGGTAGTCAGCCATGTGCTTGAGGCGCAGCCGTTCAGCCTCCCGGACGTAAGGGATCTTATCTGTGTCCTCTAGCAACTTCCAACGTTGGCCGAGACTGCGAGAGATGTCAGCATTGTGCATGTTGGGGCACAGAGACATCAACTTTCTCCTCTCGATCTGGGACCACACCATGAAGGCATTCATCGGACGCTTGATGTGCCCACTAGGAGTCTTGCACCAGCTGGGGCCTCCAGGGGCCACATCTTGGCTCTTTGGGTTGCCCCCAACAGCTTTGTGTTGCACCATCCTGAGTGTTCCTAGGAGAAGTTGTTGCACAGTGGCATCACTAGACAGTCTGTAAGGTGGTGAGGAGTGCACAGAGGTGGATGGATGGTGCAGAGGGCAGCAGGTGCAGGACACAGCAGAACCAGGTGGTGGTGAAAGGGTTAGCAGATGAAGAATACCTGCAGACAGGAAGCTGTACAGGCAAGCAAGAAGAATGTGGCACTGGGGGAGCTTGAGGCTGGCACAGCAGGAGAAGGTCACAAGTGCCAGTCTGCAGTCAGGAGTTTGCAAGGCTTCCTCTGCCTTCTTTCCTTCTCCTCCTTTGTCTATTGCTCAGCTCTCTTTCTCCTGCTATGTCCCAGACGCTGCCTCATTGCCTGTCTCCCCACTTCAGTCTGGGGGGGTCAGTGTAAACACAAGTCTGCATCTCACAGCCCCCCCCTCCTCCCCACCACCACCATCTTCTTCTCCTGAGCTGCTATTGGTTACTGGGCGGGTCTAAGTCTGCACCAGCTCATTAATGGGCTGTGAGACTAGAGAAGCTCAGACAGCTCCAGCCCGGAGAGCGAGTGTGACTGAGGGGACAGGCAGCACGTGTCACAGTGCGGGTGGGAGGGATGGTCACCTGCAGCATGTCATTCCTGTGTGATGGCATGCAGTGCCCCTGCTCCATGCCATAGACAATATGTCTTCAGTGTGCTGCATGTACCCTGCCCCCTACACAATAAAGGCAGCATGCCATCTCTGTGTTATGGTATATCCCTTGTGTTATGCCATGTACCCTGCCCCTCACATAATACAGGCAGCTTGTGACCTCTGTGTTATGGCATGTCCCGTGTGATGGCATGTACCCTGCCCCCTACATAATACAGGCAGCATGCCCCCTGTGTGTGATGCCATGTACCCTGCCCCCTACATAATACAGGCAACATGTCCCCTGTGTGATGGCATGTACCCTGCCCCCTACATAATACAGGCAACATGTCCCCTGTGTGATGGCATGTACCCTGCCCCCTACATAATACAGGCAGCATGTCCCCTGTGTGATGGCATGTCCCCTTCCCCCTACATAATACAGGCAACATGTCCCCTGTGTGATGGCATGTACCCTGCCCCCTACATAATACAGGCAGCATGTCCCCTGTGTGGTGGCATGTACCCTACCCCATACATAATATAGGCAGTGTGTCCCCTCTGTGTGTGATGGCATGTACCCTGCCCCCTACATAATACACGCAACGTGTCCCCTGTGTGTGTGATGGCATGTACCCTGCACCCTACATAATACAGGCAGCATGTCCCATGTGTGTGATGCCATGTACCCTGCCGTCTACATATTACAGGCAGCGTGTCCCCTGTGTGTGTGATGCCATGTACCCTGCCCCCTACATAATACAGGCAGCATGTCACCTGTGTGTGTGATGGCATGTACCCTGCCCCCTACATAATACAGGCAGCATGTCACTTGTGTGTGTGATAGCATGTACCCTGCCCCCTACATAATACAGGCAGCATGTCCCCCGTGTGTGATGCCATGTACCCTGCCCCCTACATAATACAGGCAGCGTGTCCCCTGTGTGTGATGGCATGTACCCTGCCCCCTACATAGTACAGGCAGCATGTCCCCTGTGTGTGATGGCATGTACCCTGCCCCCTACATAATAAAGGCAGCATGTCCCCTGTGTGATAGCATGTACCCTGCCCCCTACATAATACAGGCAGCGTGTCCCCTGTGTGTGATGGCATGTACCCTGCCCCCTACATAATACAGGCAGCGTGTCCCCTGTGTGTGATGGCATGTACCCTGCCCCCTACATAATACAGGCAGTGTGTCCCCTGTGTGTGATGGCATGTACCCTGCACACTACATAATACAGGCAGCGTGTCCCCTGTGTGTGTGATGCCATGTACCCTGCCCCCTTCATAATACAGGCGCAGCATGTCACCTGTGTGTGTGATGGCATGTACCCTGCCCCCTACATAATACAGGTAGCAGGTCCCCTGTGTGTGATGGCATGTACCCTGCCCCCTACATAATACAGGCAGCATGTCACTTGTGTGTGTGATGGCATGTACCCTGCCCCCTACATAATACAGGCAGCATGTCCCCCGTGTGTGATGGCATGTACCCTGCCCCCTACATAATACAGGCAGCGTGTCCCCTGTGTGTGATGGCATGTACCCTGCCCCCTTCATAATACAGGCGCAGCATGTCACTTGTGTGTGTGATGGCATGTACCCTGCCCCCTACATAGTACAGGCAGCATGTCCCCTGTGTGTGATGGCATGTACCCTGCCCCCTACATAATAAAGGCAGCATGTCCCCTGTGTGATAGCATGTACCCTGCCCCCTACATAATACAGGCAGCGTGTCCCCTGTGTGTGATGGCATGTACCCTGCCCCTACATAATACAGGCAGCGTGTCCCCTGTGTGTGATAGCATGTACCCTGCCCCCTACATAATACAGGCAGCATGTCCCCCGTGTGTGATGCCATGTACCCTGCCCCCTACATAATACAGGCAGCGTGTCCCCTGTGTGTGATGGCATGTACCCTGCACACTACATAATACAGGCAGCGTGTCCCCTGTGTGTGTGATGCCATGTACCCTGCCCCCTTCATAATCCAGGCACAGCATGTCACCTGTGTGTGTGATGGCATGTACCCTGCCCCCTACATAATACAGGTAGCAGGTCCCCTGTGTGTGATGGCATGTACCCTGCCCCCTACATAATACAGGTAGCATGTCCCCTGTGTGTGTGATGCCATGTACCCTACCCCCTACATAATACAGGCAACATGTCACCTGTGTGTGATGGCATGTACCCTGCCCCCTACATAATACAGGCAGCATGTCCCCTGTGTGTGTGATGCCATGTACCCTGCCCCCTACATAATACAGGCAGCATGTCTCCTGTGTGTGATGGCATGTACCTTGCCCCCTACATAATACAGGCAGCATGTCCCCTGTGTGTGATGCCAAGTACCCTGCCCCCTACATAATACAGGCAGCATTTCCCCTGTGTGTGATGCCATGTACCCTGCCCCCTACACAACACAAGCAGCGTATCCCCTGTGTGATGCCATGTACCCTGCCCCCTACATAATACAGGCAGCATGTCACCTGTGTGTGATGGCATGTACCCTGCCCCCTACATAATACAGGCAGCATGTCCCCTGTGTGATGGCATGTACCCTGCCCCCTACATAATACAGGCAGCATGTCCCCTGTGTGTGATGCCATGTACCCTGCCCCCTACATAATACAGGCAGCGTGTCCCCTGTTTGTGATGGCATGTACCCTGCCCCCTACATAATACAGGCAGCGTGTCCCCTGTGTGTGATGGCATGTACCCTGCCCCCTACATAGTACAGGCAGCATGTCCCCTGTGTGTGATGGCATGTACCCCGCCCCCTACATAATAAAGGCAGCATGTCCCGTGTGATGGCATGTACCCTGCCCCCTACATAATACAGGCAGCGTGTCCCCTGAGTGTGATGGTATGTACCCTGCCCCCTACATAATACAGGCAGCGTGTCCCCTGTGTGTGATGGCATGTACTCTGCCCCCTACATAATACAGGCAGCGTGTCCCCTGTGTGTGATGGCATGTACCCTGCACCCTACATAATACAGGCAGCATGTCCCCTGTGTGTGATGGCATGTACCCTGCCCCTACATAATACAGGCAGCATGTCCCCTGTGTGTGATGGTATGTGCCATGCCCCCTACATAATACAGGCAACATGTCCCCTGCGTGTGATGGCGTGTACCCTGCCCCCTACATAATACAGGCAGCATGTCCCATGTGTGTGATGGCATGTGCCCTGCCTCCTACATAATACAGGCAGCGTGTCCCCTGCGTGTGATGGCATGTACCCTGCCCCCTACATAATACAGGCAGCATGTCCCCTGTGTGTGATGGCATGTACCCTGCCCCCTACATAATACAGGCAGCATGTCCCCTGTGTATGATGGCATGTACTCTGCCCCCTACATAATACAGGCAACATGTCCCCTGCATGTGATGGCGTGTACCCTGCCCCCTACATAATACAGGCAGCATGTCCCATGTGTGTGATGGCATGTGCCCTGCCTCCTACATAATACAGGCAGCGTGTCCCCTGCGTGTGATGGCATGTACCCTGCCCCCTACATAATACAGGCAGCATGTCCCCTGTGTGTGATGGCATGTACCCTGCCCCCTACATAATACAGGCAGCATGTCCCCTGTGTATGATGGCATGTACCCTGCCCCCTACATAATACAGGCAGCGTGTTCCCTGTGTGCGATGGCATGTACCCTGCCCCCTACATAATATAGGCAGCGTGTCCCCTGTGTGTGATGGCATGTACCCTGCCCCCTACATAATACAGGCAGCGTGTCCCCTGTGTGCGATGGCATGTACCCTGCCCCCTTCATAATACAGGCAGCGTGTCCCCTGTGTGTGATGGCATGTACCCTGCCCCCTACATAATACAGGCAGCGTGTCCCCTGTGTGTGATGGCATGTACCCTGCCCCCTACATAATACAGGCAGCGTGTCCCCTGTGTGTGATGGCATGTACCCTGCCCCCTACATAATACAGGCAGCGTGTCCCCTGTGTGTGTGATGGCATGTACCCTGCCCCCTACATAATACAGGCAGCGTGTCCCCTGTGTGTGATGGCATGTACCCTGCCCCCTACATAATACAGGCAGCGTGTCCCCTGTGTGTGATGGCATGTACCCTGCCCCCTACATAATACAGGCAGCGTGTCCACTGTGTGTGTGATGCCATGTACCCTGCCCACTACATAATACAGGCAGCGTGTCCCCTGTGTGTGATTGCATGTACCCTGCCCCCTACATAATACAGGCAGCGTGTCCCCTGTGTGTGATGGCATGTACCCTGCCCCCTACATAATACAGGCAGCATGTCCCCTGTGTGTGTGATGGCATGTACCCTGCCCCCTACATAATACAGGCAGCGTGCCCCCTGTGTGTGATGGCATGTACCCTGCACCCTACATAATACAGGCAGCATGTCCCCTGTGTGTGATGGCATGTACCCTGCCCCCTACATAATACAGGCAGCATTTCCCCTGTGTGTGATGGCATGTACCCTGCACCCTACATAATACAGGCAGCGTGTCCCCTGTGTGTGATGGCATGTGTCCTGCCCCCTACATAATACAGGCAGCATGTCCCCTGTGTGTGATGGCATGTGCCATGCCCCCTACATAATACAGGCAACATGTCCCATGCGTGTGATGGCGTGTACCCTGCCCCCTACATAATACAGGCAGCATGTCCCCTGTGTGTGATGGCATGTGCCCTGCCTCCTACATAATACTGGCAGCGTGTCCCCTGTGTGTGATGGCATGTACCCTGCCCCCTACATAATACAGGCAGCATGTCCCCTGTGTGTGATGCCATGTACCCTGCCCCCTACATAATACAGGCAGCGTGTCCCCTGTGTGTGATAGCATGTACCCTGCCCCCTACATAATACAGGCAACATGTCCCCTGCGTGTGATGGCATGTACCCTGCCCCCTACATAATACAGGCAGCGTGTCCCCTGTGTGTGATGGCATGTACCCTGCTCCCTACATAATACAGGCAGCGTGTCCCCTGTGTGTGATCGCATGTACCCTGCCCCCTACATAATACAAGCAGCGTGTCCCCTGTGTGTGTGATGCCATGTACCCTGTCCACTAAATAATACAGGCAGCGTGTCCCCTGTGTGTGATGGCATGTACCCTGCCCCCTACATAATACAGGCAGCGTGTCCCCTGTGTGTGATGGCATGTACCCTGCCCTTACATAATACAGGCAGCGTGTCCCCTGTGTGTGATCGCATGTACCCTGCCCCCTACATAATACAGGCAGCGTGTCCCCTGTGTGTGATGGCATGTACCCTGCCCCCTACATAATACAGGCAGCATGTCCCCTGTGTGTGTGATGGCATGTACCCTGCCCCCTACATAATACAGGCGTGTCCCCTGTGTGTGATGGCATGTACCCTGCACCCTACATAATACAGGCAGCATGTCCCCTGTGTGTGATGGCATGTACCCTGCCCCCTACATAATACAGGCAGCATTTCCCCTGTGTGTGATGGCATGTACCCTGCACCCTACATAATACAGGCAGCGTGTCCCCTGTGTGTGATGGCATGTGTCCTGCCCCCTACATAATACAGGCAGCATGTCCCCTGTGTGTGATGGCATGTGCCATGCCCCCTACATAATACAGGCAACATGTCCCATGCGTGTGATGGCGTGTACCCTGCCCCCTACATAATACAGGCAGCATGTCCCCTGTGTGTGATGGCATGTGCCCTGCCTCCTACATAATACAGGCAGCGTGTCCCCTGTGTGTGATGCCATGTACCCTGCCCCCTACATAATACAGGCAGCGTGTCCCCTGTGTGTGATAGCATGTACCCTGCCCCCTACATAATACAGGCAACATGTCCCCTGCGTGTGATGGCATGTACCCTGCCCCCTACATAATACAGGCAGCGTGTCCCCTGTGTGTGATGGCATGTACCCTGCTCCCTACATAATACAGGCAGCGTGTCCCCTGTGTGTGATCGCATGTACCCTGCCCCCTACATAATACAAGCAGCGTGTCCCCTGTGTGTGTGATGCCATGTACCCTGTCCACTAAATAATACAGGCAGCGTGTCCCCTGTGTGTGATGGCATGTACCCTGCCCCCTACATAATACAGGCAGCGTGTCCCCTGTGTGTGATGGCATGTACCCTGCCCTTACATAATACAGGCAGCGTGTCCCCTGTGTGTGATCGCATGTACCCTGCCCCCTACATAATACAGGCAGCGTGTCCCCTGTGTGTGATGGCATGTACCCTGCCCCCTACATAATACAGGCAGCATGTCCCCTGTGTGTGTGATGGCATGTACCCTGCCCCCTACATAATACAGGCGTGTCCCCTGTGTGTGATGGCATGTACCCTGCACCCTACATAATACAGGCAGCATGTCCCCTGTGTGTGATGGCATGTACCCTGCCCCCTACATAATACAGGCAGCATTTCCCCTGTGTGTGATGGCATGTACCCTGCACCCTACATAATACAGGCAGCGTGTCCCCTGTGTGTGATGGCATGTGTCCTGCCCCCTACATAATACAGGCAGCATGTCCCCTGTGTGTGATGGCATGTGCCATGCCCCCTACATAATACAGGCAACATGTCCCATGCGTGTGATGGCGTGTACCCTGCCCCCTACATAATACAGGCAGCATGTCCCCTGTGTGTGATGGCATGTGCCCTGCCTCCTACATAATACAGGCAGCGTGTCCCCTGTGTGTGATGGCATGTACCCTGCCCCCTACATAATACAGGCAGCGTGTTCCCTGTGTACGATGGCATGTACCCTGCCCCCTACATAATACAGGCAGCGTGTCCCCTGTGTGTGATGGCATGTACCCTGCCCCCTACATAATACAGGCAACATGTCCCCTGTGTGTGATGGCATGTGCCATGCCCCCTACATAATACAGGCAACATGTCCCATGCGTGTGATGGCGTGTACCCTGCCCCCTACATAATACAGGCAGCATGTCCCCTGTGTGTGATGGCATGTGCCCTGCCTCCTACATAATACAGGCAGCGTGTCCCCTGTGTGTGATGGCATGTACCCTGCCCCCTACATAATACAGGCAGCGTGTCCCCTGTGTGTGATGGCATGTACCCTGCCCCCTACATAATACAGGCAACATGTCCCCTGCGTGTGATGGCGTGTACCCTGCCCCCTACATAATACAGGCAGCCTGTCACTGTGATTAAGGGGGTGTCTTTAGGACTGACTGGACATGTGCAGGCAGCTGGAGGATGCTAAAGCAAAGATGAGGATTTATAAAGTGGTTCAGAAAACATTTTTCAACTTTGCTAAATCCATACTGTTTTATTTACAAACCTTTTTTAACGTATAATTCATTCAAAATTAGATCCTTTTAAATAAGACAGAAAAGAGCTGAACTGGGGACTTTTATAAACCTATGTGGTGATACCTAGGCAGAACTCCTGAGACCTGAGGATGTGTTGGTGGCCTATAATATCGTAAGTTTCTAAGTACTGACCCTGTCAGAAGAAGAGTGGTAGGTGCAGTGGCATAGCTACAAACCTACCCTACATTAAACAGCCAGGTATAGGTGCTTCCAGTGTAGGTAGCCAGGAATAGGTGCCCTCTATATAGATAGCAAGAAATAGATGCCTCAGTATAGTTAGCCAGGAATAGGTGCTCACAATATAGATAGCCAGGGATAGGTGCCTCAGTATAGACAGCCAGGTATAGGTGCCTCAGTATAGGTAGCCAGGGATAGGTGCCGCAGTATAGATAGCCAGGGATAGGTGCCTCAGTATAGATAGCCAGGGTTAGGTGCCTCGGTATAGATAGCCAGGGATAGGTGCCTCGGTATAGATAGCCAGGGATGGGTGCCTCGGTATAGATAGCCAGGAATAGGTGCCTCGGTATAGATAGCCAAGAATAGGTGCCTCGTATAGATAGCCTGGGACAGGCACCTCCGTTTAGGTAGCCAGGGATAGGTGCATCAGTATAAATAGTCAGGAATGGGTGCCTCAGTATAGGTAGCCAGGCGGAGGAGGGATGCAGCGGCATGCACCAGAAGCAGTAGAGGGAACATCAAATACTCACTTTACCGCGATCCACACGCTGCATCTAGTACTCCTTCCAATTCTTGCGTTCCATCTCACAGTAAGAGCTAGGGGGCACTGTTACTGTGAGCTGGAACGCAGGATAGGAAGAAGTTTGTAGATGCAGAGCGTAGATCATGACAAAGTGAGTATTTGATGTTCCCTCTGCTGCTACTGTTGCCTGCCGCTGCATCTCCCCACTCAGCACATGAGGAGGACGAGGCGACTGCTGTGACCGTGGCCCCTATGCCCCTGGGCAAGTGTCATACTAGCATATTTAGTAACCAGCAGTAAAAAAAGTCTGCTACGCCACTACGTCAGACGCCACTGTCATAGTGTACACTGTGCAATCAGGGTGTCCCATGTTACCTAGCTAATAGCTGTGTAACACGCATCACACTCTTTATGTAGTGTGCGTTACACTAGAAATGTGGCCATTACCTAGCTATTTCGGCAGCGTAAGTACCGCTAAAACTGCTGTCTGCCACTTGCTCACGGCAATATTACTGCTGATTAGTGAATACTCCCCATAGATGCCGCTTAAAGGGAACCTGAGACGGGGAAAAAATTATACATACCTGGGGCTTCCTCCAGCCCCCTCCAGCATGCTCTTCCGAGTAGTTACGAATACGTAGCTACTCGGATTCGATATGTAAATAAACAGCTGTGACCGCGGGAGATGGGGTGTTAATTTACCCATGCGTTCGTCGGATCCTATGCGTTCCATTCGCGTCAAAGGAGTGATTAAGGCTCATGGAAAGAGATAGAAATGCACGCTGAGGCCTAGTGCACACCGAAAACTGCTAGCAGATCCGCAAAATGCCAGCGGTTTTCAAAGCGTTTTTTCTTATTATTATGAAGCGTTTTGTGGTTTTGTGTAGCATTTTTTTGTGTAGCAGATTACAGATGTTGTTACAGTAAAGCTGTTACTGAACAGCGACTGTAAAACCGCTCTGATCTGGCGTTTTATCAAGCGTTTTGTGTTTTTCCTATACTTACGGTAACATTGGAGGCAGAAACGCCTCCGAAATCCAAAATCTGCAGCAGCCCGGGAGTATGCGTTTCTGCAAAACGCCTCCCGCTCTGGTGTGCACCAGCCCATTGAAATACATTACCCAAGCGTTTCCACAACCGCAAGCGGTTCTAAGAACGCTACCGAAACCGCTTGGTGTGCACTAGGCCTATGTGAGTTTCAGCACATGGATTATGCAAATAAGCTCAGCTGAATCAGCTGGTTTCCTTTCCCTCTATGTCACTTCAGGCCTGGAACCCACTACAAATCACTATCACTAATTGCAATCACTAGAGTTTTGTATGAGCGTTTTATAAGTGATTTCATGAGCGTTTTCTGGCGATTGCAATTTTAAAAGGTGTAAGTGTTTTGCCACCGATTGTGTAGCGATTAGCGTTTTTAATTCTGGTTGGTCCTTTCAATTAATTTGAATTTTTTTTACAGTGTGCAGTAATTTTCAAAACTCTAGCAAAATCGCCCTGTGTAGGTTTTCACGAGCGATTACGCCAGCGTTTACATACTTTACATTGCAGAAACGCTAATGCTAAAAATGCTGCATGTCCTGTGTTTGCAATTTTGGTAATCGCAATCGCTCCAGTGGAATTTGGCCTATCCATTAACATTAGCTTTGCGTTTGGGGAAATCGCTAGCGTTTTTGAATTGCTCCCTAAACGCTCACAAAATTGCTATAGTGGGTTCCTGCCCTCACAGTGGTTTGATAATGTAGTAAAATTCAAAGAAAACGCATATAAATGCATGGAAATGCCCAAAAACTCACTGACCAATTCTTTAGTTTTTTTATTCATGCATCTTAATGCATTTCAACTCACTAACTAGTGTGAATGAGCCCCTGCATTCTAAACGGCAGCCATGACAGTCTGATGTAAAATCTGCTTAATTCAGCTGCAAAACAAACAAAAGTAATGACCCTTTGAGCTTTTTCAACCTTCCTGGCGGTAAGCCCGAGCTCAGCTCGGGCTATGCCGCGCAGGAGGATTTTTCAAGCCCTGCTGGGCCGATTTGCAAAATTATTTTTTATTACACGCAGCTAGCACTTTGCTAGCTGCGTGCAGTGCCCGATCGCTGCCGCTCCGCGCCGATCCTTTGACGTCACGACGTTGATGACGATAGCTACGGGGGAAGCCCTAATGGAAATCCCGTTTAGAACGGGATTTCCTGATAGGCCTGATCGCCAGAGGCGATCGGAGGGGGTGGGGGGATGCCGCAGCTCAGCGGCTGTCATGTAGCTAGCCCTAGGCTAGCTACATGATTTAAAAAAATAAATAAATAAATAGTGCAGCGCTGCCCCCTGGCGGTTTTAATTGACCACCAGGAGGGTTAAAATGCTATAAGCATTGTTTTCTCAGGCAAATAGAAGTTTTCTATGAAGGGCCAGTTCAGACGAATGGCTTGCGGTGGTTTGTTTTGTCACAGCCAAATGCTTTTCTGCTGCTCTACAGAAAAGCGCTTTACATTGTTCGTTAGGCACTGTGTTTAGAGCCCTGGGGAGCACAATGTAACCGTGAACAACTCCAGAACTTGCATGTAGCATCCAGGAAAACTCAGACGACCACATCGCTCGATCAATCCCATCACAAACCATACAGAAAAAATACATTCATCATTGGCATCTGAAAATGCATTTATCAAACAATAATGTGACACACCAATATCCATGAAATATGTATGCATTAACCACTTCAGCCTTAAGGGGCCCATTCACACTAGAAATTCAAACGCTGGCGCTTTTTAACCACTTGCCAACTGCCCACTACCAATTGGCAGCGGCAAAGTGGCACCCCCAGGACCGCGTAACGCCAATTGGCGGCGGCTCCTGGGGGACTGAATTGCTGGGGATAGCGCAGTGATGCGCGAGCATCTGCCGGAATTAGGCTCCACCCACCCGTGACGTCAACCCGCCGGCCAATTAGCAGCGCCGGTGGGTTGTTAACCCCCGATCTGCCGCATAGTAAGCGTATAATACGCTTTGTAATGTATACAAAGAGTATTATACAGGCTGCCTCCTGCCCTGGTGGTCCCAGTGATCGAGGGACCACCAGGGCAGGAGGCAGCCAACCTGGTAAGCACACACACACACTGATCCTGCTCCTCCTGCCCCCTGATCCCCCACAGCACCCCTCAGACCCCCCCCCCCCCTGATCACCCCCTTAGACCACTGTTTGTACCAAATCACCCCCCTAATCACCTATCAATCACCCCCTGTCACTATCTGTCAACGCTATATTTTAGATTAGGTCCTAACCTGCCCCTTGCGGGCACCTGATCACCCACCCACACCCTCAGATCGCCCGCAGACCCGCCCTCAGGTTACCTCCCAAGTGCATTGTTTCCATCTGTTCTCCCCTCTAATCACCCACTGATCACCCATCAATCACCGCTACCCATCAGATCAGACCCTCATCTGCCCCTTGCGGGCACCCAATTACTCGCCCACACCCTCAGATCACCCTCAGACCCCACCTGATCACCTCCCCAGTGCATTACTTGCATCTATTCTCCCCTTTGATCACACCCTGATCACCTATCAATCACCCCGTCACTCCCTGTCACTGCTACCCATCAGATCAGACCCTAATCTGCCCCTTGCGGGCACCCAAACACCCGCCCACACCCTCAGACCCCCCTGATCACCTCGCCAGTGCATTATTTACATCTGTTCTCCCCTCTAATCACCCACTGATCACCCATCAATCACCCCCTATCACCACCTGTCACTGCTACCCATCATACCCATCAGATCAGACCCTCATCTGCCCCTTGCGGGCACCCAATCACCTGCCCACACCCTCACCCTCAGACCCCCCCCCCCCCCCCCAAAAAAAAATCACCTCCCCAATGCATTTATTGCATCTATTCCCCCTCTAATCACACCTTGAGACACCCATCAATCACCTCCTGTGACCACCTGCCATCCCTACCCATCAGATCAGCCCTAATTTGCCCCGTGTGGGCTCCTGATCACTCGGGCCAAACCCTCAGATACCCCTCAGACCCCCTTCCGATCATCTCCCCAGTGCACTGATTGCATTTATTCTCCCCTCTAATCACCCCCTGAGACACCCATCAATCACCTCCTGTCACCACCTGTCACTCCCTAGCACTCCTATCCATCATATCAGGCTCTAATCTGCCCCCTGCGGGCTTCTGATCACCCGGCCAAACCCTCATCCGCCCCACCGCAGTGAAAGAATTTTTTTTTTCTGATCACTGCTGGTCTCTACAACTTAATTGTGGCTGAGACCAACCGTTATGCCACACAATACGCAATCCAAGAAGCTACCATGCCCAGCCTTTTCGGTGGAAACCACTCCAAGTTTCCGAACGTAACATTTTTTGGGGCCTTCTCCTTAGCATGGGTCTAGTCAAAAATAATGTATTGTGGTCTTATTGGTCTTCGCACCTAATACATCACATGCCCATGTTCTCTGCTGCCATGTCCAGGTCACCATTTGAGAACATCCTGCGCTTCCTGCACTTCAGTGCCAATACAACCTGTCATCTAAGAGGCCACCCTGCTTATGACCGGTTCCACAAAATTCGGCCCCTCATAGACCACCTGTCATCAAAATTTGCAGATGCTTATACCCCCTGAACCTTTTGAGGCATTTGGTTTCCAGACTACTCCTCACGGTTTTGGGCCCCTAAAATGCCAGGGCAGTATAGGAACCCCCCAAGTGACCCCATTTAGAAAGAATACACCCCAAGGTATTCCGTTAGGTGTATGATGAGTTCATAGAAGATTTTATTTTTTGTCACAAGTTAGTGGAAAATGACACTTTGTGGAAAAAAAACAATAAAAATCAATTTCCGCTAACTTGTGACAAAAAATAAAATCTTCTATGAACTCACCATACTTCTAACAGAATACCTTGGGGTGTCTTCTTTCTAAAATGGGGTCACTTGTGGGGTTCCTAAACTGCCCTGGCATTTTAGGGGCCCTAAACCGTGAAGAGTAGCCTGGAAACCAAATGCCTCAAAATGACCTGTGAAATCCTAAAGGTACTCATAGGACGTTGGGCCGCTTAGCGCACCTAGGCTGCAAAAAAGTGTCACACATGTGGTATCGCCGTACTCAGGAGAAGAAGTATAATGTGTTTTGGGGTGTATTTTTACACATACCCATGCAGGGTGGGAGAAATATCTCTGTAAATGGACAATTGTGTGTAAAAAAAAAACTCATTTACAGAGATATTTCTTCCACCCAGCATATTTTTGCCCATTTGTCCCGGTCATTACACCATTTAAATCCCTAACATAATGTATGGCGCCGATATTTCATTTGGCAATAAAGGTGCATTTTTTTTCAGTTTTGTGTCCATCACTTATTACAAACTCATATTTTAAAAAAATAACAGTAATATACCTTTTTGACATACTGTATATTCCTGCGTATAAGACTACTTTTTAACCCTTGAAAATCTTCTGAAAAGTTTGGGGTCGTCTTATCCTCCAGGTGTCATTGATGCCGGGTAGTACGCTCTATCCTGTTACCGCCTCTCAGATCTCCCTGCTGAGGGAGCGCAATCTATTCTTCCATACCGCTCTGAACAGGTAGACAAGGAGAGCTGACCAGTCTACTTAAAGTGACTCTGCAACAAAAATTACAATGTTTTTTCTACCATCCTACAAGTTCCTAAACCTATTCTAATCTGTTCTGGCTCACTGCAGCACTTTGTACTATCACCGTTTCTGTAATAAATCAATGTATCTTTCCCCTGTCAGACTTGTGGCCTGTGTCTGGAAGGCTGCCAACTCTTCCGTGCTGGTCTGTTCCTCTATGCACACTCCAGTGTGTGTTTTATTTACATAAGCCAGCAGCTTCTCTGCTATCTTATCAGTGATAGAAGAGATCTGGATAAAAATCCTCCTCTGTTAGGCTGTGAAAGTAGCTGGCTGACACATACTGAGGAATTACAAACACAGGCACAGGCAGAGCTGTCTGCAGGAAGCCTGTAATGTTCAGTGCATGAGAGAAGAAGGGGACAGAAGGTAAACACACAAATTATCTTTTGAGATTCAAAAGGAAAGCTGTGTACAGCCTGCTTGTGTATGGATGTATTTTCTATGTGTGTACATCAATCTACTTCCTGTTTTGGTGGCCATTTTGTTTGTTTATAAACAAACTTTTTAAAACTGTTTTTGACTACTTTTAATGCGGCGGGGAGCGGCGAAATTGTGACAGAGGGTAATAGGAGATGTCCCCTAGCACACTGGTATGTTTACTTTTGTGCAATTTTAACAATACAGATTCTCTTTAAGGAGAGTTGACCAATGCAACAAGTCAATTGACTATATACTGTAACACATACAGTACAGCACCAGTATCTGTTCATACACAGCACCAGTACATGATTTTTTTATTTTTATTTTAATTTGGTGTGCATTGGAAGAGGGGTAGTCTTATACGGCGAGTATAGCCCAAACTGTATATTTTAAAGAGAACCCGAGGTGTGTTTAAAGAATGCTATCTGCATACAGAGGCTGGATCTGCCTATACAGCCCAGCCTCTGTTGCTATCCCAAACCCCCCTAAGGTCCCCCTGCACTCTGCAATCCCCCATAAATCACAGCCGTGCTGTGAGGCTGTGTTTACATCTGTAGTGTCAGTCTCGGCTGCTCCCACGCCTCCTGCATAGCTCCGGTCCCTGCCCCCATCCCTTCCCTCCAATCAGCAGGGAGGGAAGGGATGCAGGCGGGGACCGGAGTTCTGCAGGAGGCGGGGAGAGCAGCAGACTGACACTATAGAGATAAACACAGCCAGCTCTGACAAGCTGTTTGTCAGCAGCGTGGCTGTGATTTATGAGGGATTGCAGAGTGCAGGGGGACCTTAGGGGGGTTTGGGATAGCAACAGAGGCTGGGCTGTATAGGCAGATCCAGCCTCTGTATGCAGATAACATTCTTCAAACCCACCTCGGGTTCTCTTTAACTGGAAAAGTTGGGGGGTCGTCTTATACGCCCAGTCGTCTTATATGCCGGAATATACGGTAAATATTAAAGTTCAGTCCCGAACGTAACTATTTATGTATTTTTTTTAAATTCTATATTTTTTATTTTTTATAAAAAAAATATTTGTGTAACTATTGGGGAGTGTGGGAGGTAAGGGGCTAATTTTAAAAGTGAAAAAATGTAATTATCTGAAAATTTTATTTTTCAGATGTAGTTTTACTATTTGGCCACAAGATGTCCGCACACCTATCTTCCGTATGTGTAGTATTACTACGCAAAACAGAAGCAATGCGTTGACGAGCTTTATGAATGACGGAGCCGTCTCACAGACGGCATCAGTCTTTCATATGGGGACTTAGATCAACTAACCCTCCTGGCGGTCAATTAAAACCGCCAGGGGGCAGCGCAGCACTATTTTTTTTTTTTTTTAATCATGTAGCTAGCCTAGCGCTAGCTACATGACAGCCGCTGTGCAGCGGCATCCCCCCACAAGCCCGACCGGAAATCCCGTTCTGAATGGGATTTCCATTAGGGCTTCCCTGTCGCCATGGCGACGGGCGGGATGACGTCACCGACGTCGTGACGTCAAAGGGAGTCCCGATCCACCCCTCAGCGCTGCCTGACACTGGCACTGATTGGCCAGGCAGAGCATGGGGTTGGGGGGGGGGTGCGGCGGGTAGCGGCGAATCGGCGCGGAGTGGCAGCGATCGGGCAGTACACGCAGCTAGCAAAATGCTAGCTGCGTGTGCAAAAAAAAATTATGCAAATCCTTCTGCGTGGCATAGCGAGAGCTCAGCTCGGGCTTACCACCAGGAAGGTTAATGGGGACTGTGTTCCCATTTAGTGGCGGGCGGCAGCTTGAGATTGCGGCGGCCAGCGGCAGCTAGTGTAGCATTTTGGATGTAGCAGCTAGTAGTTAAAACTTACCAGTATATATAAGTACTTATGTGCAACAATCAGTGACGTACCTAGGGCATTTGACACCCGTTGCTGGGTATTGAAAGACGCCATAAAAAAAAAAAAAAAAAAAAAGAACGACTGTGTAGTCCAGGTGTAGGCTCCCCTCCCTAAAGTTGGCCTCAGTATAGGTAGCTAACAAAAAAATGGTATAAATGGTAAAATAAAAATATAACCTGCGGCGAGCGAAGCGGCGAAAAATGGGCGTGACCATGACTGGATGAGCGCGGAGCTAACTGTAATTTAAAGTGAACCCAGGATGAGAGTGATATGGAGGCTGTCATATTTATTTCCTTTTAAACAATAGGCAGCCCTGCTGATCTATTTGGCTGCAGTAGTGAACTGAATTACACCAGAAACAAGCATGCAGCTAATCTTGTCAGTTCTGACAATATTGTCAGAAACCCCTGACTTGTTGCATGCTTGTTCAGGGTCTATGGTTGAAAGAATTAGAGGCAGAGGACCAGCACGGTAGCCAGGCAACTGGTATTGCTTAAAAGGAGATAAATATGGCAGCCTCAATATTTTTCTCACCTCGGGTTCCCTTTAAAAGTGCAACGCAAAGGCAGTGGGCCCAAGTTTTGGTGACCCTTTCCCCAGAATATTCACATAATTGTGCAGGTTTTCTCAAGAAAATACACGTAATGTGAGCAGATTTGCCCAGAAATTACGTTAAATCATGTCGGCAGATTTGACCAAAAAACACATTCAATCATGTCGGCAGATTTGACTAGAAAATACGTGCAATCATGTCGGCAGATTTGCCCAGAAAATAGTTCAATCATGTCGGCAGATTTGCCCAGAAAATACATGCAATTATGTTGGCAGATTTTTCCAGAAAATACATGCAATCATGTCGGCAGATTTGCCCAGAAAATACATGCAATTATGTTGGCAGATTTTTCCAGAAAATACATGCAATCATGTCGGCAGATTTGCCCAGAAAATACATGCAATCATGTCGGCAGCTTTGTCCAAAAAATACATACAATCATGTCGGCAGATTTGGCCAGAAAATACATGCAATCATGTCGGCAGCTTTGCCCAGAAAATACATGCAATCATGTCAGCAGATTTGGCCAGAAAATACATGCAATCATGTCGGCAGATTTGCCCAGAAAATACATGCAATTATGTCGGCAGATTTGCCCAGAAAATACGTGCAATCATGTCGGCAGATTTGACCAGAAAACACATGCAATCATGTTGGCAGATTTGACCAGAAAATACATGCAATCATGTTGGCAGATTTGACCACAAAATACATGCAATCATGTCGGCAGATTTGCCCAGAAAATACATGCAATCATGTCGGCAGATTTGACCAGAAAATACATGCAATCATGTCGGCAGATTTGACCTGAAAATACATGCAATCATGTCGGCAGATTTGACCAGAAAATACATGCAATCATGTCGGCAGATTTGACCTGAAAATACATGCAATCATGTGGATGATTTGACCAGAACATACATGCAATCATGTGGAAGATTTGACCAGAAAATACATGCAATCATGTGGAAGATTTGACCAGAAAATACATGCAATCATGTGGAAGATTTGACCAGAAAATACGTGCAATCATTTGGCAGACCTGACCAGAAAATACATGCAATCATGTGGAAGATTTGACCAGAAAATACATGCAATCATGTGGAAGATTTGACCAGAAAATACATGCAATCATGTGGCCGACCTGGCCAGAAAACACTTCAGTCATGTAGCACAGGGGTCCCCAACCACCGGACCGCGGCCCACTGCCGGTCCGTTGGCAGTTTCCAGCTGGGCCGCGGCGGGTCTGTCCTGTCGCCCATCGATCCCCCCCGCCGCTCATGTTACCTTATGAGCGAGCGGCCGCTTCCGGATTCCCCCAGGCGCCTCTCTCCTTCATGCAGCATCTCCGCTAACAGCGCGTCTTGCGGAGGAGGGAAGGAGGTTGCCATGGTAGCGGCGTAGCATATCGCCGCTACAGGAAGCCGCTGCCCCGCCTCCTTCCCTCCTCCGCAAGACGCGCTGCTGGTATCGGAGATGAGGCATGAAGGAGAGCGGCGCCTGGGGGAATCTGGAAGCGGCCACCCGCTCGCTCATAAGGTAACAGGAGCGGGGGCACCACCTACCCATACTAGGGCACTTTACTGGGCACTATACTAGCCACGCTGGGCACTATACTAGCCACGCTGGGCACTATACTAGCCACGTTGAGCACTATACTAGCCACGCTGGGCACTATACTAGCCACGCTGGGCACTATACTAACCACGCTGGGCACTATACTAGCCACGCTGAGCACTATACTAGCCACGCTGGGCACTATACTAGCCACGCTGGGCACTATCCTAGCCACGCTGGGCACTATACTAGCCACGCTGGGCACTATACTAACCACGCTGGGCACTATACTAGCCACGCTGGGCACTATACTAGCCATACTGGGGTACTGTACTAGCCATGCTGGGCACTATACTAGCCATACTGGGGCACTATACTAGCCATGCTGGGCACTATACTAGCCACGCTGGGCACTATACTAGCCATGCTGGGCACTATACTAGCCATACTGGGGCACTATACTAGCCATGCTGGGCACTATACTAGCCATGCTGGGCACTATACTAGCCATACTGGGGCACTATACTAGCTATATGGGCACTATACTAGCTATACTGGGCACTTTACTAGCTGTACTGGGGCACTACCTACCCATACTGGACACTATATTAGCTATACTGGGCACTACCTACCAATATTGGGACTATACTAGCTATACTGGACACTATACTAGCTATACTGGGGCAACTAGCCATACTGGGGCAACTAAACTACCTATACTTGGGCAACTATGCTAGCAATGCAGCTGCACCCCAGAACCCCCCATCCCCCGTAACCCGCTGCGCACGACACTGCTCACTAGGTCGCGCACCCCACTCATCACCCCATAACGCCCCCCCCCGGAGAAAAATTTGGTCAGAAAGCGGTCCCCGGGCCGGAAAAGGTTGGGGACCCCTGATATAGCAGACCTGGCCAGAACAGTCGATACCTCCTGTCCCGGCCTCTGTCCGGCGCGCAGCTCCCACGATCCTCTGCAGCCAGCCAGCAACTGAAACTACCGCGCTGACAGCAGGGCTACGGGAAAATGGCGCCCAAAGCCCTGCACTGCAGACTCAAAGTCTCCAGAGCAGGGCTTCAGACACCATTTTACTGTAGCCCTGCTCTGCCGCTGTCGGAGCTGCGGGCTGCTGCTGTCAGTGAACTGACATGGCGTCTATTTAACGCTGAAAGTCAGTTCACGCTAGGGGGTGCTTGGAGAAATTTAAGGGGTGCTTCAGCACCCAAAGCACCCCCCTGGTGCCGCCACTGCCCCAGTATAGCTAGTAGAGTTGCCCCTAATATAGCAAGTAGAGTTGCCCCCAATATAGCTAGTATAGTTGCCCTCAGTGTAGGTAATATAGTTGCTCCCAGTGTAGCTAGTATAGTTTCCCCCAGTATAGCTAGTATAGTTGCCCCCGGTATGGCTAGTACAGTTGCCCCCAGTATAGCTAGTACAGTTGCCCCCAGTATAGCTGGTACAGTTGCCCCCAGTATAGCTGGTACAGTTCCTTCCAGTATAGCTAGAACAGTTGCCCCCAGTATAGCTAGTACAGTTGCCCCCAGTAAAGCTAGTATAGTTGCCCCCAGTGAAGCTAGTTGCCCCCAGTGAAGTTAGTATAGTTGCCCCAGTATAGCTAGTATAGTTGCCCCCAGTATAGCTAGTATAGTTGCCCCCAGTGAAGTTAGTATAGTTGCCCCCAGTATAGCTAGTATAGTTGCCTCCAGTAAACTTAGTTTAAATGCCCCCAGTATAGCTAGTTTAGTTGCCCCCAGTATAGCTAGTACAGTTGCCCCCACTGTATAGATGCCCCAGGAGGGGGAAGCAGCACTAGAAGGAAGGGCAGTGGGGGCAGCGGCGGGGAGGGGGCCAGAATCCCCCCTCCCTCACCTGGGACCCCTCCTTCTGCCTCTCTCCCCCTCCATAAATTACAGGCAAGTGTAGGCTCGGCGGGAGGCGTGCAGAGAATTACTCACCTCACTTCCACGTTCCAAGCGCTGGCAGCGTCATGTCGCCACAGATCTCCGCCTTCAATGCCGCCCAGTGCTTCCGCTAATCAGGAAGCACAGTGGGCGGGATTGAAGACGGAGACCTGTGACGACGTGACGCTGCGCTCCAGCGCTTGGAACGCGGAAATGAGGTGAGTAATTATCTGCATGCCTCCCCGCCGAGCCTGCACTTGCAGGTAATCTATGGATATGGAGAGAGGCAGAAGGCGAGGCCCCAGGTGAGGGAGGGGGGGTTCTGGCCCCCCATCCCACCACTTCCCCTCCTTCTAGCGCTGCTTCCCCCTCCTGCTCTGCTGCTGTGGGGTGCCGTGGCGACACCCCCCTAGCTGTCAGTCACTCGGTGCGCCACGCCCCCTGCGCTCTATGGTAGGAACGCCACTGGCAACAATGCATACAGTATATGAAAAGTGCAAGAAGAAAGTGAGGAAAGTGCTTACTATGGAAACCCCGACGTCCAGACTGCAACCCTGCCTGACGCATATTTCGGGCCAAATCTCCACTTCTTCGGAGGCCAAAGTGGCCAGAATGTTACCAGCATGGATGTAGACTGCAGTATTGATCCGACAGAGGTTCTAGTCTTTACTCATTCTGTCTAAACCTAAAAACAAACAAACAAACAAACAAAAAAAAACATTTTGAGCCACAGTTGGTCAAAATAGCATCAATGTGCCTTTTTTTTTTTTTTTTTACATCATAAGAATGTCGCGTTCAGTACATATAAAGAAAAATGTTGGTTTACTAAGTTAAGCTAATAACCTGCATGTGAAGAGCTTCCTTGGCAGAGAAATCAGACGCATGGGCAACAATTAAAAAAAAAATAGCTAAATACACACACACACACTCAAACACACACACACACACACACACACACACACACGATTTCCACTGCCAGTATCAGTGGAATAACAACAATAACAACAGTGGAATAACAACAACTACAATAACAGACTGTAGACTTCCACACAAACACACACACACAAAACAACAAATGCAAGTAAGCATGGTAAGTGTAAGTACACTGTAAAGCATACCGGAAGAGAAAACTTAAGCCTGAAGTGAGAGGGATATGGAGGCTGCCATATTTATTTCCTTTTAAGCAATACAAGTTGCCCGACAACCCTGCTGATCCTCTGCCTCTAATACTTTCAGACACAGACCCTGAACAAGTATGCAGCAGATCAGGTGTTTCTGACATTATTGTCAGATCTGACAAGATTAGCTGCATGCTTGTTTCTGGTGTGATTCAGACTCTACTGCAGCCAACTAGACCAAATACATTTGGCAGCTTTCTTTTGTTCTTGCTTCAGTAGTCCTTTAAATGCCCAAAATATGGGGACTTTTCCGTTAGCCGGCCGCATCCACTAGGTGGTGATAATTACTATTCCCCCTCCAGGCCGCCATGGGTAGTAGGGAAAGATGTAATTCTGGTGGAGTTTTATCGCCACCTAGTGGATGCGCCCGGCTAACGGAAAAGTACCTAAATATGCCCTAAAACTCTACTACATTACATTTCTTTCATCCCAAAATGTAGCCCTGTTTTTCAATGAGTACATCATGCAACTCAGCATCCGACCCAACTGCAGGGAGGATGTTCAGCGGCGCCCTCGGGGCCAAACACTGATCCTCCTATTAGCGCTGCTAAAGACATGGACCTTGCCGCTCACGTCACTGTAGAAGCGGGGATAGAAGGAGCAATGTTCAGCTTTAGGGGGAGTAGAACATCACAGGTGGTACCACCTGTTACTTTTCATGAGATCTCAAGTCAGGTTGCTTGTGCAGAGTATTGCTTCATACACACTTGAGATAAAAGTCTTTGGAAAAGGCAAGATCACAGACAAATCTTACCACCCTTCATGTAGTATGAGAGCCATACTCTACACAGTCTATTCTATGGAGCTGCACTCCCCATCAGATAAAATCTTTGCAAGATGCTGCACACAAAGATACCCGTACACACTCAAAAGATCATTATCTGCAAAAGATCTGTTCCTGCAAAATATCCATTCCTGCAAAATGCATTCATAGTCTATGAGATCTGCAGATCATCATACACACTTGGTTTAACAGACAATCATCTGCAGATCATCTGCAGATCAGTTCCACCAGGATGGATTTTCAGATCTGCAGATGATTGCCAGATATGCAGATGAAGTCTGTTAAACCAAGTGTGTATGATGATCTGCAGATCTCATAGACTATGAATGCATTTTGCAGGAATGGATATTTTGCAGGAACAGATCTTTTGCAGATAATGATCTTTTGAGTGTGTACGGGCATCTTTGTGTGCAGTATCTTGCAAAGATTTTATCTGATGGGGAGTTCAGCTCCATAGAAAAGACTGTGTAGGTATGGCTCTCATACTACATGAAGGGTGGTAAGATTGGTCTGTGATCTTTCATTTTCCAAAGACTATAGTCTGATGTGTGTATGCACCTTAAGAATGGGGATTGTTTGGTTTGCATTCAGCTGGCCAGTTATGTGCTCTTGCTTCTAAAAGGTTTTATTACACGTGTGCTTAAATCATTAATAACATTTTTATATTCTTGCATTTACACAAGATACCAGAGCAGTATATTTTTTGGAGTAGAACATCTTCCCTGCAGATGCATCAGCTGTTCATTTTCATGGTGGGCTCCTGGGAAAATGGCGCTGCATTTAGGGTTAAAAATGAGGCAATTTAGGACAGGGCTGTGAAGTCGGAGTTGGAGTCGAGGAGTCGGAGCAATTTTGGGTACCTGGAGGGTTCATAAACTGAGGAGTCCAAGTCGGGAGTTGGATGATTTTTGTACAAAAACCACAGCCCTGCTAAGTATTAGACTAAAGATGGCCGCACACCATACAATTTTTTCAATATCTGTTCAATTTAAGAATTTCAATACATTTTTCTGACTGATTGTAACATTTCAAAAATATGACCAATGTACCACACACCTATGTTCAATTTTCCCCCAATTATGATAAAAATGATTGGAAACTGACAAAATTGCTAGGGTTTGTATATTAATAAATTGACTCACACCATACAATCTTTAGAAAGAAATTGAAGAAAAATATCTGGCATTCCGAATCGATAAAAATCGAAGAAAAGGGGAAATCCGATTGGATTTTTCAGTCGAATGAAAAAAAAAGCTTTCGATTTTTTCGGGAGATCCGATCGTTTTTATCGAATTGCTGTAAAATCGGATCATTTTATTGTATCGTGTGTGGCCACCTTAACCACTTCCCGACCGCCGTATAGACAATTAACGGCCGGGAAGTGGACTCCGCAAGGACCGCCGTATTGACAAATGGCGGCGGTCCTTTTACGGGCATGGGCGGCGCGATCGCGTCATTCGTGACGCGATCGGCCGCCGGCGCCTGGCTCCGCCCCCTCACGCTGTAACCCGCTGGCCGTTCGGAAGCGCCGGCGGGTTACTAGCACCCGGATCGCCGCATACCAAGTGTATAATACACTTTGTAATGTATAAAAAGTGTATTATACAGGCTGCCTCCTGCCCTGGTGGTCCCAGTGTCCGAGGGACCACCAGGGCAGGCTGCAACCACCCTAGTCTGCACCCAAGCACACTGATTTCCCCCCCCGCGCCCCCTGATCGCCCACAGCACCCCTCAGACCCCCCCTGCCCACCCCCCAGACCCCTGTTTGCACCCAATCACCCCCCTAATCACCCATCAATCACTCCCTGTCACTATCTGTCAAGTCTATTTTTTTCTTTATGCCCTAAACTGCCCCCTGCTCCCTCCTGATCACCCCCCACCCCTCAGATTCTCCCCAGACCCCCCCCCCCCTGTGTACTGTATGCATCTATCCCCCTGATCACCTGTCAATCACCCATCAATCACCCATCAATCACCCCGTCACTGCCACCCATCAATCAGCCCCTAACCTGCCCCTTGCGGGCAATCTGATCACCCACCCACACCAATAGATCGCCCGCAGATCCGACGTCAGATCACCTCCCAAGTGCAGTGTTTACATCTGTTCTCTACCCTAAACACCCACTAATTACCCATCAATCACCCATCAATCACCCCCTATCAACACCTGTCACTGTTACCCATCAGATCAGACCCTAATCTGCCCGTTGCGGGCACCCAATCACCCGCCTACACGCTCAGATTGCCCTCAGACCCCCCCTTATCAATTCGCCAGTGCAATATTTACATCTGTTCTTCCCTGTAATAACCCACTGATCACCTGTCAATCACCCATCAATCACCCCCTGTCACTGCCACCCATCAATCACCCCCTGTCACTTCCACCCATCAATCAGCCCCTAACCTGCCCCTTGCGGGCAATCTGATCACCCACCCACACCAATAGATCGCCCGCAGATCCGACGTCAGATCACTTCCCAAGTGCATTGTTTACATCTGTTCTCTACCCTAAACACCCACTAATTACCCATCAATCACCCCCTGTCACTGCTACCTATCAGATTAGACCCCTATCTGCCCCTAGGGCACTCAATCACCCGCCCACACCCTCAGACCCCAGCCCTGATCACCTCACCAGTGCATTGTTTGCATCTATTCCCCCCTCTAATCACACCTTGAGACACCCATCAATCACCTCCTGTCACCCCCTAGCACACCTACCCATCAGATCAGGCCCTAATTTGCCCCGTGTGGGCTCCTGATCACTCGGCCAAACCCTCAGATCCCCCTCAGACCCCCTTCCGATCACCTTCCCAGTGCATTGATTGCATCTATTTTCCCCTCTAACCACCCCCTGAGACACCCATCAATCACCTCCTGTCACCCCCCTAGCACTCCTATCCATCAGATCAGGCCCAATACAACCTGTCATCTAAAATGCCACCCTGCTTATCACCGGTTCCACAAAATTCACCCCCTCATAGACCACCTGTCATCAAAATTTGCAGATGCTTATACCCCTGAACAGTCATTTTGAGGCATTTGGTTTCCAGACTACTCACGGTTTTGGGCCTGTAAAATGCCAGGGCGGTATAGGAACCCCACAAGTGACCCCATTTTAGAAAAAAGACACCCCAAGGTATTCTGTTAGGTGTATGACGAGTGTATAGAAGATTTTATTTTTTGTCAAAAGTTAGCGGAAATTGATTTTTATTGTTTTTTTTTCACAAAGTGTCATTTTTCACTAACTTGTGACAAAAAAATAAAATATTCTATGAACTCGCCATACACCTAACGGAATACCTTGGGGTGTCTTCTTTCTAAAATAGGGTCACTTGTGGGGTTCCTATACTGCCCTGGCATTTTAGGGTCCCTAAACCGTGAGGAGTAGTCTAGAAAACAAATGCCTCAAAATGACCTGTGAATAGGACGTTGGGCCCCTTAGCGCACCTAGGCTGCAAAAAAGTGTCACACATGTGGTACAGCCGTACTCAGGAAAAGTAGTATAATGTGTTTTGGGGTGTATTTTTACACATACCCATGCTGGGTGGGAGAAATCTCTCTGTAACTGGACAATTGTGTGTAAAAAAAATCAAACAATTGTCATTTACAGAGATATTTCTCCCACCCAGAATGGGTATGTGTAAAAATACACCCCAAAACACATTATACTACTGCTCCTGAGTACGGCGGTACCACATGTGTGGCACTTTTTTACACCCTAAGTACGCTAAGGGGCCCAAAGTCCAATGAGTGCCTTTAGGATTTCACAGGTCATTTTGCGACATTTGGTTTCAGGACTACACCTCACGGTTTAGGGCCCCTAAAATGCCAGGGCAGTATAGGAACCCCACAAATGACCCCATTCTAGAAAGAAGACACCCAAAGGTATTCCGTTAGGAGTATGGTGAGTTCATAGATTTTATTTTTTGTCACAAGTTAGCGGAAAATGACACTTTGTGAAAAAAAAACAATTAAAAACAATTTCCGCTAACTTGTGACAAAAAAATAAAAACTTCTATGAACTCACCATACTCCTAACGGAATACCTTGGGGTGTCTTCTTTCTAAAATGGGGTCATTAGTGGGGTTCCTATACTGCCCTGGCATTTTAGGGGCCCTAAACCGTGAGGAGTAGTCTTGAAACAAAAATGACCTGTGAAATCCTAAAGGTACTCATTGGACTTTGGGCCCCTTAGCGCAGTTAGGGTGCAAAAAAGTGCCACACATGTGGTATCGCCGTACTCAGGAGAAGTAGTCTAATGTGTTTTGGGGTGTATTTTTACACATACCCATGCTGAGTGGGAGAAATATCTCTGTAAATGGACAATTGTGTGTAAAACAAAATCAAACAATTGTCATATACAGAGATATTTCTCCCTCCCAGCATGGGTATGTGTAAAAATACACCCCAAAACACATTAGACTACTTCTCCTGAGTACGGCAATACCACATGTGTGGCACTTTTTTGCAGCCTAACTGCGCTAAGGGGCCCAAAGTCCAATGACCACCTTTAGGCTTGACAGGGGTGCTTACAATTTAGCACCCCCCAAAATGTCAGGACAGTGAACACACCCCACAAATGACCCCATTTTGGAAAGTAGAGACTTTAAGGTATTCAGAGAGGGGCATGGTGAGTCCGTGGCAGATTTCATTTTTTTTGTCGCAAGTTAGAAGAAATGGAAACCTTTTTTTTTTTTCCGCTTACTTGTGACAAAAAATAATATATTCTATGAACTCACTATACCTCTCAGTGAATACTTTGGGATGTCTTCTTTCCAAAATGGGGTCATTTGGGGGGTATTTATACTATCCTGGAATTCTAGCCCCTCATGAAACATGACAGGTGCTCAGAAAAGTCAGAGATGCTGGAAAATAGGAAAATTCACTTTTTGCACCATAGTTTGTAAACGCTATAACTTTTACCCAAACCAATAAATATAGGCTGAATGTTTTTTTTTTTGTTATCAAAAACATGTTTGTCCACATTTTTCGCGCTGCATGTATACAGAAATTTTACTTTATTTGAAAAATGTCAGCACAGAAAGTAAAAAAAAATCATTTTTTTGACAAAATTCATGTCTTTTTTGATGAATATAATAAAAAGTAAAAATCGCAGCAGCAATCAAATAGCACCAAAAGAAAGCTTTATTAGTGACAAGAAAAGGAGCCAAAATTCATTTAGGTGGTAGGTTGTATGAGCGAGCAATAAACCGTGAAAGCTGCAGTGGTCTGAATGGAAAAAAAGTGCCTGGTCCTTAAAGAGACACTGAAGCGAAAAAAAATATATGATATAATGAATTGGTTGTGTACTATGAATAATTACTACAAGATTAGCAGCAAAGAAAATATTCTCATACTTTTATTTTCAGGTATATAGTGTTTTTTCTAACATTGCATCATTCTATAATATGTGCAGATGACACAACACTCAGCATTCAAAATGATTCTTTCAGAGCAGTCTGTGAAGTAATGACCTCTCCTCTAGCAGAGGAAAAGTAAATAGTCTAGGAACAGTTGAGATAATAAAAGTCAGATAACAGCCCTCTCCACGACTAATGCTGGGAATACACGTTTCGTTTTTGCCTTCGTTTTAGCCTTCGTTTCGATTGTGCCTTTTGTCCTTTTCGTTCCCGAAATAATCGAACGTACGGTTAATATCACCACCCACGGTTTCGTTTTTTTTTTCGATTCTAATGGTTTTGTTTTTCCAATGATCGAAGGCTGCAAAGAAACGAAACGAAAATCCCTTTTTACAGGGACGGAGTAACATAAACGAACATATAATCGATCTGAACAGCCATCAAGCCTACCAATGGCTCGATTAGATGGATAAAGAGAGATAATATCAAACATGTTCGATCACTAGTCGTTCGTTTTTGGGGTCTATTAATCGAAACTATAATGAGATTATGACTATTTTCACATACGTTTTCAACACTCAATTCGTTTACTGAACGAATCGAAGGCTAAAACGAAGGCAAAAACGAAACGTGTATTCCCAGCATAACTTAGTCGGAGAGCTTAATGGCTTGTTTGCATAGAGATAACAACTGGAGTTTCTCAACTCTTCCTGTACTGGAAACAATTACACTGATGTATCTGATCTTAATGTTTTATTTCTTAGCTATGCTACACATACAAATCATAATATCATCATTTTTTTTTCGCTTCAGTGTCTCTTTAAGGGGGGTAAAGCCCACGGTCCTCAAGTGGTTAAGGTGCATTAGAGGGCTCAGCTACACTATAAGCACTTTTATGAGCACTTGTGATTGATTTGCGCTTTCTAAGTGTTTTAAAAATCGCTCCCATTCACTTTCATTAAAATCGCAATAAAAATTACAGCGAAAAATCTCGGCAATTTTTGGACAATTTTTACCCTTATTTTGATGAAGGTGAATGGGAGCGATTTTTAAAACGCTTAGAAAGCTCAAATCAATCACAAGCACTCAGAAAAGCGCTTATAGTGTGGCTGAGCCCTCTAATTTCAGATCTTTCGGAGCAGACAGCGGCATCCTGGAGAGGATGAAAACTACAGCAAGTGATCTGACAGACTTTAGAAGGATGGGAGAAGCCCCAGGTAAGTAATTACCGGTAGTATCTCACCCTTCCCCCCCGGCCTCGGTATTCCTTTCAGGGCCTTTTTACATTTACTGCGTAGCGTCACGTTACCCATTCTTACCGCAGCTCATTGCATTGGCCATTAAAGTTAATAGAGCATGTTACACTTCCTGGGATGCACCAGAAATGCTCCAGCTGACGCAGACCTGCAGTGCGTTACCGCGCACGGCACCAGAAGCAGTCAAAGTCAATGGTAAAGTGAACATTTTGTATTTGTGATGCGTTTGTGATGCGCATGCGCAGATTTTCAGATGACACGCTTCCTGTCTAGCGGTATACACGTGACTGGAGGGTGCGACTTTTTGAAGGCAGAGGTTACCTCCACTTTCTCTGTCAAATCAGTCTGCAGCACATACTAAAGAAGCTTTTCTCAACCGTTTTACCTTGAAGGAACTCAGGGAACCCCTGCAAATATCTGGAGGAACCCCTGCATGTATTTTGCTGGAGGCATGGTCTTTAAGATAGGTAGGTGAGGCTGTTTATTTCACTACCCCATTACACTGCCACTCATTATACGGTCTCCTTACTGTAGTGCTTTTTATTAATGTTCTCATTACTATTCTGATATTCATATCATAATGTGCTCTATTATCTATTTCTGCCGCCCGGAAGTGAAGCTCACGTCTAGGCGGCTGCTCTGCTGCGGTGCCGCGCTCCCGGGCGCGATCGCGGGCGCGCCCCCGTGGTGTCCCCCGGTAGCCCTGGGATCAGTGAACGGGAACATGGTTCCCGATCACCAATTCGTCTCCCCAGCAGAAAAAACGAAGCGCTCTGACTGGAGGCTTCAGTTTTTCTGCCCGGAAAAATTTCTGCATCCTCCTTGTGCTTCCGCTTAGCGAGAAGCACAAGGAGGGGGAAAAAAATTCAAGGTGACCATCTTGTGGCCAAATAGTAAAACTACATCTACATATTTTTTACATTACAATTTACACATATAATAACATTAAAAATGAACTGTTTATTTCCCACACCAAAATATTACCCAAATAAAATTTTTAATGGGAAAAAAAAAAATTACAATACAAAAAAAAAAAAAAAAAAAGACAAATAGTTACCTAAGGGTCTGAACTTTTTAAATATGCATTTGAAGGGGGTATACTACGATTTTTTTTTAAAATTATGAGCTTGTAAATAGTGATGGACGCAAAACGGAAAAAATGCACCTTTATTTCCAAATAAAATATTGGCGCCATACATTGTGATAGAGACAAAATTTAAATGGTGTCATAACCGAGACAAACAGGCAAATAAAATACATAGGTTTTAATTACCGTACGGTAGCGTGGATTATTTTAAAGCTATAATGGCCGAAAACTGAGAACTCATGATTTTTTCCATTTTTTTCTCATTAATCCTGTTAAAATGCATTTATAAAAAAATAATTCTCTTGTCTTACTCACCAATATTGACCAAATACTCTGTATGTTTTATAATTTTTCTACTTGTAAAAATAAAAAACTTTAAATATAAAAAAATAATTCTTAGCAAAATGTACCACCCAAAGAAAGTCTAATTAGTGGTGGAAAAAACAAGATTTAGATCAATAAATTGTGATAAGTAGTGATAAAGTTATTAGCAAATGAATGGGCGGTGAAAATTGCTCTGATGCATAAGGTGAAAAATCCCCGCGGGCTGAAATGGTTATGCTTCCCCCACCGTGGGGCAAAATGCCCGGGAACCCCTGCAGAGTACTCAAGGAACCCTGGTGTTCCAGGGAACCCTAGTTGAGAAAGACTAAGATGTGTGTACTAGTGCGGTGCGATGTGATAGTTATTTTGCATGTCGAAATCCGATTGCATCAAGTGTAAAAGGAACCTTAAAGGATATCCCGAGTTGAAAATGTATGCATAAAAGTAGTATATACAGTACATACTTTCTTTAAAGGAACCAAGTGTTCTAAAATGATAATGTACAAATAATGTCTAAGTAGCTGTGTAAACATTTTTCTACTTTTCATGTTAAATATCAGAAGCAAAAGCTTTAACCTTCCTGGCGGTGAGCTCGGGCTATGCCGCGCAGGAGGATTTCTCAGGCCCTGCTGGGCCGATTTGCATACATTTTTTTTGCAACACGCATTCCGATCGCAGCCGCTACCCGCCGATCGCCGCGCCCCCCCCCCCCAGACCCCGTGCTCTGCCTGGCCAATCAGTGCCAGGCAGCGCTGAGGGGTAGTTCGGGACTCCCTTTGACGTCACGACGTCCATGACGCCGGTGACATCATCCCGCCCGTCACCATGCCGATGGGTGAAGCCCTCCAGGAAATCCCGTTTGAACGGGATTTCCTGATCAAAGATCGCCGCGATCGAAGCGGGTGGGGGGATACCGCTGCACAGCGGCTATCATGTAGCGAGCCCTAGGCTCGCTACATGATTTAACAAGAAAAAATTTAAAAAACAATGCTGCGCTGCCCCCTGGCGGTTTCTAATAGACCGCCAGGAGGGTTAATTGTGTAGATTTTAGCTACGTTTGAAATGTCTCATTTGCAAAGGTATGGATCTCTGCAGCCTGACATGCTAAGAGCAGTGTAATATTGAAGCAGAGTTAAATGAAAAGCCTGTCAGGTATCATGTTTCACACACACAATTACAAATGTTTGTGCTGCACATAAGATACATTTCCTCTGATCTCTGTGAGAGAAAGCTCTGTCTGTCTCTGCCTGAGCTCTCTGCACACACAGGATTAACAGATGCACTGTGAGGGAATTTCCCCCTCCCCTCATGGCCCAGTCTGCCGTCATATTACAGCAGACTGACATCAAAAAAGTGTGAAAGGAATTAGATAACAGTAAATAAAGAGATAAAGATTCAACTGTATACACCAGTATTTAGCAGCACTTCCCAAACATTTCCTATCTCAACTGAAAAAAACACGTTAATCGATAGTGTTCCTTTAAAGTATCCACATCACGACCATTGCCTCTGTTTCCCATTGCCAGGCTTTGTTTCCGCAATCAGTCCCAGACTAGGGTCCAACAACCAGAAGCTAGCAGCCTTTGAACCGGATATGAATTACCTGTGCATGCACAGTTCACCCTTGGATGCTGCTCTGGCCGCACGCCCGGTGTCTTTGTGATCATACAATTAAAAAGATTCAACGATTTTTCATTTTCAGAAACGAAAGGCTTGTACACACGTTCGACAAAACCCGCCTGTTTGTCGTCTGAATATGGTCTGATGTACGACAATCAGGCGTGTGTACCCGTGGCAAACGACTAGACAATTGACAGGAAACAGGCGGTTTACCTGATCCAGCTGCAGGATCAACTCACACGACTGTTGGACTGATAGCATGCAGTTGGCCATGTGTGTACAAGTCGTTTGAACAACTTGCGGTTGTTTTGAGTGTGGCCATGTTGTGCGGCCTGTCATTCTGCTTGCAAGAGCAGTACGCAAATGAGTTGGTCATTTGGTTGGTTGGTGCGAGGAGAATACAGGTCGTGTAAATGGTTGGTCATGGGGTTGGTCGAGCAATTTGTTGGACGCTTGTATGAGCCTTAGGATAACTTCAAATGAAACTGCACATATCCAGGGGATATTTGTAGAAACAGAGTAGTGCAGTGTTCTCCCCAAAAACTATTTGAATAAGAGGAGCGACGCTGACAGCGCGTGCGTCCGCCCTCTTTCACTCCAAGAATGGGAAGCCCAGCCGGAGCGCAGCTGACGTCATCCTGCATGGACCCAGAAGATGCCGATACGCTGCTGGCAGCTGCAGCGCCGGTGAGACTCGCAGCCCTGACATTACCCCTCCCCTGAGGCGTGGTCTCCGAACACGCCGGAGCAGGTCTATCTGGGTGAGAAGTATTGAATTCAGCAATCAACTCATTAGCATGAATTCTATTGGCCGGAACCCAAGACCTCTCCTCAGGCCCGTAACGTCTTCAATGAACCAGATACTGTACAGAACTCCTCACTCTCCTGGAGTCCAAAATTTTTTCTACCTCATATTCTGGTAAACCATCAATGATTACAGGAGGGGGAGGAGTGTTATCAGCTTCAGAAGCAGATTTGAGCAGCAAGACATGGAAAAGATTAATGAAGTAATTTACAAGGTGTCTCTTTCAGCTTCCATGAGTGTAACTAGGTCCCTCTCATGGAAGCTGAAAGAGACACCTTGTAAGTTACTTCATTAATCTTTTCAGTGACACTGTAAGGACCAATGTATTTTGGACCAAGTTTAACTGAAGGCTGACGTAGCCCTATATTTTTAGTAGATAGCCATACTCTGGGCCTGATTCACAAAGCGGTGCTAACAGTTAGCACGCTGGTGAAAAGCCCTTTATCATGCCTAAACTCAGTTTAGGCATGATAAGTTTAGGTGTGATAAGTTTAGGAATGATAAGTTTAGGTGTGATAAGTTTAGGCATGATAAGTTTAAAAGCCATTCCGGAGCGGGGACTAGGAGAGGAGCCAGGACTCCGTCGTGGGACCTCCCGACCAGCACTGGGCTGGAAAAAGCCCCGGGTGAGTACAACTTTCTTTTTTTACTTGAGCTCGGAGTCACTTTAAGTGCCAACTGGGTTAGCACCGCAGTGCACAGCTGATCAAAAGTTTTACGCTAGCAAAGTCTGGTGCACTTCGTATAAAGTTTAGTGGCGCTGCTTTGCGTGCGGGACTTTGCAAGCGATCTAAACTTATCTAAACTTATCATGCCTAAACTTATCACACCTAAACTGGCTTTTCACCAGCGTGGTGCAATGGTTATCATGCCTAAAGTCTCTAACTGTGTTAGCACCGCTTTGTGAATCGAGCCCTCTGTCTCCGGGTAAAAAACCCCTTCTGAGGAGAATGATGGCGATCGGTTTGCCTTTTCTGAGAGGCAACAGCCGCTTTCAGATTCTGGTTAACAGAGGACCATATTTCCTTCATCCTATTCATCCAATCCTGGAGTGCAGGAAAAGGTGTGGATGAAGAAGGAACAAATGAAAATCTGGGAGAGCGACTAAACACTACCTGAAATGGAGAGCATTTAGACAAAGCATTCAACAAGTTATTATGTGAAAATTCTGCAAATGGAAGGAAGTGCGCCCAGTCTTCTTGGGACTCAGATACATAGCAACGTAAAAACTGCTCCAAGGACTGATTAATCCTTTCCGTCTGGCCATTAGTCTGAGGATGAAACCCAGACGAAAAAGACAGGGACATGCCAATATGGGAGCACTTGTAAAAACAAAACAGAGGACACCAAGAGCCCAATAGTGCAATATTGTCTGATAAGCTCAATATATACTGTAATGTCAAAGGTTCTTATACTCACAAAGGTGGGTTACCATCAGGCAACCACTTGGGGAGTATTAGTACCTGACCCCACTCAGGTATAAAAGTCGCTCTCTGTAGATAGGAAAATGGGGAAAGAACCCCTCCACCAGGGGTGGACTTAATCGTGCTGTAATATGTACGAACAGAGGCGCCAAGCAGAGTAAAACAATGTTCTAAAAATGATAAAAAGAGGGAAGTCGAGGTGGACTTACCTCCCTCTGGTAGTGGACATATACTCAAATGCAGAGTAAAAAATATACAATTTATTCACAGCTCCATAAAATCGCAACGCGTTTCGCAGTCAACAGTCCCGCTTCATCAGGCAGTACAGGAGCATATAAAACTGGTTCAGGTCCATAAAGCGTGTGAGCGCCAATGTCATAGTTGCCTTCAGCGGAGGAAAACTTCAGAGAAAAGAAGGCACAGGGATGTAGGCGTTCCGGCTGACCTGCGTATTGAGACAAGACAGCACCTAGACCTATTTCTGAGGCGTCAACCTCTACAATAAAGGGACGGAGCACATCAGCATGTTTAAGAATAGGGGCCGAACAGAAAGCTTCTTTGAGAGTCTGGAAGGCCAGGGAAGCTTCAGAAGACCAACAGGAGGGATTAGCGCCCTTCTTGGTCATGTCGGTCAAAGGAGCCACTATGGCCGAAAAGTTGAGAATGAATTTTCGATAGTAGTTCGCAAAACCCAGAAACCTCTGAAGAGGGTTAAGACCACAGGGTTGAGGCCATTCCAGGACGGCTGCAACTTTTTTCTGGTCCATAGATAGTCCCGAATCGGAAATTATGTATCCTAAAAAGGGGATTTCTTTAACCTCGAAGAGGCACTTCTCTAATTTAGCATACAGGGAATTCTCCCTGAGTTTCTGCAGGACATATCACACATGCTGGCGATGTATATGCAGGGACTCAGAAAAAATGAGAATGTAGTCAAGATAGACTATGACAAATTTACCGAGCACCTCCCTAAATATTTTGTTCACAAAGTTTTGAAATACCGCAGGTGCATTACATAGCCCAAATGGCATGACCAAGTACTCATAGTGGCCATCTTGAGTGTTGAAGGCGGTCTTCCACTCATCCCCCTGTCTGATCCTGATTAGATTATAAGCCCCTCTCAGATCCAACTTAGAGAAATGTGTGCTCCCGCGACATGGGAGAACAGATCCTCTATGAGTGGTAACGGGTATCTGTTTTTTCACAGTGATGTTGTTTAAACCCCTATAATCAATACAAGGTCTGAGACCACTATCTTTTTTCTGAACAAAAAAGAAGCCTGCTCCTGCTGGAGAGTTAGTAAGGCGGATGAAGCCCTTCTCTAAATTCTCCTTGACATACTCTTTCATAGCTTTCTTCTCAGGACCAGACAGAGGGTAGATATGACCCCTAGGAGGCATTGTTCCAGGACCTAAATCTATGGGGCAATCAAAGGGGCGATGAGGAGGAAGTTTATCGGCCGCTTGAGGGGAAAATACATCAGCATATTGTTCATACTGCCTAGGTACACCTTCTACCACTAAATTGACAGAACGTAATGGCAAATTTCGTAAACAATTCTCCTGGCAAAAAAGAGGACCAGGAGGTGAGTTGCCCTGTACTCCAATCAAACTGGGGAGAATGCTTTTGTAGCCAAGGAAGGCCTAACACAATAGAACATGAGGACATTTTGAGTACATAGAATTGTATCTCCTCGACATGGAACAACCCTATACGGCAAGAGAGCAGTGCCGTTTGAGTAAGAGGTTGTCTTTCCTGTAGAGGAGAGTCATCAATCCCTGTGACATACAATTTTTTTTCCATGGGTATTAAAGGAATATCCCAATCACAAACAAGAGTAAAATCGATAAAGTTCCCTGCTGCTCCGGAGTCAATGAAGGCCTGTGAGGAGAACTAAGAATCCTTCAGCGAGACCTTAATGGGGAACAGCAATTTATCAAACTTTTGGGGTGTCAGAAGCTCGCCTAGGGGTGCACCCCTAACTGATCCTAGGTGGAGAAGTTTTTTCCGACTTCTTACGGCAATTCTGAACCACATGCCCTTTTTCCCCACAATATAAGCATAAGCCTTCCTGTTTTCTTCTCTGCCTTTCCATAGCTGAAAGTTTGGTATGGCCTATCTGCATAGGTTCATCACCTTGTGTACTAGGTGTACTGGGAGCAAGTAACACAGGACGAAAAGATGACCGAGACCTGCTTTGTTGGTGATAGCGGACTCTACGGTCAATCTTAATAGCAAGGGAAATCGCCTCGTCCAGTGTACGGGGTTCAGGATGATCAATTAACAGTTCAGCAATTTTGACAGACAACCCCAAAAGAAATTGGTCAAGCAGAGCAAAGTTCTCCCACCTAGAAGCACTAGCCCATTTTCTAAACTCTGCCGCGTATTCCTCCGCAGAATTGAGGTCCTGACGGAGGTTACGGAGCTTCCTAACAGCAGTGGCGGCTACGTCAGTATCGCCATAGATAATTGCCATTGCATCGAAAAAATCCTTGACGGACCTTAGTGCCTCATGCTCAGGTGGTAGATTATATGCCCAGGTTTGAGAGTCACCCTGCAAGAGTGTTTTGATGAGGGTGACTTTTTGGTGCTCGTTGCCTGAAGAATTGGGTCTGATCTCAAAGTAAGACTGGCAGCGACTCCTAAAGTTGCGGAAATCGCTCCTATGACCAGAGAAACTCTCAGGCAACGGCATTTTGGGCTCTGTTGTACTGGTGGAGCAGGTTGACCTGGCTGTTGCAACTGCAGTCCGCGAACAGCCTGAGACAAACTGTCCAATTGTTGCTGCTGATTGGCTACAGTATTACTTAGGTTGCTTGAACCTGTTTGCACAGTTCTTCCATATTATATTGGTCTGTTCTAATGTAACGATTCTGCTAGTGTATGTGGGCACTAGCAGACAGACAGAAAATAGACATTCCCTGACAGGGGAAATGTCTAACAGTCAGTGACAGCAGAAGGCAGTAATGTCCCTAATACAGCTATTAGAATGGTCAACAGGCAGGGTCGTTAACAGATCTGACAGATAAGGTACAAAATCGTGAGGCAAAAGGGTAGTGAGTATTCAGGCTGAGGTCGGCAACAGATCAGATAGGCAAAGGTACAGAATCGTTAGGCAGAAGAGTAATAAGAGGCATGGCAGAGGTCAATAATACAATCACAATAATATGTTTATTCCTGAGCTAAGTGTGAATCCCCGGGGTCCTGCCGGTTCAAGCACACACGGATCTGACTAAGGTCTGAAGCCTTCACTGTGAAGTGTTAGCTAGAACAGACAACGTGGTACTGACAGAGGGAGCCTTATGAAGCTCGAGGTGAGAGATTAGACATGCCCCCGCACGCCCCGCAAATTAGGATGGAGAGGTGGATCCCTGCGTGTCAGCTGACCGGCTGTCAGCTGACACGCTTCCTAAGTGAATAAGAGGAGCGACGCTGACAGCGTGTGCGTCCGCCCTCTTTCACTCCAAGAATGGGAAGCCCAGCCGGACCACAGCTGACGTCATCCTGCACGGACCCGGAAGATGCCGATACGCTGCTGGCAGCTGCAGCGCCGGTGAGATTCGCAGCCCTGACAGCTGCTATGCGGAGGGACGACGAGCGTGATGTCACAATGGGATTGGGGAAGCTGGGGTGATTAGATATGTTTGGAGGATTGCTTGTGAGTTGGGGGTTGCCGGCTGCAGTACACACGCCTGATTACCGGCTAAGGCGGTCATTATTGGCCACCTCAGTTAACTTAAAGGATACCCGAGGTGACATGTGACATGATGATATAGACATCTGTATATACAGTGTCTAGCACACAAATAACTATGCTGTGTTCCTTTTTCTGGCTGAAAGAGTTAAATATCAGGTATGTAAGTGGCTGACTCAGTCCTGACTCAGACAGGAAGTGACTACAGTGTGACCCTCACTGATAAGAGATTACAGCTATAAAACACTTTCCTAGCAGAAAATGGCTTCTAAAAAAAGGAAAGAGATAAAAAGGATCAAAAGTTCATAGAATTTAGCTCTGGCATACTTCAATGAATGTGTCATTGAGCAAAAACAAAAAAAACAGTAAAAACTTAAAAAGTAGATTTAAAGCGGATCCGAGATGAAAAACTAACTATAACAAGTAACTTGTCTATATATCTTATCTAAAGTTTAGATAGTTTACACAGCAAATCTAGCTGCAAACAGCTTTAATAGAATATGATTATTTCTTCCTGTGATACAATGACAGCAGCCATGTTGTTTGTAAACATTACACAGAGGCAGGCTTATCTGCATCTTGAGCAAAAAAAACTAATCCCCCCTCCTCCTCCCCCCCCCTCTGCCTCTGAAATCTCTGGCTAGTAATACCTCCCCCTCCTCCTGCCCAGACTGAGCTCCCATGAGCCCTTGCTACTGTCTGAAAGTGCCTTGGCTCTCTGAAAACCGGTGGGCGTGGCTTATTTAGTTTATAGGGAATTAGAGTATTAAAACAAAAACAAAAAAGTATTTGGCTTGGGGAATGCCCTATTGTTATTATTATTATTTAGTATTTATATAGCGCCGACATATTACGCAGCGCTGTACAGTGTATATATATATATATCTTGTCACTAACTGTCCCTCAAAGGAGCTCACAATCTAATCCCTACCATTGCCATATGTCTATATTATGTAGTGTAAGTACTGTAGTCTAGGGCCAATTTTATGGGGAGCCAATTAACTTATCTGTATGTTTTTGAAATGTGGGAGGAAACTGGAGTGCCCGGAGGAAACCCACGCAGACACGGAGAGAACATACAAACTCTTTGCAGATATAAACAATAGGAAAGGAACACAATTATGCAATGAGTAAAAATTCATCTCGGAACCACTTTAAATATAAAATAAAAGTGTGGAACATCTTAAAAAGTAATTTTTAGGAGAAGGAGGATAAAATTGTTTATTTTATTACTTTATTTTCACCTCGGGTGTCCTTTAAGTCTGGCCTGTGTACGACGCTTTAGTTCTTCAGGAGATGTGTTTGAGGAAGAGAATATGGGTAAGTGGGGATCCATCTGAACAATTCTGACAGGGACATTTTGTGACCGCTATGAAATTGAGACCCTCATTCAATTCACTTTGTCTCCTGCATTTTCTCCTAGGCGATATTTTCACATCTTATCAATAAAATGCCTTTTAAAGAGGAGCTGTTAGGTATAGGGTCTCAGAGAAAATAAACACATATATCAGTAGCTAAAGATTGGCTGTACTTACATTACATATGCATTTCACTGTCCACGTTTGGATTTCACAGAATTTTTATATAGTATTTGCAGAGAATGATGCTCCTGACAGCTCGTGGCAGGTTCCATGTTTGTCTGTCTCCTATGAAGCCGAATGTGTCGTCATGTCCTCCCTGCTTCCTGATGATTCGACTCATAAAAAAGATCCTAATGGACAACACTACTGTGCAGTGAATATTAATTAGCCATGTAGCTAGGAACAATAGCAGACTCATGCAGTATACTCTGCCCTGTGATTTTTCAGTGCTGTGAGCTGGGCTGCGTTACAAGCTGCTGTAACATGAGCCTGTAACTTCTCACTAGCAGCCGAGGGGAGGACCCAAGGTGGGGAGAAGCAGCCCCAGAATGCTTTGCAGTATGTTATGCGGCCTCTCGTCCTTTTAAGAGCTTGGGAATAACAGTCTTTCTGTTCAGCACACATTAAAAGTAAGAGAGATTTTTAACTTCAGTATTGCCTTTTTGGCTTCCTTCTAAACTGTTTAACACAGGAGAATAGAGGTTTAAATTAGCTTTTGCAGCCTGACAGTTACTCTTTAAGTCACCAGCAAGCAAGAAAATATTCAAATGAATTTAGACAGAACTTTTTCACCTACTTTTTGGTACCTGTGTACTGAAAAGTTTTTTGAGAGAGAGAAATGAAAAAAATATTTCCTAGGACAAAACTTAGGAGAAAAAGTGAATGGAATAAGGGCCTGCACCTTCGCTGTGTTGTAAGGTGTTCCCAGTATACTGTGGTTTTTACCTGCAAAAAAACAAACAAACCAGGGAAGGATCGGGTTTGTCCCGGACCGCACAATTTTTACACACAGCGTATACTTTGCCATTCATCAGACAATACACTACCCATCGACCCCCAAGTGTCAGTCACTCTCAACCTTGCAGCGCAGGATCCCCAGTTTTGTATATCAGCCAGGGCACTATCTGCACAGAGTTTGTATATTGTCCCCATGTCTGTCTGGGTTTCCTCCGATGACTATAGTTTTCTCCCACATCCCCAAAACATACTAATAAGTTAACTGTCTTCCACATTAATTGTCCCTAGACTATGACAGACATAAGACTATACTAGGGATTAAATTGTAAGATGCTCTGAGGGAGAGTCAGGGACATGACAATGTACTCTGTAAAGTGCTGCAGGTGATGGCAGTGCTATATAAATACATAATGATAATATGCTAGACATTACACTAGGACTATGCTAGGATTAGATAGTGAGCTCCTCTAAGGACAGTCAGTGACCTGACTATGCGCTCTGTAAGGTGCTGTAGATTATGTCAGTGCTATATAAATACATAATAATAATATGATGAAACATTACACTATGACTATGGCAGGCAGTAGATTTTGAGTTCCTCTGAGGACAGTCAGTAACATGACGATGTACTCTATAAAGTGCTGCAGAAGATGTCAGTGCAATATAAATACACTAGCTGATGGCCCGGCATTGCCTGGGTATGTATTTGGCTGGTGTTGGCTCTTTTTCTAACCCTAACACACAATTACTCAAGGACCTAGTTTGTGAGGTTTGCGGTCTTTGGCATCAATAATTTGCATTGAAATGAAACAAATCTGACTGGTTGTGGCTCCATCCCCTTTTCTGAATTTGAACACCAGTCACCCAATGACCAACTGTACCAGGTTTGAGGCTTGTGCCACTAACATTGCAAGAATGGCAGCAATTAAATATTCCCCTTGAAAATCAATAGGTGAATTTTAATTGGCTTTTGTAGGCTCCACCCACTTTTCTGAATATTAATCTCAGTCACCCAGTGACCAGCTGTGCAAAGTTTGAGAATGGCTGCAGTTTACATTTTCCCAGTGACATTTGTATTTGTCTCTCCCAATTTTAGGCTATGGGGATAAAAAGTATCCTATATGTTATTCCAGGTAATGTACTATGTGTGCCAAATCTCATTCAAATCCGTTCAGCCATTGTTGCATGATTGAGTAACAAACATCCAAACTTTCACATTTATAATATTAGTGACATTTATATAGCACTGACATCTTCTGCAGCACTTTACGGAGTACATAGTTATGTCACTGACTGTCCTCAGAGGAGCTCACAATCTAATTCTTCCATAGTCATAGTGTAATGTCCTACCATATTATTTTTATGCATTTATATAGCAGTGACATTGTCTGCTGCACTTTACAGAGTACATAGTCATGTCACTGACTGTCCTCAGAGGAGCTCACAATCTAATCCTACCATAGTCATAGTGTAATGTCCTACCATATTATTATTATGTATTTATATAGCTCTGACATATTCTGCAGCATGTTACAGAGCACAGTCATGTCATTGACTGCCTTCAGAGGAGCTGACAATCTAATACGTACTTCAGACATAGTCTAATGTCCTACCATAAATCAAATCTAGGGGGACGCAAAGAAAAAATTGATGGAGGCCTGAAGGACGTGAGAGTAAAAGAGGGTTAAAGACGATCAAGATGGAGAGAGGAACGTTAGTTTATAGGGTTAAAATATAGTGGCATAATTGTCCATTTGCCGGTAATATAAGATTACAATGTCATGCACTTACATACGGAAACAGGATATGCGATGGGTTATGGCTGTAATAGATGTCTACAGCCCAACAAGCCAGTCAGTGTGTGCTATAATTGGGGACATGAGGTTCAGTAACTTCCTGATCAGGGACGGCATGGAGTAGAAGTTGTTTGATAAATTGAATCAGGACACAGGATCGTCTTGGGGAAATAAGCAGCGCGGTCACAAGCAGTTATTACAGCCTAACATCACTGCTGAAATCTATATCTGTAACGGGTGATTTAAGGTGTGCACTTATCAGTGGCTCCAACCTGCCATTTCAGTCTGAGCCGTAGCACTCGCGGCTGCAGCGTGTACGCCTGTCACCGCCGGGAATTAGTATGACATGAATTATACTCATTGCATCCTATTTAACGTTCAGGGATCGTTCAAGTGGCCTTAAATGTTCAATTAATAAAAAGAAAAAACACTTCCTGTGAGACGCCCATCCTCTTTAGAGAAGCAAGATTTTGGGTAGAGGGGTGTAGTTTATGTCATGTGTTACATTATACAGTATTACTAGGGATTACATCACATGAGGCTTCGCTATTACTATCATTTTTTCCTGGGTGCTTAACCACTTCAGCCCTAGAGGTTTATACCCCCCTAGTGACCAGGCCATTTTTTCCAATTCAGCACTTCACAACTTTAACAGTTTATTGGCATTTAACGGCAGCACGGTGGTGTAGTGATTAGTGCTCTCGCCTTGCAGCGCTGGGTCCCCCGAACTGAATCCCAGCCAGGTATACATCTGCAAGGCATTTTATGGTCTCCTTGTGTCTGTGTGGCTTTCCTCCAGGGCACTCTGGTTTCCTCCCACATCCCCAAAACATACAGATGTGTTAATTGGCTTTCCCCTAAATTGGCCCCAGACTATGGAACATACACAACATGATACATACAGAGACATATGACTATGGTAGGAGATTGTGAGCCCCTCTGAGGGACAGTTAGTGACAAGACAATATACTCTGTACAGCGCTGCGTAATATGTGCTATATAAATACTTACATAATTGCTCATTCATACAACATATATATATATTATTTTTTTTTGTTATTCTGTCCCCCCCCCCCCCCCCCCCTCCAAAAAAAAAGTGTCCCTAGACTACAATACATACAGCAGGAGTTAGTTTGTGAGCCCCCCTGAGGGACTGTTAAGTGACAAGAAAATGTACTCTGTACAGCGCTGCGTAAGATGTCAATGCTATATAAATATTTACATACATAAGTACTCGCGCAAGCTCCCGTCAAATCTCGTTGTTCCTCGCAAGTTGATGCACATATGCATCGCGGAGGTCTGAGAGAGACACTCTCCCACCGCAATTGTGCGTTAGGCGGTTGGGAAGTGCTTAAAGGGGACCTGAACTGAGAAAAATTATTTAAAATAAACACATAATGCAGCTGTAAGTGAATATTACATACTTATCTTACCGTCAGTTCCTCTCCAAAGCACACCATTTTCTTCTTACAGTGATCCCTTCCAGTTCTGACAATAAATTATCAGAATTAAAATATACCAGTTGCTGCCAGTTATATATCAGCTGTTGTCAGTTACAACTGAATGCGCAAGGTAATGTCCATGTTTCCCTATCGCTCAAGTGGGGGATATTACAGTTTAACAGTGTGCTGACCTGGACGCTGTTATGGGGTAATGGCCATTTTCAATATGGAGGACGGAGAATTCCATTGATCACAGTGGAGTAACAGGACGAAGGAGAGGAAAAAGAGATTGATGAGGGGGCTACAAAGGAGGTAAGTATGACTTGTGTATGTTTATTTTGACTTTTAATTTTCAGTTCAGGTTCTCTTTAAAGGGACCCTGAGCAGAGCTTTAAAATGATAATCTGCACTTACCTGGGGTTTCCTCCAGCCCCCCGTAGTACACGAGGTCCCTTCGCTGTCCTCCAAGTTACCTCCATGATACTGCTGGCGGCCCCGTTAGTGCAGCGGCTTTGGCCAAACTGCGCATGTTCATACACCAAGCTCGATCACGTGCACTCGATCGCCTTGAGCACGTGATCGATCCAGGTGTATGAACATGCACAGTTTCAGTCAGGAAGTGAACTATTCCGGAAAAGAATTAATACAATGTATTTATTCTTAAAAATAAAAAACGCAATCGCTACACAAAGCGATTTTGTGAGAGTTTTGCGTATTTTCTTTACCTTCCATGGAGGCAAAATCGCCTCAAAAATGTCTCAAGAACCGCTTTACAAAGCGGAACGCAAATGAGTCGCTCATATGTGAACTATCTCAATAATCATTGGGTAAGTGATTTCAGGGCGATTTTGAAAAATCGCCCACGCTTAAAAAAATAACACAAAACGCCTGCAAGGTGAACAAGCCCTAAATTCTTCTTGGACCCCAGGTACTTTTCTGGGTAGACCTATACTTGAGTTCCAACATAAGAGGGTCAAATATTGGAGTCGACTTATATACAAGGTCGACTTATATTCGAGGATATATGGTAGGTAACAGCTAATAAACAGTAATAACACATAAGGAGAAAGAGTCTAGCCCATAAGGGGCTTACAGTCTAAAGACTGTGGCAGATCGCCCCACGATGCCTTGGACGACACTGCAGGGACGAGGTGGTACAAACGTGTCACTAGTCTGCAGGCTAGCGATGTGCTTTGATGCAGGGGCCGATGGAGCGGCATGCTAGTGCCATCTTGCAGCGGCCGGGGTGAGTGGAGAGAACCATGCCAGCGATCAGTCAAATCGATCCGCTGGCCGAGGCATCGGGGGCCGCTGTACACACGAGATTACCAGGAGCGTACTGCATCTGCATCTAACACCTGAATAAATCTTACAGCTGAATAAATCTGAGGAACTGGTTGGTGCCCAGCTTCATGTTAAAGGGCACCTGAACTTACACTATATCTATAAAACTACACACGCCACTGTGTGTAGTAAGGGAGCCTTATACTCACCTGACCCCTGGTTTGGATGGGCTCCACTCCGTTGCACCGATTAGCAGTGCTATGCATGCTAATTGTGATCGCTAATCGCGAATCGCCGGCAAACAGCTGCATGTAACACATTTGCGGTTAACGTTAACCGCAAGCGCGGCAGTGAGAACACTGCCATAGTGTTACATGTGCTAGCGGTTTTTAAAACTGCTAACGGTTTGCCTTTGAGCGGGAATCGCACGATTCCCGCTCAAGTGAGAACGGACCCCAAGTAGGGATGATCAAAGATATGCAATTCCTTTCTGAGTTGATGTAAAAAAAAATTGCAAATCTGGGTTTAAATTGATTGGTTCATTTTCAAACTGCATACAATTGCATAAAATTTTGCATAATTTCAGAAGAATTTGCATCTTATTGATCATCCCTAGTGGTAAGGCGCTGCAGACTTTGTGTCAGATCGGATGCTTCCAGTGCACTGCACTGCATTAACTCTGCAAGGCTGCATAGACTTCCATTGCACTCGCAGCACCTTGCGGTAAGAAAGGTGAATGCAACGCAGGTTACCAATGCCAGTGTACAAGGGGCCTCAAATACACTTTTGATCAATTTCGTGCTGTTTAACCATTGAAAGTCTGATTGGGCATGCTGAAAAATCTTTGTGCGATTTGGGTGGGGCAGGAGAAGCGAGGCATCAATGGCCCATACCGTTGCATTACAGTGATCAGTACAACACCTACGGTGCATTCGCTGCTCGATAGATTTGTACTGAAATCTATCAAACTTCTGTTTGCCGTGCCAAGAGGCCCTACTCCCAGACAACCTTTCAGCATTGGAAAATGGATTTTAGATTCTCCCAGAATGCTCTAGGGGTGAGAATTGCACATAGCAAATCAGCCTAGGCTGTGACAACAATGATAAAACATTCGGAAGGGCTGGAACCCACTAGAACAATTTTTGAGCGTTTAGGGAGCGATTCACAACGCTAGCGATTTCCCTAAATGCTCAGCTAATGTTAAAGGATGGGCCAAATTCCACTGGAGCGATTGTTATTAGCAAAACCGCTATTGCAGGGCATGCAGCATTTTGGTGGCTTTAGCATTTGCGTTAGCGTTTCTGAAATGTAAAGCATATAAACGCTGGCGTAATCGCTAATGAATTGCTACACATAGCGCTTTGAGTGCGATTATAAATTAATGCAAACAGTAAATAAAATTATGATATATATTGTAAGGACCAATCAGAATTAAAATTGCTAATCGCAAATCGCTATCACAATCGCTGGCAAAAAGCTAACACTTTTTAAAATCGCTACCAAAATCGCCAGAAAATGGTCATGAAATCGCTTACAAACCGCTCATTATAAAACACTCATCGATTGCGATAGCAATTTGTTGTGGGTTGCAGGCCTCAAGCACATTCTCCCGTGAGACCCAAAGTGCATAAGCTTGTCTCAGATCAGTACATAGTGAGGTGTGCAGGGAAAAAGTTATGTGATCATAAATGCCTGGCTAAACAGGTGGCTTTTCAGATTTGATTTAAATGTGTCCAGGGTGGGAGCTGTCTTGATTTTGTTTGGCAAGGCATTCCAAAGGGTAGAGGCAGTATGACAGAAAGTTTTTAGTTGTACTCTGGGGGTGGTCAAGTTATTGGATCCTTTTGATCTGAGGATGTGTGAGGTGTGATGCAGTTCCAACAAATCCTTCAGGTATCCAGGCTCTAGGTCATGACATCACTGGGTGGGCGGGGTTACATACAATATACAGCAATATATACATATAGGAAGTGTTTCTGAATCTGTAAAGTACAGTAAAAGTGGGTATCCTGGATAATTTACTGCATTCTACTACGGTATGTGTCACTACAGTATTGACTGGTTTGATCTTCTGGCAGTCCAGGGAACTCTTAAAAGCCTTCTGCACACCCACAATTCAAAAGCTGCAGCGCTGCATATAATTCATATCAAATAGTGTTCTGTTAAATACATAAAAACGTGTTTTCTGCACCTGACTCTGCCCTTTGGTCCCCAGGCCAGTCTATACATCTGCAGCGCTCACTAGTACAGCACTGGTAAGAGTTACTGCTAGAGTGTGACCGAGCAGGGTCATATCCCGTGACTGATGGGAGAATGCACCACACCGGACACCCCGTGCAAATCATTAACTGCAGCCTCCGGCATTGTAAGGCATCCTTATATATCTGGTCCACAGTCCCATTCCTGCGGCCACTGCTGGACGGGAGACAGGAGAAGCATGCAGAGCACCGAGGACTTCAGGTCAGTGGATGATCACTCCCCACATCAGCCCATTTGCTATAACATTAAGCGGGACTCCGGTGTGCTAAAGTACCTTTGTGCCTAAAAAATGTAAGACTGGCACTCTAAACAATAATGCAAAAATACAGTTTTTTCATGTTATACTTTTTTTTTAAGGTACCAACATGTTACCCCCAGTATGTGCAGTTTAACCACTGGACCACTGAGGGTTTTTTCCCCTTTAGGACCAGAGCAATTTTCACCTTTCAGCGCTCCTCCCCTTCTTTTGCCTATAACTTTATAACTACTAATCACAACAAAATGATCTTTATTTAGTTTTTTTCACCACCAATTACGCTTTCTTTGGTAGGCACATTATGCTAAGAATTATTTAATTTTAAATGCATTTTAAAAGGAATAATATGAAAAAAGGGAAAACATCATTAGTTTTCGGCCATTATAATTTTAAAATAAAACGTTCTACTGTGGCTAAAAGCCACACATTTTATTTACCCATTTGTCCCGGTTATTGCAAAGTTTAAAATATTTCCCTGTAAAAGGTATAGTGCCAATATTTTATTTGTAAATAAAGGTGCATTTTTTTCAGTTTAGCATCCATTACTAATTACAAGCACTATGATTAAGGACCTGGTGTCCGAAACATGTTAGTGGAATGCTTCTTGATTGTATGGATACGTCCTGAATAAACCATTATTCTCAATTTTTGATATTGGAGACAACTGTGCGGATCTCCCTTCCTTGATCTGTACATATTGGGCACGGCTGCCTGTGTTCCTGCACTGTCCTCCATAGTGCGGTCGAGCGGTATTTTCCTACTGTTTTCCTAATTACAAGCACATTATTTAAAAATTAACAGTAATGTAACCTCTTAACGTACATAATAAAAAAGTTCAGTCCCTAAGGTAACTCCGGTGTGTAAAAAAAATTTTTATTGTCATTTTTTTTAAGCAAAAATGTTTTGGGGTACTATCGGAGAGTGTGGGAAGGAAGGAGTTAATTTTAAATGTAATTGTGGGTCTTTTTATTAAAATAAATGTATGTACTATTTGGCCACCAGATGTCCTTGCGCATTATTTCCTATTAGCGTACTATAAGTACGCAAACAGGAAGTAATACATGGACGTGTTACTCCGGAAGATACAATAATGCAGGCATCTCATTGATGCCATCAATCATTTACACAGGGACTTAGATGCGTTCCCATCCATTGATCTCCCTGTTAACCGACGGCAATGGGAACGAGCGCGGAAGCGGCAATGCGGCGGGAGCTGTATATCTACGCCTCTGGAACGGGAATAGTCCTCCCGCGGGGTGTAGATATACTGTCTTGATTTCATTAAATGGTTAAGGTGTTGCACTGGGATTATTCTGATAGTAAACTAGATGAAGAATGTGCTGATATCTGCTACTTCCAGTAGGTACAGTATAAGCTGTTACTCTGTGCCTGTACTGATAGTAAACTAGCTGCAGTGTGTTGATCTATGTAACCTTCAGTATGTACAGTATAAATTGTTAATCTGTGTCTGTACTGATAGTAAACTAGCTGCACTGTGTCCTGATCTCTTCATCCAGTGCATACAGTATACAGTAAGCTGTTGCTCTGTGTCTGTACTGATAGCAAACTAGTTGCAGTGTGTGCTGATCTCTGCTACCTCTAGTATGTGCAGTATAAGCTGTTACTATGCATCTGTACTGATAGTAAACTAGCTGCAGTGTGTTGATCTATGTAACCTTCAGTATGTACAGTATAAGCTGTTAATCTGTGTCTGTACTGATAGTAAACTAGCTGCACTGTGTCCTGATCTCTTCCTCCAGTGCATACAGTATACAGTAAGCTGTTGCTCTGTGTCTGTACTGATAGCAAACTAGTTGCAGTGTGTGCTGATCTCTGCTACCTCTAGTATGTGCAGTATAAGCTGTTACTATGCATCTGTACTGATAGTAAACTAGCTGCAGTGTGTCCTGATCTCCTCTTCCTCCAGTACATACAGTATACAGTAAGCTGTTACTCTGTCTGTGCTGATAGCAAACTAGTGGCAGTGTGTGCCAATCTCTTCTGCCTCCAGTATGTACAGTATAAGCTGTTACTCTGCGACTGTACTGATAGTAAACTAGCTGCAGTGTATGCTGATCTCTGCTACCTCCAGTGTGTACAGTATAAGCCGTTATGGTGGGAATAGACGGGTCGACCGGCGGCTAGATTAGCCGCCGGATCAACCCCAGCCGCGTCCCCGCTCGTACGCGCGGATCGATTGCTGCTCGTCCCCGCCGGCGCTTTCTAATCAGTGCTCGATTCCCTGCCATTGTCCGCCGGTGGGAATCGAGCGGGCGAGGGTCGAGAGGCTTGATCGGGCCAGCTGACTATTATCAGCTGGCCGGATCAGCTGGTCGATACACGGTACACAAACGTACCGTGTATCCCCAGCATTACTCTGTGTCAATACTGATAATAATCTAGGTGCAGAGTGTGCTGATCTCTGCTACTTCCAGTATGTACAGTATAAGCTGTTACTGTGTCTGTACTGATTGTAATCTAGCAGCAATGTGTGCTGATCTCTACAACCTCCAGTATGTACAGTATAAGCTGTTACCCTGTACTTATACTGTTAGTAACCTATATCAATCTATAGCTGCCTCCTCATGCACAGTGAATCCAACACACACCCCCTTTAATCACACAGGCATGCATGGAGATGCGGACTGAAAACCTATCGTGGCTGACAAGATAAGAAGCAGTGCATGGGCTGCAAAAAGTGTGTTAAAGCATAGGGTAGCCACCAAATCTTGTGGTATTGAAGAACGTTATCACATATAAAATACTAGAGATGGGATGAGTTCCAAATGACTTTGAATCCGAATCCATAAAGATTTCTTGAATCTTTCTAATATGAAAAATAATGACTATAATATTGAAAAATTGACAAGCGTTTATTGAAACTACCTACAACCACCTTAAAACCAAGCCATGAATTAACCCTGCAAGATTTTATTTGGAAATACTGAGGCATTTTTTACAAATCCTTTTTGTGCAGAATTAATTTAAACTAATTGGAATGCATGATCCTGGCAGGTATGAGGACTACGAGGAGACCGCGCGCTGGATCTTAGACCGCATACAGTCACCTCCCGTCATCGCTATCATCTGTGGAACTGGTCTGGGGATTCTCGCCGATACGCTGCCTGAAGGGAAGACCTTCGACTACAGCCAGATCCCCCATTTCCCTAGAAGCACTGGTAAGTACCACCGATACTAACTGCAAAATCACAGGAACCCCCAGCAAATCTTTGATGTGGTTGCGTCCTTGTGCTCACATCAGCCTTCCCTCTCCTCCACCCCCCTTGTGACTGCTGAAGCAAGGGGGGCATCTACCAGCGGTCATATAACAAGTATGGCCACCATGAACCCCCATGTCCCACACATTACTAGTGTGGCCGAAAACAACAAATTCCCTGGAGGGGGTGGGCCCTGTATCAGTGTGTGGAAGATAAGCAGCTGGGTCCCCATATCCTTGGGCCCTCTTGCAGCTGCAGGTGTTGCTCTACCAATAGATGTGCCTGAAGTGGTGAAAGGCAATGTGTTAGAAGTAGGGATGATCAATGATACACAAATTCTGAGTTTATGAAAATTTGTCATTTTTTTTAATGAAAATATCTGCAGCTTGAAATTGGACCAATCAATTTAAACCTGGGTGGGACTTGATTGGTCCATTTTCAAGTTGCATATATTTGCATCTCTTTGATTATCCCAAGTCAGCAGTTGCGTTGGTCTATCAGATGCAAATAATTTTGGCTTGCAAACAATTTTAATGTACATTATATGCAACTTGGTATTGAACCAATCAAATGTGCTTCCTGGTGTTCATTCTGAGCTTTCTTTTTTTCAGCTTTAGTCTGCACCTGCAATCATTTTTTCTTAGCGTTTGACTCGGAGCTAAAATTACCCAGAATGGTCCTCTCCTGTTTGTGTCTTTCATTTAAAAGTCTGCATAAAGAACAAAGTATAAGGCTATGTTTACATTATAAACCACAAGTGTGATCGCTGAGCGTTTTTGTGGGTGATTTCTTTTCAAGCGATTCCCGGCGTTTTCTGAGCATTGGGTGATTTCGTGTAAGCACTTTCTAAGTGCTTTTGATGAGAAGATTTTCACTTCCTGGCATAAGTCAAGAAGTGAACTCTTTGACCTGGAAAATAATAAATACAATGTATTTATTCTTAAAAGCTCTCAGGCAATCAATGTACAAAGCGCTTTTTCAAGTGCTTAGCGATTTCCCTATACCTGCCATTGAGCCAAAGAGCTCAGAAAATGGTACAACCATCGCTTTTGGAAGTGGATTGTGATCAAACCGCTCATATGTGAACACTCTTATAGGAAAACATTGCACAATCTCTTTTAGGGCGATTTGTAAAATCACCAGTGCTTAAAAAAATACACAAACGCCCTTAGTGTGAAACAGCCCTCAATGACTGTTCCCTTGTCACCTTTCCAGCTTTCCTGTGTTTACCTTAAAGTGGTTCGAGGCCCCTTTCACACTATTGCGTAGCAGTAACGGTAAATTAAGCAAGTCTATAGAGACTTTACTACTTAGTGCGATGCGACGAAAGTACTTAAATTGCCACAATCCCGAAGCTAAGTCAACAGTGCGTTACCCCATGATAAGTGCCTACCGCACGGATTATGTAGTAATGCAAGTCTATGGCGATGCAGTAAGTCCTAACGATGAGCGCGGAGCAATGTGGCGTGCTTGTGTGGACCGACGGGGATCCCAGTGATGTACTTCCTGTTGGGCAGTGAGTACATCATTGAGCAGGTGGCGGGCCTATGCATATGACTGTCGGAGCACTCTGCCGCAGGGTCATGTTTAGGCCGCACTCTGCCGCAGGGTCATGTGGTGGTTTCATGTGGTGAACCCGTGGCAGGCTCCCCTGCCGCACCAAGTTTGAAACCAGTCTGAAACTCAAAATGGCATTTTTGCTCTAAAGCCTTAAACACAGCAAAAAAACTAATAATTTACCAAACATAAAAAGACTAGTATAAGGTAATTAGAAGGCAAAGTTACACTGAAGCTAAGTGATATCATTACTGGCTGCAGGACAAATGATCAGATTGTCTTGTAATTGAGTAATTACTGAGCAAATAAAGTAGTGAAAGTTCTCTACTTCCTCCCTAGCTAAAACAGAAGCTTTTCTGCTTTATTTACTCTGCAAAACAGCTCAACACAATCTGATTATATTGGAAACGACCATTTTATCATTTAGCTTGAGTGAAGTGGAAGTTGAATTTCTAACCCTTACAGTAACTTAAAAAAAACTCATTTTTCCCTATCACTTTTATGCTGTGTTTAATGCTTTAGACCACAGACAAAATTTGAGTTACATCTCACTTCATATAAACCTACCAGAGGTGAAGAAATCCTCCCAGCTGTGGGAACGCAGGCACGCATATCCATCAGTTTCCATCCCATTTCACTAACAGCTGACAGACAAGTCAAGCAACTTTCCCAACTGAGCATATAGAGAGGATCAGAGGGGAATGACTAAAAAACCTGTTGTCTGTCAAATGTACCACATCAATGTGATTAGCTCATGGGCATCAGGGGGCAAAGTAGAGATTGCCAGGAGTGGGGAACATGGGTAATTGTGCGAAAGTAAACATCTACACTGGCAGTAAGGAACTGGCCACTTGTGATCTGTCGAAAAATGTGAGTTACTTCACTGTAACAAATTAGGCCATATCTGCAAGTTAGTTTGAAATTCATGTTTTTTTACAAAAGTTATTTTATTGTATGATCATGCATTATTAGGATAAAGCGATGACATCTCCTGCAGAACTTTACAGAAGACACTGAATAAGGCCCGGTTCACATTAGCGTTCCCTGTCCGGATTCGCCGGGCCGGATACGGACTGTATACTGTACAAACGGAACGTACGTTCAGCATAGCAATGCAAAGGCTATGCGGACGTTCACATACGTACATTCCGTACAGTACGGAGCCGGACCGGATCCGGACTCCGGACACTTTTCCAACATGCGCTATTTTTTGGGTCCGGATCTCCGGCCCACGCACCCGGAACGGAGCCGGACCCGAGCCTGACAGCACCATCCGGAACACAGAAACCAATGGGGAACGGAAGGCACAGAACACACTGCCTACAAAAACCTGACGTTCTACCCCACTTCCTATGCGTATCCAAGCGGCCATTTCGGATGGGGACACATGGGCCAAGCATGTCTGGAGTTGAGCAGCAGTGACAGACGAGCTGGAGCTGTTTGGCAGAATGTCGGAGGTGGAGGTGAGGCCTACAGCGGAGGAACCTGATTCTACAGGTGCACCAGGTGCACCTTCTGCTGACCCCAACATTTTTTTCTTTAAATTTCGCTATTTTTTGCCCACGGATCCGGATGGCAGCCTGATGCATGCCTGATGCAAACGGACCCGATCCGGATCGGATCCGGATCGGAACCATACGGTTCCGATCCGGATCAGGTCCTGATCCGATCAGGATCCAGTCCGTTTGCATGGCAAAACGCAAGTGTGAACGGGGCCTAATTCATATATTTAAGAATAAATGCATTAATAAATGTGCCTAAACAGGGACAGTAAAGGAAACTATAAGTCTTTGTAGTTTACCTGAAGGTGATCAAAGTCCTGAAAACAATTACATAACATGTGTGCATTTTAAAATCCAAAACTTTATGTCTGTGTTGAGTGTCTGATTCAAACTGTTCCAAAAAGATTGTACACCAACAGTCAGGACAATGTAGCAAAAGTCAATACAGGTATCCAAGAAGTTGAGTAAAGTCCACCACTTTAAGTGGAAACTTTTACTGCCCCATAACCATATACACACAATCGATCCCAAGACCGACGATCGTGTCGGGGGCCACGCAGGGTCCCTTTTGTCAAGGCACAGTTACAATCATATCCAATGTAATATGTAACCTCTTGTACCTGGTCTGCCTTTTATCCAGAAATAAATAAGAACTTTTACAAACCACTGAAAGCATCCCTGTTTTATCTTGTTGCACCTTGAGTGCATACACAGGTGGTGACACAGTGGAGAGAAACACACCAGCAAGACGTACACAGAAGAACTAATCTGCGCTGTGATTTATTGAATCACATCCAATATCAATATGATCGTAACTGTGCCTTCACAAAGGAGACCCTGCATGGCCCCCAAAACAATCGTTCGTCTTGCGGGCCATGATTGTGTGTATAAAAGTTCCAACTTTCCTGGGTACCCAATTACATTCAAAGTAGTGGGAAGCTATATTTTACATTTCTCATGGCCTGATGAGCTTACTAAACCCCACAGGCCACATACAGAATTAGGGATAGACGGCAGGGAAAAAAGAAGGAGGCGGGGAAGACACGAGGAAGAGCCCAAACTGGTTTTATACAGTAACATGGGGAATGTAGCGCTACTTGCACACTTTCTGCGTTTGTATGTTCTTCCCGTGTTTTCCTGGGTTTCCATCAGGTACTCTGGTTGCATACATGTAAAAGGGACGCCGGGAAGTTTCACAGGGTGAAGCCAAAAATCGGCTCACCCTGCTTTTGCAAATTTCCCGGCGGCATTAATTATTATTCCCCCTCCAGGCTGCTGTGGACTCAGGGGTAAGATGCAAATTACCCTCTGAGCGCCGCTATAGCTGTAATTCACATACCAGTCTATGGCGGCACCCAAATATCTGGCACCCTATTTACCTGTCTCACTCTGTTTTCCTCCCTCATACCAAGAAAGTACTGGTAAAGGAAGTGGGTTCCCCTCTCATCACTGACCTTAGACCGGAGACGGCAAATGCCACTGTGAGCCCCTCTGAGGGACAGTTATGGCTGAGACTTGTTTAACCTCCTTAGCGGTAATCACGAGTTCAGCTCGGGGTGGAAAAACCAAGCCAGGAGCGGTAACCTCGAGCTGGACTCGTGGTAGCCGCTGGGAGGTCTGTGCAGAGCAATGTGCGCAGCGGGTGTTTTAACTCACCTCCCGGGGGCTCCCGACGTCGGCCGCTATTCTTCTTCCTCTCCTCCGAAGCTATGCTCTCCCTTGGTGAGATTGCCGTCTGTCGTCATGATGACAGGCGTCAATCTCACTATACGGTTACAGCGCCACCCGGGGTACGGAGGGTAAACTGCCGCGCTGGAGCCCAGGGAGGTGAGTGATTGCTGGGGCTGTGCACATCTCCCTGACAGCATGATTTTTTTTCCAGATTTTAGGATCTAAAGGTATGCAAAAAATTTGCACTTCTTTAAGACCCTAAAATTCGAAAAGAATCATAACGACAAGGGGGTTTAGGTACTCTGTGTCAGCTCTATATAAATACACAATAATTATAATAATCACTTTGTGCCTCCATGGCTAATGTCCCTCTGTATAACTGTCATTGCAGTGGTCGGCCATTCCGGACAGCTGGTGTTTGGTACTCTTGAAGGGAAGTCTTGCGTGTTTATGAAAGGACGCTTCCATGTCTACGAAGGGTACCCGCTGTGGAAAGTAAGAGCCTAACCTCTCTCTCTCTCTCTCTCTATCTATACTAGCTGATTGCCTGGCGCTGTTATGTATTTGGCTGGTGCTGACCACTTTTTCTAACCCTAACACACAAACCCTCAATGACCAAGTTTGTGAGCTTTGGGGTCTTTGGCATCAATAATTTGTATATTCCCATAGAAATTAAACAAATCAGATTGGCTTTTTGTGGCTGCGCCCCTCTCCAGCATTTGAACCCCAGTCACTCGACCAACTGTAGCAGGTTTGAGGCATCTGCCTTTACCAGTGTAAAAATAGCAGCAATTTAAATATTCCCCTTGAAAACCAACAGGTGAATTTAGATTTGCTATTACAGGCTCCACCAACTTCCCTGAATATTAATCTCAGTCACCCAGTGACCAGTTTGAGAACCCTGCCATTAACAGTGTAAGAATGGCTGCAGTTTACATTTTCCCAGTAAAATGTTTTGGCTCCGCCCACATTTTGTAACCTGGACACACAGTCACTCAATGACCAACTTTGTAAGCTTTGGGGTCCCGGCATCAATCATTTGTATTTTCACATGAAATGAAACAAATCTGATAGACTGTTTGTGGCTCTGTCCCCTTTTCTGAATTTGAACCCCAGTGACCCAATGACCAACTGTACCAGGTTTGAGGCTTGTGCCATTAACAGTGCAAGAATGGCAGCAATTTTAATATTCCCCTTGAAATCAACAGGTGAATTTTGATTGGCTTTTTAGGCTCCACCCACTTTTCTGAATATTAATCTCAGTCACCCAGTAACCAGCTGTGTCAAGTTTGAGAACCCTGTCATTAACAGTGAAGAAGGGCAGCAGTTTACAATTTCCCAGAAAAATCTGTTTTGACTCCACCCACTTTTTATAACCGTGACACACAGTCACTACTCAATGACCAAGTTTGTGAGCTTTTGGGTTCCTGGCATCAAAATTGTGCTAATGGAAGCAGTTTATCCAGCAAAGAAATCTGGCTGTTTGTGGCCCAGCCCCTTTAGTGAATTTAAACCCCAGTCACTCAACAACCGATTGTAGCAGGTCTGAGGCCTCTGCCATTAACAGTGTAAGAATGGCAGCAGTTTCAATATTCCCCTTGAAAATCAATAGGTGAATTTTGATTGGCTGTTGTAGGCTCCACCTACTTTTCAGAATATTAATCCCAGTCACCCAGTGACCAACTGTGTCAAGTTTGAGAACCCTGCCATTAACAGTGTAAGGATAGCTGCAGTTTATATTTTCCCATGTAAAAAGTTAGTTGTTTTTGGCTCCGCCCACTATTTCTAACCTTGACATACAGTCGCTCAATGACCAAGTTTATGAGTTGTGGGGTCTTTGGCATCAATAAGTTGCATTTTACCATTGAAATTAAACACATTTGATTGTCTGTTTTTAGCCCGCTCCCTTTTCAGAATTTAAACTCCAGTCTCCCAGTGACTGACTGTACCAGATTTAAGACCTTTGCCATTAACAGTATAAGAATGGTAGCAATGTAAATATTTCCCTTGAAAATCAATTGTTGAATTTTGATTGGCTGTTGTAGGCTCCACCTAGATTTCTGAAAAAGTGGGTTTTTAAGCTCCACCTAGATTTCTGAAAATTAATCCCAGTCCCCCAGTGGCCAATTGTGTCAAGTTTAAGAACACTGCCATGTTAAAAATTAAGTTGCTGGTGCCACCCACTTTTTCTAGCCTTGATATACAGTCACTCAATTATCAAGTTTATCAGCTTTGGGGTCCTTGGTATCGATACTTTGTATATTACTATTTAAAAATAGACAATTCTGATTGGCTGTTTGTGGCTCCGCCCCCTTTCTGAATTTGAACCCTAGTCACCCAGTGATCAACTGTACCAGGTTTGAGGCCTCTGCTATTAATAGTGTAAGAATGATAGCAGCTTAAATATTCTTTTTGAAAATCAAAAGGTGAATTTTGATTGGATGTTGTAGGCTCCACCTACCTTTCAAAATCTTAATCCCAGTCACCCAGTGACCAACTGTGCAAAGTTTGAGAACCCTGCCATTAACGGTGTAAGAATGGCTGCAGTTTATATTTCCCCAGTAAAAATTGTTTTTGGCTCCGGGCACCTTTTGTAAACTGAACACACAGTCACTCAATGACCAAGTTTGTGAGCTGTCAGGTTCCTGGCATCAAAAATGTGTGAATGGAAGCAGTTTATCCACCAAGGAAATCTGATTGGCTGTTTGTGGCCCCTCCCCTTTAGTGAATTTGGACCCCAGTCACCCAATCACTAACTGTAGCAAGTTTGAAGCCTCTGCCATTAACAGTGTAAAGGTGGCCATACACTGGTCGATTTGCCATCAGATTCGACCAAAAGATAGATCCCTCTCTGATAGAATCTGATCAGAGAGGGATCGTATGGCCACCTTACTGCAAACAGATTGTGAATCGATTTCAGCCTGAAACCGATTCACCATCTGTGGAGGAGCTGCCGCTGCTGCCGCCCCCCTGCATACATTACCTGTTCCGGCCAGCGCGAGTCCCCTGGTCCACCGCTGTCTTCTTCTCCGCCTGGTCTCGGCATCTTCTCCGCATCGGCATCCGCGTATAACTTTCTGTCACTCCTATGACAGCGGAAGTTCACATAGAGCGCCCTCTATTTGTACTTCCACTGTCACTGCAGTGACACAGGAAGGTCTGCCGGATGCCGTGATGCGGAAAAGATGCCAGCCGGGAGCCAGGAGGTGACAGCGGTGATAGCGGGGACTCGCGCAGACGGAGCAGGTAATGTATCTCCGCTGTATTGCATCGGTCATTCGAACACCGCTATCGACGCACTCCCGACCCGCTGGCAATCGAGATAAATCTTCCGCACGGATGGATCGACTGGAACGATGGATTTCGGACGGAAATCCATCGTTCTGTCAGCGGTGTGCGCAGTGATTTCACGGCCGTTTCGATAACTGTGATCGAAACGGCCGCATTTCGGCGGGAAAATCGTTAGGTGTATGGGCCCCTTAAGAATAGCAGCAGTTTAAATATTACCCTTGAAAATCAATAGGTGAATTTTGAGTGGCTGTTGTAGGCTCCACCCACTTTCCTGAATATTAATCCCAGTGACCAAGTGTGGCAAGTTTGAGAACCCTGCGATTAACAGTCTAAAAATGGCTGCAGTTTACATTTTCCCATTAAAAATGAATGGCTGAAATTTGATTGGCTGTTTTATGCTCCGCCACTTTTCATGGATTGTGTGGGGACTCTGGGATTACTGCGAGAATGGCAGCCTTTTACATTTTTTTCCATTGACATGAATGGGTGGAATCTGATTTGCTGTTTGTAGCTCCGCCCAGGTGTGCAGGGGGGACGCGAGACCCTCAGAACGGTCACACATGCCGATGAGCGAGGACACTGAAGTCACCCCGGATGCAGAGTGAAAGTGGAGCAAGCGAGTGAGCAGTGCATTCTACACTCACCTGTCAGCGCCGTCGAGATCCCTATTCAGCTCTGTCGCACAGTCTCATCTCTATCACTCCCTCTAGTGGCATCTCTCATTGGGCTTGATTCACTAAACTTAGTGCAGTGTAACAGCGCGAGTTATCTGCTGCTACACATGCTAGTGAATTTGCGTGCCTTAAATCTGTGTCCCTGCATGCTGCACGCGCTATTGGCAGCGTAGTGTTCATAATAGGGGAGCAGCACTCTGCACACGCTATGCTGCTGAATTGCAGCGTAGCGAATTCTAACAACACTCCTTCTGCCCTGAGCCCTAGTGGGTCCAGTCACATTAAATGACTTGATCCCCGCACTCTGATTGGCACAATAAGCGGTCTGACAGACTGCCTATTGGGCCAATCAGAGTACGGGGATCAGGTCCTTTGATGTGACTGGACCCCCTAGGGCTCAGGGTGGGAGGAGTGGAGCTGACGTTAATTGCAAACATTCGCTTTGCTGCAATACAGCAGCATATCGTGCGCACAGTGCCCGCTCTCCGATTACGCACGCTACCTTGCCAATTGCGCGTGCAGCATGCAGGGACACTGATTTAAGGCGCGTGGATTCACTAGCACACGTAGCAGCAGATAACTCGTGCTGTTACGCTCTGCTAAGTTTAGTGAGTCAAGCCTATTATATGCACCCTGAGGGGTGGTAAAGTTGAGACTGCGTGACAGGCAAAGCTGAAGGGCTGGCTGTGCTAGCTGGTGAGTGAAGCAATGCTCCGCTGCTCTGCATATAAAGGGGGGGGGGGGGGGGGGGGCATTTTTCTGTCTATGCTGGGGAGGGGGCTGCTAATACTGGGGGAACAAGGTAGCCGTCCCTTAATTAATGTTTAGAACCACAGTACTTTCCTTGCTCCTCACTTGTGCTTTTTTCCTGTTAAATCATTAAATTGATAAATTAAAAAGGCAAATGTTGTACCTGTATAAGTATTTTTGTAAAAGATATTCAATAGCTTATCAAAAACGCACACAGCTGGAAGCTTGTGGCCTATGGCGCCGCCTAGTATAACTGATGGGCACTGCACCCATATGAGCGGCTCTAGCCGTGGATTAGCCATAGGGCTGCAACTGAGCGACCTCAGTACTGGCTCCCCTTTCTTTTGGATGGCAGCAGACCAAAACACAGGCCGCATGGATCCATGCTTTCCTATGCACCCCTGCATACATCCAGTTTTACCAGGTCCACAGCTGTCCTTTGCATGGCCACAATGGACAAACCTGACCTATGGGGGCATGCTGGGAGTTGTGGTGCCTCAGTGGGAAGCCCGTGGGAGCATGAGAGGCGGTCCACTAGAAGGTCAGGGAATGCTATGGGGGAACTGCCAGATAACCTGGCGGCAGGCCAACCCACCCTGCAGAAAGCCAGACCAGCCAGCACAGAATCCAGTAACTCTGACTATTCATATAAGAAGCTGAATTTTTGTTTTTTTGTATTAATGAGAAGGCTTCATCCAACATGCTGGGCAGGGCCACATAGACCACTGTTAAGTTCATGTAAATTTGGCTTCCCCCATGACCACACCCACATTATGGTGCAGTGCCACACCCATTTTCTGGCTGGAGTGCTCAAAAGTGCCCAAGAACTCCTAGGATCCTAGGAACGCACCTGACTGCAGCTTCCCTTGGCAGGCTTTGGTGCTCCATATCAATTGTTATGTATAGAGCGATTGAGGGTGTCATGAATGATACGGAAGTCGATACGATTAGCGATTCTGTATCGTTCCGCAAAGCAGAGCAAAATGACATTTTTTTTCTTTTCAGGAAGGTATGGTTGTTTTAATTAACTGTTCAAAAGAATTCCTTGCTGGCCAGTGACACAGAGGTGTGAAACACTAGCCAGAATCCTGGTGTAATACATCAAAGGTTGCTGTAGCTGGTCACCCTTAGATGATAATTAACACACCAAAAGGTCCTTTCCTCCAAGGGAAGCCAAAGGAAGCTAGCTCCACAGGGGTCCACGGAAGAGCTAGCCGCCCTGGCACCGCTTGGGGGGCAGATTTAAATGCATGTGGTTTATGATTTCGGTCTGTTAAATGAAACCCGTGTATAGCACAGCTATGGAATTAATATAGTCTTATTCGTTAAAATCTGCCCAATGTGCTGATATAAAATTCATATTCATAACCTGTCCGGTTATTGGTGTACGACCCTTCAGGGCATGACAGCCTAACGCCCTCATGCAAGATGTCAGAAAATACTGATTAATATGGCAAGTATGAATCTGCCTACATATGACATGTATAGTTTATGAGTTACAGTGTTTTACAATTTAAGCTCAAAATCCTCCTAGGAGGAGGTGAACTGTCATTGGTGGGTAATTCAGAGGGGCAGGCGTTGCCACACCCCCAAACCAGCTTCATCAAAAGCACATTGCCAGCAGGCGGACTTTAGTCCTCCAAATCCCATCTTCACGAGCGCCTGCTACTGCTAACCAGAGGACCATGTGGTTAGCAGCCATCTTGGAACTGTAACATCTGCTTGGATTACATAATATACCTAAAGGCCTATGATTCTGAAACCAAGGACTTTGCATTTCTTTTCCCAGAAGGAAATATTCCCACACAGACTGCATTTCAGCGAAGTAAACCTTTCGCAATTATTCCCTTTTATTTTAGCTTTGTGTGTGTATATGTTAATTAGTGTATGTAAATGTGTGTAATGCATTTTTGTTATTGAAACGTTTAAAAATCGTTTTACGGTTATGACCTGTTGCTGAACATACACAATCGTACTTACTCCTCCGAAAACGTTACCTTGTGTTCTATAGTATCTTGTAATTACAACCCGTATGCTTGAATCGTGCACAGATAGATAGATCTGGCGCCGATCCCTGCATACAGATAAGGGTTAACGTACAGTGTTCGCAGTGTGCTAATATATTTACAGTCATGTGCTGACTCACATGTGGTGGCAAGCATTTGAATTGTACGTGTGTGGTGAATCCTTTGGTGTCAAGACGCTTCTCTTGGCTAGTCGGTTCATAGACTGCGAATCCACATACGGGCATCTATGTGCAAAGCGACAGCGAGACCGAGTTTCAGACTCTGAGCGATTGACCCAATCAAGGACCGGCCCGTGCGGTCTATGACAGAGGGGACCCGATGTAAAACTCCCACTGGGGCCCAGAGCTCCTAAGCTTGGCTACTGGCTCCATGGCCTCCTCTATTACCAACTGGACCACATGGGATGCGTGTCGCACTAAAGGTGCCCATTAACGCTACAATCTCTCAAAATATCAACCATTCGATCAATCAGATTGAGTGCTGTTAATACTGCCGATCGACGTCAAATGATTGTTCTATAAATCGTTATAAATTTTGGAACTACTATTTTAATTTGATAGGATTGCTTACTGTTCTCCCCTTTGTTGGTGGGACTGGACAATAGGTGCAGCAACAGGGTCCTATGCATAGGCCTGCCCCCAGTGACGTACTCCCTGCTGGGCATGTGCACTGTGTTGCACCACTCTCCCGTCGTGCACACTGCCGCACCGCCCACTGACTTGCATTACTACATAATCCTTGTGGGAGGCCCAGATCCTGCCGTAACGTGCTTGCGGTGAGGTGTGCAAGTCTCCATAGTCTTGCATGGCCCTTGCAGCGGGGAAGCGCTGGGAAAGACTAGCACGGTGCAACGCACTGTGCTCTACTACTCTACTCTTTCACACAGAAGGTATTTACAAGTTTGAAAGATGCAACATTCGCTCACAATACACTTCAGGGCAGAGCGTGGAATGTGCAAGTCATTGCTGCACTGCGTGTTTATTCCACCGACTGACCTTCCAGGCTTGTTTTCTCCCCTGTCCGCCCCGCACGCAGCAAGCCTTGTCACTCTATGTCACTCTGCCAACATCTCTTTCAGGTCATCCTCCCCATCCGCGTGTTCAAGCTCCTGGGGGTCAAGATCCTGATAGTGACAAACGCAGCAGGGTCACTATGTGAGACCTACAGGCCCGGTGACCTGATGATCATCCGAGATCACATCAACATGCCAGGACTGGCTGCCCTAAACCCTCTGAGAGGGCCGAACGACGAGAGGTGAGAGGGAGGATCCTTCCAAACAGATAGCTTCTTCTACCCATGCTAAAGTGGAACTCTGCTTCTCCTTTAAAAACTGCTTTGAACTCTGAGCTAAGACCCCTCATTTAACAGGTGTTTAGTTAAATGTGAATAACATAGCAGATGGACTGTTTTGTTTAAGGGCCCGTTTCCACTGGCTTGGTTCACCGAATCCACAGAGTTTACCCTCAGGCAAATCATAGGGTATAATGGCGCCACCGGCCGAATCGCTTGCGCTAGGGATTCGGATGAAATTTTCATCCGAAATGGTGCGGAAGGCTGCGAATCCCATAGCCGCGCATGGCACGTATGATGGGATTAGGGTTGCAACGGTATGAAATTCCACGGTATGATAATCGTCAAAAAAAATACCACCGTATGACGGTATTACGGTATACGGTATTAAACAATTATTTGGACTCGGGCCCCACCCCCTTCCATTAAATAATGTGCCCCCACCCGCCCAGTATTAGGTGGCTGCAGTATAGGTAGCCAGGGATAGGTGTAGCCAGTGGTAGGTGGCGCAGCATAGGTAGCCAGTGGTAGGTGGCCGCAGCACAGGTAGCCAGGGATAGGTGTAGCCAGTGGTAGGTGGCGCAGCATAGGTAGCCAGGGATAGGTGTAGCCGGTGGTAGGTGGCCGCAGCATAGGTAATCAGGGATAGGTATAGCCAGTAGTAGGTGGCCGCAGCATAGGTAGCCAGGGATAGGTGTAGCCAGTGGTAGGTGGCCGCAGCATAAGTAGCCAGGGATAGGTGTAGCCAGGATTGGTGCCCACAATATAGAGAGCCAGGGATAGGTGTAGCCAGAATAGGTACTCATATAATAGGTATCATTCTGCACTGCAGTGCAATTCTCTTTTAAAATTAGCTTATTGGTGGCAGTCAGGTCAGGTGACACGAGGACTGGGAGAAATCAAATTACAACTTGTGATCAGTGTCAGACTTTTTTTCAAAATGAGCTTATCTGCAGGTGGTAGTCAGAGATGACACATTGGGGAGATCAAATGACTGCTTGCTTAGTCACAGAGTGCTTGTGTCAAACAGGCTAAACTCTCTAAATACATGCAGGTGCAGCCAGGCAGGGTCTGCTTTCGTAGCTGGCTCAGGCTGGCAGGCAGGCCCCAGAGTATAGAAGGTTATCCTCTACAGTCCACATCCACACTACTCAGACAGTGGGGGACGCTCTCAGATGGGGCTGGGTATATGGATACCCTTAAGATGGTGGTGGCGATGCCCTTATTTTTTGGTGGCTCTAGGCGTTTCCTGCTTGCCTTACTTGTTGTTGCTGGCCTGGAAATATGGCTCCCTCCTGAGTCGTACAAGCTACGCAGTGGCAGTACGCAGCACTCGCAGACTCTGGGCGGGAACGCAGGACTCGGGAGGAGGAGTGCGTGGTGTGTGTGCGCTCCAGCCGCTAGGGGGAGAAGCGTCTAAATTACATGCCGCGGTCGCATCATCATTACAGGACGCCTGTAAGCAGCGCCTGACATCATCCAGGAAATAGCAGAGAGAAGGGCAATAACGGCGGAAACCGGTATTTCGTAAATGTGCACAGTACGGTTACCATGCACACTGAAACCGTGATATATCGTGAAACCGGTAAACCGCGGCAACCCTAGATGGGATTCGTCTCAGTATCCGCACACCAGGAAGTGATCCCGCTTGTCTCACAGACGCATGCGCCACAAGTGGAAACAGACCCTAAATTTCACGTGTTGTTTAGAATAACATGAATTATCCAGGCATCTTGAGAAACCTTCCACCTATATCTAACACTCCCCCCCCCCCAACATCTATGCCTTACACTAACCTCCCCATACCTTACAATAACCCCCCCTCCCACCTATGTCTAACATTAACTAACCCTACCCGTACCTAACAATAACCCTTTTACATCTATGCCTAGCACTAACTTCCCCCTATTTTACACTCACCCCTCCCCCTACACCCAAAACTTTCCCCCCCACCACTACCTAACCATAACCCCCCTGCATTTATGCCTAACACTAACCTCCCTCAACCCTAAACTACAAAACTACACCCCTCCTAAGTCTAACACTAACTCCTCCTACCCATACCTAACACTAACCCCCTACATCTATGCCTAAAGGTGGCCACACACCATACAATTTTTTAAATATCTGTTCAATTTAAGAATTGCGATTAATTTTTCTGACGGATTGTAACATTTCAAAAAAATATGACCAATGTACCACACACACACGTATGTTAAATTTTTCCCCGATTATGATAAAAATGATTGGAAACTCTGACAAAATTGCTAGGGTGTGTTTATTAATAAATTGACAATCTAACACACACCATACAATCTTTAGAAAGGCTGAAGAAAAATATCTGGCATTCCGGATCGATAAAAAATCGAAGAAACCAGAAAATCCGATCGGATTTTTTTTTTTGAGTCGAATGAAAAAAAGCTTTCGATTTTCTTCGGGAGATCCAATCGTTTTTATCGAATTGCTGTAAAATCGGATAATTTTATTGTATCGTGTGTGGCCACCTTAACACTAACCTCCCCCAGCCTTAAACTACTACACTACCCCCCCCCCCTCCACACACACACACCTACATTATGTCTAACACTAAAGGTGGCCACACACCATACAATTTTTTAAATATCTGTTAAATTTAAGAATTGCAATCAAATTTTTCTGACTGATTGTAACATTTCAAAAATATGACCAATGTACCACACACCTGTGTTCAATGTTTCCCCAATTATGATAAAAATGATTGGAAACTCTGAGAAAATTGCTAGGGTATGTATATTAATAAATTGACAATCTAACACACACCATACAATCATTAGAGAAATTGAAGAAAAATATCTGGCACTGCGGATAGATAAAAATTGAAAAAAAACGGGAAATCCGATCGGATTTATCAGTCGAATGAAAAAAAAAAGCCTTCAATTTTTCGGGAGATCCGATCGTTTTTATCGAATTGCCGTAAAATCGGATCATTTTTTGTATCGTGTGTGGCCACCTTAAGTCCTCCTACCCATACCTAACACAAACCTCCCCCTTCCTTAAACTACCTCCCCACCTAAATCTAACACTAACACCCCCTGCCTGTACCTAACACTAACCCCCTACCTATGCCATACATTAACCATCCTACTTATTAACCCACCTACTAACAGTAAATAGCAAATATTCAGAGCATGGCTAATACTACCCCAACTCTGGCGCCATTACCCGATCACTGGTGCCCAACCGAAGCTGATATCCACAGCTAGGCTAATAACAGCTGAACTCTAGCGTAATTTTCAGGTCATCAAAGCTGATACATAATTGGCAAACTCCAGACCTGTTACCCGATAACCAGCTCCCAACTAAAGCACTCAACGCACCATAGCGGCAAACTTGGTGGTGTATGGTGGTGCCTGGTGCAGCCAATAGCCTGTGCACCTATATACCCAAATGATCTGGTCCGCTTCAGTTTAGCTATATAGGAAATGGTAGAGATTTTCCTGACTTCACTGGGTATACAATGTGGCTCAGCAATGTGGGCAGTAGTAAAGACCTAATATTCTATAATCTTTTGTTGCAGGTTCGGTCCACGCTTCCCCTCCCTGTCGAACACATATGATCATAACTTGCGCTGCACAGCCCTGGACATCGCCCACAAACTTGGCCACGAGGACTTTACCCATGAGGGGGTGTACTGCATGGTAGGGGGACCCAATTTTGAATCGGTGGCTGAAGCCCGGTTTCTGCGACGACTGGGAGCTGATGCTGTGGGTAAGTTTGGAAATGGGCCCTGAACAGCAGGAGTATAGCTTCCCTTGCATGTCTATTTAGGATTAGGACTATAGATATGATTGTTTATTTCATCATCTTATTTTCGCTTCAGGTTTGGTTGCAGGTAAACAGGAAATATGGTATTGTCAGGCAGGCCTTTAACGCACTAACAAGGTTTGTGGATTGTTTACACTCGGTAGCGTGACTAACTCAGACACTGCAGTTTCCCAAGGCCGACAGCGGTAAACATTCCGCAGGTGAATGACCCCCCATGCGTTGTGAAAAGGGAACATCCTTTATAGACATTTCAAGGCTGAGTGATAAATGGAATTGTGTTTAGGATTTTCTGAACACAAAGCAAAATATATCACAACATACAAGTCAGAAAAACAGATGGATAATTCTATAATAAGCAGTTAAAGAAAAATGATTCCAAATATTATATTATACTATAGTGTATATGGGTGGTACACAGCTGATTCTGTAATTTAACTATATTAAAAGTGATATTCATTTATTTTGCTGTTTGCGGTCTGTAAAGTATGTCCTGTCCAGTAACTCCCCTGGTGTAAAGTATGTCCCGTCCAGTAACTCGCCTGGTGTAAAGTATGTCCCGTCCAGTAACTTGCCTGGTGTAAAGTATGTTCCGTCCAGTAACTTGCCTGGTGTAAAATATGTCCCGTCCAGTAACTCGCCGGGTGTAAAGTATGTCCTGCCCAGTAACTCCCATGGTGTAAAGTATGTCCCGTCCAGTAACTCGCTGGGTGTAAAGTATGTCCTGCCCAGTAACTCACCTGGTGTAAAGTATGTTCTGCCCAGTAACTCCCCTGGTGTAAAGTATGTCCTGCCCAGTAACTCGCCTAGTGTAAAGTATGTCCTCTCCAGTAACTCGCCTGGTGTAAAGTATGTCCCGTCCAGTAACTCCCCTGGTGTAAAGTATGTCCTCTCCAGTAACTCGCCTGGTGTAACGTATGTCCCGTCCAGTAACTCGCCTGGTGTAAAGTATGTCCTGCCCAGTAACTCCCCTGGTGTAAAGTATGTCCCGTCCAGTAACTCCCATGGTGTAAAGTATATCCTGCCCAGTAACTCGCCTGGTGTAAAGTATGTCCCGCCCAGTAACTCCCCTGGTGTAAAGTATGTCCCGTCCAGTAACTCCCATGTTGTAAAGTATGTCCTGCCCAGTAACTCCCCTGGTGTAAAGTATGTCCCGCCCAGTAACTCCCCTGGTGTAAAGTATGTCCCGTCCAGTAACTCGCCGGGTGTAAACTATGTCCTGCACAGTAACTCACCTGGTGTAAAGTATGTCCTGCCCAGTAACTCGCCTGGTGTAAAGTATGTCCTGCCCAGTAACTCGCCTGGTGTAAAGTATGCCCTGCCCAGTAACTCGCCTGGTGTAAAGTATGTCCTGCCCAGTAACTCCCCTGGTGTAAAGTATGTCCCGTCCAGTAACTCCCATGGTGTAAAGTATATCCTGCCCAGTAACTCGCCTGGTGTAAAGTATGTCCTGCCCAGTAACTCCCCTGGTGTAAAGTATGTCCCGTCCAGTAACTCCCATGGTGTAAAGTATGTCCTGCCCAGTAACTCCCCTGGTGTAAAGTATGTCCCGCCCAGTAACTCCCCTGGTGTAAAGTATGTCCCGTCCAGTAACTCGCCGGGTGTAAACTATGTCCTGCCCAGTAACTCACCTGGTGTAAAGTATGTCCTGCCCAGTAACTCGCCTGGTGTAAAGTATGTCCCGTCCAGTAACTCGCCGGGTGTAAAGTATGTCCCGTCCAGTAACTCGCTGGGCGTAAACTATGTCCTGCCCAGTAACTCGCCTGGTGTAAAGTATGTCCTGCCCAGTAACTCGCCTGGTGTAAAGTATGTCCAGTCCAGTAACTCGCCTGGTGTAAAGTATGTCCTGCCCAGTAACTCCCCTGGTGTAAAGTATGTCCTGCCCAGTAACTCCCCTGGTGTAAAGTATGCCCCGTCCAGTAACTACACTGGTGTAAAGTATGTCCTGCCCAGTAACTCCCCTGGGGTAAAGTATGTCCTGCCCAGTAACTCGCCTGGTGTAAAGTATGTCCTGCCCAGTAACTCGCGTGGTGTAAAGTATGTCCTGCCCAGTAACTCGCCTGGTGTAAAGTATGTCCTGCCCAGTAACTCCCCTAGTGTAAAGTATGTCCCGTCCAGTAACTCCCCTGGTACAAAGTATATCCTGCCCAGTAACTTCACTGGTGTAAAGTATGTCCTGCCCAGTAACTTCTTAAAGTATGTCCTGCCCAGTAACTCCCCTGGTGTAAAGTATGTCCCGTCCAGTAACTACCCTGGTGTAAAGTATATCCTGCCCAGTAACTCCCCTGCTGGTGTAAAGTACATCCTGCCCAGTAACTCCCCTGCTGGTGTAAAGTACATCCTGTACAGTAACTCAACTGGTGTAAAGTATGTCCTGCCCAGTAACTCGCCTGGTGGTAATTCTGCAAATTACTTGCAGAAGTGATCAACCAGATGTCAATTGTCCCCTTAAAGGGAAGGTTCAGGGACGCTGTGAAAAAAACAAAAATCCAAATCCACTTACCTGGGGCTTCCTCCAGCCCATGGCAGGCAGGAGGTGCCCTCGTCGCGGCTCCGCAGGCTCCCGGTCTCCTCCGGTGGCGCACCCGACCTGGCCAGGCCGGCTCCCAGGTCGGGCTCTTCTGCGCTCCAATGTGCGGCTCACTGGTGCGTGCTGACGTCGTCGGACGTCCTCCGGGCTGTACTGCGCAGGCTCAGAACTACCGAGCCTGCGCAGAACAGCCCGGAGGACGTCCGATGACGTCAGCGCGCACCAGTGAGCCGCACATTGGAGCGCAGAAGAGCCCGACCTGGGAGCCGGCCTGGCCAGGTCGGGTGCGCCACCGGAGGAGACCGGGAGCCTGCGGAGCCGCGACGAGGGCACCTCCTGCCTGCCATGGGCTGGAGGAAGCCCCAGGTAAGTGGATTTGGATTTTTGCTTTTTTCACAGCGTCCCTGAACCTTCCCTTTAAATGCAAATTTGATTCTAATTTGCATGCAGATTGAGATTAGAACAATGAAAATGAGCTGCAACTGGTCCAATTTCAATCTGCACACAAACTGCAATCAAATTTACATCAACTCAGAAAAATGTGAAGTTCACGGATCATTCCTACTCCCCTATTCCTGCATGAGTAACTGCACAGTGCAGGGAGCAAGGCAAGGCTGTACTACCGTAATTAGCAAACTATATTATCAAGTAGGCATTAGGCTGATACCAAACCCGTGGCAAGGCTGCAGTTGTCTCTACAGGAAGCATGGCAACCTTGTAGAAGGCCCATCATTCATGAAGCAGGATAAAACACATTTGGTTTTAATACCAGTTGTCAAATAATTCACTGATGAAAAGGTTTTAGGGCTGCATAATACGTAGCCGTACCACCCCCATAGCTGACAGGATCACGCAAAGCAACTAATTTGCAATTATATATGCACTGACTAATAAATATTCTTTGACATAAAATTACCTTGTGTCTGCAGGTATGAGCACAGCCCCAGAGGTGGTGGTTGCAAAGCATTGTGGGATGCGAGTGTTTGGCCTCTCTCTAATCACAAACCGTGTGGCACAAGGCTACGAGCTGCAGGAGTCGGTGAATCACGAGGGCGTCCTGGAAGTAGGCAAGCAGCGGTCACAGGTCCTGCAAGATCTCATCACAGGCCTGGTAAAAAGCATAGATCTGAAAGAGGAAGAGCAGCAGGAACCAGAGTAAAGCCTGGGGCGAGGTGCCAACGACTGACAGCAAAAGTAGCCCTGTATGGCCATACACTATGCAATCTGATTGCACATTGTACATTTAGTCTTTTCATATCTTTGTATTATGAGGAATAGTGATGATTATGTCTAGGAGAGCTCATGGAGAAGCATGTGATCAGTTGGGTCATGTGATAGATATGTAAGCCTCTGATTTGCTAGTCATGATCATGTGCTAAAGCAGGATGTGATCACAGCAAATCAGAGCTTTGCTAATCTATCAGCTGATCAAACAAATCACGTTTCTCCATGACTTTTCCTAGACATGACCAGCACTGATGAGGACCTACCTCAACTACCTATTCAGATTACATCCTCTCTGATTTAGGCATAGGCAAACCAGGCAGATGCATAGGGAGGCAATTGTAGGAGAGGGCACCACAGAGCTAGTCTTGGCACACTATGCTTTATGGAATTTTCAAAGTCAGTTGCTAGTTCCAATAAGAAAGTGATGGATGGTAATTTAACACCTAAACGGGCACTTCTGTGTCAAATATTACAAATCTGATTGGATTTCTAGGAGAATATTCTAACCTGTAAAGACCCAGGCTGTACATAAATAGTATAATGTTTAAAAGTGGGTACACACCCCTGAAAATCGTTATTAAAAGGGCTTGTTACATGAGTTCAGTGAATTTGGGCCAGTAAGATGTATATGTCCTGGTAATAATTTGTGTATTATTTTCAACATTATTTTTATGTAAACTATCAATTTCTTATTGGTGACTACAAAGAAAAAATTAATGCAAGTTATGATCTTGTTGTTAAAGTGAACTCGAAGTGAAAATAAACTGATTAGATAAACAAATGTAATTATGCTCCTACTCCTAAAAATAACCTTTTTAGATATCTCGTGGTTTTATTTTATATTTAAACATTTATAAACTAGATTGAATGCTTTGTTGCCTTTGCTCATTAGCAGCCTAATAAGTGTCCCCGAGTAACAAAAAGGTCAATAGCTCATGTATTTTATCTCCCCCTGCCTTTAGGGCCGGTTCACACGGACGCTTGGCGGCGTCTACCGTCAAGCGTTCGGGACCCATCGGCTAAACTCTCCCATTCAAGTGAATAGGAGCGTTTAGCATTGCGCGGTTACCGTCGATTACCGTCGATTGCATAAACGCGGCGTTCTGATCCCGATTTAACGCATCGTTTCGGCCGTCCCTAGAAGCCGCATGCAACGTCCAGGGACGGCTAGCCGGCGCGGCTTCATGTCCCCCTGCGGGGAAGAGAAACGCCGATCGCTGTACCGCCGCCACCGAACGGGACGTCACAGGACGACGCGACTTCCTGGCCGCCCCAACGCCGCCTGCCGTCCGTGTGAACCGGCCCTTAGAAGTTGTATTCTGCCAGAAAAACTTGTATGGCTGTAATTTGCTTATCAGTGATGATTACTATATTCCTGACAAGCTACTGACAAGACAGAAGCTGTCACATCCATGCCTAAAAATTAACTCTTTCAGGCAGCAAAATAAAACAAGTAAAACAGCCTGGTTATTAATATGTTTTGTACTGTACATACACATGTTTATCTCATCATGTCACATGTCGTCTCGGATACACTTTAGATTAGGGCAGGTTGACAAAAGGTGCATTGCCTGGGGGGCCAAAATGCCCAGAAACAGCCTTGCATCTGACAGCTTTAGTGTGTGTGTGTGTGTGTGTGTGTGTGTGTGTGTGTGTGTGTGTGTGTGTGTGTGTGTGTGTGTGTGTGTGTGTGTGTGTGTGTGTTTCAGTGTGTGTGTGTGTGTGTGTGTGTGTGTGTGTGTGTGTGTGTGTGTGTGTGTGTGTGTGTGTGTGTGTGTGTGTGTGTGTGTGTAGCGCACTTTACTGTGTTTCTGTGCAGGTCGCTTGCAGCCGGCTGCAGGTGTCCAGCATTTGCGGCGACCACCGCAATGGGCATCCGAACTGGCGGTAGCCATCCCTGGATGCTACATGCAGCATTCTTATTTAACCAGGCGGTAACCGCATGGCATGTCAACCGCTGACACGCATGTGGTATGAATGCTCCCATTCGGTTGCACTGTATTGCAACAGAAGGGCGCTTGACCCCGGCAATCAGCAGCTAAATGGCACAATTAACAAGCCGTTTAACCATTCGTCCGAAAGAGCCTTTAAGGCCCATACACACGTCGGATTTTTGCGAACGACACGTCGTTTGAACGTTCCGTCGTTCGCACGTCAAATCCGGCGTGTGTACAGACTATCGTTCGGGTGATAAGACTGGTTTTAACCAGTCTTATCACCCGAACGATAGTCTGTACACATGCCGGATTTGACGTGCGAACGACGGAACGACGGAACGTTCAAACGACGGGTCGTTCGCACAAATCCGACGTGTGTATGGGCCTTTATAGATTAGGAGGCAGGACAGCACTGTATGGCATTAAAGTAGTCTGTGATTGCTTAAGCCAGAAAGTTCACGGCCAAGTACATTACCTATATAACAGCACTGTACAATATCTTGCTGTGATTTCATATGGGGCATTCATTAGCAGCATGACCAGAGATATTATATGTAACATTTGGAAAAATAACAATAATAAAAAAATGGTAAACTATAACCTATTTCTTGTATCCATTATTATAAACTGTAACCACATTTTGCACACCTCCTTAATGAGAACCTTTAAGTAAAAAAGAGCCCCGGGGAAGGGGGGGGGGGGTACTTACCTTGAGAGGGGGAAGCCTCTGGATACTAATGAGGCTTCACCCTTTTCCTCCTGTGCAGCACAGATCCCATCACAGACAGCAGCAGACGGCAATATTTACCTACACAATCCAGCATGGGAACAGTACCATCTTCCCCCTCGGGCTCTGGCATAAATAACTGAGCCCGATCAGGTCCGCTCTGCTGTTCAGACGTCTTTCTGCCAGAACTCAAGGGGAAGATGGTACTGTGCCGGATCCCAAAAGTAGATTTCGATGTGTGCTGTAGGCGCCTGCGTGCATCTGCTGACAAGCTTGTCAGCAGACTTTTCTTTTGGGGGGGCAGCGCTAGATCAGGGCTACACAGGACGGGGGGAAGCCTCATTAGGATCCAGAGGCTTCCGCCTTCTGAGGTAAGAACCCTATAGGGGCACTTTTTTCCCTTACAGATTAGTGTACCTGACCTGAGGCAAAGCTACCGGAGGGCAAAGCAGGAGGAAACTAGGTGCCGCCATAGCAGTAATGTTATACTGTGCGGGGCACATAAGGGTAATTCAGGGTTCTGGTGATCATTGGGCCCCATATACGTATAGGTATGTTCTTACTCCCCCCACTACACCCCACCCGGTCACCATGATCACACTTTGAAAAATATGCCTTTAGTCAAAAGTCAAACTTTCAAACAGGAAGAGGCGGGGTTACTGGGATGCTTCTACCTGTCACCCTCCCATTCCCTGCCCCACTCACTCCCCTTTTGATTTCTGATTCTAAAGGGCAGGGAAGAGAAGGGAATGTGAAAGCAACAGGAGGGGACATCACAACAAGCCTGCCTCTATCTGTCTGCAGGGTTGCTCTTACGAGTTATCACGCTTGTGATTCAAATGAGGCCTAATTGGCGCAGGTGTGCAGCGGGGATACAAGGGGTTATTTACCCATAATTCCGCCATCCACCCTGCGTTCCAAACAGCTTGCACGTGTCCTATTGGTCGCGTTGCAAGCCTTCACACTCACGTTCATGCCTCACGTTCACGCGATAACGCTAATTTAGCGCGCTAACACGACCGCTAACACACGAAAAATTTGCGTTAACGCGTGAACGCAATTTTTTGCGTGCGATAACCGTTATCATGCAAAATTTTGCGCGAACCACTTTTCACAGCGTGCTAACAGTTAGCACCGTTTTGTGAATAAAGCCCTTAAAGTTAAAGGAACTGATTATGGGGACTGGGTGGGTAGGAAGGAAGGACAAGAAGACAAACGGACAAGGCACAGAGGGATTGTGGGTCCAGCATGAACATTCCTCTGTACTTTTCTTAGGTAGCTTTGCTACTTTTAGACCTTGTTCACACTTCGTAAACACGCCACAATCGTTGCAGTGACAGTAATCGGGGCAAACCCAGGATTTTCAAGGGAGGGATTCCTAAAAGGTCTCCCTCAGCCACGCAAAATACAGTATAATAATATGGTAGGGCATCATGTACCCACATAATGCAATATCCCGTCCGACTGACAGGATCTGACAATTATTTCCTAAATGTCTGATCTGCTCCCAATGGACAACTGGATATATCAGGAGCAGTATGGATACAGATAATAATGAGGAGAACCAAAAAAGGGGAAAGTGAAGCATTCACACAGCAGGGCACAGGGCTGTGCTCATACCTAGCTCTGTTAAATTTCCCAGAGCTGTGTACACACGTTGCTGCTCCATGCTCAGTACACACGCTGCTGCTCCATGCTCTGTACACACACTGCTTCTCCATGCTCTGTACACACACTGCTTCTCCATGCTCTGTACACACACTGCTGCTCCATGCTCTGTACACACACTGCTGCTCCATGCTCTGTACACACGTTGCTGCGCCATCCTCTGTACACACGTTGCTGCTCCATGCTCTGTACACACGCTGCTGCTCCATGTTCTGTACACACACTGCTGCTCCATGCTCTGTACACACACTGCTGCTCCATGCTCTGTACACACGCTGCTGCTCCATGGTCTGTACACACGCTGCTGCTCCATGGTCTGTACACACGCTGCTGCTCCATGCTCTGTACACACTCTGCTTCTCCATGCTCTGTACACACTCTGCTTCTCCATGCTCTGTACACACTCTGCTGCTCCATGCTCTGTACACACTGCTGCTCCATGCTCTGTACACACTGCTGCTCCATGCTCTGTACACACTGCTGCCCCATGCTCTGTACACACTGCTGTTCCATGCTTTGTACACACACTGCTGCTCCACGCTCTGTACATGCTCTGTACACACACTGCTGCTTCATGCTCTGTACACACTGCTGCTCCATGCTCTGTACACACACTGCTTTCCATGCTCTGTACACACACTGCTGCTCCATGCTCTGTACACACACTGCTGTTCCATGCTCTGTACACACGTTGCTGTGCCATGCTCTGTACACACGTTGCTGCTCCATGTTCTGTACACACACTGCTGCACCATGCTCTGTACACACACTGCTGCTCCATGCTCTGTAAACACGCTGCTGCTCCATGCTCTGTACACACGCTGCTGCTCCATGCTCTGTACACACACTGCTGCTCCATGCTATGTACACACGCTGCTGCTCCATGCTCTGTACACACTGCTGCGCCATGCTCTGTACATACGCTGCTGCTCCAAGCTTTGTACACTGCCTTTCCATGCTCTGTACACACACTGCTGCTCCACGCTATGTACACATGCTGCTGCTCCATGCTCTGTACACACGCTGCTGCTCCACACTATGTACACACGCTGCTGCTCCATGCTCTGTACACACTCTGCTTCTCCATGCTCTGTACACACTCTGCTGCTCCATGCTCTGTACACACTGCTGCTCCATGCTCTGTACACACTGCTGCTCCATGCTCTGTACACACTGCTGCCCCATGCTCTGTACACACTGCTGTTCCATGCTTTGTACACACACTGCTGCTCCACGCTCTGTACATGCTCTGTACACACACTGCTGCTTCATGCTCTGTACACACTGCTGCTCCATGCTCTGTACACACACTGCTTTCCATGCTCTGTACACACACTGCTGCTCCATGCTCTGTACACACACTGCTGTTCCATGCTCTGTACACACGTTGCTGTGCCATGCTCTGTACACACGTTGCTGCTCCATGTTCTGTACACACACTGCTGCACCATGCTCTGTACACACACTGCTGCTCCATGCTCTGTAAACACGCTGCTGCTCCATGCTCTGTACACACGCTGCTGCTCCATGCTCTGTACACACACTGCTGCTCCATGCTATGTACACACCCTGCTGCTCCATGCTCTGTACACACTGCTGCGCCATGCTCTGTACATACGCTGCTGCTCCAAGCTTTGTACACTGCCTTTCCATGCTCTGTACACACACTGCTGCTCCACGCTATGTACACATGCTGCTGCTCCATGCTCTGTACACACGCTGCTGCTCCACACTATGTACACACGCTGCTGCTCCATGCTCTGTACGCACACTGCTGCTCCACGCTATATACACACGCTGCTGCTCCATGCTCTGTACACACTGCTGCTCCATGCTCTGTACACACACTGCTTTCCATGCTCTGTACACACACTGCTGCTCCATGCTCTGTACACACACTGCTGTTCCATGCTCTGTACACACGTTGCTGCGCCATGCTCTGTACACACGTTGCTGCTCCATGCGCTGTACACACGCTGCTGCTCCATGTTCTGTACACACACTGCTGCACCATGCTCTGTACACACACTGCTGCTCCATGCTCTGTACACACGCTGCTGCTCCATGCTCTGTACACACGCTGCTGCTCCATGCTCTGTACACACACTGCTGCTCCATGCTATGTACACACGCTGCTGCTCCATGCTCTGTACACACTGCTGCGCCATGCTCTGTACATACGCTGCTGCTCCAAGCTTTGTACACTGCCTTTCCATGCTCTGTACACACACTGCTGCTCCACGCTATGTACACATGCTGCTGCTCCATGCTCTGTACACACACTGCTGCTCCATGCTCTGTACACACACTGCTTTCCATGCTCTGTACACACACTGCTGCTCCATGCTCTGTACACACACTGCTGTTCCATGCTCTGTACACACGTTGCTGCGCCATGCTCTGTACACACGTTGCTGCTCCATGCGCTGTACACACGCTGCTGCTCCATGTTCTGTACACACACTGCTGCACCATGCTCTGTACACACACTGCTGCTCCATGCTCTGTACACACGCTGCTGCTCCATGCTCTGTACACACGCTGCTGCTCCATGCTCTGTACACACACTGCTGCTCCATGCTATGTACACACGCTGCTGCTCCATGCTCTGTACACACTGCTGCGCCATGCTCTGTACATACGCTGCTGCTCCAAGCTTTGTACACTGCCTTTCCATGCTCTGTACACACACTGCTGCTCCACGCTATACACACGTTGCTGCGCCATGCTCTGTACACACGTTGCTGCTCCATGCGCTGTACACACGCTGCTGCTCCATGTTCTGTACACACACTGCTGCACCATGCTCTGTACACACACTGCTGCTCCATGCTCTGTACACACGCTGCTGCTCCATGCTCTGTACACACGCTGCTGCTCCATGCTCTGTACACACACTGCTGCTCCATGCTCTGTACACACGTTGCTGCTCCATGCTCTGTACACTGCCTTTCCATGCTCTGTACGCACACTGCTGCTCCACGCTATATACACACGCTGCTGCTCCATGCTCTGTACACACTGCTGCTCCATGCTCTGTACACATTCTGCTGCTCCATGCTCTGTACACACGCTGCTGCTCCATGCTCTGTACACACGCCGCTGCTCCATGCTCTGTACACACGCTTCTGCTCCATGCTCTGTACACAGCTGCTGCTCCATCCAAAGTCTACTGTGACAGGGAAACAAAGGGGGCAGTGCTGTGAGCTGCAGGGTGCCTGCAGATATTCTGGTGTTTCAACTTGTGCATTTGCCCAGACCCCTGGTCTGAGGGGGGATTCTGGTCAGCTGTAATCCCGCCCGGCATTTGCCTATGGTAATCCCATAGGATTACTTTGCAGCACTTGTGCAGCAGGGCTTTGCTGACTGCCGATCAGCAAAGCACGAATCGCGGGCAAAAACTGCCCAATTGTGAATAAGCCCTTAAGGAGACTTCGGTCTACAGCAATTTGGCAGTGAGGGCGGAGCTGACTCCAGATAAGATTCTCATCCATGCCTGTCTAGCAGCTGAAGAGATGGCCCTGAGGGGACGCTTGCTCACACTCTCACACTGCTCTTGCTGTATGAGGCATCATTTGAATCCATATATTTATTTGCGTACATTTGAAATCGGCGCCGGTAGACTTGGGCGCAGGATTCAGCGGTATATAGCTGATCCTGCTTCTGCACAAGTCCGGGCCGATTTAATTACTATTCCCCCTCCAGGCTGACATGGATAGTGGGGGAATTAAATAATTCGGCTTCCAGCCATTGCTGGAGGCCGAATTATTATGTTTTTAAGCAACTTCGGCTCTGTCTTCTGACGGAGCCGACGTTACTCACTGAGCGCTTCAATGGGAATGATTCCTATTGAAGTCTATGGAGGCGCCAGCTGCGCCCAAATATAGCAGCGCTGAAAAGCACTGCTCCGTATATATTTGACTACAGACCACCACAGTAGTCTATGGTTCACTGTGAAGTGTTTGTGCTGGAAGTGCAGCCCATGTGCGAACAACATCCGGACACTGTCCGCAAATTTAGGCAGCTTGATGAATTCTAACTTGGTGGGATTGGATTGGTCTATTTTCAAACTACATCAATTTGCATAATCCAGCATCATCTTGATTAATTAGCCATAGTTCACACAAGAGAACACAGACAAGCAAAGGTAAAACAACCTCTTCATTTCGCTTTATACTTACGGTATACAGAGTCGGTGGATTTTTTTTTTTTTTTACATCTTGCCAAAACATTATGGGCTATAGCAGCGACCAATTCACCAGTCATTTAGCCTTCTAATAGCCACTTTCCAGAGTTAATTTATACTAAGTAAGTTTAAAGGGAATCTGAAGTGAAAATAAACGTATGATATAATGATTTGTATGTGAAGTGCAGCTTAGAAATAGAACATTAATAGCACAGATATGAGTCTCATATTGTTTCCAGTACAGGAAGAGTTAAAAAAAACTTCAATTGTTATCTATGCAAAAGAGCTTCTCAGTGCTCTCCGACCCAACTTGGGTCGCAGTTTTCTGGAGCACTTATACATCAAAGAGACAGTCAGAGACAGATTTAGGTAAGATTTGTACTGCATGCAGGGAAGCTGAAAGGGTCATTAGCTCTGCTTGTGTTATAGTTTAAAATACAGAGTGTGGTTTTTAACTGCATATATGACAGAATTATGCAATCTTATAAAAAAGCTATATATCTAAAAATTTTAATATTAGACTATTTTCTTTGCTACTAATGTTCTATTAATTATCAGTACTACACATACAAATCCTTACATCATAAGTTTTTTCACTTCAGTGTCACTTTAAGAGATAAAAAAGCTTCTATTGGCAGGCTTCACTTAAAGGAGTTATCAGGCAATATCAAGAAAATAAGTGCTACTTACTCTGGGCTTCGTCCAGCCCCAAGCTCCCAGCATGTCCCTCGCTGCAGCTCTGCAGTCAGCCGTTCGCCGCAGCTCCCTCCCGGTCCCCGGCGATGACGTCAGGCCGACCTCCAGCAGCGCTGTCAATCACCGCCACGTGGACCGGAGCGTACTGCGCAGGTGCAGTAGCCCTGCGCAGTACGCGTCGGTCCATGTGGCAGTGATTGACAGCGCCGCTCGCGCAGGCGCAGTACAGGCCGACCTCTGTGTCGGCCTGACATCATCACCACGGACCGGGAGGGAGCTGCAGCGAACGGTTGCGGGCAGAGCTGCAGCGAGGTACATGCTGGGAGCTTGGGGCTGGACGAAGCCCCGGGTAAGTAGCAGTTATTTTCTTCATATTGCCTGATAACTCCTTTAAGATTCTGAAGAAACTGCCACCCAAACCATGCCCTCCATGTAGGAGAGCAGGGGCGTTGCTAGCTCCAAAGATCAGTGGCACATGCCCCGGATCTATTCTGGGGTGTGCCAAATGCCCCCACGCAGAGTAGAAGCACCACAGCACCCAGCATGACACCACACAGTACCCAGAATGCCCAACAGGGGCACCACAGCACCCAGAATGACACCACACAGTACCCAGAATGCCCAACAGGGGCACCACAGCACCCAAAATGACACCACACAGTACCCAGAATGCCCAACAGAGGCACCACAGCATCCAGCATGGCACTACACAGCACCCAGCATTACATTACAGCACCCAGCGTTCACCAGAGGCACCATGGCAATCAGCATGACACTACAGCTCCCAGCATGGCATCACAGCACATAGCAATCGGGGGTATGCTGGGTCTTATGGTGCCTCTATGTGGGCATATTGGGTGCTGTCATGCCACGCTAGGTGCTGTGATGCCTCTATAGGGGCATGCTGGGTGCTGTGGTGCCATGCTAGGTGCTGTGGGGCCTTTATGGGGCATGCAGGGAGCTGTGGTTCTACTATGGGGGCATGCTGAGAGCTGTGGTTCCCGGGAGGGGGTCCAATAAAAGGTCAAGGAATGTTATGGGAGAACTGCCAGACAACCAGGCGGCAGGTCAGCCCACCCAGCAGAAAGCCAGCATAGAAACCAGGCGACTCTGCCTAGTTATGTTTAAGTGACACTGCCTATTTATGTGATATGCTGCATATTTTGTTTGTATTAATGGAGAGGGGGCTTCATCCAACATTTTGCTGGGCAGGCCTACTTAGACCGCTGTTAGGTTCATGTAAATTTGGCTCCATCCATGACCACACCCACATTTTGGTGCATGGCCACACCCATTTGTCATCTGGAGTGGCCAAATTTCCTCCGGATCTCTTAGGATCCTAGCAACGCCCCTGTAGGAGAGGCTGCCCCTACCCCCTCTACTGCATCCTGATTGGGAAAGGAGGCAAGCGGCAGTTAAAGAGAACCAGAGATGAAGCACCCTCTTGTATTTTACCTTATAAATCAGTGGGAACATGACAGTAAACACCTAATCTGCTCTTTGTTTCATTGTTCTCTGTTTAATCTGACTGTTATCACCTCTGATAAGAATCCCCGACTGAGCACTCAGTCTAGCTTTGCTATGGAAAGATTATAGCTGAGTCTGTCTTCTCTGGTGTCTTTTCAAGCCCAAGCCTGCCCCCTTGTGGCTCTGCTATAATGACTCAGCTATAATTATTCCCTGCAAAGCCAGACTGAATGCTCAGTCCGGGATTCTTATCACAGCTGATAACAGACACTTTTAGCAGTGAGGATGAAACAGAGAGCATGGTAAGTGTTTTCGCTAATGTTCTTACTGATATATATGGTAAAATACACAAGGGTGCTTTGTCTCTGGTTCCCTTTAAGCCTCACCTCCCCTTCCAAACAGCAGTTTGGCTCAAGCAGAGGGGTTTCACGGAGCAGCAGTTATCACACCCCATGAAAATTAGGGAGGGGGGGAGCTAATTTTTTAAATAAACAAAAAAAGAAACAAACATACTTACATATCTAAGTACTAGTAATGGGAGGGAATCAGTAATTAATGAAATTAGAGCAAGCCCAAAGGGTTGAAAAAAAAAATGTAGAAGGAAGCTTCTGGAAGTTCCAGATTCTTCCCCAATGTCCAGGGCCCCTTTGCTGCAGGCCAGGACACTCTTCTTGCGGCTGCGCTCCCCTTCATGTATGAGCCCCAGCAGCACTTTGAAGGCGCTGTAGCTCCCTATGCAGGGGTCTAGTCCTGGGAAAAGAGGTGAGTGGACTCACCCTAAAACCCCCTGCGCCAAAAATGGGTGTGGTCAAGCATAACATGGGCGTGGTCATGGGTGGGGCCAAATATACATGACCTTAGCAGTGATGTAAAAGGTCTGCCGGGGAAGTTTGAGCTCTGCCATAGTGTATCCCACCCAAAAATAGATGTACTCTGACAGCATTTCACCAAAAAGACACGTAATCTGGCAGAAGTTCCACCAAAATACAGATAATATGGCAGTGGTTCCCCCAAAATAGACAATGTGGCAGCAGCAGTTCCCCCAACATACACATAATCTGGAAGCAGCTCCCCAAAATACGCGAAACCTGGCAGCGGCTCACCCAAAATACACGTAACACCCAAAATACATGTAATCTGGCAGCAGTGCTCCCCCAAACATACACAATCTGGCAGCAGTTCCCCAAAATACACGTAATCCGGCAGCAGCCGTTCTCCTAACATGCACATAATCTGGCAGCTGTTCCCCAAAATACACTTAATCTGTTAACAGCGGTTCCCCAAAAATGCAGATAATTCGACAGCAGTTCCCCCAAAATAGGTACCCCCAGCATAGGTAGCCAGGTCTATAGGTGTCCCTACAGTAAGTAGCCATGAGTATAGTTGTCCCCAGAATAGGTAGCCAAGTGTATGTCCCCAGAATAGGTAGCCATGTGTATAGATGTCCCCAGAAAAGGTGGCCAGGTGTATATATGTCCCATAGGTAGCCAGGTTTATAGATGTCCACAGAATAGGTGGCCAGGTGTATATGTTCCATAGGCAGCCAGGTCTATAGATATCCCCAGAATAGGTAGCCAGGAGTTTATGTGTCCCCCAGCAGGAGGGGAGGCAATGCAGGGGGGGGGGATGCTGGGCACAGCGGCGGAGAAGGGACGTCTCCCCCCCCCCCCCCCCTCCCTCACCTTGGGGCTCTCCCTTCCTCACTCTCCCCTCCAGAACTAAAATTTGCGGCGGCTTGCAGGCGACTTACCTCTTCCTCGTTCCGGCGCGAGAGGGAGCACTCCACTACCGCTAGTCTGGTCTTGACCAGAGCAGCGGCACGCAGAACTTCCCCGGCGCTTGGAACAAGAAAGAGGTAAGTCCCGCCCGCTGCCAGCCACCGCAAATTTTAGTTCTGAAGGGGAGAGTGAGGAAGGGGGAGCCCCAAGGAGAGGGAAGGGGGTGGAGACATCTCCGCCGCAGTGCCCAACACTCCCCCTTCACTGCGTTCTCTCCCTCCACTATACATGCTAGGGTGGAAGACGTCCACCCTCTAAAAAAAGCAGGTGGACGTCATCCACCCGCGTACACGCCTGACTCAACCCCTGTCCCTATGTCTGCACTAGCCGTACTTTGCACCTAAGCAGTCCGATCATGCTCATACATGAAGGGGGAATGCGCCTGCAAGCTCAATATTCACCATGTCAATTATTTTTAGTGTCACAGGGCATGAATAGAGGAGTGAAGAGAGATAATGAAGCCTCTGGACTGTTCAAAAGCTCCCGTTTACTGAGGTAGGAATCCTTCTTGGCTTCAGGTACCCTATAAGACTGCCTGGACAGGGGCATAATTCTGACAAAAAATAATCCATGATGAGCAGGAAATTGTGGTACAGCTGCTTGATGTCCCCCCCCCCCCAGCTGAAGACAGATTTATAGACATGTTCAGTGTAGATACTGTCCCAGCTCACTATCAGCATTACCTGAATGGGCATTTGTCTTGGCTGCACATTGGTGACTTGAGGAATTAATGAATTAGTATAACTGTGAGGCGTGGAAGTCACGCGTCGCCGCTCTGGACGGCCGGTGGTACTCCCCTCACCTCCAGCCTGGGTGCTTCCCGCCAAATCTGTAGTACTGCCTCACCTGCCGCTCAACATGTGACTCTTCTATGCGCGCGCGCGGTCTGCAGAAGGAAAGCCCCGCCCCTCTCCCAAGAGCTCACCTGAGGACCGCTTCCCGCCATATTGGCTCGCTTGGGTGTGGTAAGATGGCGGTAGGGGGAGTCATGTGACCTTGCTGCCTTGGTTACGGAATGAAACTTTTTATAGCGTGAAAAAATTGACCAAGGAAGGAAGATTTTAGGGCGTGGAGAGCTGGGGGAACCGAGTGATAAGGCTGCAGCCCGAGAGAGAAGCAGGAGAGACTGCTCAGTTGTTCACGGAGATTTATTGACTGCCCCACACAGATTTACAGGACACTCCAAGAGACGTATTGCAGGGGAGAGAGAGAGAGAGGCTGGCTGCATCAGAGGCAAAGTGAGTGAGTTATTTAACGAGTATGGCTTGCTAGCTATCTCTTCACCAGTGACTGACTGACACCTGCCTGGGGCCTGACTGACTGAATTTGCCTGGAGACTGACTGGCACCTGCCTGGAGCAGTGTTGCCAACTCATCCCTTTAATTACTGACACATCTAAGTTATACAGGTTCTGGGGCTTTTTAGGCCCGGTTCACATTAGCGGTGGCCGTCCGGAATCGCCGTGCCGGAGCCGGACCGCTTGCAGAACGGACGCACGGCATAGCAATGAAAGCCTATGCGTCCGTTCACATGCGTCCGTTCTGCCGATCCGGACTCCGGCGTCCGTTCCAACATGCGCTATTTTTTGGTCCGGCTCCTCCGGCAGCCGTATCCGGGGCGGAGCCGGACTGCACCATCCGGCCAATACAAAGCTATGAGAACCGGAGAGCGCACAACACACTGGCTAAAAATCCGGATGTTCTACCCCACTTCCTATGCGTATTGAAGCGGCGATTTTGGATGGGGACACATGGGCAAGCATTTTGGAGTGGAGCAGCAGTGATTTTTAACGTGCTGGAGATGTTGGCAGTATGTCGGAGGTGGAGGTGAGTGCTAAACAGCGGAGGGCCTGATTCCACAGGTCCACCTTCTGCTGACCTCCCAGACCCCAACATTTTTATTCCTTTTCTACTATCTTTTGCCAAACGGATCCGGATCGCATCCTGATGAACACCTGATGCAAACTGTCCGGATCCGGTCAGGTCATCCGGTCCGTTTGGCAGAGAACCGCAAGTGTGAACCGGGCCTTACACATAATCCATACCTCCCAACATTTTAAAATTAGAAATCGGGACACAGGCCACACACCCCAACACACCCCTAGCCACACCCCCTAAACAACCCAAGTCACGTCTACCATAAAGTTTTTTTTGAAGATTTTTTTTTTAATATTGATGCCCTTATATTTTTTAATAAATATATTCCTCATATACCCTGCCCGTGGGTGGGGCTAACTGTAATGTAGTTATACCAGCTAATGTAGTTACATAAATAAAATATGAAGTAAATGCACATGACAGACAGCGTTTCCCCAGTAAATGCATGAAATGAAAGACAGCGTTTCCTCACTAAATGCACATAAGAGACGGTGTTTCACCAGTAAATGCACGTAATGAGAGACAGCGTTTCCCCAGTAAATGCACATAATAAGAGACAGCTTTTCACCAGTAAATGCACGTAATGAGAGACAGCGTTTCCCCAGTAAATGCACATAATAAGAGACCGCTTTTCACCAGTAAATGCACATAATAAGAGACTGCTTTTCACCAGTAAATGCACATAAGAGACCGCTTTTCACCAGTAAATGCACATAATAAGAGACCGCTTTTCTCCAGTAAATGCACATAATAAGAGACAGCTTTTCACCAGTAAATGCACATAATAAGAGACAGCTTTTCACCAGTAAATGCACATAATGAGAGACAGCTTTTCACCAGTAATTGCACATAATAAGAGACAGCTTTTCATCAGTAAAAGCACATAAGAGACAGCTTTTCATCAGTAAATGCACATAAGAGACAGCTTTTCACCAGTAAATGCACATAATGACAAACAGCCAGTTGTCCCCAGTATATGTAGCCAGGGTTATATGTGCCCAGTATATGTAGCCAGAGGTATACGTCCCCAGTATATGTAGGCAGGGGTATATGCGCCCAGTATATGTAGGCAGGGGTATATGCGCCCAGTATATGTAGGCAGAGGTATATGCGCCCAGTATATGTAGGCAGGGGTATATGCGCCCAGTATATGTAGGCAGGGGTATATGCGCCCAGTATATGTAGCAGGGGTATATGTGCCCAGTATATGTAGCCAGGGGTATATGTGCCCAGTATATGTAGGCAGGGGTATATGTGCCCAGTATATGTAGGCAGGGGTATATGTGCCCAGTATATGTAGGCAGGGGTATATGTGCCCAGTATATTTAGCCAGGGGTATATGTGCCCAGTATATGTAGCCAGGGGTATATGTGCCCAGTATATTAGTGATGGGAATTCCGGCTCTTTGGAGATTCGGCTCTTCTGAATCGGCTCCCATTAAAGAGCCGGCTCTTACGGCTCTCAATCGGCTCTTCATTAAATATCACTAGACACCACTCAGAATCGGAGTAAAAGCCCCGCCCCCATCTCCATGACAACTCCAGACTGCTTCTTTTGCTCGGGCAATCCCTCCTGCTACTTCTCTGTTCTGCCCCTACACTGCCCCTACACTCCTACAAGCTGCACGAGGAGGACTACATCTCCCAGCATGCCTCAGCGCCCTTTATTACACAGCAAACCAGAGCTGTGTGGGGCTGGGCGGCTGAGGCATCGGCTCTTTCAAAACTGAGAGCCGGCTCTTGTCGTTCACAGCAAAGAGCCGTGAACGACCCATCACTACAGTATATGTAGCCGGGGGTATATGTGCCCAGTATATGTAGCCAGAGGTATATGTCCCCAGTATATTGTAGCCAGGTGTATATGTGCCCCAGTATATTGTAGCCAGCTGTATATGTGCTCCAGTATAGCCAGTGGTATATATGCCTAGAATAGGTAGCCAGGTGTTGTCCCGTCCCCCCCAGGAGGAGAGAGCGAGGGAAGGAGAGCGGTGGAGAAGGGTGGCCATCTCCCCCCCCCCCCCCCCTTCCCTCACCTTACGGTGCTCTCGCTGTCCCCTCCGGAATGAAGTGCGGTGGCTGGCAGAGGGGCGGAACTTACCTTCCGTGTCCTCCGTCTGGTCTCGTCGCCGACGCGGGATGATTTGCCACTACTCTGGTCTGATTCAGACCAGAGCAGCGGCTGCGGCACCAGAACTTCCGGCCGGCGCATGGAGCGACACGGAAGGTAAGTCCCGCCCGCCGCCAAAAGCTGCCGCACACACAGATCGGAGGAGAGAGGGAGGGAGAGCACCCTAAGGTGAGAGAAGGGAGGGAGATGGCCCTCTTCTCCGCCGCTGCCCACCGCTTTCCCTCCACTGCCCTGCTCTCCTCCGGCTAAGGGCGGCTGTCAATACTGACAGCCACCCGGGACTTGGGTGGCTCTTACTGGGAGAGCCCCCCCAAATCGGGAGAATCCCGACGAAAACAGGACGGTTGGGGACTATGCATAATCAGTGCCTTAACTGCATCTACCTAGCCACGAAACCTGTATAATTCATATGTGTCAGTAATTAAAGGGATGAGTTGGCAACACTGGCCTTGAGCCTGACTGACTGACACCTGCCTGGAGACAGGCTGACTGACACCTGCCTGCCTGGAGACAGGCAGACTGACACTTGCCTGGAGACAGACAGACTGACACCTGCCTGGAGACAGGCAGACTGACACTTGCCTGAAGACAGACAGACAGACTGACACCTGCCTGGAGACAGACTGACTGACATCTGCCTGGAGATTTTAGGCCCGGTTCACCGTTGTTTTTTTTTTTTTTTTTTTCTTTTTTGGCGGAGCCGGCGTACGGATCCGGCCATCAGGATCAGGTAAAAATGGTCAGTTTTCTATTTGTTCCTATGCAGCTGCAAAACCTTCCGTTCCGCTGGGCACAACGGTCCGGAAAATATAGGTCCTGCAGCATTTTTTTGTCCGTTGAGCTGAACGGACAACGGATACGTACAAGCGGATGGATGTGAACGGATCCATTGGTTAGCATTGCATCCGTTCGCATACAGTGGAACGCAGCATGACCAAGCGTCCTGTTGGACGCGAAACGTCCGTCGCCGACCATTTCACACCCTAGGCACCCACCGGACCACCGCTATCACCATCAGTATGTATGTGCAGTTACAATTCTAATGTGTTCACTTATGTTCACCCGCATTTGTATGGAATTGATCTAGAGGATTGAAAGCAAGATTGTTGATAAAAGGACAGTTGGTGCACGCTTCTGCTTCTTTATTTCCTGATTGACACCTCCATGGAGACAGACTCACTGACAGGTGCCTGGAGATATACCGACTGACACCTGCCTGGAGCCTGACTGACACTTGCCTGGAGCCTGACTGACACTTGCCTAGAGACTGACTGACTGACACTTGCCTAGAGACTGACTGACTGACACTTGCCTGGAGCCTGACTGACACTTGCCTAGAGACTGACTGACTGACACTTGCCTAGAGACTGACTGACTGACACTTGCCTAGAGACAGAGTGACTGACACCTGCCTGGAGACAGAGTGACTGACACCTGCCTGGAGACAGAGTGACTGACACCTGCCTGGAGACAGAGTGACTGACACCTGCCTGGAGACAGAGTGACTGACACCTGCCTGGAGACAGAGTGGCTGACACCTGCCTGGAGACAGAGTGGCTGACACCTGCCTGGAGACAGAGTGGCTGACACCTGCCTGGAGACAGAGTGGCTGACACCTGCCTGGAGACAGAGTGACTGACACCTGCCTGGAGACAGAGTGACTGACACCTGCCTGGAGACAGAGTGACTGACACCTGCCTGGAGACAGAGTGACTGACACCTGCCTGGAGACAGAGTGACTGACACCTGCCTGGAGACAGAGTGACTGACACCTGCCTGGAGACAGAGTGACTGACACCTGCCTGGAGACAGAGTGACTGACACCTGCCTGGAGACAGAGTGACTGACACCTGCCTGGAGACAGAGTGACTGACACCTGCCTGGAGACAGAGTGACTGACACCTGCCTGGAGACAGAGTGACTGACACCTGCCTGGAGACAGAGTGACTGACACCTGCCTGGAGACAGAGTGACTGACACCTGCCTGGAGACAGAGTGACTGACACCTGCCTGGAGACAGAGTGACTGACACCTGCCTGGAGACAGAGTGACTGACACCTGCCTGGAGACAGAGTGACTGACACCTGCCTGGAGACAGAGTGACTGACACCTGCCTGGAGACAGAGTGACTGACACCTGCCTGGAGACAGAGTGACTGACACCTGCCTGGAGACAGAGTGACTGACACCTGCCTGGAGACAGAGTGACTGACACCTGCCTGGAGACAGAGTGACTGACACCTGCCTGGAGACAGAGTGACTGACACCTGCCTGGAGACAGAGTGACTGACACCTGCCTGGAGACAGAGTGACTGACACCTGCCTGGAGACAGAGTGACTGACACCTGCCTGGAGACAGAGTGACTGACTGACACCTGCCTGGAGACAGAGTGACTGACTGACACCTGCCTGGAGACAGAGTGACTGACACCTGCCTGGAGACAGAGTGACTGACACCTGCCTGGAGACAGAGTGACTGACTGACACCTGCCTGGAGACAGAGTGACTGACTGACACCTGCCTGGAGACAGAGTGACTGACTGACACCTGCCTGGAGACAGAGTGACTGACTGACACCTGCCTGGAGACAGAGTGACTGACTGACACCTGCCTGGAGACAGAGTGACTGACTGACACCTGCCTGGAGACAGAGTGACTGACTGACACCTGCCTGGAGACAGAGTGACTGACTGACACCTGCCTGGAGACAGAGTGACTGACTGACACCTGCCTGGAGACAGAGTGACTGACTGACACCTGCCTGGAGACAGAGTGACTGACTGACACCTGCCTGGAGACAGAGTGACTGACTGACACCTGCCTGGAGACAGAGTGACTGACTGACACCTGCCTGGAGACAGAGTGACTGACTGACACCTGCCTGGAGACAGAGTGACTGACTGACACCTGCCTGGAGACAGAGTGACTGACTGACACCTGCCTGGAGACAGAGTGACTGACTGACACCTGCCTGGAGACAGAGTGACTGACTGACACCTGCCTGGAGACAGAGTGACTGACTGACACCTGCCTGGAGACAGAGTGACTGACTGACACCTGCCTGGAGACAGAGTGACTGACTGACACCTGCCTGGAGACAGAGTGACTGACTGACACCTGCCTGGAGACAGAGTGACTGACTGACACCTGCCTGGAGACAGAGTGACTGACTGACACCTGCCTGGAGACAGAGTGACTGACTGACACCTGCCTGGAGACAGAGTGACTGACTGACACCTGCCTGGAGACAGAGTGACTGACTGACACCTGCCTGGAGACAGAGTGACTGACTGACACCTGCCTGGAGACAGAGTGACTGACTGACACCTGCCTGGAGACAGAGTGACTGACTGACACCTGCCTGGAGACAGAGTGACTGACTGACACCTGCCTGGAGACAGAGTGACTGACTGACACCTGCCTGGAGACAGAGTGACTGACTGACACCTGCCTGGAGACAGAGTGACTGACTGACACCTGCCTGGAGACAGAGTGACTGACTGACACCTGCCTGGAGACAGAGTGACTGACTGACACCTGCCTGGAGACAGAGTGACTGACTGACACCTGCCTGGAGACAGAGTGACTGACTGACACCTGCCTGGAGACAGAGTGACTGACTGACACCTGCCTGGAGACAGAGTGACTGACTGACACCTGCCTGGAGACAGAGTGACTGACTGACACCTGCCTGGAGACAGAGTGACTGACTGACACCTGCCTGGAGACAGAGTGACTGACTGACACCTGCCTGGAGACAGAGTGACTGACTGACACCTGCCTGGAGACAGAGTGACTGACTGACACCTGCCTGGAGACAGAGTGACTGACTGACACCTGCCTGGAGACAGAGTGACTGACTGACACCTGCCTGGAGACAGAGTGACTGACTGACACCTGCCTGGAGACAGAGTGACTGACTGACACCTGCCTGGAGACAGAGTGACTGACTGACACCTGCCTGGAGACAGAGTGACTGACTGACACCTGCCTGGAGACAGAGTGACTGACTGACACCTGCCTGGAGACAGAGTGACTGACTGACACCTGCCTGGAGACAGAGTGACTGACTGACACCTGCCTGGAGACAGAGTGACTGACTGACACCTGCCTGGAGACAGAGTGACTGACTGACACCTGCCTGGAGACAGAGTGACTGACTGACACCTGCCTGGAGACAGAGTGACTGACTGACACCTGCCTGGAGACAGAGTGACTGACTGACACCTGCCTGGAGACAGAGTGACTGACTGACACCTGCCTGGAGACAGAGTGACTGACTGACACCTGCCTGGAGACAGAGTGACTGACTGACACCTGCCTGGAGACAGAGTGACTGACTGACACCTGCCTGGAGACAGAGTGACTGACTGACACCTGCCTGGAGACAGAGTGACTGACTGACACCTGCCTGGAGACAGAGTGACTGACTGACACCTGCCTGGAGACAGAGTGACTGACTGACACCTGCCTGGAGACAGAGTGACTGACTGACACCTGCCTGGAGACAGAGTGACTGACTGACACCTGCCTGGAGACAGAGTGACTGACTGACACCTGCCTGGAGACAGAGTGACTGACTGACACCTGCCTGGAGACAGAGTGACTGACTGACACCTGCCTGGAGACAGAGTGACTGACTGACACCTGCCTGGAGACAGAGTGACTGACTGACACCTGCCTGGAGACAGAGTGACTGACTGACACCTGCCTGGAGACAGAGTGACTGACTGACACCTGCCTGGAGACAGAGTGACTGACTGACACCTGCCTGGAGACAGAGTGACTGACTGACACCTGCCTGGAGACAGAGTGACTGACTGACACCTGCCTGGAGACAGAGTGACTGACTGACACCTGCCTGGAGACAGAGTGACTGACTGACACCTGCCTGGAGACAGAGTGACTGACTGACACCTGCCTGGAGACAGAGTGACTGACTGACACCTGCCTGGAGACAGAGTGACTGACTGACACCTGCCTGGAGACAGAGTGACTGACTGACACCTGCCTGGAGACAGAGTGACTGACTGACACCTGCCTGGAGACAGAGTGACTGACTGACACCTGCCTGGAGACAGAGTGACTGACTGACACCTGCCTGGAGACAGAGTGACTGACTGACACCTGCCTGGAGACAGAGTGACTGACTGACACCTGCCTGGAGACAGAGTGACTGACTGACACCTGCCTGGAGACAGAGTGACTGACTGACACCTGCCTGGAGACAGAGTGACTGACTGACACCTGCCTGGAGACAGAGTGACTGACTGACACCTGCCTGGAGACAGAGTGACTGACTGACACCTGCCTGGAGACAGAGTGACTGACTGACACCTGCCTGGAGACAGAGTGACTGACTGACACCTGCCTGGAGACAGAGTGACTGACTGACACCTGCCTGGAGACAGAGTGACTGACTGACACCTGCCTGGAGACAGAGTGACTGACTGACACCTGCCTGGAGACAGAGTGACTGACTGACACCTGCCTGGAGACAGAGTGACTGACTGACACCTGCCTGGAGACAGAGTGACTGACTGACACCTGCCTGGAGACAGAGTGACTGACTGACACCTGCCTGGAGACAGAGTGACTGACTGACACCTGCCTGGAGACAGAGTGACTGACTGACACCTGCCTGGAGACAGAGTGACTGACTGACACCTGCCTGGAGACAGAGTGACTGACTGACACCTGCCTGGAGACAGAGTGACTGACTGACACCTGCCTGGAGACAGAGTGACTGACTGACACCTGCCTGGAGACAGAGTGACTGACTGACACCTGCCTGGAGACAGAGTGACTGACTGACACCTGCCTGGAGACAGAGTGACTGACTGACACCTGCCTGGAGACAGAGTGACTGACTGACACCTGCCTGGAGACAGAGTGACTGACTGACACCTGCCTGGAGACAGAGTGACTGACTGACACCTGCCTGGAGACAGAGTGACTGACTGACACCTGCCTGGAGACAGAGTGACTGACTGACACCTGCCTGGAGACAGAGTGACTGACTGACACCTGCCTGGAGACAGAGTGACTGACTGACACCTGCCTGGAGACAGAGTGACTGACTGACACCTGCCTGGAGACAGAGTGACTGACTGACACCTGCCTGGAGACAGAGTGACTGACTGACACCTGCCTGGAGACAGAGTGACTGACTGACACCTGCCTGGAGACAGAGTGACTGACTGACACCTGCCTGGAGACAGAGTGACTGACTGACACCTGCCTGGAGACAGAGTGACTGACTGACACCTGCCTGGAGACAGAGTGACTGACTGACACCTGCCTGGAGACAGAGTGACTGACTGACACCTGCCTGGAGACAGAGTGACTGACTGACACCTGCCTGGAGACAGAGTGACTGACTGACACCTGCCTGGAGACAGAGTGACTGACTGACACCTGCCTGGAGACAGAGTGACTGACTGACACCTGCCTGGAGACAGAGTGACTGACTGACACCTGCCTGGAGACAGAGTGACTGACTGACACCTGCCTGGAGACAGAGTGACTGACTGACACCTGCCTGGAGACAGAGTGACTGACTGACACCTGCCTGGAGACAGAGTGACTGACTGACACCTGCCTGGAGACAGAGTGACTGACTGACACCTGCCTGGAGACAGAGTGACTGACTGACACCTGCCTGGAGACAGAGTGACTGACTGACACCTGCCTGGAGACAGAGTGACTGACTGACACCTGCCTGGAGACAGAGTGACTGACTGACACCTGCCTGGAGACAGAGTGACTGACTGACACCTGCCTGGAGACAGAGTGACTGACTGACACCTGCCTGGAGACAGAGTGACTGACTGACACCTGCCTGGAGACAGAGTGACTGACTGACACCTGCCTGGAGACAGAGTGACTGACTGACACCTGCCTGGAGACAGAGTGACTGACTGACACCTGCCTGGAGACAGAGTGACTGACTGACACCTGCCTGGAGACAGAGTGACTGACTGACACCTGCCTGGAGACAGAGTGACTGACTGACACCTGCCTGGAGACAGAGTGACTGACTGACACCTGCCTGGAGACAGAGTGACTGACTGACACCTGCCTGGAGACAGAGTGACTGACTGACACCTGCCTGGAGACAGAGTGACTGACTGACACCTGCCTGGAGACAGAGTGACTGACTGACACCTGCCTGGAGACAGAGTGACTGACTGACACCTGCCTGGAGACAGAGTGACTGACTGACACCTGCCTGGAGACAGAGTGACTGACTGACACCTGCCTGGAGACAGACTGACTGACTGACACCTGCCTGGAGACAGACTGACTGACTGACACCTGCCTGGAGACAGACTGACTGACTGACACCTGCCTGGAGACAGACTGACTGACTGACACCTGCCTGGAGACAGACTGACTGACTGACACCTGCCTGGAGACAGACTGACTGACTGACACCTGCCTGGAGACAGACTGACTCACTGACACCTGCCTGGAGACAGACTGACTGACTGACACCTGCCTGGAGACAGACTGACTCACTGACACCTGCCTGGAGACAGACTGACTCACTGACACCTGCCTGGAGACAGACTGACTGACTGACACCTGCCTGGAGACAGACTGACTCACTGACACCTGCCTGGAGACAGACTGACTCACTGACACCTGCCTGGAGACTGACTGACTCACTGACACCTGCCTGGAGACTGACTCACTGACACCTGTCTAGAGCCTGACTGACACCTACCTGGAGACTAACTAACTGAATTCCCGGGAGACTGACTGATTGACTGACACCTGCCTGGAGGCAGACTCACTGACAGCTGCCTGGAGATAGACCGACTGACAGTTGCCTGGACAGACTCAATGCTAGCTGCCTAGAGATAGATCAAGTGACACTTGCTAGGAGACTCAGTGACTGACACTTGCCTGGAGACAGACTCACTGACAGCTTCCCAGGGAATGACTGGCACCTGCCTGGAGACAGACTGACTACATCTGCCTGGAGACAGAGTCACAGACAGTTTCCCAGGAACTGACTGACTGACACCTGCCTGGAGACGGAGTGACTGACACCTGCCTGGAGACGGAGTGACTGACACCTGCCTGGAGACGGAGTGACTGACACCTGCCTGGAGACGGAGTGACTGACACCTGCCTGGAGACGGAGTGACTGACACCTGCCTGGAGACGGAGTGACTGACACCTGCCTGGAGACGGAGTGACTGACACCTGCCTGGAGACGGAGTGACTGACACCTGCCTGGAGACGGAGTGACTGACACCTGCCTGGAGACGGAGTGACTGACACCTGCCTGGAGACGGAGTGACTGACACCTGCCTGGAGACGGAGTGACTGACACCTGCCTGGAGACGGAGTGGCTGACACCTGCCTGGATACAGACTGACTGACACCTGCCTGGAGACATACTCACAGTTTCCCAGGAACTGACTGACTGACACCTGCCTGGAGACAGACTCACTGACAGCTTCACAGGGACTGTCTGACTGACACCTGCTTGGCGACAGACTCACTAACAGGTTGACTGACACCTGCTTGGAGACAGACTTACTGACAGCTTCCCAGGGACTGACTGACACCTGCTTGGAGTCAGACTGACTGGCACCTGCTTGGAGACAGACAAGGTACAGCTTCCAGGGGGCTCAGTGACAGATTCCCAGGGACCTCCTGGCTGATAGCTTTTCAAAAAAGTGTATTTCAACTTTTTACAGTCCAGCTGACAGTATAGTGACATCTCCCAGAGACTGACTAAAGTTTTTCTGGAAATTCACTGAAGCTTTTTAGAGGCAGACAGACTGACTGCAGCCTCTGAATGAACCTCCCAGAACCTAATCTTATCGGAGAATGACATCCTTCCAGAGTCTAACAGCTTCCCAGACACCGACTGACAGCTTCCCAGAGCTTAACAGCTTATCAGAGACTGACAGCTTCCCAGAGACAGATTGACAGCTTATCAGAGACTGACAGCTTCCCACAGCCTAACGGCTTATCAGAGACTGACATCTTCTTAGACACCAACTGACAGCCTCCCAGAGCCTTACAACTTATCAGATGCTGACATCTTCCCAGAGACAGACTGACAGCTTCCCATAGCCTAACAGCTTATTAGAGATTGACATCTTCCCATAGACAGACTGACAGCCTCCCAGAGCCTAATGGCTTAGCAGAGACTGACATCTTAACCTAGACAGACTGACAGCTTCCCAGAGTCTTACAATTTATCAGAGACTAACATCTTCCCAGTAACAGACTAACAGCCTCACAGAGACTATTATCTTAGCAGAGACTGACATCTTCTCATAGACAGACTGACAGCCTCCCAGAGCCTAATAGCTTATCAGACACTGACATCTTCCCAGAGACGGACTGACAGCTTCCCACAGCCTAAACATCTTATCAGAGATTGACATCTTCCCAGACACCAACTGACAGCCTCCCAGTGCCTAACAGCTTATTGGAGACTGACATCTTCCCAGATACAGACTGACAGCTTCCCAGAATCTAACAGCTTATCAGAGACTGACATTTTTCTAAAGGCAGACTGACAGCTTCCCAGAGACAGACTGACAGCCGCCCAGAGTCTAACAGCTTATCAGACACTGACATCTTCCCAGAGACAGACTGACAGCTTCCCAGAGTCTTACAACTTATCAGAGACTGACATCTTCCCAGATACAGACTGACAGCTTCCCTGAATCTAACAGATTATCAAAAACTGACATTTTTCCAGAGGCAGACTGACAGCTTCCCAGAGACAGACTGACAGCCTCCCAGAGCCTAACAGCTTTTCAGAGACTGACATCTTCCCAGAGACTGACTAACAGCTTTCCAGTGTCTTAACAGCTTATTGGAGACTGACATCTTGCCAGAGACAGACTGACAGCTTATCAGAGTCTATCAGCTTATTAGAGACTGACATCTTCCAAACTGACAGCCTCCCAGTGACTGACTGACAGCCTACCAGAGACCAAGTAACTGACTGGTTGACAGCTTTCAAGAGACCAACTAATTGATAGCTTACCGGATATTCTGAAACATATCTCCAGAGACTGACTGACAGATTCTCAGAGAATGGCTAACTGACTTATCTTTGAGACAGACTGACATCTATACAGAGACTCAGTGACAGTTTGCCATGGTTTTCCTAGAGACTGAAATCATACTCTCTGTACAGAAACACAAACATCCCATACAGACTATCTCCGAGTAGGTAACCTTATTGTGCTGTTATGTAGGCACCCCACGTTTGTACAGAACTGCAGTGTGTTCTTTCGGAGCTCATAGAGAGACGGACAGACTGACTTCTCCCCAGAGACAGACAGACAGACAGACCGCCGATAGAAAAATATAACATGTTGAAGTTTAAGCCTTTTGTATGTCAGAATTCGCATTGACTGATTACAAGTCCACAGAGACCACTTACAATCCTATAAAATCTCATTTCTTTTCGTAGGTTGGCAGGTGAGTCCAGGGTATGAGGTTCAGTAGCTTATAAGTGACGGATGTGAAGGACGCTAGAGGTACATTGTCACATTGGACGGATCGTCCCTGGCAGTATCCTGCTTGATTAGCTCACGGTGACAATCGAAGCTCTGGGTAAAGTCACTCTGCAGACACAAAGACTTCTTGAGCACCTGACTGCAGTGCTAATGGTAAGTGCTTATGTCACCTTTCTGGGAATACATGCTGGTCTCTCTTAGCATTGTATTGAGTTTTTGTGTAGAATGGTACAGTGCTGTTTACAACTTTTATTCTTGGTAATTGTAATGATGGATAGGGAGGGAGCGCCAATGCCGTTTCTGTCCACTAGATGGCAGGCTTGATTGTAAGACCAACTCAGCAGTGAGAACATTTTGTACAGACAGTCTGAAACATAACTAAATTATGTAACACTGCAGATCTTTAGATTGTGTTAGCTGCCAGCCTTCTGCATGTCAGCAGGGAAATAATTACTTAGCCTGAAGCTCTGCAGTCCCCCATCTGTAAGCCAACTGCCTCTCTCTCCTCTTTCCTTAGCTGGCCCGTACCTGTAATAATGTTATTTATATATTCGCTTTAATAAATCCACTGTCACCTAATGCATTCAGAAATTTCTTGGCCGCCAGACAGAAGACCGGAGATGAAATCGATACCGAGACTACCGGTATGAATAAAGAACCTGAAAAAGAAAGTTTGAGGGTCCCATTTTATCATCGCTAAACCAGCCATATGCATTTATTGCCGTCTAAAAACTCTCGCTGGCTTCTTTTTTTACATTAAATGCAATTCCGATTTTGATGCGATTTTTACATGCGATTTCGATTTTTGATGCGATTAGAAAAAGTCCTGCATGCTGCTTTTTGTGTGTGTTTTTCTTCTTGTGTTGCAAGCATGCAGTGCAAATCGGAAAACGGAATTGCAATTTGCAGTGTAAAGAAAGATTTAGGAAACATGGACTCACACTCAGACATGGCTAAGGTCCAGGGGGAGGGGGGACCATCCACGTTGCCCTCCCCCCCCCCCCCAATCCCTGTTGCGAATTGCCCCCAGCTGCAAGGTTATGCATGTCCTGGGAGTGACATACACCAAAAGTAGAGGAGGGAAGAGCTGCCATCACCAGGGGAACTATCTGATTCCCCCTCCCCCAATCCCAAGATGGAAGACTTGTTTGAAATATAAACGAGAATCATATAAGCCAGGGGTCCCCAAACATTGTGGATCGAGGGCCGGCTCAACATACTTTAGACTGCTGGGGGGCCGGAGTGTACATAAAACTATGCAGAAGTCTTTGCGGGCCAGACAGTGAACCATACCCAGGTGACAACCTGCAGTTCAATTGGACAGAAGTGTCACCTGATGTGGAATTGGATTGGAAACCAGCAAATTACTGCTTTCTGGCTTCCATGTGGATGGGTGGTGCCAGCACTGCTATGCTATATGCGGACCACCAATATTTAAAGATGTAGCTGACCGCATCTATAAGTAATACATTTCGTGTGTGGGGGGCCGGTAAAAAAGCCTCAGGGGCCCCATTCGGCCCGCGGGCCTTAGTTTGAGGACCACTGATATAAGCCTTCCTTCTTGGAGGTGTTGTTGGGGGGAGGTGCAGATGGTTCTCCACGTGGTGGCAGCACTTGTGGGGGCTGTCTGGACCTTTCCTCCCCCCTCCTCTTTTTTTGGTGTTTGGGGCACTAACTATTTTTAGGCAATTATTTATTTTTAGATGTTACAACACCCTTTAAGGATTTGAGGTGACCCCGCCCCCTACCATGATGGGTTGATACATTCTTTCATCCAAAGACACTTTGAAGAAGGGCTACTCCCATTGTTTTGATTTGGGATTAGGAAGCCGGATAGGTTTGTGTGGGCATCGCACCTTGTTACCTATATTAGGAGACTCATACTGCAGCTGTATCATACATTTTCACTGACCTGAGCAGAAGGCACTGACCTAAGGCATTACCCAACAGTCTTCTGAAAGCCTCCTTCTTTTTATGGTGGCTCTTAGAGTAATACTCAAATGACCAGCAGCCCATAATCTTCAGACATTGCCATTTACTAACTCTGTGCTTTCATTGGTCAGGATTACAGCAAGTGGCAGAGGAGCACAATGACTGGACATGGCTCAATATGCCTGCCATCCCGGTGCCAGCGAGATGGACGAGAGTCTGCTGTCAAGAGCCTGGCTTCTAAAGGTGACACAGATAAGAGAAAAGCGACTATTATTTTCTGAGAACAATTAAAGTGAACCCAAGTTCAAAATAAGCTGATGAGATAAACAATTGTATTTATCCTCCTACTCCTAAAAATGACTTGGTTTTAGGCTGCATTTCCACTTGTGCGGTGCGAATCGCCGCGGTAAAAATTCGCATGCGGATGCGAATTTCGCATGCGGGTCTATGCAAATTCGCATGAAAATTCGCATGGATAATGATGATTGCGAATTTAACCATGGCAGTACTGGTGTGCTTTTCCATTGTCTCTATGCGAATTTTCATGCGAATTCGCATGAAAATTCGCATACCCAAACCTCATGCGAATTCCCTATTAAATACACTGTATGCGATTCGCATAGCAGTATGCGGTATGCGAATTCTGATGGCTCTGCCATGCAAATTTTTTCTGCACAGAAAAACGCAAAGGATGCAAATTCGCGATAGTGGAAATGGGCCCTAAGATATCCCATGGATTAATTTCATATTTAAACATTTACAAAGTAGAATGAATGTTTTGTTGTCTCTGCTCAGTGGCAGCCTATTAAGTGCCCTTAAATGAAAATCATGAACTATTGACCTTTTTTTTCTCTCTCCCCCCTGCTCTCAGAAGTTGCATTCTGCCAGAAAAACTTTTATGGTTGTAATTTGGTTATCAGTGATGTTTGCTATATACACGCTACCAACAAGGCAGAAGCTGTCACTATCATACAACCTACAAATAAACTCTTTTAGGCAGCAAAATAAAAGGTTATTAATATGCTTTGCACTGTACATACACATGTTTATTTCATCATGTCACATGTTGCCAGAAGACATTTCATCTCTCCAACACAGTAGCTGCTTGAGTTCTAATGAGTGAATGAGATTTTGGGGCTTTTATAGGTACAGTAGTTACTGTATTTCACACTATTATATTGATAGTGATCAAGTACTACGTGGCTAAAGGTGTTTACATTAAGTAAATATGATAAAACAGCCGTGGGCAGCACGGTGGTGTAGTGGTTAGCTCTCTCGCAGCTAACATACATATACGTTAATTGGCTTCCCTCTACAATTGTCCTTAGACTGCGATACATACACTACACGATACATACATATGCATAGGACTATGGTAGGGACTAGATTGAGACAGCTAAGTGACAAGACTGTACAGTATACCGTATATTCCGGCGTATAAGACGAACCCCACACTTTTCCAGTTAAAATATAGTTTGGGATATACTTGTCGTATAACACTACCCCTCTTCAAACACACACCAAATAAAAATTAGAAAAAATCATATACTGCTGTACTGTATGTGGTACCCAGTATATAGCCGTATATAGGTGATTGACTGGTTGGATTGGTCAGCTCTCCTTGTCTACCGGTTTATCAGAGTGGTATGTAAGGATCGCACTGTGCCCATAAAACACGCGTCTTTCACCCTTCTGGCCCACCAGTGTATCCTATTTACCTCCTTCTCTGCCTCTCAGATCTCACACATGTGCACCTGTACCACTTCACTACAGTCCTCAGCAGCGAGATCTGAGAGGCGGTAACAGGATAGGGCGTATCACCCGGCATCAATGACACCCGACGTATAAGACGACCTCTGACTTGTCAGATGATTTTCAAGGGTCAAAAAGTAGTCTTATACGCCAGAATATACTGTACTCTGTACAGTGCTGTGTAATATGTTAGCGCTATATAATGACTTAAATAAATAAATTAAATAAGTAAGTCGATTTCAAGTGGTATAAAAGAACACCTCCACTGCTGGGAAATGTTTGTTCCATTTTGACATAAATGGCCTCTTCCCCTTTTCTTGTGAACCAGTTTTTCTTCTCTGACCAAAATGTGAGCTTCGCAATTCTCAAGAGTGTCCTTTGTCGTTGAGATGTAGGTAAGACCACAGACTACTAACCTGCTGTGCTAGCCTTCCTATGTTGGACAGTAGAGTAGTGGTTAGTGCTCTCGCCTTGCAGCGATGGGTTCCATGTTCGCATTACAGCCAGGTCAACATCTGCAAGGAGTTTGTATGTTCTCCCCATGTCTGTGTGGGTTTCCTCTGGTCACACCAGTTTCCTCGCACATCCCAAAAGCATAAAGATAAGTTAATCGGCTTCCCCCTAAATTGGCCCTAGACTACAATACATACACCACATGATGCATACATAGACATATGACTATGGTAGGGAATAGATTGTGAGTCCCTCTGAGGGACCGTTAGTGACAATACAATATACCCTGTACAGTGCTGCGTAATATTTTGGCGCTATATAAATACTTAAATAAGTAAATTACTCTGGGGGAGGGTGCTTGGTCTCCAGAACTTACAAAGCTCTGCAATCCTCAGTGCCCTGGACTGCCAACACCAAGTTGCTTTGCCTTTGTTTAGGTTGTAGATCATTAGGATGAGCAAGTTATGTACAGCAAAGATGTGATGTTTATTAGAGCCGAAAGGCTCTGGTAAAAATGTAAGATGCAGTGCTTAGAAGGTTAAAAGTTGACACTTACCGCGTTTTCGTTCCCCGCAGTCAACCGCCGATCTTCTCCTATACGTCCCGGTGTCCTGGCGACTTGGCTGACCTTTAACCCCGGACAGTCTTTGCTTCTGCCCAACGCATTATTACGGACAGAAGTGCGCACACTCCTGAAAAGCAAGTGTCAGATGCTAAGTGGAGTCGCACTCACTTAGCATCTGACGCTTGCTTTTCAGTGGAGCGCCGGCGCTAGGACGGAGGAGGCGGTGAATGTGCGTAGTTTCTGCCTGTAATTGTGCGCTAGGTAGAAGCGAATTTAAAGGTCAGCTAGGTCGCCAGGACACCGGGAGGTATAGGAGAAGACTGGCGGATGACTGCGGGGAACAAGAGGCACTGTAACTATCGACTTTTAACCAGGGCTGTGGAGTCGGTCCAAAAATCCTCCGACTCCTCAGTTTAGGATTCCACCGACTCCTCGACTCCGACTCCTCTAATTTGCATATTACAATTTTGTTGATTAAAAGTATGTAACATGAAATTCGTCTCTTAACTGCCAACGCTTAGGAATTTTACAAGACAACTGAAGTGAGAAGGATATGTAGACTACTATATTTATTCCCTTTAGACTAAAACTAGTCCTTGGTAAGAGTACTTGTAAAAGGTACAAACCGGAACAAAGAACATCTATCAGGCCCTAGGCAATGTAAGTGTGGGTACATGTAAGAATGATGTGCAGGTACTCTGCAGGGGAATGAGGAGATTGTAAACAGACAACACCTCTGTGTTCAATGTGCACAGCATTCTCAGTGGATTCCCTGCAGCTCTGTGGAGAGTGCATATGTAGAGTATAGTACTACTGTGTAACAAACCTGAGACAGCTGAAATTAAAGTTTTATACATACCTGGGGCTTCCTCCAGCCGCCTTCAGGATAATCAGTCCCTCGTTGTCCTCCTCCACCACCTGGATCTTCTGCTATGAGTTCAGGTACTTGAGCCAGTCGGGCGTAGTGCGCATGCACACACTCCGCCGCCAGGAGCATACTACACCTGTGCAGCACTATTGCGCAGGTGCAGAATGTTCCTGGCTGTGGGAGCGGCATGCGGCCGGACAGCGCTGACTGGCTGAATTACCAGGACTCGTAGCAGAAGATCCGGGTGGTGGAGGACAGCGAGGGACTGATTAGCCTGAAGGGGGCTGGAAGAAGCCCCAGGTATGTATAAAACTTTACTTTTCATCCGTCTCAGCTAGCCTTTAATTTGTAGTCACCAAGCCAAATTTTAACAACATATCAAATTATTTGATTTCATCAGCAAAGGGAGTGCATACATTTGCATAAATCAGCATCAATGCAGAATTATTTCCATCTCGTTGACCATCTCTATTAGTGACACGGCTACACATCAGGCTTTATTCTTACAGCATAGATGTTATTTAGTATATATAAGAGATTCCTGTGTACACATCATATATACAGTCGCAATCAGATATGTATATCTGACCTTAAAAATACGGGGACAGCTTTATTGAAGCAGCATAAGTAACTAATTTTGATTGGTTTATTTTATTTTTGTGGACTAAGCACAGCTATTACTGTATATATACATTATTTTTAATGACTATTATCTGAGAAATAGAACATTTTATCATATTTTCTATTTTAATTACAGTTACAAATTCATTAGGAGTCGGAGTCGGTGCATTTTTTCCCGACTCCGACTCCAGGCACCCAAAATTGCACGACTCCGACTCCACAGCCCTGCTTTTAACCCCCTAAGCACGGCATCTTACATTTTTACCAGAGCCTTTCAGCTGTACCTGTAGTGATAAAAGGTGCCCCAAATGGGGACTTGGGATAATTGGCTTCCTTCTCCACTGGGCCGTTCCAGCGCTGTGTTCTCCCCGGAAAACTTTCCGACTTGCAGTAGCATGGACCTGATCTGACTCGGCTTTTTCTGCTGAGGCCAGAGCGCTTTTGTGCTACAATACAGACGCAGTGTGGCTGCGTTCGTGCTCATAACGCGACTGCGAGTTTCAGGGGTCTCAGCACTGGAAGGGCCTGGTGAAGGAGGTCCAAAGGCTTACCTTTCCTAGGGTATCTAACTTTTTTAATTAAAAAACTTACAGGTTTGCTTCACAATCCTGCTGACCTGCTGAAGTGCTGCTCTCTGATTTCTGATTCTCTCCTCCATTTCTTCATCTGGTGCTTTCTTTTGAACTTGCATTTATTTTTACAAAAGCCCAGACTTCGTAGCCACAAACATTTGAAGTTCCTCTGAGGTGTTCCTTATTCTTCTCATCTGTGCTAGTTTTCATCTCAGCCTGGTGGTGTAAAGTCATAACACCCAGCTTGTGCTTCAGTGGGTGGTGGAAGACCACACGGAGGTTCTGGTCTGTGTGAGTAGATGTCCTGCAAACGTATATGTCGAAGTATTGTCTGTATCTGACATGTAGCTCTCAGTCCAAGAAGGCCAGTTCGTTGCTTTTGTGTCTTCTTGCACCTTAGACGTTGTGGAGTAGGAACATACACCTAAAGCAGCCCTGAAGCATGTAAAAAAATACCTATGTAGAGGAAAGGCTCTGATTTCCATAGAGCAGACATGTCCAAAGTCCGACCTGGGTTCCAAATGGGGCCCACTGAGCCTTTTCTGTGGCTGGAAAGTGTAATGGTTAAGGGCTCTGTCTCTGACACAGGAGACCTAGGTTTGAATCTTGGCTCTGCCTGTTCAGGAAGCCAGCACCTATTCAGTAGGGGAGGAAGGATGTAATATCCGTAACATGCAGTATACTCGTTCCAATACAGCAAAGTTTATTGCAGCCAGTGGTGTGCCGTCTCTTTTGTTTTGTGTGGAAGATACCCTGAAGCCGTAGGAGCAATCCGGCTGGGACAAGGCACCGGCTCCGTTGAGGTCCAGAGGACCATTCAACAGTGTTCTCCAGGCATCCAGTGTGTTTGCCTATTCAGTAGGAGACCTTAGGCAAGTCTCCCTAACACTGCTACTGCCTATAGAGCGCGTCCTAGTGGCTGCAGCTCTGGCGCTTTGAGTCCGCCAGGAGAAAAGCGCGATATAAAATGTTCTGTGTTTTTTGTTTTCTGGTGTCCCCCAAAGCTCTCTACAGTTTTTAATTCCATGCGTATGCAGGCTGTAGCTGCGGTGCCACATGCAGGGGGCACCTTATGTTGCCACCCTCCTCCCCCTTTTGCTCGCCTGTAGGTTATCAGCCACCACTGTGGCAGTAGCAGCCACTGATAAGCAACCACCACTGTGCCAGCAGCAGTAACAGCCACTGATTATCAGCTGCCACTGTGCCAGCAGCAGTAACAGCCACTGATTAGCAGCCACCACTGTGCCAGAAGCAGTAACAGCCACTGATTAGCAACCACCACTGCGCCAGCAGCAGCAACAGCCACTGATTATCCGCTGCCACTGTGCCAGCAGCAGTAGCAGCCACTGAATAGCAGCCACCACTGTGCCAGAAGCAGTAACAGCCACTGATTAGCAGCTGCCAGAAGCAGTAACAGCCACGAATTAGCACCCACCACTGAGACAGAAGCAGTAACAGCCACTGATTAGCAGCTGCCACTTTGCCAGCAGCAGTAGCAGTCACTGATTAGCAGCTGTCACTGTGCCAGGAGCAGTAACAGCCACTGATTAGCAGCCACCACTGAACCAGCAGCAGTAACAGCCACTGATTAGCAGCCACCACTGCACAAGATATATGGGTTATTTCACGTGGAAATATTTTATTTAACAAAATGTCACAGGCATAGTGTACCTAACGGCAGTCAGTAAAAGTTTGGCGGCAATTACCTTTATTGCACCATTATTATTATTTTAATTTTATTTTTTTGCATGGTATAGCACATAATTCTCTTGAAAATAATTCCACATTTATGCACTTGCTATGATCAGCTTGAAAAACATATACATTAAAAAGGCAACAATGCTAGGTTGTTTATCCTTTGCAGTCATGAGCACAGCTGCAGCCAGCGTGATTCCTCAGTGAAATGCACACTGTGCATGCACTGACTTCTGGCATGCGCAGTATGCATTGGGTTTCACAGAGAAGCTGTGGGAGAACTACAGGTGCTACGCTGCTGTTGGAGCAACCTAGCTTAGTGTAAAGTGCCACTTTCTCCTATGCGCCTCTGGTGTGAAGCGTGTCATTTGGGCATCTCTGTGCACTTTGGGCACCATATAGACCACAAGGGTAATTGCGTCTATAGCAGCACCTAGAGAATAATTTGAGTGCTGGGGGCATAGGATGTGGCCAAACCTCAGAAGACGATAAATAGGGCAGGAGGGATGCTGCAAGAGCAAGAAATAGCGGTGTGGGTGAGTTATAGGTTGCACATTGGCAATAGTGCTGGGGGGAGGCGGTAGTTTTAGGAGTAGGAAGTTTATAGGTTAGCATTAGGAGTAGTGTTCGATGTAGGCAGTGGTAGATTAGTGTTAGGAGTAGGTACAGGGAGGGTTAGTGTGAAAGGTAATAGAATATTGGTAAAATAACTGATATTCTGCTATCAGTAGAAGCCAGTGCCCAATATTAGAATATCTGTAATATTACCCATATTCTATTAGCCGCTTCACCAGGTGCCCAAATTCCTTTTTTCAGCCCTTGCCCTGCAGAAGCTGTGCAAAAAGGTTGGAATGCTCCAAGATTGCTTCCACAGCTTGGGGGCCCTGTGGCGCGGCTTAGTGTAATAGCAATCAGTGTGTAACGGCTGGGGTGGGAGGGATGGAGGGGCGCACTTTGGTGTCTCAGCCTTGGGTGCTGGAGGACCTTGTCCCGGCTCTGGCTGTTTCTGGACCCTTCTTATTTCAAAATGTAGTACTTCTAAAGTCGATGAGGAAGTGATAATTCTAATATTGTAAGTCACAGCTTCTACTGTCTTGCTTTTATTTTACAGGGTTATTTTTTTTTAATTTTGAACACATATGGCTATAGCGCCCCTTTATGCCTTGTACACTCACTATATGGAAGTCAGTGAAAAAGGAACAATGATCAACTGATCGCCTAATCATTTTGTACGAATAAAGCTGCAAACGCTGGCAAAATGTGACGATAAACAAAAGTTCTCAGGTATCAACCGTGCGTACAGAAATCATTAAAGGACCACTACAGTGAGAACATAAGCAGTTAAAATCTGACAGAAATGGCAGGTTTTGGACTATTCCATATTCCATCTCCTCATGGGGGATTCTCAGGGGTTTTTGTTTTCAAAAGCATTTCCTGAACGGCAATTGCCAAGTCTAACTGCCAAAATAGTTAGGTGCCAGCCTCCCTGCTTGTACTCAATTTTGGCAGTTAGACTTAGCAACTGCCATTCAGAGAATGCTTATGAAAACAAAGAAAAAAGACAAAACTGAAGGCAGGGGTCACACTTGTCTTTCAGTTTTCTACACTTTGCAGAAAACTGAAAGACAAGTGTGACCCCTGCCTTACAGCAGGTAATGTAATTTATAGAGAAAACTGACAAATTGCGCAAGATGTCAGTTTTTTTTCTACATGCGGAATCTGCATTAAAGTGTGACCTTGCTTATTGATTAACATGAGTTCTCAGTTAAAGTCAGTTTTTTCTGTGCAGAAACCGCATACGAAAGCCGGTAAGTGTGACCCCTGCCGAATGCTGACAAAACTGAGGTCCTTGTTGTCCAAAGCCAGCGCTTGGCATCAAAACAGCTCTATCCTAAATCAACACCAATCAGGATTGGGAATTCAGACATACAGCTCCAACCTTGTGCGCAGCCTTGGCGTACTAATGGGGAAACCAAATTTCATCTGTAGTCAAATCTTCCTACTTCCATCTGCAGAACATTGCAAAAATTAAACATCTGATCCCCCCCAGAGGATCTTCCAACCCTAGTTCACGCCTTCATCACAGCACGGCTGGACTACTGCAATGCCCTTTATGCTGGCCTCCCAAACAAGCACCTGTACCACCTGCAGTTAGTACAGAATGCTGCTGCCAAATTGCTAACTAACCAGCCTCGCCATTGTCACATTACACCGATCCTTCGCTCACTGCACTGTCCATCAGTCAAATGGAGAATACTCTTCAAGATTGGACTGCTGACATTCAAATCACTGCACAATCTGGGCCCTGGATACATGAAGGACTTGCTGAAGCTGCACCACACCTCTCACAACCTCAGATCAGCAGGTTCTATAAACTTGGTCACTCCCAGAGTGCAACTCAAAACCTTTGGAGACAGAGCTTTCTGTCCTGCTGCCCCTACTCTTTGGAACTCCCTGCCACACCCAGTAAAGACAGGACCATCCCTGGAGCTATTCAAATGAAGACTGAAAATCCACCTGTTTAGCCTGGCATTTCCGAACTTATAAGGGGCCCAAACACTGGTCGATTTCAGCCATCGATCGATCGAAATCGATTCTTTCAAATTTCCAAATCGATCGATTTGCAGCCGATTTCAATCGATCTGGCAGGGGGGGAAATCTAGGTTAATCTGTTGAGATTGCTTATCATTTTGCATTGACCCTAACGGAAATCTGATGGCAAAAAAATGCCATCAGATCGATTTTCAATAGATTTCAAACTGAAATCTATTGGAAATCAGTTCCTAGTAAAAAAATGTTCCTAAACACATCAGATAGATCAGAAATCTATCTGATGATCTATCTGCTGCTATTCTAACGAGTTCTTCCTCTGTACCACAATTTGCTAATCAACTAATTATTGCCATGCTTATGCACTTTGAGTCCTATGGGAGAAAAGCGCTTTACAAATGTTGTTTGTTGTTGAAAACAAAGAAAACCCCAAAGAATCTCCTATGAGGAGATGGACTAGTCCAAAACCTGTTGGTTCTGTCAGATTTTAATTGCTTAATTCCTTCACTGTAGTGGTTCTTTAAATACAAACCGATGTTTCCAGGAAATGCGACTGCATGAAATTAAGGACGGCACATCACTTCCATCACCTGTCGCTACACACACGTCACCGAGTCTGAACTCTCATCTGTACTGTGTGTACGTTATTGTTTACCCATTGCGGTGCTCCCTATTATCAGTAGCCTGTCGTACATCGTTACTTTCTACCAACTTCCAGCTAGTGTTTGTACTTTACTCTGTAGAAGGGATAAAATGTCTTCTACCACCGTGTTTCGCAATATTGAGGCCCCGTTCCCACTTGCTTTCTGCATGTGGGCAGCGGGGGAGTGGACAGCATAATATTTGCTCGGACGGTCTGCAGTGCTCTGGCTGGAGGCCAAAGTAGATATGCAGGGCCGGTTCAAGACTTTTTGCCACCTGAGGCAATCTTGTGAGGTTGACACACACACACACACACACACACACACACTCACACACTGTGCACACACACACACACTGTGCACACACACACACACACACTGTGTACACACACACACACACACACACACACACTGTACACACACACACACACACACACACACACTGTGTACACACACACACACACTGTGTACACACACACACACACACACTGTGTACACACACACACACACACACACACTGTGTACACACACACACTGTACACACACACACACACACACACACACTGTACACACACACACACACTGTGTACACACACACTGTGTACACACACACACTGTGCACACACACACACACACACTGTACACACACTGTGCACACACACACACTGTTTTACACACACACACTTGTCCTTAATCATACGATAGTGCCATCTTCTCCCTTCTACTGTGCAAGTCAAATGAAATGCTGCTGCTCTCCTGCCTCCCCCCTCTTCACTCACTGTCAGACTCCTCACACAGCACAACAAGCTGCTTTTCCTTAATGAGGACCTATTCACCTCGCACTCCTCTCGCTTCTCTTCCTACTCTGACTGCATGCTGTAAGTGTAAACACAGTACAAACATGCTGCCCCTGTAATCTCTGTGCCTGATGCAAATGTTTCACCTTGCTTCATGGGAGAACCGGGCTCTGCAGTTGCGCTCCCCCATAGGCATAGGCTATATGGGAGAATGCATCTGCCTGTCCAAGGATTATCGGGGACTACACAGAAGCGCGGTCCACTTACTGCAACGGATACCGCGGATCCATTGCAGAGTGACAAGTGTGAACAGCTCCTATATATAACATAGGAGCCGTTCACTGTCAGCATAGCAATGAGCTGAGAACGGACAAAAAATGTCTGTTCTCCGTTGTAGTAGTAACAGAAGCTAATATAGCATGTACTTTGTTAATGATTGCTTTGGTCAAGTACTACTATTCTCAACATCATCTCAAGTACCCCTTCATGCAGAATTATGTGTAAATATTTTTTTCAAACATTCCTTGATGCTTTTAACTTACTATAAACAACCAGGTTTGTTTACATAACACTTACCATAATGAGTTGACTATGACAAGTTCAAGTTAGCATCACTAAACTACCCCCTGGGGTATGCGTACCATGTGTTGAGATCCTAGGTCCAGGAGAAAAAACAGTTGTTTAGTTAAAGCCCCCTTAGTTTTGTTTTGGGTACAGCAGGACCTGGATAACTGAGACTCCATTCTGTCAGTGCTGCGCAGAGCAGAAGTGTGCTCATCAGTGCTGCATTTTCTGATGTCCTTGCGCATCGCACCCCGATACACATTGCCAAAATATACACACCAGCACGACAGTGTGCCCAGCCCCTTAGGAGCACTTACCTTCCTTTTACAGCAGAACTTCATCTCTGTTGTAAAACATAAGCAACAGCATTATAACCTTTAACGTAAAACATCTTTGTTACAGCTGAAACAAATCCTGCAATAAATCTGCAGTGGAATAATGGAAGCAGACAAGGGGATACCATCATGTGTTTCCATATTAGCTGTGTCTGCCGAGACTGCCGAATTTCTGTGCTGACACAGCGGAGAGATCAAATGACACTTGTGATTAGTCACGGATGAGGGGGAACAGGCTAAATTCTCTAAATACATACAGGGTGCATTTCTCTTATGTTTTCCTTCTGTCCTGTGCAAGAGTTCAGGTCCACTTTAACCTTTTAATAATTGTAATTCGTTTTGTGCTTCTTTAAAACTTCCACTCATCTTTGTGGCCAGCACTGCAGCTCAGTAAAATCTCATCACTTTGCTGACCAATTCATCCCTGCTCGGTGTGTAGTAATCCATTTAACCCTGCTAATGCTGGGTACACACTATGCGATTTTCTGGCCGATTTACTGTTAGATCGATAATTTCCAACATGTCCGATTTGCTTTCCGTTCGATTTCCGTGCACTTTAATAGGAAATCGATCAAAAATTGCTCGGAAATCGTTCGGAAAGCAAATCGGACATGTTGGAAATAATCGATCTGACAGTAAATCGGCCAGAAAATCTCATAGTGTGTACCCAGTATAAGACTCTACCCAGTGTGCTTATAAAAGCCATGTGTATCTCTCATCACCTTATCTTGTATGCAGTAATAAACCATAGTCACTTTCAAGTTAAACCTTTTACAAAGACATTAGGTAAGTTGAAGAAAGAGGGCTATATGCTTTCCTCCTTACACACTAAGCAGGGATAAGACAATAAGACACGACTTCTCTCTACTGCTTTGGTGGTGGCCACAAAGGGTTAACCACAAACAAGGTTTGTCCAGTAAGATTGCAATGTAAAATTTTTGGCATTTTTTTCAACCCACCTTCTCCAAACCTGACCAGAATGTTGTCCATTTAGCTTCTCCACACATCGTCTCTGAGTGGTCCAGGAAGAAAAACAAACCGGCAAGTTCAACAGCAGCGTGTCGCTCAGACAAAAATCACGATAAGAAGGTTGAAGAACCTGGTGGCCGTCTAATGCTGGTATGCCGTCTTAATTTCCTGCTAGGAGCTACCTCTGTGAATTCCTGTAAAGGTGGCCACTAACTATACAATCTTTTTCATCCAATTTTACCAAATCTATGTAGTATAAGGGTGGATTGAGTGAATATATTAAATGGATAATTTAGGCAGTTACCTTATATTACATAGAAATGGTAAGATTGGATGAAAACGATTATATCGTTAGTGGCCACCTTTACTGTGTCTGTGTTATATAGCAGATTGCCAGCCAAAAATTTTACACATAGGTCAGTTTTTTGTTCAGTCAAGCAGTGTTTTTTGACTGTTACACAGCAAATCGAATCTGGATTTCAAAAACAGGAAGTGATTGATTAAGCGTAGAATGGGAATGTCAAGGTTGACAGGCGCAGTACGCGTCTGGTGACGTGGACATGCGCAGGTGCTCACACCCCCACGCATGCGCAGAACCGCCAACGGGTTGGTATTCTATACAGGCAGCCAACGGGACACCGAGGAGAACCGCAGCTGCGGGGAGGGACAGAAATGACTTCTAGGGGCTGGAAGAAGCCCCATTTAAGTTCAGATAGATGAAGCTTGTGGCCTTGGAAGTCCTTTAAAGGGAACCTGAAGTGAGTAAAATTATTTAAAATAAGCATATGACGTAGCTGCAAATGAATATTACATAACTCGCCGTCAGTTCATCTCAGAGGCTCACCATTATCTTCTTGCAGTGATCCCTTCCAGTTCTGACAAGATTTTGTCAGAACTGAAATACTGTATATACTCGCGTATAAGCCTAATTTTTCAGGACAAAAAATGTGCTGAAAAGTTACCCACCTGGCTTATATGCGAGTCAGTGGAGCAGAGCAGATGGTGGAGCAGGTTTTTTTACTGGCAGGTTTTGCTAGTGGCTCCCTGCTGTGTACATGCCACCATCCACTGCTAAATGGTGTGCGGAGTGCACTGCTCAAGACTACCTGTGCCCCTGGCTTGTGGAGCAGAGCGTGCAAGCAATATGTCAGCAGTGCAATGATCAGGGATTCTTCGTGTGTGGCAAGCGCTGTGTCTCATATCTATGACGCCATCTAGTGGGGCCTTGAGACACAGCTGTATCATCCTTGGGACACATCTGGCTATGGGGAGAGGGCTGATTTGTGCTGGGGCACATCTGGCTACTGTGGTGGAGGGGCTATTCTGGGGAGGTGGCTTATATGTGAGTCAATCACTTTTTCTTGATTTCTGAGGGAAAAGTGGGTACCTCGGCTTATACACAGGTCGACTTATATGCGAGTATATACGGTATACCAGTTGCTGCCAGTTATATATCAGCAGCTGTCAGTTACAACTGAATGTGCAAGGTAATGTCCATGTTTCCCTATGGCTCAAGTGGGAGATATTACAGTTTAATAGTGTGCTGACCAGGAAGCTGTTATGGGGTAATGGCCATTTTTAAAAGGGAGGATGGAGAATTCCATTGATCACAGTGGACAAACAGGACACAGGAGAGTAGAAAGAGATTGAGGAGTAGACTACACAGGAGGTAAGTATGACCTGTGTATGATTATTTTGACTTTTTTTATTTTCAGTGCAGGTTCTCTTTAATCAGAACCAGAATCATTTATTTCGCCAAGTACAACGTGAGTTGTACCCGGAATTGGTTTTGGCACAACAGGGTCGGTGGTGGTACAGTACAGAAATTGAACAGCATACAGTAGGTACACAGTAGATACATATAGTGCATACATATATACAGCGAATACATACAGTAGGTACAATGCATAATACAGTCATAGTAAAGCATAGGTAAAGAACTCGTAAGGAATGGGCCCAATAGCAGGACCAGGGGACATCCGCTGCCGTCTAAGGCACTCAAAACGCTTCTATAGCGATACTTTGAATCAGATGCCCATGGACTATCTTGGGGAAGAGAGAGAGAGAGAGAAAGATAAGAAAGAGAGTATGTAGAAAAAGTGAGGTGAGTCCCCTGGGGTTGTTAGTGTTAGGGCCTGTACACACTGCTGCGCTTGCGCTGCGTTTTTAAAATCGCAAGGTCTTTTGAAAAAGAATGAAAATCGTGATGACTTGTACACACTGGTGCGATGCGTTTTTAGAAAAACGCAATCGCAGTGCCTGCTGCGCTTTTTTAAGCGCAGCGCATGAAAAACGCATGCGCTTGCGTTTTTGCCTGCGTTTTTCAGAAGTCAGTATCCCAGAAGACTCTGCAATCTCCTGATTCCTGTTGAAATGTAAACTAAAAAACAAAACAAAGGATTCTTTAGCCAATCAGCAATTACAAGAAAAACGCAAACGCACAAAAAACGCAGGCAAAAGCGCCTGGGTTTTAAAACTACATGCACTTTAAAAACACATGCGCTTGTGATTTTGCTTGCGTTTTTCAGTGTGTACAGGCCCTAAGGGCCCTTTTCCACTAGCAATCGCTAGCGTTCACGCTGAACGCTAGCGATTGCTGAATCGCAATTACCGGCGATTCCCCGACGTTCGCGGCCGCGATTTTGCTATGCTATGCACTGCATAGCAAAATCGCGGCAAATATCGCTCCGCCGCGCGTTCGCGTTCCCGGCAAAAACGAATCACGGTAGTGGAAATGACCTACCGCGATTCCTATGTTAAAAAGCAAACCGTAGCGATTGTAAAATCGCTAGCGGTTTGCGTTTTTGCGATTCAGCCAGCGCTGGTGGAAAAGGGCCCTAAATGTCCCAAAACAGGCAACAGCAATGAGACCACGGCTGCTGGTCTGGCGTTGTCTTAGTCCCTATGTCGCTGCTTTGTGCCAGTGTACAGCTGCTCAAGGGAGGCTGGCAACCTTTAAGTGCAGTGGAAGGCTGATAGAGGCTGGAGTGAGCTGCCTCCAAAGAGCCGGAGGATAAGGGCAGAGGGGACAGCTGGTGGGTGGATGAGCGTGGCTGCCATGATGGATGGATGGATGGATGGGCAGGCAACTGGAGCTGTGGCCCTGGCTGGGATGTACAGGGGCCGGGGGAGAGAGGCCAAGGGGACAATCTGATGGTAATGGAGGAGCTCTGCATTACTAGAAGGGCAGACAGCAATGGCCATGGCTAAGTGCATGTAGCCTTCCAGAAAGTGCCCCCTTGCCCCTGTTGATCAGGCCGGATTCCTCCAGAGCAGCTGGGCCACTGATGGGGCGACAGACATACCTCCCCTGATAAATCAGCAGACCAGCCACATCAGCAGTGAGCGGGGCGCCAGCATCCCACTGCTCTCTGAACTCCCCAGCTGAAGCAGCGTGCGGTCCTCGCAGCTACCCGGCATCACTGGCTCTTCTGAACTCCCCGGTGGTGGCCCGTTGATCTTCCCCGCAGCAGCGATGTCAAGCGGGAGTGCTGGGCAGCAGGGACGGGGTCCTCCAGAGCAGCTGGGCCCGATGGCAGCAGGGACCGGATTCTCCAAAGCAGCTGGGCCTGACGACACATCTCCAAGCTGCAGGATGTCCCCAGGCAGCAGCGGAGAATCAAGGCAGCGGTGGAGGCGAAAACTTAGACCGGCTGATGCCGGCTGAAATGATGGCAGACCCGGCACCATGTGGATTATCAGCTGAGCCGGCCACGTGGTGAGCCTCCCATTTATGCAGAGCACGTGGGTCCCGTCCGCCGATGTCCGAATCAGCTGGACCCGATGGCTGGTGCAGAAAAGTCCGGCATGCCCGTGATCCCCACATCTCACCCCGGAGGCAAGGGGGCTCAGAAGTGAGCAAAGGTAAGAGATTACTTGGGCAAAAAGAGAAAAAGCCGGAGCCCTGTGGCCGTGGCGTCCGAGTCCGGCGCCATCTTGGAATCAGACCTACTTTAAGTAGGGGCTTTTAGGCTGCTTTTACATTTGTGCGGTGTGGTGATCCCACAGTGGTGGAGCGCGCCACCATGCGAATCAATGACCCTGAGTCAGAGTGCGCCGACCGGGTCATATGCATAGGCCTGCCCCCCACCTCCTCCTGCTCAGTGACATACTGCCGCTGGACAGGAAGAACTTCACTGGTGTTCCTGTTGCCACATTCCCATTGTTTACACTTACTGCATCGCCATAGACTTTCATTGCTGCATAACCTGTGCTTTAGGGCTCTTTTCCACTATGAAACGTGATTGCAATCACAATCGATCGTGTTTCAGTTTCCACCATGCGATTGCGATTCAGCTACTATACTCAGTATAGTAGAGCTCAATCGCATCCAAAATGCGACAGGATGATGATTGCGCTTGGACCAAAATCACAACACAATCGGATCACACTAATGGATATTGCTGCTGCCGTTTCTATTAGTTTAATGTACCTTGTGATTTGCGGTCGGAATCAAATCGCAAATCGCAGGGTAGTGGAAAAAGGCCCTTAGTGATTCTTTTAATATTCTTGCAATCCTCTCATTTAACATGTATCCACCATCAGATAGCGCTTCCACGTGGATTTCCGATCAAAATCTCACTGTCACCTCCACCAGCATCAACCTGTGAAGTTTGCACTCACCAACAGCGGTGGGCCAGGATTACAGTGGCCATTTAGCACTTTTAGGGCATTAACAGGTACCCCACACCTCGGGGCAATAATCTCCACACGTATCCACTCCACGGAATACCTTGCTCTTAATCACCACAAGCACATTGATCCAGGGATATACCTCACCTCCACCTATATTGATATATATTCTAGTGGAGTTCAAGCGCTGTATATTTAGTGGAAAAATTCTCTCGTTTACCACTGGGTGGCAGCAAAATGTAACATTGATTGTGGGTGACAATTCTTGTGACTTGGGTACAGTAAGATGATCTGACCTGTGAATTGTGATTGGCAATTTAAATATTTACAACTGAATCCAGATGCCCCAAAATATGAGAACACCATATATTTAGATATGCAGAAATCCTGCTATGGGCTTGAAATGCATTATGAATCCGATCTCAGCCGAAACACACATATTCAGGCAGATTATAAATGTCTATTTCCCCAGAAAACTACCGAATGGGGCAGTTAAAGTGTACCTGAGAAAAAGAACATCCCAAGATTTATACTTACCCGGGCCTCCCTCCAGCCCCCTGTAGTCTGTCTGGTCCATCAGCTTCTGTCCGGTCCAGTCTGGCCCTGTAAATTCCACGATTGGCACAGCCCCGGGCCACTGCGCATGTGTAGTCCCAGCCGCATGCCCCCCCAATTGTGCAGTTCACAAATACTAGCTGTGCTTGTGCAGAGCAGTCCCAGTCATAGGAACACGATTGGATGGTGAGCAGCCAACACTGCACATAGCCTCACAGCAGCGCAACAGAGGGGTCTGGACAGGATTCGAGGGACCAGACAGTCTACAGGGCCTGGAGGAAGACCCAGGTAAGTAAAAATCCTGAAGGGTTTGTCATCATGTGTCCTTTAATAGTGATTCATTGAAGATTTATAACTTATCCATTCAAGTTTTGCCCTTTTAGAAGAAGTTTGTCACCTGTAACTGCAAACCTGTAGCTTTCAAAAAATTAAAGTTAGATACTTACCCAAGTAGAGGCTTCCCATGCCACCTCCACTGGCCGGGACCCGCTTCTTTTTCAGGGCTGTGCTTGAACATGGAGGGGGTGGCATGGCCACGAAAAAGTGAGATATGTTCAGAGGGTCCTTGAGCAGCAACAGTGGGCTACACGATGGATCCTGAAGCCTGAGGATCCATTCACAGACTTCCCTTTACTACGCTAACTTGTTAAAGTTACAAACTAAGCTTGAGAATTCCATTGATCACAGTGGACAAACAGGACGCAGGAGAGAAGAAAGAGATTGATGAGTAGACGGGAGGTAAGTATGACCTGTGTATGGTTATTTTCACTTTTAATTTTCAGTTCAGGTTTGCTTGGAAGTGTGACAGCTATTGTGCTTGTGCAGGCACCTTTACTGACCAATTCCCTCAGTTCTAACCAGATGGGGGAAACCCTAGACACCAACAATTACAGGTAATCCACCTATTTCAGCCTGCAGTCCAGCTAAACCACACTCATTATGCCGATATTAAGTTCCCCAGCTGAAGCTGTGCACTGTTGTGATAATACATATGTTGGGAATGAACTTTCAAAAACAATACAGAGGTGTTTACACAAAGACAATTACTGTTGCCTGCATGGATTGTTCAATCCCTATGGAGACAGTTTGGGGTTGAGTGTTGTACAGACGCATCTCTACTTACACAGGCTAGCAAACCTTTTGCTACGGAGGATGAAGAAGTGATAACGGCACGACGGGTGATAAAGCAGCACATCTCGTATCTTCAGGTGCTGCACATCTCGTGGGAGAAGAGGGTTGCAGCTTCCGGTGGGCATGGGGAGTAAGGCCAGATCCACAGCGCTTTTGTGAGCGCTTGTGTTTGATTAGTGCCTGCTGATCGCCTGTTAAAAAATTGCTCCCATTCACTTTCATTAAAATCGCGGTAAAAATCAACACGATTATTTTTTACATGATTTTTACCATGATTTTAATGAATTATGATGATTTATATATTTGATTTATATATATATATATATATATATATATATATATATATATATATATATATTTACATGATTTATATATATATATATATATATATATATATATATATATATTTACATGATTTATATATATATATATATATATATATATATATATATATATATAATATATATATATATATATATATATATAGTTTTCAAAAGTATTCGGCCCCCTTGAAGTTTTCCACATTTTGTCACATTACTACTACGAACATGAATCAATTTTATTGGAATTCCACGTGAAAGACCAATACCAAGTGGTGTACAATACTTTGTCAATACTTTGTAAAACCGCCTTTTGCTGCAATTACAGCTGCCAGTCTTTTAGGGCATGTCTCTACCAGCTTTGCACATCAAGAGACTAAAATCCTTGCCCATTCTTCTTTGCAAAACAGCTCCAGCTCAGTCAGATTAGATGGACAGCGTTTGTGAACGGCAGTTTTCAGATCTTTCCACAGATTCTCGATTGGATTTAGATCTGGACTTTGACTGGGCCATTCTAACACATGGATATGTTTTGTTTTAAACCATTCCATTGTTGCCCTGGCTTTATGTTTAGGGTTGTTATCTTGTTGGAAGGGGAACCCCTGCCCCAGTCTCAAGTCTTTTGCAGACTCCAAGAGGTTTTCTTCCAAGATTGCCCTGTATTTGGCTCCATCCATCTTCCCATCAACTCTGACCAGCTTCCCTGTCCTCCTGAGGAGAAGCACCCCAAGCATGATGCTGCCACCACCATATTTGACAGTGGGAATGGTGTGTTCAGAGTGATGTGCAGTGTTAGTTTTCCGCCACACAGTGTTTTTCATTTTGGCCAAAAAGTTCCATTTTGGTCTCATCTGACCAGAGCACCTTCTTCCACATGTTTGCTGTGTCCCCCACATGGCTTGTGGCAAACTGCAAACGGGACTTCTTATGCTTTTCTGTTAACAATGCCTTTCTTCTTGTCACTCTTCCATAAAGGCCAACTTTGTACAGTGCATGACTAATAGTTGTCCTATGGACAGAGTCTCCCACCTGAGCTGTAGATCTCTGCAGCTCATCCAGAGTCACCATGGGCCTCTTGACTGCATTTCTGATCAGCGCTCTCCTTGTTCGGCCTGTGAGTTTAGGTGGACGGCCTTGTCTTGGTAGGTTTACAGTTGTGCCATGCTCCTTCCATTTCTGAATGATCGCTTGAACAGTGCTCAGTGGGATGTACAAGGCTTTGGAAATCTTTTTGTAGCCTAAGCCTGCTTTTAATTTCTCAATAACTTTTATCCCTGACCTGTCTGGTGTGTTCTTTAAACTTCATGGTGTTGTTGTTCCCAATATTCTCTTAAAGTGAACCTAAAGTCAAGTAAAAAAAATGAGATTAACTCACCTGGGGTTACCCTCAGCCCCCTGCAGCCAATCGGTGCCCTCGCAGCCCCGCTCCGATGGTCCAGGACCCGCCGGCGAACACTTCCGGTTTGGCCATCACCGGCCGACAGGCATGGGAATGCGAGTGATTGTTCGCGTTCCCAGCCTGTATATCGCCCCCTATGCTGCTATTGCGGCCAGGTGTCCAGACCACATTAGAACAGGAATAGGAACTTATAGGATAGAAGAAATAAGGCTGAAAATTGTGTTACAGAGTCTCTTTAAATAGTAACTGTAGTGAAAATAACAATGAATAAAATTGCTTTTTTTTTTTTTTTTTTTTACAATATTGATTATAGATTTATTTATTTTTTTTAGTCAGTGTTTGCCCATTGATTGTAAAATCGTTCATATCTGATTTATATCTTGAAATTGACTACAGGTGTTGACAACTTTAGCTCTGCCGGGTGATCTGTACGGAATGTTTGTTAATGAGAGTTCTATGCACAGAGGGAGATACTGCTTGCTTGGCAGTTGGAAAAAGCCGTTATTTCCCCACAATGCAATGAGGTTCACAGACAGCAAACTGTCAGGACCATGGCTCTGACATCACACTGTGGGAGGTGTTTCACCACAATATCACCCATACAGACCCCCCTGATGATCTATTCGAGAAAAAGTAAAGATTTCTCATGGGAAAGGGGTATCTGCTACTGACTGGGATGAAGTTCAATTATTGGTTAAAGTTCCTCTTTAAAAGACATCTGAGGTGAAAATAAACTTATGAGCTAAACAATTGTATCTATCCTACTCCTCCTAGCAATGTATTTTTTAGCCATCTCACAGTTTTATTTTATATTTAAGCCCATTTTTTAAGTTTTTACTTTTTCATGGCCTCTTATCATTCATATTTATTGAAGTATGCCAAAGCTAAAATCTATGAACTATTGAACCTTTTTATCTCTTTCCTTCTCTCAGAAGCCATTCACTGACAGGAAAGTGTTTTATGGCTGTAAGTCCTTATTAGTGAGGGTTGTGCTTTAGTCCGATCCGGTCCCGACCTGGACAGAAACTGTCACTTGCATTCCTGATTTGTAAGAGAAAGGAAAAAAAAGAAAAGAACAAAGTATAGTTATTTGTGTGCTTGGCAGTGTACATACACGTCTGTTTCATCATGTCACATGTCACCTCGAGTATCCTTTAAGGTGGTGGTGATGATAAATAGAACTGTAATTAATCCAGGCCAGACTCCGCTGAGCCTGTCCTCATTAGCAGTGTGTCATACTAGCTGAATCCATCTTACTGCTAATCACATTTATCTGTTTTTTATTCAGCCATGTAACAAGCCAGCAGCATCCGCCTTGCACACCCGCTGCCAGCGCCTGGAGCAGGACAACGCCGCCATGCTACAGAGGATCATCAATATGGAAGATCGGAGCATGAAGAGCGCCACCCAGCAGCTGCTGCAATATGACAGGGCAGGGGTGAGTGCTGCAACAGCAATATAATGCATAACACACATGATTTTTAAGAAGTGTGGCCCCTGCCCTAAGGGTTGAAAGTGTAGACTTTGTGCCTGATATAGCGTTATGCTTACATTATGCTGTTCATACAGCTCCCACACAGAAATGATGACCTATTGACCTTTCATCACTATCATGCTATCAGGAGTGATTGGTCAGCCACACAGAGGATTTATGACCTCCTATTATCATGGGGAACAGCCCCTGACTTCCCCTCCTGCAGAGATAAGGCACTGCTTTATAAACCCTTCCAATGTATAAATAATTCAGAAAGTCAACACAGGCAAGTTCTAAGGGCTCCTACACATGCACTATTGATGTCACCTGTTGGGGACCAGGAGCTGATTGCTTTGGGCAACCTCGCTGGGCCAGGCTGCACATACGTGTCAGCTGTGTAGCTGACAATGCACTGTGTTCCTATGCTGGGTGGCATCGGAGGGCCAATGAGTGGCGCATGCGTGGGATCGCATGAACAATGGGATCGGCGTAGATGGGGTTGGGTAGATCCGTCTGGCGGATCGCTTGCAGGTTGGGTGTCGGGTGCTGTACACACGACTGATTGTCAGCTGAGGTGGTCGTTATCGCCCTCCTCAGCCACTTGAGGCTTAAATAGGATTGGAGCTTTACGTTTACTTATTTATCTCATAATGCTTTACATACCCTTTAATCAAGCTATGTAAGCTAAATAAAAGGTAAAAAAATTGTTTTTAAAATGGTTTCAGTCTCTCTTTAAAGTCCCTTTTCTACTTCTACAAAACGCAAATTGTGAATGCATGCATTGTGTAAAATGGTGGCTCTCAGTAACCAGACAATCACTGCATACTCTCCTTCCCCAGGCACACAAGAGCGGTATCAGGAAAGCTTGGGAACAAATCCACAACAATTGTTTAATACTTCATATTTATGCACATTCCCATAGGAAGGCATGCAGAGCCTCGGTCCATTAAGAGGTCTTTTAAAAGTAATCCCTTTAAAAACATCAAAGTACATTCCAGCTACAGTAAGAAGGATGTAAACTTGTCCTTTTAAAGGATTACTTTCAGAAGACCTCTTCATGGACCAAAAAACACTGCATACCTTGCTGAAGGAATGTGAAGGAATACTAGCTTTTAAACATTCGTTACGGATTATGATCACAATAGCAGAAATGAATAATGTCCAAGTATGTTTTTGCAGACCCTGATCAGTTCAGAGGGAGTTCTGTGCATTCAGTACACTGCAGACCAATTTTTGATAGATTTCAGCATGAAATCTACCAGATATCAACCTAGCCACACCCCCTCCACAATAAATATATGCGGTTGTCGGCCAGGTAGGCAGCCTACCTGGCCACCCCCATATATTTATTGTGTCCGTCCCACACCAAGCTCCCCCCCCCCCCCCCTTTCCACCATGACCCGTGGTATGAAAATTCTCACTTGTCCTGGCCAGGGTGACTCTCAGCCACTCCACCACTGCCCCCCCCCCCCCCCCCCCCCATGTCCGCAGTTACCATGAGTTCCTTGATGTCACGCGCGTGCCATGTCCCAACATTGCACAGCACTTGTGGCAACGGGACTCGGGTGGGGGGGGGTGGGGGGAATCATCGGAGGAGTAGCTGGGAGTAGCGCGAGCGTGATTGGTGAGAATTTTACCGGGCACCGGGGTGTCATGTAACACTTGTGGGGACGACGGGCAGGAGTCTGTCGGGTACGTCAGTTGTCGCAATATCACACCGCCACGCACCTGATCGACACTGTTCCAAGCATGTCTGATCAGTGCTTTTGACTGTTTTTGTCCAGAAATCGATCTAATCATCGATTGGGCAGACATGTTGCAGCACCAATTTTCATGTAATTTGATACAATTATTGAAATGGATGGTCAATTGCTAGGCGTCAGCACGTTGGCGTAGTGGATAGCACTCTTACCTTGCAGCGCTGGGTCCTCAGCTTGAATCCCAGCCACTATCTGCAAGGAGTTTGTATGTTATTCCCGTGTCTTCAAGGGTTTACTCTGGGCACTCTGTTTTCCTCCCACATCCCAAAAACATACAGATAAGTTAATTTGCTCCCTCCTAAATTGGCCCTAGACTACAATACCTACACTACAATATGCTATAGATAAAAAATTGGCCCTAGACCACGTTACGTATATAGACATATGATTATGATTGGGGTTACATTGTAAACCCCTTTAGGGAGTGTTAAAGAGACACTGAAGCGAATATAAATTATGATATAATGAATTGGTTGTGTAGTACAGATAATTACTACAACATTAGTAGCAAAGAAAATATTCTCATGTTTTTATTTTCAGTTATATACTGTTTTTTATAACTTTGCATCATTCTCTAATATTTGCAGTTTACACACTACTCAGCATTCTACATGATTTTACAGAGCAGACCAGTGAACTTTTGACCTGTCCTCTGGAGAGAAAAAGAAAATACAGTGCCAGACACTTGAAATAACAAGCTTCAGAAGACAGAACTCTCTGTGACTTTGAAAGTCCTGGAGCTCATTGACTCTTTTGCATAGATAATAACTGGAGTTTCTTAACTCTTGATGTACTAGAAACAATATTAGACTTATGTCTCTGTTCCTAATGTTTTATTTTGTAGCTGTACAAATCATATCAGCATTTTTTTCCGCTTCAGTGTCTCTCTAAGTGACAATACTATGTACTCTGTACAGTACTGCGGAAGATGCCAGCGCTATATAAACTGAAATAATAATAAAACAGCCTGCAGATAATACATGAATGCTGATCTCCTCTTTATGACCGTGTAGCAGCATTTTATCAGTTTGTGCTTCTGTCTTCCCTCAGAGTAATGTACTGGCCGTGCAGCTCTGGGCGGACCATCAGATTCAGGATGCTCAGCAAGATTTGGAAGAGACCAGAGGAAAGAGACAGGAGTGCTTAAACGGTGAGAATCTGCAGAGAAGCCCTCTGTGTGATCTTGTCATTACTTAGTACTGATACTATCACAGAGAGCTCCACAGCTGAACTAGAAGGGAAGCAGAGCAGCAAGACGGCGCTACAATAATCCTTGCAGCTCTACGACAGCAGAAGGAATCCTAAGGAAGAACTCTGGGCTCCTCAGCATCCCATACATTACAGTCCAAGAACTGCAGCCGTTACAAGATTCTCTTATCACTTATTACCTACTGTGGAGCTGCGCACTCTGTGGCTGTTTAAAGCGAACCTAAACTCAGAACTTGCTCTCTGCTCTATGCAACAGCATAATAAACCTTAACTACTTTAGGACCATGCTGATTGAAACCTATGCCCTATTTTGATGGCTACCTGGCTGGAAGGGCATAGATTTCAATAAACCGACGCGGCGTCTTCCCGCCGGTTTCGTCACTCCCAACGATCTCACTGCTGTCTCCCTGCCGCAGCTCACTCGCTCTGCCGTCTCTATAACGGCAGAGCCCTGTGAGCGGGAGAATCATTCATAAAACGATATTTCGCAAACTTTATTACTAGTGGCAACCTTAAAGGGAATGTACAGGCTGGAGGAAGCCCCGGGTACATACAGTGGATTGCAAAAGTATTCGGCCCCCTTGAAGTTTTCCACATTTTGTCATATTACTGCCACAAACATGAATCTTATTGGAATTCCACATGAAAGACCAACACAAAGTGGTGTACACATGAGAAGTGAAACGAAATTCATACATGATTCCAAACATTTTTTTTACAAATAAATAACTGCAAAGCGGTGTGTGCATAATTATTCGGCCCCCTTTGATCTGAATGCAGTCAGTTGCCTATAGACATTGCCTGATGAGTGCTAATGACTAAATAGAGTGCACCTGTGTGTAATCTAACGTCCGTACAAATACAGCTGCTCTGTGAGGGCCTCAGAGGTTGTCTAAGAGAATATTGGGAGCAACAACACCGTGAAGTCCAAAGAACACACAAGACAGGTCAGGGATCAAGTTATTGAGAAACTTAAAGCAGGCTTAGGCTACAAAAAGATTTCCAAAGCCTTGAACATCCCACGGAGCACTATTCAAGCGATCATTCAGAAATGGAAGGCGTATGGCACAACTGTAAACCTACCAAGAGAAGGCTGTCCACCTAAACTCACAGGCCGAACAAGGAGAGCGCTGATCAGAAATGCAGTCAAGAGGCCCATGGTGACTCTGGACGAGCTGCAGAAATCTACAGCTCAGGTGGGTGACTCTGTCCATAGGACAACTATTAGTCATGCACTGTACAAAGTTGGCCTTTATGGAAGAGTGGCAAGAAGAAAGGCATTAACAGAAAGCATAAGAAGTCCTGTTTGCAGTTTGCCACAAGCCATGTGGGGGACACAGCAAACATGTGGAAGAAGGTGCTCTGGTCAGATGAGACCAAAATGGAACTTTTTGACCAAAATGCAAAATGCTATGTGTGTCGGAAAACTAACACTGCACATCACTCTGAACACGCCATCCCCACTGTCAAATATGGTGGTGGCAGCATCATGCTTAGGGGGTGCATCTCTTCTGCAGGGACAGGGAAGCTGGTCAGAGTTGATGGGAAGATGGATGGAGCCAAATACAGGGCAAACTTGGAAGAAAACCTCTTGGAGACTGCAAAAGCCAGGGCAATAGTGGAATGGTTTAAAACAAAACATATCTATGTGTTAGAATGGCCCAGTCAAAGTCCAGATCTAAATCCAATCAAGAATCTGTGGCAAGATCTGAAAACTGCTGTTCACAAACGCTGTCCATCTAATCTGACTGAGCTGGAGCTGTTTTGCAAAGAAGAATGGGCAAAGATTTCACTCTCTAGATGTGCAAAGCTGGTAGAGACATACCCTAAAAAACTGGCAGCTGTAATTGCAGCAAAAAGGTGGTTCTAATACTTTTGCAACCCACTGTAGATCTTTTTTTATCATTAGCCTGGACACTACCTTTAAGTCTGCATACACAATTTCCATCAACTCAGACTTATTTTAGTCTCATTGACCAACCCTACTAGTGACACAACTACTCACTCACAGTGGCAACCATTATGCTTCTTGTCAGATTATGTCTGACATCCTAGAGCTAGAGAAAATGATCCCAACAGTGGACTGCACAGTGGATTGGAAAGGGTGAATGGCACAGGCTAATAAGGAACACCATTTATGGAAAGAGTGCCAAACACGGCATTTTGGCTCCTGGAAAGGGACGTCTGTTGCGATGCTTATCGGCTACCAGGTCCTTGATGAAGTCCCCTGTATATTGCTGCACTCCGGATCCGTGACTCTCTGGATGCCTCACCTCGCCCACGTCTAAAGGCCCGTACCCACTTTGCGATTTTTCTGACAAATTTGACAAAATACTGCAGGTTTTTTTTTTTTTTTTTGAGCAACCATTTCCGCAGTCTCGCAACGTGGGTGCAGGCGCACAATTACGCAAATTACATTTGGCAACAACAATGACCGTCACATCGGACAGTCAACAAATCAACAACTTTTGTGTAAAATACCGCGATCGCTTGAACTCTCGTTCACGCCCATCGTGTGCCATCGCGTGTACTCACCGGCAGGGAACGCTTGTCGATGGGGGACGTCGCTGTCATCCATCTTGCTGTGTTTTTAGGGGAGTATTTAGTTCAGGTATCACTTGTTGCTTGTGCTCCTGCACTTGCTCTCTGCTAGACATCTGTATGCTGTTCCATCCAGGCGTACTAACTCTACAGTGTATTGTTTCCACCAGTATTCACACATTTCCTTATGAGTTTTGTGTTTATGAATTGCCCACATGTGATTTTATGGCGCTAAAGCACTTTATTGTATTTACCTGCTGGAAAGCATCAGCACTGTTATGTTATTCATTGCCTGTTGTAACAGGCATTTGCACAGTATTATATAGCACCTTCTAGAAACTTGAGTTTCTTCCAAGTGAGGTCCAACCAGGAACCACTGAGGATATTCAATTGCGGCTATTAAGCAGCATTATTTTAGGCTGCCAGGTGTCTTTACTGTATGTAGGTAGCAAGCTAATATTAGGAGCACCCTCTGTTAAGGTTCACGTACATGTAGCGATTTTGTGGGCCAATCTACCATCCAATTCGATAATTTTATGTGCCTGTACCAAGTACTCCACGTGGTAGAAGCACTCACAGTAACAGAAATGACAGATGGAGGATGCCAGGAGTTGCGCCAGTGAGACAGATGAGAATTTACACAGCACTGGCATGGGAGGGTGGGGGGGGGGGGGAAGAGAGAGGTGACACTTTACACTTGGGGCAGGTAGCAGAGGCAGCATTGCTAGGCCGATTCTTGGTACAGTCTGCAGTGCATGGGCAGCCAACAAATCTCTCAGATTCGATCAAAGAGATCTGTGTCAAAATCCTAACCCCAGTCTGTTACAGGACCTGTATAAAAAGCACTTTGCCACAGGAGCAGTCAATCAATTAAACTCCAAACTATCCACCATGACCAAGACCGAAGAGCTGTCCAAGGATGTCAGAGACAAGATTGTTGATCTGCACAAGGCTGGACTGGGCTGCAAGAATATCACAGAGCAGTTTAGTGAGAAGGTGACAACGGTTGGCGTGATCATTCTCAATACTCTACAAACTCAGCACTTCAGCATCAGTTTTGTAAATCCATAGCTTGCTGCTAACATGGAGAGATACATTTTAAAGTCAACTTAAAAAAAAAAAAAAAGTCTTGTAACGCTTGGAATTTTCTATGAATGTGGCATCTCTTTTTAGCAGACGGTAAATGCCGGACAGAGCTCTCATTGGTTGCTTTCCATTTCCAGACCTGGGTGCCCAGCTGCGGTCCTGTGAGGAGGAGCTGAAGGGGGCACAGGAGGAGCTACAGCGACTGCGGGAGTACCGGGATCGGGGACACTCTGTGGCGGTGCTGCAGGCGGCAGGACTGGAGAGACAATTGCGTAAACTCAATGAGATTCACCAGGTGAGGTGCCGGAGAGGCTAAATTCTTATGGTGCCCATACACCTTGCCAGGGCAGCCATCAGGGGGGTACAACTGACACTTCAGTGAGGGGCCCAGGGCTTCTGGGGGCCCTGGGCCCCCCCAAAGCGCTGGAAGGGCTGCATGTGATGGCTGCGGGCCTGTGGCTCACTAACCAGCACACCGCGTTCCAGCACTGAGAGAAGAGTGCTTGAACGTGGGGAGCAGATGAGTGAGCCTGCTACAACGGACTTTCTATACTTGGGCAACACCTATATCTGGCTACAGGCTACCTATACTGGCCTACCACTAATACCTGGCTTCCTATTCTGGGGCTGGAACCACCTATGCCTTGCTACCTATACTGGGAACCACCCATACCATGCTACCTATACTGGGGACCACCATACCATGCTACCTATACTGGGGCACCAACTATAGTTGAATACCTATACTGAGGCACCTGTATCTTGCTGGCCTATACTGGAGCTCCAGCTACACCAAGCTACCTATACTGGGGGGAACCCTTCCTGGATACCTTTACTGGGGGCAGCTATACCTGGCTAGGGCAGGGGGACAAGAGGTAACACAGGAGGATAAAAGAGGCACAGGGGGAACCGAGGTGAGACGAGAACATGAGGTCACACGGAGGGACACAAAAGAGGCACAAACTGAGGTGAGACAGAGGGGAACAAAAGAGGCACAGGAAGAAGAGGGGGACAAAACAGAACAGATTAAGGATAAGAACGGACCTACAAGTTCCTATCTCATTTTTTAACCGGGGACTACCTGTATTTTGCTAGTATTTGGCTTCACCCACAACATGCCATGGTGACGTCCACTTTTTGCCGCTTTCTTCAGTGTCAGAGCCATGCACATTTTTTGCCGCAGCGCACTTCGCGCACAGACACAGGAGTAGGGTGGCTAGTGGGCGGACACAGCAACCAGTGGGTGGGCCGAGGGAGGGGGGGGGGGGCAGGCCTGATGATGTGTGAGGGGCCCCAAAATTTCTGATGGCAGCCCTGCACCTAGCAATGTATGGGCAGACCGACCAAGAGGCAGATCTCTCTCTGATCGAATCTAATTTGAGAGACATCTTTTGCCTGCCCATACATACTTCTATGGTTAAATAAGAAACACAGAGAGCCTAATATAGTGTAGTATGTATTGGAAACCGTGGATAAATGTAAGTGTGAGATGAATATACTCACAAACATGGGTTACCTCTTAGGCAACCACTGTAGATGCAGGTGAGGAGATTAGACCTATCCTCACTCAGGATTAAGATGTCACTCTCTGTAGATCAGAGAAGTAGGGGTAGGTCACCCCTCCACCAGGGGTGGACACAGTATTCTCGTAAGAGAACAGAGGCGCTATTCGTGCTACTGACGAGCTACTGTTTGTCCCCTATCTTATTGCCTGATGAAGTGGGCTGTGCCTGCGAAACGCGTTGCATCTTTTGGGGTACCAATAATAAAGTTATTTGTTTAATTTAGACAGTATTTTGAGTCTACTTTCCAGAGGTAAGTCCACCACTGTCTCCCAGCAAATTTTAAAACTTTTATTACCTTTTATCCTGCTGGCGCCTCTGTTCTCTTACGATAATACTTGTATGGTTGAGATTCTCTTCACAGTGCCGGGTGAGCACTATGCTGAGTAACCATTGGTGGCCTGTGTGTCGGCACTGTAGAGCTTCTATACTGCTTTCCTATTGCTGGTCTATGTATGGGCATGGTATGACTTCTATAGTGAATGACTATTGGTGGCCTATGTATATGCACTGTAAAGCCTCTACAGTATAATGAATGGTTGTTTTTCTATATTTGAGCACTGTAAAGTTTTTGCCTCTTTTTCTCATCTTGTTTAGGATCAGGCGGCTGATGTAGAAGTTTTAGCTGAAACAGAGATTCAGAAATTACTGGATAGACAGAACTCAGTGAAGGAGGGAGCTCTGCAGTCTGTTGTGAAGGTGAGTTAAGCCGGCATTGTGAATGTAAAGCTGAACCCTCGGCCAGCAGCAGCAAGTAAGGATTTATACTTTTTGTGTCCCTAGGCCAAGAATGTGGTGGCTCACCTTTCATTTGCAGCAGCGCTCCTTCCATTCCATGTGCAGCCCCCTCTTCCATGTGTAACATCCATGTACTGCAGCCCCACTGATTCCATGTGCAGCCCCTCCCATTCCATGTGTATTATCCATGTACTGCATCCCCACCCATTCCATGTGCAGCCCCACTGATTCCACGTGTAACATCCATGTACTGCAGCCCCTTTCTTTTATGGACCGCTTTCTTGGGCATCAGTTTCCCTTTGTCATGTGTTGCTTCCCAATTTCAGCCTCCTCTTTCAAATGTAGCAGCCCCTTTTTAATGTCCAGGTGCCCCCTTGGGCAGCAGTCGCCCAAAGCCTGGGCCTTTGTGGCCTTTCCAGAATTCTCGCCCTGAGCAGCAGAACACAGAGGATATGTAGAAATGTACCGGAATGGTTTGCAGCGAATAGATTTGTGATTTTTTTTCCAGCTGTTCTTGGTATTCCATTGGCTGCACACCATGGCCAAGAGCCTGAACTAAGTTTTCTCACTTTCACATACACTGATAGGCCAAGCATTACGGACTAAAGGCCGTACATTCATTGAGTCACCATTGCTATAAACCAAGCGATCCCCGATGGTTAGCGACGAGCGGACAATGTCAGAGCAGATTTAAATTCAATGATGGTCTGATCGTTAGGGGAAGGGCAAAAATGAGCAGCCGGAAGTGCAAAATTTGTCACACGTGAGTAGTTTGAATAGAGCGAACGCTTGTCATCGTTCAGTATAAACAACTACCACCGATTACTGTCAAAACCGATCCTCCAGGATTGCTCCATCAATGGACGATAATTGATAATGTCGTTTACCATCATTGGGACACATTTTTAAATGATTCTTGGCAGACCCGTCGTTCGTTTCAGGTGACTTTCAGTATCTCCTGTATTTTAAGCAAAAGCACTACCCGGAAAGGATCTATCCAAAGATGTTGACCAGCCTCCCTACTCATTTGCACAATATTTTGGCAGGTGGACTGAGCAACTGCCGTTCACTAGTGTTTTTGAAAATTAAGAAAATCCTGAGAAACCTCTATGAGGAGATGGATTAGTCCAAAATGTATCATATTTTTTACTACTTACTATAAGCAACAGAAACATAGGAGTATATATAATATATAGTGCATTTTCATCTGAGAGAACACATGTATTTTACATTTTACAATTTTTCGATAGTGGCCCTTTAAAGAAAAGAAAAACATTTGATCTCTGTTGCTGCTTTTCTCTTATCCCAGCATTGTGGCCACAGCGGTCCTCTGATCTTTCCCGATGACAGGCACGTCTGGCTCTAATTGGCTGGAGATACAGGAAGGGGAGAGACATTACATAGACTGTCAGTAAGTCCACATGCAGAACTCTCACTCTCTGCAGCACCCAGGTGTGACCTGGTGCAGCACCAATAAGCAGGAAGGACAGATGGTCCTCCGTACACAAGGCTAGTGAGCGATAGACATCCATTTATGCCAGTGGCAACCGCACCGGGGCCCTTGGGCCAAAGTGGCCCTCCCTTAACCACAGTATCAGCTCTCTATTCTCTTTGGATAGTAGTAATCATTAACACACTGTTTCCCTTCTTGCACCTCTGACACTGTGATTGTCCTTGGCAGGTGTTGGTGCACGGTATCAATTGTTATGTAATGAGTGCTTGGGGGGCCTAATGTAAAATTCGCACTGGGGCCCAGAGCTCCTTAGCTACACCACTGGATCCAGCAGTTGTTTTTGGGCCATACAGCATCGCCTTTATCAAGGCAGTGGACAGAAGTGTTGCACCAGCCCTTTGTACTGACCACCGTTCTGCTTGCATTGTTATTATTTATTATATTTACAAAGCGCCAACATATTACGCAGCGCTGCATAATAGATACATGGGTTAACATACAAGGTAGGACATTCAAGGAGCTCACAAGAAAGCAAGATCATGCAAATGATTTGATTACAGTAGTTCGGTGTCTTTGGTCAAAATAGAGACTGTTCTAGTCCACAAGAGGGTTGTCAGACACTAATGGCCCATACTCACGAGGGACTTTTGTCGCCTCAACACGCGGTGCGCGCGTGTTGCGGCGACAGGTCGCCCGTGAGTATGGGCCGTTGCCCGCGCGCGCACCCCGAACTGTCGCCCGTCGCTCATGTCGTCATGCGATTGAAAGTTTCAATCGCATGGCAACAGTCGCCGCCGCACCTCCGCCGCAACTGTCGCTAGTCCGCGTGAGTACGCGGACTAGCGACAGCAACATGATAGTAAATAAACGGCGCTTCCGGCGGGGGGAGGGACAACGGCGACAGCTTCCGTCGCATCAGTTGCCAGGTCCCTCCGCCGTGTGTATGCGGAGGGACCTGGCGACTAGCTGTCGCCAGCATGTCGCAAGCACGCTCCCGTGTGCTTGCGACATGCAAAAAAGTTGCCCGTGAGTATGGGCCATAAGATTGCATAATTAGCGGGAAACACTAGGGAGGAGGGCCCTGCCAGAGGTTTACAATCTAAAGGATTAACGGACAGGTCGGCTAACCTCGAAAGGTCAGGCCATGCAATTTACCTGCAGATTCTATTTCCAATCCTGAAAAGAAGATCGGATCAGGCAAAAAATGAACAGCCTACTGGTTGCCAGTGACTAATTCCTGCTCAAAATCAATCTCTGTCGAGATCGGAAGCAGATCAGATATACTGGAAAATGGTGTTCTAAATACTGGCTATATCGATTAAAATTCTGCCTATCCTTCCCTGTGTATTTCCTTTCCATCCATTTTCAGTCAGTATCCGAACAGAAATCTGATCAGAATTTGGAAAAATCGAATATGTGTGTACGCCAGCTTTCTTCTGTAGCCAGGATAAAGGGGAAAGAGGCGCCCAGAGAAGATAAAAAGCGTTAAAAACAAATAAAATGAAAAAAGTGAGGTGGCTTACCTCAATGAAGACAAATTCACGTGTTAATAGAATTTTATTGCACTTGCAATGCGTTTCGTGGTTGCATACCCACTTCGTCAGGCCAAATAGCAGTGCCTAATAGTGCTTGTAGCCACAAGTAATGCGCCTCTGTAGCCAATCGATGTCAGATCTGAATATCAATCCCTTTAATAGAATCGGATATGAAAATTGCATGGTGTTTACCCAGCTTTAAAGGGAACCTTAACTGAGAGGAATATGGATGTTTCCTTTTAAACAATACCAGTTGCCTGGCTGTCCTGCTTATCTCTTTGACTGCAGCAGTGGCTGAATCCCACACCTGAAACAAGCATGCAGCTAATCCAGTCTGACTTCAGTCAGAGCACCTGATCTGCATGCTTGTTGAGGGGCTGTGGCTAAAAGTATTAAAGACACAGGATCAGCAAGAGAGTCAGGCAACTGGCATTATTTTAAAAGGAAAAATCCATATCCTTCTCAGTTTAGGTTCCTTTTAATTTCTAATAGTTCAGTGAGCGGAAATAGTGGTATAGGACAGCCATGGAGGAGGTGCTGGATCCTCAGTTCACGGATTTAAAAGGGGAAAGATGAAAGTTCAGATTACAGAAGTGAAGGATTGGCCAAGGTTTAGAGCTTTACTGGAGCAATACTTAGTTTTTTTCTCTTTTTGACTTTACCCAGAGATCCACTTTCACCACTTAGGTCTGCAGGACTTCAGTTCCTGCCCAGGCAGGTAAATAATCGTCAACTGAATCCACTCCCGCGCACATTTCCACAGCCTCCCGTAATGCTGGGCATAGACGGGTCGATCCAGCGGCCGATTACCCGCCGGATCAACTCCAGCCGTGTCCCCTCTCGTCCGCGCGGATCGGTTCCCGCTCGTCCCCGCCGGCGATCCATATCAGCCACTCGATTCCCTGCCATTGTCCGCCGGCGGGAATCGAGCGGGCGCGGGTCGAGCGGCTTGATCGGACCTGCTGAATATTATCAGCTGGCTAGATCAGCTGGTCGATACACGGTACAGAAACCTACCGTGTATCCCCAGCATTAGAGGAGAGATGAATGAATGGGAACACTGCCAATCATTGTAACTAACGGAGTAACACATCCATGCATTACTTCTATATTTAAAATGTAACACCTTACCTCCCACACTCTCCCATAATTACCCAAATAAATCTTTTACATAAAGACAATTAAAAAAATAAATAGTTACCTTAGGGACTGAATTTTTTTAATATGTATGTCAAGAGGGTATATTACAGTTAATTTTGAAAATATGGGCTTGTAAATAGTAATGAATGCAAAATTGAAAAAAATGCACCTTTATTTCCAAATAAAATATTGAAGCCATACATTGTACTAGGGAAATATTTTCGTTTCAAAAACCTTTATTGAATTTTTGTAGAACACGGCTTAAACGCCAAATAAAACCCACGCAGGCGCTATAGCAATCAAAAAGAGTACTATACTTATATTCTGGTTGCTAGGACATAGTGTCCTTGCACAGGACACTATGTCCTAGCAACCAGAATACATGAAGACGAAACAATGGCAAGACAGTCTCAGGCTCCATCAGAAAGCATACAGGGTTATACCTCAAGCAAACTGAATATTAGAAATCATGTAATATATGTGGAAGGCCACCATTCACCAGCCAAATGATCCAGCAGGTGCAAGTGCTATGAAATCCCAACATATCTACAACTTTTTTTGCCTGAATATGAGCTGCTAGCATGATATCCAAAACCAAAGAAAAAATATCCTCTACTGAGAGGCTTGGGGAAATCCAGTTATGGGCTATTACACTCCTTGCTGCTGCAGCAACATGTTGTAAAAAACTGTGGGCTGGGAAAGAAAGTCTGGAAGGCTTGTCGCCCAGTAACAGGACAGTAGGACTAAAAGGTATATGACATGACAATATAGAAGAACATCTATTCAAAATAGATCGCCAAAAGGACTGTACTTTAGGGCACGTCCACCAGATGTGCCACATATCCCCAGTGATATGACAACCTCAAAAACAGTGTGGAGATTTTGAGCTATCCAGGTTATGATATCTACCTGGGGTATAATATACCCGATGGAGAAGCTTTAACGATGTCTCCAACGTGGAATAGTACATACTGTATTTAAATAGCGTCTCACAACAATATGCCCACCTCTTGTCAGGCAGGTCTCTACTCAGGTCTCGTTCCCACTCGTTATTTTCACTACCGGTCCTCTTTAAAGGGAACCAGAGACGAAGCACCCTCATGTATTTTACCATATATATCAGTGGTAACATTAGAGAAAACACCCACCTTGCTTTCTGTTTCATTCTGCACTGCACAGCTTGCTTCTAATCAGCCCTGATAAAATCCCTGACTGAGCATTCAGTCTGGCTTTGTTCAGGAATATTTATAGCTCAGTCTGTGTTCTCTCATATCTTTTCAAGTCCAAGCCTGCCCCCTGCTGGCTCTGCTCAGGAATAATTATAGCTGAGTCATTATAGCAAAGCCAGACTGAAGGCTCAGTCAGGGATTTTATCAGGTCTGATAAGAAACAAGCTGTGCAGTGCAGAATAAAACAGAAAGCATGGTAGGTGTTTTCTCTAATGTTCCCACTGATCTATATGGTAAAATACCTGAGGGTGCTTTGTCTCTTGTTCACTTTAAAGGGAACCTGAAGTGAGTAAAATTATTTAAAATAAACACATGACGTAGCAAATGAATATTACATACCTCACCGTCAGTTCATCTCAGAAGCTCACCATTTTCTTCTTACAGTGATCCCTTCCAGTTCTAACAATATTTTGTCAGAACTGAAAAATACCAGTTGCTGTCAGTTATATATCAGCAGCTGTCAGTTACAACTGAATGTGCAAGGTAATATCCATGTTTCCCTATGGCTCAAGTGGAGGATTTTACAGTTTAACAGTGTGCTGACCAGGAAGCTGTTATGGGGTAATGGCCATTTTCAAAATGGAGGACAGAGAATTCAATTGATCACAGTGAACAAACAGGACGCAGTAGAGGAAAAAGAGATGGATGAGAAGACTACACGGGAGGTAAGTATGACCTGTGTATGTTTATTTTGACTTTTCATTTTCAGTTCAGGTTCTCTTTAAGTACCAGTTTTAACAGTAGAAAGTAAATGAGTGAAAATCCCCAAATCTCCGAGAGATACAGAGGAAGGCTGCTGTGAGCGGTATATCTGTGCTCTGCTATCAGGGGGATCTACAGCTTTCCTGGAGCTATGCCTGGCATGTTGCATATAGGATCTCAGCTGAGCCTCTTCTATAAGCTACATTCTTCCCTCCTCTAAATCTTCCAACAGCGCTCCAAAAAAGGAGCCAAACCGCCTGACTCAGCCGGTCCCCGGAGCTGGCTGCACTTTCCAGCTGCCGAGCACACAGGGATACCCAGCAGACTGTTGTCTCTGACGGGGGAGCCGCTTGTGTCCCTCCAAGCCATTCTGTCCAGCTAGAGTGATGACAGCTGGAGCCTGATTGGCTGCAATACGTTCTGCCTATCACATGCTGATAAATGATGTCCACCGCATCAAGGGAGGAGGGATGAGAAATAGCGATGGAGAGAAAGAAATCTGTCATCCCCAGGCTGCTATGGGGAAGTAAGATGTGGGGTTTGGTTGCTGTGGGCAACAGGTCCTAACTTCCTGATTATTTCCTTATCGGCCTCTCTAGCTTAGGAAACTCTGGGAAAAAAATATAAAACCATTTATTCTTTTAAACATCACAAAATAAAAGCAAAAAACTAGTATACTCATAAGTATACTCATAAGATGTACTTTTGTCCCAGAGTAAAATGCACTGTAAATGTTTTTTTTTTTCCCTAAGTAGCGATACTCACCATAAGTATTATTTACCCACCATAATAGTTTTGCAAAACCATGTTTTGGAAAAGTCCATCTTTGTTGGCTTACAGAGAACCTGTACTGAAAAAAGGGCCCCTGTGGGTACTAACCTCGGGAGGGGGAAGCCTCTGAATTCCGATTGAGGCTGCCCCCGTCCTCCTCAGTTCCACGGTGGTCTCTCTAGGCCTCTCTGAAGCCACATTGGACAAATTGTCAGGCTGTGGCGCAGGCTCAGTAGCACCTGCAATATTTACCTTCCCCTGCTCCAGCGCAGGCGCAGTAGCAGCTTTTGGCTCAGATCAGGCGGAACTAGACGATCCCAGTCGGATCCACTCTACTGCGCAGGCGACTTGCCCCTGCGCAGTAGAGCGGACCCAACTGGGATCGGTTAGTTCCGCCTGATCCGAGCCGAGAGTCGCTACTGCGCCTGCGCTGGAGCAGGGGAAGGTAAATATTTACATGGCTGCCATTCAGAGCGGCCTAGAGAGTCCACCGTGGGACGGAGGAGAACAGGGGAAGCCTCAATCGGATCCAGAGGCTTCCCCCTCCGGAGGTAAGTACCTCCCAGGGGCCCTTTTTTTCAGTACAGGTTCTCTTTAAAAAAGGAACAGTAAGGAAAAAAGTGCCCCTATGGGGTACTCGGGAAGGGGAAGCCTCTGGATCCTGATAAAGCTTTCCCTGTCCTCTTCAGCCTTGGGGATTGAACACTGGTGAGGTAAATACAACGGAGGAATTGGCACTGCTTCCAAATGCAGGCTGCACCCGATTGACCAGCTGCATAGATGTGCAGAGCCCACACATGGGCAGATTACACAACTTGCATTCAAAACAGATGCAGCAGTTTGCGCGCAGATTGTTCAGTACTAGACTCTTCCACGGCGTTGACGTGCACTCACGGAAGGGACCTAACCACTTACTAACAATTAAAACATAGTGTAAACCTGAGGCTGCTAGCCATAAATGGTCTACACATTTTCAGGAAAAAATTGGGAGCGCTCCTAATCAGGCTGCAACTGAAATGAACCCCCTCCCCTTTTTTTTAGGTTTGCTTTAACCCCCTTCTAATCACCTAACGCCGATCGGCAGCAGGAGGGTGGCATCCCCAGAACCGCCGATCGGCGTCAGGTTCTGGAGGCGGGGTTTAGCAGGGAACGCGCGCGTTCGTTCCCTGCAGAGATACGGAACGAGGTTCCGTGATCAGCTTGCCAGCCCGCGATCGTGGCTAGTAAGCGATTAACGAAAGGAAAAAAAATATTTTTACATCTGTGCAGCGCTGTGATCTAGCACACAATTAGCTGTCCCTCCGAGCGGCTCACAATCCAATCCATCTCATAGGCTGATGCCTATGAGAGGAGGGAAAAAGTATTGATGGCTGCCTTTTTTTTTTTTTTTTTTTTTTTTTTTTTTTTTAATAAAAAAAAACCTAACGATAGCAGCAGCAATAAGAGACCACCAAAAGAAAGTCATCCTGGTGACAAGAGAAGGGGGAAAGATTCATTTGGATGGTAAGTCGTATGACCGAGTAATATACTGTTAAAGCTGCAGTGTACTGAATTGTGAAAAATCTTCTGGTCACTAGGGAGGTGGGGGGTTAAGCCTGTGGTCCTCAGCTGGTTAAGCTGCGTACACACGTGAGAAAATGAAAGATCAACGACTGATCGGCAGAGAATCTTCATAACATTTTTTTGCAAAGATTCGGGATGCAATATTTGTACAGACACATAGATTTGTAGCTTTTTCTGGTCTATGGAAAGGAAAGGATGACTGAGAGATACCCTGCTGTGGGGACTACAATTGGAGAACAGTAGAGGGCAGACAGTAGTGATCCAACATGATTTCATCACTAATGATGTTATTAGCGGGGTCGGGGGTCACCTGTACTTGCGCTGTTTCATTGAATGATCTTTCCAGCTGACAGTAGACAGAAATAGTGTGTGCACCCAGCTTTGTTTCCAGCACATCACATGATTTTTACAATGATGTACTTTTCTCCTCCAGCATCATATGGAGCGTCTTCCCCTGTCTCTCAGACGGATGTGCCTGCAGAACCAGGAGATGAAGCTGGAGATACAGGCCTATCAGAAGGTTAGTGATATCCAGTGTGGTGGGCAGTAGTCAGATAGGTGTCTGAAACAAGCTACCCAGTAACAGGCAGAAGGTACTCTACATTTGTAGCTGACATTTGATTATTAGTCTGATTTAATAAATCTGTGTTTGGGTGCTGTGTGTACAGAGCCTGGCGGTACAGGCTGCAAAAGTGGTAAGTGGAAGTTTGCTGTATAGACAGAAGAGCATTTAAAATAAATGTGAAGCGGGGGAAAATAAGAGTTAGATACTTACCTATGGAGAGGGATGGCTCTGTATCCCATAGACCAACAGAGTACACTAGAGGAAAGGCTCCGCCCGAAACATGTCATATATCTTGTGACTCCAATACAGCTTGTTGCAGCACAGCTCCTGAGTGCCATGTTCTTCTTTGCTATTGTGGTTCTGTATCCCATAGAGCCTTCCTGGTACTCTCTTCATCCTGTAGTTCCACCACCAGGCCTCGGTGACATTCTTCGACCAGCTTGATGGAATATGTCTTCAGCCTACCACGGGAAGTCTTTTAAGTACTCGCGTCCCCCAGTATGTCCGAAGACAAGTGTATCTTTACTGCACTTGCGCAAGTCTTAGCTTCCACATGTGCAGTGCGAACGAGCCACCTTCAAAATACTCGGGGACGTGAGTACTTCCAAAGACTGCCTGAGGAGGGCCGATGGATGTACAGGAGAAGGAGTTAGGTGCTTGCTGGCTGCACAGGAGAAGCAGTTAGGCGCGGGGTGGCTGCACAGGAGAAGAAGGGGTCAAGTACTGGGTGGCTGCACAGGAGAAGGGGTCAAGTGTTGGGTGGCTGCACGGGAGAAGAAGGTATTAGGTGCTGGGTGGCTGCACAGGTGAAGAAGGAGATAAGTGCTGGCTGGCTGCACAGGAGAAGAAGGGGTTAAGTGCTTGGTGGCTGCATAGGAGAAGGAGGGGTCAAGTACTGAGTGGCTGCACAGGAGAAGAAGGGGTTAGGTGCTGGCTGGCTGCACAGGAGAAAAAGGGGTTAAGTGCTGGGTGGCTGCACAGGAGAAGAAGGGGTTAAGGGGTTAAGCACTCGCTGGCTGCACAGGAGAAAAAGGGGTTAGGTGCTGGCTGGCTGTACAGGAGCAGAAGGGGTTGAGCACTTGGTGGCTGTGCAGGAGAAGAAGTGGTTAGTTCAGAGGTCAGGAACCTTTTTGTCTGAGAGAGACCTAAACACCACATATTTTAAAATGTAATTCCGTGAGAGCCATACAATATGTTTCAAACTGGGACAGTAGGGCTCACGTCCCTGTTGCCATGGCGATGTGTATACAGTTGATCTGTTAGGCAGCGGAAATGTTAGACATGTCTTCAGCTTCTCTTGGGTTTCGGCAACATCAGCAATTTCCCTGAGAGCCAGACAGGAGAAATACCGACTAACAGCTTGTACAATTAGCTAGCTGACTTGGGGGTTGATTCACTTTGTAGGACGAGATCCCCACACTTTGGCCCAATAGGCTGCCTGTCAAGTGACAGGCTGCCTATTGGGCCAATCAAAGTGTGGGGATCTCGTCCTACAAAGTCACTGGACCTTGCAGAGTCCAGAGTGGGACAACTGGTGCAGCCGTTCGTTTTGGGTAGCGCGAGTAAGTTTGTAGTGCATGCTACAGCAGTAGCGTGCCTACTTTGGAAATTTTACTTGCACTGCCACAATAAGCTGCGCTGCTTGAGCAGTGTAGCTTAGTGAATCAACCCCTACTGATTAGTATGTGAGCCAGATGTAGCCATCAAAAGAGCCACATCTGGCTCCTGAGCCATAGGTTCCCTACCCCGAGGTTAATTAGTTGCTGGCTGGCTGCACAGGAGAAGAAAGAGTTAGGTGCTGGGTGGCTGCTCAGGTGAAGAAGAAGATAGGTGCTGGATGGCTGCTCAGGTGAAAAAGAAGATAGGTGCTGGATGGCTGCTCAGGTGAAGAAGAAGATAGGTGCTGGATGGCTGCTCAGGTGAAGAAGAAGATAGGTGCTGGATGGCTGCTCAGGTGAAGAAGAAGATAGGTGCTGGCTGGCTGCACAGGAGAAGAAGAAGATAGGTGCTGGATGGCTGCACAGGTGAAGAAGATAGGTGCTGGATGGCTGCACAGGAGAAGAAGAAGATAGGTGTTGGATGGCTGCACAGGAGAAGAAGGGGTTAAGCGCTTGGTGGCTGCACAGGAGAAGAAAGAGTTAGTTGCTGGGTGGCTGCTCCGGTGAAAAAGAAGATGGGTGCTGGATGGCTGCACAGGAGAAGAAGGGGTTAAGTGCTTGGTGGCTGCACAGGAGAAGGAAGAGTTAGTTGCTGGGTGGCTGCTCAGGTGAAGAAGAAGATAGGTGCTGGCTGGCTGCACAGGAGAAGAAGAAGATAGGTGCTGGATGGCTGCTCAGGTGAAGAAGAAGATAGGTGCTGGATGGCTGCACAGGAGAAGAAGAAGATAGGTGTTGGATGGCTGCACAGGAGAAGAAGGGGTTAAGCGCTTGGTGGCTGCACAGGAGAAGAAAGAGTTAGTTGCTGGGTGGCTGCTCAGGTGAAGAAGAAGATAGGTGCTGGATGGCTGCACAGGAGAAGAAGGGGATAAGCGCTTAGTGGCTGCACAGGAGAAAAAAGAGTTAGTTGCTGGGTGGCTGCTCAGGTGAAGAAGGAGATAGGTGCTGGATGGCTGCAAAGGAGAAGAAGGGGTTAAGTGCTCGGTGGCCGCACAGGAGGAGTTAGTTGCTGGCTGCACAGGAGAAGAAGGGGTTAATTGTTGGGTGGCTGCACAGGAGAAGAAGGTGTTAGGTGCTGGCGGCTGCACAGGAGAAGAAGAGGTTAAGTGCTGGGTGGCTGCACAGGAGAAGAAGGTGTTAGGTGCTGGGTGGCTGCACAGGAGAAGAAGAGGTTAAGTGCTGGGTGGCTGCACAGGAGAAGAAGGTGTTAGGTGCTGGGTGGCTGCACAGGAGAAGAAGGTGTTAGGTGCTGGGTGGCTGCACAGGAGAAGAAGGTGTTAGGTGCTGGGTGGCTGCACAGGAGAAGAAGGTGTTAGGTGCTGGGTGGCTGCACAGGAGAAGAAGAGGTTAAGTACTGGCTGGCTGCACAGGAGGAGTTAGTTGCTGGCTGCACAGGAGAAGAAGGGGTTAAGTGCTGGGTGGCTGCACAGGAGAAGGGTTTAATTGCTGGGTGGCTGCACAGGAGAAGAAGGTGTTAGGTGTTGGATGGCTGCACAGGAGAAGAAGAGGTTAAGTGCTGGCTGGCTGCACAGGAGAAGGAGTTAAGTGCTGAGTTGCTTTGCTTGCATAGAAAGTAATAAGTGTTGGGTGGCTGTACAGGAAGGAATCGAGACATAGCTAGGGTCTCCGGCCAGGTAACAGCTCTTGGTGGGTTTTACATGTTGGACTGGTTTGCACAGATGGTTGCAGATCTCGAGGATGAGGTGTTGAATCTGCAGAGAGATGAAGACTCCCTTCGGAGGTCCTGGAAGGAGGAGACTGACACATTCTGCAGAGACTTGCTACTCAACAGACCCAGGTGAGCAGATGTCTGTGACTGTAATTATTCATTAGGGGGTCTCACCTTGCTGGCAGACCAGGTTACTGCAATCCCCCTCTAAAAGGGGTGTGGTCATGGCTGGGTAAGAGTGAGCAGACAGCTGGACCTCACTGAGTAGAAGATGAGGACTATGGTATTGGTACAGCCAGGATTTTTATGTTTAGAAAGTGTCCCTAAAGCCGAAAGAAATGCCCCTGGGGAGTACTTACCTTGGGAGGGGGAAGCCTCTGGATCCTAAAGAGGCTTCCCTTGCCCCCCTCAGCAGCCCCGTCCCAGCACTGGAACCCCTGAAAGAGAGCTCGTCGGCAGCTCACTCAGGCACACTAGCACAGCCCCGCTTGCATTTTTTCGCAAATATCCAGGCCGGATCGGGTCCACGCTATTGATCAGCCGCGAGCTGTCTGCCCCTGCGCAGTAGTATGGCCCCGATCAGACTCGACTATTTCCACTACAGCCCGTGCGGGATGGTGCTGGTGTGCATGCGCAGGGAGGCCACTCCTTGGGGGTCCCTTCTCTGGAACAGTCAGACATACAAGGCCAGGATACCTTCTTTAGGATCCAGAGGCTTTCCCCTTCCAAAGTAAGTATCCATTTTTTTGCCTTTATAGAAGTCACAAGTTAACTTTAAAATGCCAAAAAAAGCCTATTTTTACTATCTTACAGTCCCTCATCTGTTTGGGTCTTCTCCAGACTTAAAGCAGACCTGAAACCAGAACTTCCCCTCTGCTCTAAAAAATTAGCAGCAGCATAGTTAAAGTAAAACATTTCCTTGTTTCAGCTTATAGGACTCACTGGGATTCTGCAGAGTGGTTGGTAACATCCTGTGAGCACAGACAGGGTTAACCTCCTGTGTTTACATATTAGCTTACAACTCGTCAGACAGCTGACAGATCAAATTACACTAGCTCATTATTTGCTGAGAAGGGAGAAATAAGCAGGCTTCTCTCTATAAACACACTCAGGGTGGATTTCTCTGTGTTCTCCTCATCTCCTGTGCAAGAGTTAAGGTCCACTTTTATAATTGAATCGGATGAAATTCGGTGCTGCCAAAAGCATGCCTGATCGATGATGCCACCAATTTCGGGCCAAAAGTGGTCGCATGTATCGATCAGACATGCTGGAAATTCTTGGGCCAACTTTCTTGGGCCAGGTAGTAGAAATCTGACAGAAGCGACAGGTTTTGGACTATTCTATCTCTTCATAGGAGATTCTCAGCAAGGCTTTTATTCTTTATAACAATATTCCATAAAAAGGATTTAAACAATGATGCTGCCCAGCCTCCCTGCTCGCCTCACAGTTTTTTGACAGTTGGACAGAGCAACTGCCATTCACTAAGCGCTTTTGAAAATAAATAAATGACTGAGAATCCCCCATGAAGAGATGGACTAGTCCAAAACCTGTCGCTTCTGTCAGATTTCTACTACCTACAGTAAGTGACAGCAACATAGGAAAAATGTAATTTATGGCTCATTTTACTCTGGAAAAAACATACTTCTTATTTGTATATGTTAGCACATATTTTCAATTTTAAAATTTTTTGCCATAGTGCCCCTTTCAAGTCCATGAGAAACAAAATCCTGACTGTATTGATATGAGTGGGAATGTGTGCCCACTACCTATAATTACCAGGCAGTTTGGGACTCACTGGAATTCTGATATTGGATGCTCAATGTGGATTTAAGGCTGCATATTATACATTTTTGGAGCAGGACACAGGTTTATTCTCCCTCCAAACTCAGACTCTGTCACATTATGGGCTTGGTTTACTAAGCTTAGTGCTGCGAAACAGAGCGAGTTAGCTGTAGTGAATCAGATGGCCTTAATTTAGTGACACTGCATGCTATTGGCTGCGTAAAGTGCGTAATCCGTTTAGCCTGTTTAATTTCCCCTCATCTGTGTATAATTACAAATTGTAATCTGATCTCTCCCCGTTTCACATGGTTGTCATGGCAGAGCTGGTAGATAAACCCATTTGAAAGCACAGGATGTTAACAACATGTCTGTTTCCATGAATCAGGAAGTAGAAACTGCAGATTTATTTTAGGATTTGTATCAGCTGTAACAAAGAAATAGTTTTTGGTTATTAGGCTGTTGTGTATCTTTTAGAGCAGAGAGGAGGTCTGAGTTCAGGTGCGCTTTAATGTGGGTGGGAGGAGTGGAGCCACGTTATGTTGTTAGCGTTCGCTATGCTGCCATTCAGCAACATAGCGTGCACAGAGTTCTGCTCCCCGATTACACATGCTACACTGACAATAGCACACGTATCGTGCAGGGACACTAAATTAAGACCGTCGGATTGACTAGCGCATGTAACAGCAGATAACTTGCGCTGTTACGTAGCACTAAGCTTAGTGAATCAAGCCCAATGTACCTTGTAACTGGGCTCTTTTCTTCTTGCAGCTGTTTCCCTGATGAAGATGTGGTCCTCAATATCCCCCGCCGTTATCATCTGCCCCTATAGCTTCAGGAACAGCGCTAGCAGAAGCCTGCCGGACCTGTTGGTGGGTGTAACATGTTTAGGAATAAATCACTAGGAAATTAGACTGTGTCTGAATTTATCATTCTTGCTCCCCTGGGCCAACTTCCTTGTGGTGCCCCCTCTCCACTTCCTTACCATGTATGACAGCCTCTCTTCTGTGTGCAGCAACCCCTCTCCATGGGCACTAAACCCCTCCTATTCCATATGCAGCAGCCCCTCCTTCCATGTGCAGCAGCCCTCTCTCTTCCATATACAGTCACCTCATTTGGATAGCAGCTTTCCATTTCCCTTTACAGCCCCCTTCTTTGAATTGCATCGCTTGCTCTCCCATGACCAGATTTCTGGAAAGGCCTGGGCCTTGGGTGGCTGCAGCCCAAGGGGAAACCTGGACATGAAATAGGGGTTACTACATATGAAAGAGAAGGTTTTAAATAGGGAGCAACACATGAAAACTAAAGCTGATGCCCCAATGGAGCTGTACATGAAAGGTGTGCTGCAGTACATAGTGTAGATGTTATACACAGAAGAGGGGGCTGTACATGGAATGGAAGGGGCACTGCTGCACATGTGACCTCCAGCATAGGTGGCCTAGGGGTGGGAAAACTAGAAATCCTGCCTTGAGCTCTCATCCATACTACGCAGCCTTTCCATGTCCACATCCCCCTTGCACAGCAGCCCCCTGAGGCTTCGGCCCCTGAGGTATTAACTGGGTGCACTGTCTGGTATATAAGCAATAGGATAACAGAGGCAATGAGATTAGTGACAGACTTTAGAGGGTGGTTGGAGGTTCAGGCACATTGTGAACATTGTTCAGGACATGTAATATGCTTGGAAGGCTTGCTTAGTCCGTTATACCATACAGGTTTACATGAATGGCTTACCAAGATAGGGTGGGGGAAGGTGATGCGCAGCTATAGGGATTTACATGCGGGATTCCTTACAATGCAGCATGCATCCAATTGTTTCCCCACATGCAAATTTGAGTACGTTGAAACGGGTCCTTTACTGTTGGGCATAAAATAAAAAATCAATTCTTTCTTTTTATCTAGTAAACAAATAATAAGCAGTGACGTAGCAATAGGGGGTGCAGAGGTGGAGAGCGCATCGGGGCCCTTGGGCTAGAGGGGCCCCGTGGGGCCCACCATCAACCACAGTATTAGGTATTTATTTCTCCTGTGCTGGTAATAATCACTTCTATAGATGCTTTAAATAGCAGTAATCATTAACAAGCTGTTCCCCATCCCCTTCTTGCACCTCTGACACTGTGGTTGACCTGTATGGTTTTGATGAACCATATGAATTGTCATGTATAGCAGGGGGGCCCCAATGCAAAACTTGCACTGGGGCCCATAGCTTCTTAGCTACGCCACTGGTAATTAGGATACCAACCAGGCAATCCTCAAGTTAAAAATCACTATTTTTCTTGTTGATAAATGATCATTCCCCAGTTTACCTGACTCTTATTTGGTACATTGCCGCTCAACGGAAGTTGCAGGGCATGCTGGGTTGTCTTTTTTTGCTTCTTTACTTCCCCCTCAGGCTTGAGTAATGAACATTCCATACAGATCACCTGGCAGGACTAAAATTAATTCCACATCATATAAGTTGTCAATCAATTGTCATTGGACATGTTTTACTATCTGAATGATTAAGACCATAAACCTCTCGTATAATCATCAGGAATTAAGAAGTGAAAGTGAGTACATCAAGGCCGAGCATTTAGCTCTAACTATATGCATCAGACCTCCCCCCTCCCTCACCTGGGGCTCCCCCTCCAGCTATTTGCACAGCATTTCATTTCTGTCAGTCAGCAGGGGAAGCAATGACTCACTTACCACCGCTCGCGTCACTTACTGCAATACCGCCGACTACTGTGGACGTGGGAGCCTCAGGTGAGGGGGGGTCTGACCCTCCTCCCCACCGCTGTGCCCACTGCTCCCCTTCCTGGCTGCTACCCCATCCAGCTCGGCGGCCCCACTCCGTCTCCCTACTCCGCCGCCTGAGGAACCTGCCTCACCCTGCCTCATGGGCGGCCCGGGGCTGCTCACTTTTACTGCTCCACCTCCCACTCCGCACATTTCATTCCATTGTATAAAACTAAATTGGTCACCACCAATGATAAATTTCAGCATGTAAATCAGGGAGAGGAAAGATTTTACAATGGGCAAACACTGACTAAATGATCTATACATGAGTATTGTAAAAAAAAAAATATGCAATTTTATTCATTACGTTACTTTCAATACAGTTCTTCTAAGTAGCCATGATGTTGCTATGCTGTCCCTTAAATTGGTTTGGTGGCTTAGAAGACCTCTTTAAAGAGAACCTGTACTGAGTAAAATTATTTAAAATAAACACATGAGGTAACTTCAAATGAACATTACATAGTTACCTTACCATCAGTTCCTCTCAGAAGCTCACCATTTTCTTCTTACAGTGATCGTTTCTAGTTCTGACAACATTTTGTCAGAACTGAAATATATCAGTTGCTGTCAGTTATATATCAGTTGCTGTCAGTTACAGCTGAGAGGAGAACTGATGTGTCCATGTTTCCCTATGGCTCAAATGGGCGATGTTACAGTTTAACTGTGTGCTGACCAGGAAGCTGTTATGGGGTAATAGCTATTTTCAAAATGGAGGACGGAGAATTCCCGTGATCACAGTGGACAAACAGGATGCAGGAGAGGAAAAATAGATTGAGGAGTAGACTACGCAGGAGGTAAGTATGACTTGTGTATGTTTATTTTGTCTTTTAATTTTCAGTTCAGGTTTTCTTTAAACTTAAATTTCCTGAATGTGTATATAAAACAACATTAAAGACAGCTTGGGATTGTAATGGTTTGATTGCTTGTTCCTGCATGGAGTATTGTTGCAGGCTGGTAATATCGTCTCTATACCGGTATGTTGTGTGACAGCTTTGCCTAGAAGTGTGAGCTTTCAGTACTTGTCAGCTCCCTGGGATCACAAGTCAGTGACAGATCTGTACCACTGTCTCCCCCTCTGTTAACCTGCTCCACCTACAAGAAGCCAGCTGTCACTGCTCTGCTGCACAAGTCTCTCCTCAGATCTGCCACCAATGTTACCGGCATCTGCCTGCTTGTTGGCAGCTTAGAAGTCTCTGTAGTATATTGGTCTTTTTATTCAAGAATATACTCATCCGCCTCTTGGATAGAGCAGAGATTTTAGTGGAGCTCTGCAGCCACATACACTGAACTTCTACAGTATGGGTAGCTTTATGAGAAGACTCCGACTCATAACTTCATGCATCAGAGTAGTGCTTGTCTCTGCAGTCCCCAGCCCTGCATCACACTGACTCAGAGGATTACAGATTGTCCTCCAATGGTAAATGCGGCATGCAACTATGAGATCAAGTCACATTCAAAGGTCGAGGCAGTTGGCAATATGGGGAGCTCAAAATTTCAGGTAGGCAGGTAGGTCAAAGTTAAGACAGATCGAGGCAGGCGGAAATAAAGCAAAGTCATAATTCAGGCAGAGGTTGAGGTAGGTGGCAATAAGGGAAGGTGAAAGTTCAGGCAGAGGTCGAGGCAGGCGGCAATAAAGCAAAGTCATAGTTCAGGCAGGGGTTGAGGTAGGTGGCAATAAGGGAAGGTGAAAGTTCAGGCAGAGGTCGAGGCAGGTGGCAATAAAGCAAAGTCATAGTTCAGGCAGAGGTTGCGGTAGGTGGCAATAAGGGAAGGTGAAAGTTCAGGCAGAGGTCGAGGCAGGCGGCAATAAAGCAAAGTCATAGTTCAGGCAGGGGTTGAGGTAGGTGGCAATAAGGGAAGGTGAAAGTTCAGGCAGAGGTCGAGGCAGGTGGCAATAAAGCAAAGTCATAGTTCAGGCAGAGGTTGAGGTAGGTGGCAATAAGGGAAGGTGAAAGTTCAGGCAGAGGTCGAGGCAGGCGGCAATAAAGCAAAGTCATAGTTCAGGCAGGGGTTGAGGTAGGTGGCAATAAGGGAAGGTGAAAGTTCAGGCAGAGGTCGAGGCAGGTGGCAGTAAAGCAAAGTCATAGTTCAGGCAGAGGTTGAGGTAGGTGGCAATAAGGGAAGGTGAAAGTTCAGGCAGAGGTCGAGGCAGGCGGCAATAAAGCAAAGTCATAGTTCAGGCAGGGGTTGAGGTAGGTGGCAATAAGGGAAGGTGAAAGTTCAGGCAGAGGTCGAGGCAGGTGGCAATAAAGCAAAGTCATAGTTCAGGCAGGGGTTGAGGTAGGTGGCAATAAGGGAAGGTGAAAGTTCAGGCAGAGGTCGAGGCAGGTGGCAATAAAGCAAAGTCATAGTTCAGGCAGGGGTTGAGGTAGGTGGCAATAAGGGAAGGTGAAAGTTCAGGCAGAGGTCGAGGCAGGTGGCAATAAAGCAAAGTCATAGTTCAGGCAGGGGTTGAGGTAGGTGGCAATAAGGGAAGGTGAAAGTTCAGGCAGAGGTCGAGGCAGGCGGCAATAAAGCAAAGTCATAGTTCAGGCAGGGGTTGAGGTAGGTGGCAATAAGGGAAGGTGAAAGTTCTGGCAGAGGTCGAGGCAGGTGGCAATAAAGCAAAGTCAAAGTTCAGGCAGCGGTGTCAGTAAGGGAAGGTCAAAGTTCAGGAAGTGGATAAGGCACGTGGCAATCTGGCAAAGTCAGAGTTCAGGCAGTGGTTGTGGTATTAAAGCAAGGTCAAAGTACAGGCAGAGATTGATGCAGGTAGCAAAAAAGAAAGGGCAAAGTTCAGGCAGGTGGCAATAAAGCAATACATATTTAGGACAAATTACTTACCAGTTGCGATTATACCAATGAGAAAATCTGCTGCGCCAGTCCAGCATTTCTTTAGGGAAGCGATCGATAATGTGACTGTTCAGGGTCGATTGGGCCCACCAGCTCCTCTATTTTCATTGGACCATGGTGGTGTTTTGCTTATAGCAGCTGCATGGTCACATTTTCACTATCTAAATATTTAAAGAGAATCTGTAATTTAAAAAAAAAAAGTCCCTCTGGGGGGTACATACCTCGGGAGATGGAAGTCTCTGGATCCTAATGAGGCTTTCCCCGATCCAGCGCTGGCTCCCACCCAAAAATCCGCCGACAACCTTGTCGGTGGATGCGCGCAGGCACAGTAGCCTACCTTTTGGATCCAGCGCAGGCGCATTACCACCTTCTCCCTTGGACTCCGGCTGAAATAGCTGAGCCTAATCGGGTCCGCTCTACTACACTTGCGCGAGGCGCCTTTGCCTGCGCAGTAGAGGGGACCTGATAGGGCTCGGCTATTTCAGCTGATCACATGTCATTTTAATTGCATGGCTCTGCTTTAAAGGGGTTCAGTGGTGGTCTGTAAAAACAAAAAGTGTCACTTACTTCTTCTAACTATCTTCTAGTTAGTCACTTCTAGTTAGACGAATAATTGGACAGTGACCCGCAGCAGGGAATGGAGGATTTTTGTGATAGCGCGGGACAGGATATCAGCAGGGGGGCATTAGAAGACCCAGGTAAGTGACACTTTTTATTTTTACAGACCACCACTGAACCCCTTTAACCCTTCGGGGACCAGCTGCCTAACCCCTTTAAGGACCAGGCCATTTTACATGCGGGGGGGGGGTGTATTTGGGGGTCAGGCAGCCGGATCCCCAGTATAGCTAGCTGGGCATGGTGTCCCCAGTGTAGCCAGGTGTCCCCCGTATTGCCAGCAACCTTTACTAACCTCCCCGGCTCCAGCGATGAGCAGCTCTAGCCCCCTCCACTCAGCTCTTGTCCCCTCTACTTAAAGGGAACCAGAGATGAACGTTTCACACAAAATAAACATATCAGTTGATGGCTTGTAAAGAATAAATGCTCTACCTGATAATTTTGCCGCTCTGGTGTGCCTTTTTTAGTGTTTTTTATCCATTATTGCTCCAGGAAAAATCAAATATGGCCGCCGGCTCATATCCCTTCTCCTTCCGGGTTATGAGTTGTTCTGGATGTGCTGTCTAGGCTATATGATACTATGCTGCTATCTAGGCTAAATGCAGCCTTTCATCTATGTGCTTTCATTTTGGTATGATGTACAGCTGCCTGTAGGAAGTGTCTCTCATAGGAATGAAACTGCAGTCATCATCAGTATCTAGTGCACACAGAGCACACAGGGATCATATTGCAGCCACAGAGCTTCTCTCTCAGCAGGAGCAGCCCCTCCCATGTCATCACAGCTCTCAGTATGCAAAGCAGGAAATCTAAGCCAGGAGGGGGAAGGCTTGGGCTTGAAAAGACTCCACAGAAGAGTGACTCAGCTATAATGATTCCAGGTCAAACCTCCACTGAATAGTCAGTGGATTCTTATCACAGTTGCTAATAGACTAATTAAGCAGATAACAATGAAACTAAAAGCAGGGTAGGTGTTTACTGTCCTGTTCCCACTGATAAATGTAATAAAATACATGAGGGTGCTTAGTCTCTGGTTCTCTTTAAAGCCGCATCTACACGCGTAGATGCGGCTGCGATGCTGCTTATCAATTGATAAGATCCGACAGGACGGATCTCCGTACTGCCGATTCCCTGCTCGATCCCTGCGAGGGGACAATGGCAGGGAATCGTGCGGGAGATAAGCGGCGCCGGCGGGGAATCGAATGCGGCGCACGCGCGGCGAGCGGGGACGCGGCGGGCACGCGGAAGAGGCGATCCGGCGGCTAATCGAGCCGCCGGATCGCTACAATGTCCCTCCGTGTAGATGGGGCTTAAGTTCCAGGTCGCGACTTGATGATGTCCTCAAGCCGGGGCCTTACACTTAATGCAGAGCGAGCTGGGATGCTAGCCAGAGCGGAGGCATGCGGCGATTGCCAGGGGGACGTTAGGAAGGTGAGTCCCTGTCCTCTTCTTCCCCTCAGACCGCCGATGCCAATAGTGATCACTACGATTCGCTGGCAGTCGTAGTGATCATGTGATCAGGAGCCAATCGTGATGGCTCCTGATTACTGAGGGGAGATGTCAGCTGTAATATGACAGCTTAATCTCCCCTCTCGGGTGCGCACGATCGGAAATGGTAGGTGGCATAAATCGTACTCCGCATCAGGCTTAGACAGCCACAAGTGCGGCGTAGGATTTTCACTGCGCGGTTCCCAAATTCTTAAATATCGATTTCTTCTCAGCAGTACTGCTGTTTTTTGCTTTTTGCCATGTTTTGGCTCTGGAGGACAACAGAACCCTTTCCAGCTATAGCAGTTGAAGTCTCCATTGGAGTGCTGGGTCTACCTTGTTTGTGTTTATTAATTGCATAAATAAACCAAGTGCAATGCAGTTACATATTATGAGAAGTCTACAAACAAATACAAATCCATATTTATTATTTTTACACTACATACCATATCATACTCTTTCCATCTTTTCATTATAGACATACTGTATATACACACACACTGATTTATAATTCCATCCTTTTTGTTGTTTATTTTTTATTGTTTATTCAGACAACAGTTTGCTATGTACTGAATAGATATCTACAATTTATTCTTCCTCCTTAAAGGTGTTCTTTAAAGGAAACCTGTACTGAGTAAAATTATTTAAAATAAACTCATGAGGTAACGTCAAATGAACATTACATAGTTACCTTGCCATCAGTTCCTTTCAGACGCTTACCATTTTCTTCTGACAATAATTCCTTCCAGTTCTGACAACATTTTGTCAGAACTGAAATATATTAGTTGCTGTCAGTTATATATCAGTTGCTGTCAGTTATAGCTGAGTGGACAACTGATGTGCCCGGTAATGTCAATGTTTCCCTATGGCTCAAGTGGACGATGTTACAGTTTAACAGTGTGCTGACCAGAAAGCTGTTATGGGGTATTGGCCATTTTTAAAATGGAGGACGGAGAATTCCATTGATCACAGTGGACAAACAGGACGCGGGAGATGAGAAAGAGATTGAAGAGTAGACTACACAGGAGGTAAGTATGACTTGTGTATGATTATTTTGACTTTTAATTTTCAGTTTAGGTGTTCTTTAAGGTTTAAAGAAAAAAAAAAGTTTCACTTACCTGGAGCTTCTGCAGGCCCCCTGCTGACGTCCTGTCCCATGCCGGTCCTCAAGGGTCCTCCAGCTTCCTAACATGGCTTACTTTCCATTTCGCCAACTACGGCCACTGCGCCTGCATGCCCGTGGCCGCTCGCATCCTCTCTCCCGCTCATGTCGGCGAGAGCGTCCATCCCAGGCACAGTACGAGAAAACTTCGTAATGCACCTGTGCAGGATGCTTCCGGAGACGTGAGCGGGAGCGAGGATACGCATGGCTGCGCAGGCACAGTGGCGGTCGACTTTTAAGTCGGCCAAAAGGAAATTTAACAGCGGCGGGGGACCTGAGGTTCCTTGAGGACCGGCGTGGGACAGGACGTCTGCAGGGGGCCGGTAGAAGCCCCAGGTAAGTGAATTTTTTTTTTTAAACTTTAAAGAACCCCTTTAAAGTGTACCTGAGGTGATATGTGACATGAGATAAACGTGTGTATGTACAGGTGCAAAACACATTAATAACCAGGCTGGTTTACTTGTTTTATTTTGCTGCCTGAAATAGTTAATTTCTAGGCATGGAAGTGACAGCTTCTGTCTTGTCTGTACTGTGTCGGAAATATAGTACACCTCACTGATAAGCTAGTTACAGCCATAAACGTTTTCCTAGCAGAATACTACTTCTGAGATCAGAGGGAGATAGGAAAAATATCATTAGTTCAAGTATTTTCATTTAGGGACACTTAATAAGCTGCCACTGAGCAGAGACAACAAAACATTTAGGCAGGGAACTCATTTGTCTTTCAGTTTTCTGCGCACGTTTTTCTGCACGCATTTTCTACATACCATGGGCTTGATTCACAAAAGCGTGCTAAGTGTTAACACGCCAGTGAAAAGCCGCTTATCACGTGCAAACTGCCTCTTCGCGCGCTAATGCGCGCATAAGAGTTTGCGTGCGTAAAGGTTAGTGCGCGTTACATTTTGCACGCGCAAAGTTTTGCGGGCACCGTTTCGCGTGCAAAATCAGCAATTTTGTGTGATAAGTAGCGTGATAAGCATACTTTGCACGCGAATCGGTGCGCGCAAAATTTTACGCGTACCGTAACAGCTTTGCTCGTGCAAACTACTTAGCACCCTAGTTTGTGCAAAGCCTTACCATGTGCTAACTGAGTTAAAGAATCGAGCCCCATGTGTGTTTGTATGCGGAAAAACGTGCGTTCTTTCACAGCAGCTAATGTCATTGATAGAGAAAACTGACAGACTGTGCAGAATTATCTTGCAGGATGTCCGTTCTGTTCTGCGCGCGAAAAACGCATTCAGGTCTCGTTCACACCTAGGGCATTTTTGCCCTTTTTTCAAGCGCTGGCGATTTTGAAAATCGCCCTAAAACACTTGTGCAATGAATCCCTATGGGATAGATCATATCAGCGCCATTCGTTGGCTTTCCACTCTGTAAAGCGGTGTATGTACCATTTTTAGGGCGATTTTGCTACAATGGAAGGTATAGGAAAAACGCTCACAAAATCGATGTATTCTTAAAAGCATTTGCGCTTTTAAGAATAAATACATTGTATTTATTATTTTCTGAGTCAAATAGTTCACCTCCTGACTTGTGTCAGGAAGTAAAAAAACAAATCGCTCTGCAAAAGCGCTTAGAAAAGCGATGTACACAAAATCGTAGCGCTTAGGTAAGCGACAGAAAGGGGGGGGGGGGGAATCGCTCACAAAATGCTGGCGTTTGCGATTTCGATTTTAGATGTGAACTAGCTCAAAATGAACATGAGTTCTCAGTTTAAATCAGTATTTCTGTGCAGAAAATGTGCACAAAAACAGTCAAGTGTGTTTCCTGCCTCAAGCTACTTTTATAAATGTGTAAATAAAATAAAACCATGGGATATCTTCCAAAGGTCATTTTCAGGAGTAGGAGGATAAATATAACTTTAAGGTATAGATGAAGTCTTGTCTTTCTTATTCAGAACTGTAGGCATTGGTTTAGCTCTTCCATTGAACTGTGCTGCGATTGTCATAGTTTTAGTCCCACAGTGCATTCCTGTAGGGTGGTCACTGTTCTATACAGGGGGAGGGGTTCCCTCACCGAGAGAGGTGGACTGACTTATATACACAGCATGATTGTCCAGAAACACTCATCAGCTGCGGAATCCGCTGCCCTGTCAGCCTGTCACATCTCAACAGCTGATAAAACACATGGACTGAGATAAATCATTATAATGACCATCTCACAGTGTCTGGAGGCCTCAGGCAAGTTCAAGAACACTGATTAAACTAGTACAATAACAGAACAATCTGTGGGAATTGAAGAACAAGAGGACTCTGATAGACCGGGAATGCACTGTTTGTAGGAACTGGTAAAGAGCTAACAGACGGTGATTTTACAAGGGGACACAGAAATACTTAAAAAGCAGGACTATCCGTGGGATTCCCAGAACTGTCACACAGTCCTGGTTGTGAAACTACCATCCTTGAGGACAAGATTGTTGCCTAAAGTGCATGGACTGACAATGAGAAGACCAGCTTAGCCCATTAGAGGTGATCTGCGTGGACGTCGGTCTCAAAGCACAGAGTGTGAGAGGACATTACTTTATATGAATAGACATCGCATGTCTGGAGAGAAAGCAACAACCCTCTCTGACAAAACAGGGACCGTTGCCATGAGCACCAGCAGAACAATGTAATATAAACGAATGATGGGCAAAACGTAGCACTGTCTGTGCCGCACTGAAAGCCTGACAAAGAAGGGAGAAAGTTTATGTGATAGTGCATCTGCCAGGACTGTGAGAACAAACACTGCGAGAGAACAGAGAGCCTCTCTGAGACAACAGAGGAGGCTTCAGCGAGAGAGAGAGAGGATCGCTGGCACTTCGGATGGGGATTTCTCACCATCAGTCCACAGAGACAATTGTTGCAGCTTGCTGAGAGATTTCTGAGAGAGTATCAATTGTACAGAGAAGTAACAGAAGGGATCATTGTTGGGTCAGCAACAGTGCCAAGGTAAGGTCAACACTTTTCACTAATAGGTGTGCAAAGCTGTAGTTAGGTGATGTAAGAAGACTCTAGGGCCCATATGCAATTCACTTTTTCTCTAAGTTTTCTCCTAGGTGAGATTTTCGCATCTTATCTAAAAATGCTTTTTAAGCCACCAGCAAGCAAGAAAACACTCAGAATAATTTTGACAGTATATTTCCCCACGACTTTTTCAATTGCAGAGTGCTGAAAATGTATTTTAAATAAAAGATGAAAAATGATCTCCTAGGAAAAAACTTTGGAAAAAAAGTGAGTTGAATCAGGCCCTATGGCCGCTATTCACTTCACTTTTTCTCCTAGGAGTTTTCAATCTTCTCTTTAAAGCGGACCTGAACTTAGAACTTCCTCTCTGCTCTAAAAGATAAGCAACAGCATAATAACCTTCACGGAAAAAATGTCTTCGTTACAGCTGATACAAATCCTGCAATAAATCACCTGTGTGTCTAATTTCTGCTTTCATGGAAGCTGAGATGGGTTAATATCCTGTGTTTACAAATTAGCTGCTCTGCAGCAAATTACACTGGTGATTAGTCACAGATGAGGGGGAATTAGACAGGTTAAACTTTCTAAATACACACAGGGTGCATTTCTATGTTTTCCTTCTGTCTTGTGCATAGAGTTCAGGTCCACTTAAAAGTGAACCCAACCTCTCATCAAAAACAAAACAAATACTTGCCTAGGAAGAGGGAACCCACCTTCAGAGGGCTTTCCGCGTCTTCCTCGCCCCCATCACCGTTTGCCAGGACCCTGTGGAGGATCCGGACTCCTCTTCGTACATAATCTTGGCTGTGCAGCACCTGTTGGTGCACGAGCGGCTCTGGCATACTGCGCAGGTGAGGCCATACTGGTACAGGCGCAGTATGGCCACGCTGGTGCTTCAAGAGGAGCGCGGTCACGATTTCAAATCCAACAAGCTCTTCTCAGATTTCTTTCTGGGGTCCACTGGCAGCGGCTTCTTGGCTAAGTATCGGTCTTTTGAACTGATGTTTGCCTTGGGTATACTTTAAATTGTTTTTAGGCACTTTGCAGTTGAAGAAAGTATGTAGTAAAAAAAAAAGCAAAAAACTGATTTTCAGTATTTTCTTGCTTGCTGGTGGCTTTAAAGAGACTCTGAAGCGAGTCTAAATCCATGTAATTAACTTCTATTTATGTTAAGCACTATAGCTAGTGCTAAATCACTGCATCCCCTCAGCAAAACGAGGGGTTTATACTCCCCAAATCCCCTCTGCAAAATCCCCGACTTACTTGGTTGTGGATTTTGCTGCCCTTGGAGGCAAAGCTTTGAGCTGCACCTCTGCCTCCATAAGCATCAATCTGCCCACAGATCTCCGCCTCTCCTCGCCCCTCTCAGTGAAGGAAGATTGAGAGAGGCGGGAATTGACGTGCGAAGAGGCAGAGCTACAGCCCTATGCTCTGCCTCAAGCAGGAAACGCTCCCCACACTTTACACAGGGGATTTGGGGGTATAAACCCCTCGTTTTGCCACGGGGATGCGGCGTTTTAGCACTAGCTATAGTGCTTAACATAAATAGAAGTTAAAAACGTGCATTTAGACTCGCTTCAGAGTCTCTTTAAATGTATTTTATTGATAAGGTGTGAAAATATCCCCTAGGAGGAAACACAGGTGAAAAAAGTTAATTGAATAGGGGCCCATGGGTCTGATTTATTAACACCAAAAAAGCTGTTACCTTGAGGTGTCTTGCACAGTACATGCGATTACGATTTTTTTATACGATCCGATTTTTGATTCCGATTATAAAAAAAAAAATACTGCATGCTGCTACTTTTTTTTAACTGGAATCAAATATCGGATTGTGTAAACAAACGGAATTGCATGTAGTGTGCAAAAAGCCTAAAGGAAATCATAAATCTAGAAAAAAAGCAGTTTAACTTAGGGCTCAGACACACTATAAGTGCTTTACTTAGCGCTTTTTAGTCACCAGCGCTTTCTGAGAGCTTTTTAAAAACGCTCCCATTGACTTACATTAAAATTGCAGTAAAATTGTGCGATTTTTTTTTTTTTTTTTTTTTACCATGATTTTACAGCAATTTTAATGTAAGTCAATGGGAGTGTTTTTTTAAAAGCTCTCAGAAAGCGCTGGTGACTGAAAACCGCTCAGAAAAACGCTTATAGTGTGTCTAAACCGTTACCTCTGGGTTCTTGCAGCCTCCTGCAGTCATCCTGCGCCACCCTTTCTCTACCCTCCAGCCAGCAGCAGCTACCCCCTCAAAGCTGACCGGCTACGTACCTCCTTATCGCATCCCCGTGCATGCACAATACAGGCAAATTGCTACTGCGCATGCACACAGAAGTGCGAACAGGGTGCATGCGACTCGGGACCGTGCATACACAGTAGCCTGCAACTAGATGCGACCGGCCAGCTTTGAGGGGGTCACCGCTGCTGGCTGGAGGGTCTGGGAAGGACGGCGCAGGCACAGGATGACTGCAGGGGGGCTGCAAGAAGACCAAAGTAAGTTAAACTGCTCTTTTTGTTTACTTAGAGACTCTGTACTTAAAAAAATCCGCTTTGGGGGATACTTACCTCAAGAGGGGGAAGCCTCAGGGTCCCAATGAGGCTTCCCTGTCCCCTTTAGCTGCAGGGAATCCAGCGCTGGCTCCCCCGAATCCTCCCCCTCCCCCCAACAAGCTTGACAAGCTGCAATATATATATAATATATTAATATATTTACCTCTAGTGGCTCTTCGTTCGGGCTAGGCAGAAATAGCCAAGCCCATTTGTATCCGCTCTTCTGCAAAGGCACAGATGACTTGCACCTACGCAGTAGAGCGGATCCGATCGGGTTCGGCTATTTCCGCCTTAGCTTGAATGAAGAGCTGCTAATGTGCCTGCGCAAGATCGCGGTAGGTAAATATTTACCTCGCCGCGGTTCGGGGGGCTGCAGCGATGGATTGCAGGGACAGCGGAGGACGGGGGAAGCCTTGTTAGGATCCAGAGGGTTCTGCTTCCCGAGGTAAGTATCCCCCAGAGAGTTTTTTTTATTACATATTTTCTTGAAGTAACCCTTTAACCAGAGAACTTGATTGGTTGTTTTAAGCAGCTTCTGCTCTTTGGCTCCAGTTCTGTTTGTGTGCTTATAAGTTGCCAGCTTTATGGTTTAGTTAATTTGCCCACGAAAAACAACGGAAATGGGACAGAGCCAATGCCCTAGAGCAGTACGCTGCTGCTGAGAAACCGTCCTGCAGAATCCCGTCAGAACAATAAGATGATGAACTCAGAGCGCACACACTTTGTTCAGATTTTATAAGTTGCAAAGCCGATTCCCTGCCCCCCTCATTTTAGGGGTATGCAAGTTAAATATACATTGCAGAATGTCCTCGTCCCAAGTAATCGTTTTTGATCATTTCAGACTGAAATCTCAAGTGTGTAATGTTTTCCCCCTGACATTGCTGGCCTCCCTTTAAACACTACGTCCGATTAGATTGCAAGCTGCTGCTCACACATCTCCCACTTCCCTTTACATACAGCAGTACATGCTGCTCAGCTAGGAGTAAAATAGCAAGTCTGTACCTTGATTGTTCCAAAAACTACAACCCAAGTATAGCGGGAGGCTTCCTGCTATACATAGCAACAAAACACTGTGCCAAACAAAATTCCACCATGTCCAATTGCTTGTCACCCTTGTTTTGACATTGCCAAAAGGTGGAACGTTCCTATTTAGACATTAGGTTGTCAGATGAAAAAGCCACAAACAATAGATTTGCCCATCGGATGGCTGACATCTGTATAGCTACAGAGGGACAGTTCTTATATTTTATATCTGGGTACAAGCTGTTGGTTTAGGTCATTTTCCTGGATGCCCCAGTGATGAGATCAATGCAGGACTGTTGCCTAGATAAACAACCACGTGGTAAATGTTTTTTGTTTTAAAGTTTTGTGACATTTTATAATGAGAACTGTGGGCTATGTTTAGGAGACCTCCCTGCAGGAGCCTCTGGATGATATAAGGCAGGGCTTTTCAACCTGTGGTACTTTGTTGTTGACCAGGTGGTACGTAACAGGTTTGCCTGCCACTTAATTGCCTGCCTGCCTGCAGCTTGTCCTGGTCCCGTCCTGCCTTCACAAAGTTAGGTTTCCCCCTCGTTCATGCCCTGCTGTGCTGCCCTGTGGCATACTTCAGACCTCAGATCAGCGAAGAAGAGACCAGACATCACTGGCCACTTCCTGTATTTGATGTATACGTGCTGTCACTGTGCACCGATTACATGGCTGTCTCTTTAGCTGGGTTACTGCTGATCTGAGGTCTGAACTATTCCACAGGGCAGCACATCAAGGAGCGAGCAAGGGGTAGCCGAATTTTGTGTTGAGTCACTGCCCAGCTCTCTGATGGTGGTGGGAGGCTACCTATGTTGAAGCTCTAGAGCCAAACAAGGCTTCCCCCATACCTCCCAACTTGTTGAGATAAGAAAGAAGGACACTTAAGCCATGCCCCTGCCACACCCATGACCACACCCCTAGTCAAGCATACCAAAAAGATTTTATAAAAAAAGATGTTTTATAATTAAAACCACACTGGTCCTTTCTATCCTGGTTCATTTTCCTTCATTTTAACATTTTAAAATTAGTAATATATCAATTTCAAGGATGGGAATAAAGTTTAGAGTCAATCAAACACATTTTTAGGTAGAATGCAAGTGTCCAGGAGCTCCAAACAAGGCTCAAAGTAAAAAAACTGGTGTGCCAAGGTCCTCACCCTGGTACCTAGGGGTCACAGCATGACCATTTAACAACTTGATAAAGGCCGGAGGAGGCCGAAACAACTGTTTGTTGTTGTAATCATGTCTGCATCAATAAAACCTTAAAGAGCTATACGTTCTCTGTGATGTGCCGATCCTTTGTGGAATACTTACATTTTTAGGTAGAGAAATATATATATTTATATAGAAAGATGGACAAAGTCCTGAAAGAGGGACACATGAGGAGGAAAGAGGGACAGAGGGAAAGGGCTCCCATAGAGGGACTGTCCCTCCGAAAGAGGGACAGTTGGGAGCTATGGCTTCCCCCTTCTTCCTCAGTAGAAGGGATCCAGCGCTGGCTGCCCCTGAAGCAGTTGTCGACGTGTGCACATGCGCAGTGACAGCTCTCCCCTCTGGTGGAAACAACCGAGCCTGATTAGGTCCAATCTACTGCACAGGCACACTGGTGGTACTTGAAAATTTTCAGGTGATAAAAGTACAATTAGTGAGAAGGTTGAAAAGCCGTGATAAAAGGAGCTGATAGGGGTCACAGGCAGTCACTGCCCACCCATAACTGGAAGATATTCTTTGGGGTGAAATGACTTTTAAAGGAAACCCCAGGCAAAAATAAACTGATGAGATAAACAATGGTACCTATCCTCCTACTCCTGAAAATTACGTTTTCTTAGAATCCCAGCGTTTAATTTTATTTTAAACCCCTTGAGGACCCTGGGCTTAAACCTGCCCCCCCCCCCCCCCCCTTCCCCAACCCACCCCCGTGACCAGACTATTTTTTCCGAATTAGGCAACTGCAGCTTTAAAGGCTTGCTGCAGGGCCGCACAACTCAGCACACAAGTGATCTCTCCCCCCCCTCCTCCTTTTCTCCCCACCAACAGAACTCTGTGTTGGTGGCATCTGATCGCTCCCCCAATGTTTATTTTTTTATTACAAATATTTATTTTATTATTTTTATAAATAAATTTTGCCATTTTTTTTTTTTAATATTTATTCCCCAGCCTTCTCTCCCCCCACCAGCCAATCACAGTGATCAGCTGTCAAAGGCTTCAGCCTATGACACCCGACTACTGCAGTGCCCTCCAGGGGGACAGCCATGTCACACGGCTGTCCCCGGTACAGTGCTGCCTTAGATCGCAGTGCTGTACTAAGTGAATAGTACAGCAGTAGTAGCAGTTTCGCTGTCTAACAGTCTCCTAGCGTCGATTGCCGCTGGGAGGCTGATGGCGAAGCTCCGTCATTCATGTGGAGATGCGCGCGTGATCTCATGCAAATCCCCACCCCCGGACTTGACGCCTGGGGCTGCCGCCTTGGTCACGCCCATTGGCGTTAGGCGGTCTTAACCCCCTTGGCGGTATGAAAAATACCGCCAGGGGGCAGCGCAGCAGTTTTTTTTTAATTATTTTTTTTTTAAATCATGTAGCGAGCCGAGGGCTCGCTACATGATAGCCGCTGCTCAGCGGCATCCCCCCAGCCCCGCCGATTGCCTCCGGCGATAGGCGATCAGGAAATCCCGTTCAAAGAACGGGATTTCCTGGAGGGCTTCCCCCGTCGCCATGGCGACGGGGCGGAATGACGTCACCGACGTCAGCGACGTCGGGACGTCATTGGGAGACCCGATCCACCCCTCGGCGCTGCCTGGCACTGATTGGCCAGGCAGCGCTCGGGGTCTGGGGGGGGGGAGGCGCGTGCTGCACCGGATAGCGGCGATCGGGCGCGCGGCGGCGGCGATCGGGGTGCTGGCGCAGCTAGCAAAGTGCTAGCTGCGTCCAGCAAAAAAAAAATTAAGTAAATCGGCCCAGCAGGGCCTGAGCGGCACCCTCCGGCGGCTTACCCCGTGTCACACACGGGGTTACTGCTAAGGAGGTTAAGGGGGTTAAAAGCTAAAAAAGTAGGTTTAATGTAGTATTGTCTCATATGACTGATACAGTCTTTCAAGTGTCCCAGAAGCTAAAATATATGAACTAATGACCCCTTTCTTTAATCTATCCCTTGCACTCAGAATCAGTGGCAAGAGTTTTATGGTTGTAAGTCCTCATCAGTGAGGATTAATTTATAGTCCTACTAGGTCACACTGGATAGAAACTGTCACTTGCATACCTGAATGTTTAACTATTACAGGCAGAGAAAGGAGAAAAGGAACACAGCCTAGTTATTTGTATGCTTGGTACCGTACATGCACATGTCTATCTTATTATGTCACTTCAGGTACACTTTAAAGGGATACTGTAGGGGGGTCGGGGGAAAATGAGTTAAACTTACCCTTCTAATGGTCCCCCGCAGACATCCTGTGTTGGCGCAGCCACTCACCGACGCTCCGGCCCCGCCTCCAGTTCACTTCTGGAATTTCTGACTTTAAAGTCAGAAAACCACTGCGCCTGCTTTGCCGTGTCCTCGATCCTGCTGATGTCACCAGGAGCATACTGCGCAGGCGCAGTATGGTATGTGTCTGCGCAGTACACTCCTGGTGACATCAGCGGGAGCGAGGACACAGCAACGCAGGCACAGTGGTTTTCTGACTTTAAAGTCAGAAATTCCAGAAGTGAACTGGAGGCGGGGCCGGAGCATCAGTGAGCGGCTGTGCCAACACAGGATATCTGCGGGGGACCATTAGAAGCCCCGGGTAAGTTCAGCTCATTTTCCCCCGACCCCCTACAGTATCCCTTTAAGCAAAGCTTATAATGCAGTGTTTTCCTAATATAGCAGATTTTTTTTTACCCCCACACGTTTCAGGGAGCCATCCTGCCTTTCCATCCCCTCTCTGTAGTAGAGTACATGCAATGTAGGCAAGCTGATCAGGCATGAACTATTACTGCCTGTCTGGGAAATTTGTGACTGAAATAAGCATAACCATTTGGCAGTAGTCACATATCTATATATAGCTTAATTCAGTGAGCCATATAGAGCTAGCTACACACATCCAATCTTCATTGGCAAATGTTATCACTTCAATGTAGTAGGAGGGCCAACAGATTAATGCTACATACACACTTGAGATAAAAGTCTTTGGAAAAGGTAAGATCACAGACCAATTTTACCCCCTTCCATGTAGTATGAGAGCCATACTCTACACAGTCTATTCTATTGAGCTGAACTCCCCATCAGATAGAAATCTTTGCAAGGTGCTGCACACAAACATGCTGTACACATGCAAAAGATCAGTATCTGCAAAAAATCTGTTCCTGCAAAAGATCCGTTCCTGTAAAATGCATTCATAGTCTATGAGATCTGCAGATCTCAATACACACCTTGTTTAACAGACATTCATCTGCAGATCTGAAGAGCCATCCTGGTGGATCTGATCTGCAGATGAATGTCTGTTAAACAAGGTGTGTATTGAGATCTGCAGATATCATAGAATATCATAGACTATGAATGCATTTTGCAGGAACAGATCTTTTGCAGATACTGATCTGTTGAATGTGTACAGCATCTTTGTGTACAGCATCTTTGTGTGCAGCATCTTGCAAAGATTTTATCTGGTGATCAATGGAATAGACTGTGTAGAGTATGGCTCTCCTACTACATGGAATGGGGTAAAATTGGTCTGTGATCTTGCCTTTTTCAAAGACTTTTATCTCAAGTGTGTATGTAGCATAAGAATACTATGCACAGATTAGATAAGTAAGCTTTTATACTGCATGGAAGTTGAAAAATTGGCCAAGATTGGATGTGTGTACACACCTTATAGTGTACCCGAGGCGATATGTGACATGACATGAACGTGTATCTACAGTACCAAACATATTATTAACCAGGCTGTTTTATTTTGCTGCCTGAAAGAGTTAATTTCTAGGCATGGAAGTGACAGCTTCTGTCTTGTGGGTACCTTGTTGGGAATATAGTAAACTTGACTGATAAGCAAATCACAGCCATAAAAGTTTTCCTGGCAGAATACAACTTCTGAGGGCAGGGGGAGATAAAATACATGAACTATTTACCTTTTTCTAACTCTGGGACAGTTTAGAGGCTGATACTGATTAGAGACCGTAAAAAACATTCAACCTACTTTGTAAATGTTTACATAAAAATGAAAAAGCCTGAAATACTTAAAGCCAATGTTACCCCTCCTAAAAAAAAAAGTCAGATACTCGCCTAAGGAAAGGCAAGGCTCTGAGTCTTAATGAGCCTTCCCTCTCCTCTCCTGGTGCCCTCAGGATCCTCTGTTCATATCCCCCCCCCGCGGGGGACTTTGGAAGTCTTCGGGAGCCGAGTCCTCTCGAAGACAGGCGGCTCCATACTGCGCACGCGCGAGTGCGTCATAGACACGTACGAGTGCGTCAGAGAGGGCGCATGCGCAGTATGGAGCGGCCCGTCTTCGGGAGCCCGAGTGCTCCCAAAGACTTCATAAACCTCCCTTCGGCGGCAGAAGTGGCAGTATTTGACCGAACTGGTCGAATACTGCTATGGTGGATTCTGAGCGGGACCGGGCATCGGGAGAGGAGAGGGAAGTCTCATTAGGACCGAGCCTTCCCTCTCCTTAGGTGAGTATCTGACTTTTTTATTTATAAATGGGTTCCCATTAGCTTTAAAAAAGTCAATATAATTGTTTATCTCATCAGTTTAATTTTCACCTCGGGTTCACTTCAATATGACCATAGATCAGATGGCCTCATACATGGCACATTGGGGGACTCTGAACTTTTTGTACTTTCTGAAAGGAAACCTAAACTGAGAAGTATATGGATTTTTCCTTTAAAAATAACACCAGTAGCCTGACTCTCCTGCTGAGCCTGGGTCTCTAATACTTTTAGCCACAGCCCCTCAACAAGCATGCAGATCAGGTGCTCTGACTGAAGTCAGACTGGATTAGCTGCATGCTTGTTTCACTGGTGTGTGATTCAGTCACTACTACAACCAAAGAGATCATCAGGGGCTTGATTTACTAAGAGGTGCTAACCTACTTAGCACGTCTAAAGTCTTAAGGCGCGCTAACCAGGGTGCTAAGTAGGTTAGCACCAGTTTTCTCAATCAGATCGTGCGCTAAGTACCGCGCGCAAAGTCCTATGCGCGCGCTAAGTCCTATAGGCTTTAGTGGGCACTTCGTGCGGAGCGCTCTGAGCTCTGTGCAGTGTGCGCAGTACTTTGCGCACGATCACTACTTCTCACATTTCAACTGAGTTTAGACGTGCTAAGGGCCAGTGCTAAAGTTAGCACCATTTTGTAAATCAAGCCCCAGGAGTGCCAGGCAACTGGTATTGTTTAAAAGGAAACATCCATATCCCTCTCAGTTAAGGTTACCTTGAAGGACTGGAAGAATTCCAAGAATCAGGACACTGGGAGACTCATGGAATAATTGTTTTCCACTTCTTTTTTTCGGACTTGTTTTGGACACGGTTCATTATCCACCCATGTCCCTTGTCTGCCAAACAGCCCTAATGTAATCACTTATATCATTCCGTTCCTCTTCCTCTGAAAAGTCCTAAATTGGATAATTATGGATTCCCCCCTTCCCCAGGCTGGGTCGCGCACACTAATGCCCTGTTTTTCTCAATCCCGGGATGGATGGATTTTTCCATTGGAGAATAGTGGCTGTAATCAATAAGCGGCAGCCATCATTGGAATGCTTTGTTCTGATGACGATTTGTTTGAGTTTATATTGAAGGCCCAGTCCTATCCTCCACTAAAACTACTGTTAAATTCACAAAGTAGGATAGGTCAATAAGCAATCCGACTTGGAGTAGAATTTTGCAGCAGCCTGATGGACTAGAGCAGGCATGGGCAAACTTGGCCCTCCAGCTGTTAAGGAACTACAAATCCCACAATGCATTTGCCTTTATGAGTCATGACTGTGGCTGTCAGACTCCTGCAATGTATTGTGAAATGTGTTGTTCCTCAACAGCTGGAGGGCCAAGTTTGGACTAGAGGGTGATTTGTTGCAGAAATATGGATGGGACGTTGTAATGACAGACTGCAGAAAAGGGATTTTTTTTCATAGAATGGATAGTTTTGTTAAAGGGAACCAGATGCGAGAGAGATATGGAGGCTGCCATATTTATTTCCTTTTAAACAATACTAGTTGCCTGGTTGTCCTGCCGATCTTTCTGGCTGCCGTAGTGCCAAATCAAATACCTGAAACAAGCTAATCCAGTCTGACTTCAGTCAGAGCACTTGATCTGCATGCTTGTTCAGGGTCTATGGCTGAAAGTATTAGTGGCAGAGGATCAGCAGGCAGCCAGGCAATCTGCATTATTTAAAGTGGACCTGAACTCTTGCACAGAACAGAAGGAAACTACAGAGAAATGCACCTTGTATGTATTTAGAAAGTTTAGCCTGTCTACTTCCCCCTCATCTGTGACTAGTCACAAGTGTAATTTGCTCCCTCCGTGGTGTCATCTGGCTGCCTGGGCTAATTTTTAAACACAATATGTACTGTAAAAAAGAGAGAAATCGAGAGCCCAATATGGTGTAGTATGTCAGAGATACGAAGGGAAATGAATAGGTGAGATGGTTATACTCACAAACATGGGTTACCGCTCAGGCAACCACTGTATAGGCAGGTGAGGAGATTAGACCTGTCCTCACTCAGGATTAAGAAGTCGCTCTCTGTAGATCAGAAAAAATGGGGTAGGGTCACCCCTCCACCTGGGGTGGACTCAAGTATACTGGTAGGTGATCAGAGGCGCCACTAGAGGTGCTAAATTCACTGCACATTGATTGCTGTGTTTGTTGTCCCCGTTTTATTGCCTGAAGAAGTGGGTCTGCTCCCACGAAACGCGTTGCAGATTTTGGGGTACTATTGAATAAATGTATTCGTTTGATTCGATGACAGACCTTGGTGTCTAATTATTGAGGGGAAGTCCACCACTTTCCCACCCGGCAATTCTTAACAATTTTATATTAATTTTATTCTGCTGGCGCCTCTGATCACCTACCTTTAAACACAATATGTTAAACCAATGTCTGCATCTATGAAGGCAGGAAGTAGAGACACTGTAGATTTATTACAGGATTTGTACCAGCTGTAATAAAGAAATGTTTTTCCATAAAGGTGATTATGCTGTTGTGTATCCTTTTAGAGCAGAGAGGAAGTTCTGAGTTCAGGTTCACTTTAAAGGACAACTGCAGTTAAAAGAATAAGGAGGCTGCCATATGTATTACCTTTTAAATTAAACCAGTTGCCTGGTAGTCATGCTGATCTATTTGGCTGCAGTAGTATCTAAATAACACCAGAAACAAGCATGCAGCTAATCTTGTCAGACCTGATCTGCTGCATTCTTGTTTGGGGTCTATGGCTAAAAGCATTAGAGGCAAAGGATCAGCTGGATAGCCAGGCAACTTGTATTGGTTAAAAGGAAATCAATATGGCAGCCTCCATACTCCTCTCACTACACTTGTCCTTTAGAAGGAAATAAATATTTCAGCCTCCGTATTCCTCTCAGTTCAGGTGTACTCTAAAGCTGTAGAATAAACCTGAGAATTGTTTGGTCGGTTTTCAACCAACCACAGATGCGCTGGCAGCGAACCTACACACCATGCTACGCTGACAACATCTGTCTCTCTGGTTGATGTCTCTGCAGGGTTTTCACGTTTGTCAAAGTTTAAAAAAAAAAAAGTCAAATTGGACAAAGTGCCAAGAGCAGCTCTATAAATAGCCAAACTGTCACGACCAATACTCCACATAAAAACGACAGCCTATCGATTTTGACCTTGTAATAGGTCCTCTAGTTGTGCTTTCATTTGTCCGCCGGAATGTAGCTGCCAGATGTGCCCCGCGGTCCTGCGATCCTCACCTTCAGCTCCGTCCAGCAGGTCTCTCTGTCAGAAATATGACACGGCACCTGCTACGGAACGCTTGACAAAGGCAACAAGTAGCAAACGTGCCAGTTGGCTGGCAGCCTTCCAAAGAGGCACATAATTGGCTGTAGCTACAGGGGTGGGAGTGCAGCGCAGAGCTGCTCAAGAGTTCAGTGGAAAGTGGGACAATCCGTTAAGAGCAGCACAATTGTTGACTAGGAACAGGCAAAGGGAGGGCAGTGAGATAACTCATGACTTCTGTTTTGTGTTGGTGTAGATGTGCGCTGCTCGTGCCCCCCTGCGGAGGAGAGCCAGCACACCCCTGCCGTGCTCCCACCATCACCGCACACAGCGGGACAACTTGGTAATGGAGGTCTCGCAGCCCACTCGGGACCCCCACGGCAGCGAGTCCGCCACAGACGGAGACGGGGACTGTATTTTCAGGGTTGTTCTTCTGGGGGACCCCGGAGTTGGAAAGTCCAGCTTAGTCGGGATCTTCAGAAGAGAACAGGACAGAGACACGTCAGACCAGCCTCAAGGTGAGTGCAAAGTTCCATATTATGCCTTCTTTTCATGGGCTTACTAACCAGAAAGGAAAATGCAAATACAACATTGTAGTATTGTTGCTACCCATGCAGACATTGTATTGATCAGACCATTGCTGTTGTGTAACCACTTAACAACCAGAAGTCTCTGACCTCTTAAGGACCAGAGACTTTCTGACAAAAAACACGAATGCATTAAAAGGGAGATAAACATTTGAGATGCTAGCATAATATTGCCCGTGTTTAACTCTCTAGTAAGGCCACATCTGGAATATAGAATTCAGTTCTGGGCACCACATTACAGGAAAGATATTGCAGTTTTAGAGCAGGTGCAGAGACAAGCAACAACATTGATACAAGAGATGGAGGGTCTCACCAAGAAAGGTTAGACAAACTGGGTTTATTTAGTCTGGAGAAAAGACGCCTTAGAAGGGAACTAATTAACATGTATAAATACGTCAGAGGGCAATATAAAAGCTTGGCGGGTGAGCTTTTTGTCCCTAGGCTTTTTACAAAGGACTTGGGGACATGATCTGGGAATGGAGGAAAAACGTTTTAGCCATTTATTTAGGAAAGGGTTCTTTACAATAAGAGTGATTAATATGTGGAATGCATTGCCACAGGAAGTAGTTATGGCAAATTTAAAGCATTTAAATGAGGCTTAGATGCTTTCCTTGCATTGAAAGACATCCATTGCTATAATTAGAAATCCATAGCTGGTTCAACCCAATGGGGTTGATCCAGGGATTTATCTGATTACCATCTGGAGTCGGGGAAGAATTTTTTCCCTTTTGGGGCTAATTGGACCATGCCTTGTAAGGGTTTTTCGCCCATAGGTCTTAAGCTGGCCAACTGGTTCACAGTTGGAGGACCATTTCCCAAAGCGGACACGTGGAACATAAAAATGCTTTCCCATGGGCCTGTTCACACACATCTATTTCCACTGTCCATTTTCGCAACGTGCAATCCCAGCCTACATGACATTTTTGGACATGGTTGTGTTGCCATTTATCCAGTAGAATAGCACTAATCTGCTCCAGAGTGCGGTGGACACCACAGAGGACCTCCTGAGTACAATGTGTCTATACTACTTGGATACACTGGTGCTTCAGCTGCTCCAGCATAGTGTGAACTGAGCCTAAGGGTCATGAAAAAAACACTTATGACCAGTCGCACCAACTGAATCGCCAGGACTTGTAGCTGCAAACCTGAAGCGAAAATAAACTTATGAGATAATGAATTGTGTGTGTAGTACAGCTAAGGAATAGAACATTAGTAGCAAATAAAAGAGTCTCATATTATTTTCCAGTACAGGAAGAGTTAAAAAAAACTTTGGTAGTTATCTATGCAAAAGAGCTTCTCTGAGCTATTGGACCCACTGGGTCAAATACAGTCCTGTTTTCTGAAGCACTTAAACAGCCAAGAAAGTGAGAGAGAGCTTGAGATAAGGTTTTACTGCAGGAAAGTTCAAAGGGTCATTATTTCTGCTTTGTTTTATAGCTGAAAAGACAGAATGTGGTTTCTAAACTGAAAATATAACAGAATGATGCAATGTTATACAAAAAAAGGGTATATAACTTAAAATAAAAAAACTTATGAGATTTTTTTCTTTGCTACTAATGTTCTGTTCATTATCTGTACTACACATACAATTAATTATATTGTAAGTTATTTTTCACTTCAGGTTTGCTTCAAAATACATTGTAATGGAGTGATAGGAGCAAGTCACTAGAACTACTACCTTATACCAATGGATCCTTAGTGCTAGCACAGTAACTACCGTAATTGCAAGCCCTGCTTCTGTTTTCTTGGATCATTTCTCTGCCTGGCTTCTCCAGTTCCTATCCTCTGACATCCCTACCATCATCATGGGTGATTTTAACATTCCTATTGACACCAATAACACTGTCTCCAAAAAACTTCTATCACTCACTTCCTCCTATGGCTTGTCTCAGTGGTCCTCTACCTCAACCCACACTGATGGCCATACGCTTGACCTTGTATTCACTCGTCTCTGCTCTGTCACTGACTTTACTAATGATCCACTACTACTCTCTGACCATATTCAAAGGTAGAAAGTAACCTGCGCTGTGCTGGTACTAAGAAGGTGTAAGGGTGCTGCTCCTTTTAGCTGGGTGGCGCCAGTAATCCTAGGTAACAGAAGAAGAAACAACGGAGCGCTCCTTTGTGCATTAACTTTTTAATCTTGAAAAACACGCAACATAAATACACTTACAGTGTGTTGATGAAAAGTGCGCTTGTCAGGCCTGCGGGCGGTCCTCTCTCTGCTCCTGTGCCTGGCCGGGACAGCAAGAGCGGTGGTATCGGCGGGAGTGACACGCGGTGAGCGGAGCCTGGTGCGCTGGAGCCGTATGACGTCACGACGCGTTTCGGCGTAACCACGCCTTCGTCAGGTGACGCTACGGTCCATACGGCTCTTATTTATACTACCCAAAGTGGGAGTGTTTGGGAGTATTGAATTGAAGGACCCCGCCTATATGGCGTGTCCTATTATTAAGCAGGTGTGCTTTTTTGAAACAGGGAAACTTTATTAGTTTAAGGACAATTATAAGGGGCAATAAAACGCCTTTATTAAAATAAAACAAAAATTAAAATTACGGGCGGTGACATTGCACTCTGCCCACTGTGCTGTAAATATAAGTGATAAATATAAGTAATACGTGTGTGTTGCTCGGGCAACATTTATGTCCCAAGTAGTGGTGTCTCAAACCATTGGATGCGGGGTCTGGGTGTGATGCCGCCTCAATGGGCTATACAATGGCTCCCCAGTGTCCTCAATCAAATTAATTGATGCGACGGGAGAAGTGCATATCTGCTAGATGTACAGCAAAGGTGCGGCTGCAGATGCGACAATAAAGTCGCATCGGTGTCCAGCGCTGGAGGGGTATGTGGCTAACAGATGCATAAATGCAAAGCTAGCGTAATCATTATGCGACTGGGTTGCCGTGGTTAAGGGCTTAGGCATGAAGATATATGTTACTAAAACATCAGGTGTTCCAGTGTTGCTGTTGCAGGGTGGGGTAACTGTCAGACAGTACTCGTTAAGTATAAATTGGGCTAAGAGGTGCCCCCTAAGGGTGTGTGTTTTATGGACTTGCTTGCAACAACTGCCCTAAAAATGCACAAAAATGCTCTAAAAATGCCTAAAAAATGCCTAAAAAATGCCTAAAAAAATGCCTAAAAAATGTTTGAAAAATGCCTAAACATTGCATAAAAGTTATAAAAATTATAAAAATCACAAACCATAATGGGAAAAACACATGTTAAATTAGTATAAGAGCAACTGGCTTTCTTAATAATCCAATAATTCCCGGGATGCGTAGACAGTCCTTTTAGAGGGGAGGGGTAGGGGGGTGGGGTGGGGTGGGGGGGTTAAAGGGGAAAGGGGGGCGGGGAGAAGGGGGGAGAGGAAAAGGGGGGGGGAAATGGGTGGGGAGGGAGGGGCGAAAGGAGGGGGGGAAAGGGGAGGATTGTTTTGGAAGGGGGGAAAGGGAGGGGGACCGAGGCAGGGGGGGGGGAAGGATAAGGCCTATTGGGCCCCAGAAAGGTGGAAATGCCAAGAGGTTATAATCGTTACAAAAAGCTGCGGACTTCCAGGTCCTCATTTAGGCCTTTTGGTGATAGACAATCTAACTTGAAGATCCAGTACACCTCTTGTTCACAGAGTTTCTTATATCTTAGGCCTCTAGGGATGGTGGCAGGGATTTGCTCTAGGCCAAGTATCCTCAGGTTATTCGGATCTGATTGATGACATTTAGCGAAGTGTCTGGGGACACTATGTTTCTCAGACTTGGATATAATGTTACATTTGTGTTCCCCAAGTCTTTTTCTTAATGGCCTAGTGGTCCTTCCGACATACAATTTTCTGCAACTACATTCTAAAACGTAGATCACAAAGTCTGAAGCACAGTTTATGAATTGCTTCATTGGGATAAGCCAACCCTCTGGGTGCTCAAAGGTTTTTTGGCCATGCTTCATGAAGGCACAGCACCCACAGCGAGCATTTCCACATCTGAAGTTCCCCACTATACTACTTTTCAACCACGTTTGTGGAAGTTCGTTTCTTTTGTTACTTGGGGCAATCTGGTTTCTGAGGGAACGGGCTTTTTTGAAGATGACCTTAGGTTTTTCTGGCAGAGTTTTTTGTAGGAGGGGGTCCTGTAGGATGATTGGCCAGTGCCTCCTAATTATGCTCTGAATTTGTCGGGAACTTTCTGTATAGCCAGTGATGAAAGTTGGACCATACTCCTTTTCCTCCCCTGTCTTCCTCTCTTCTTCATGTTTTCTTTTTTGTTGATACTCTTCTATTGCTGCTCTGATGTTGTCTTCTGGGTATCCCTTTTCTCTGAATTTTTTACCCAGTTGTTCTGCTTGTTTTAGATAGTCTTGGTCCCTGGTGCAGTTCCTCCTGAGTCTGCAGAACTGGCTACGTGGTATGTTGCTTATCCATTTTGGGTGATGACAGCTGGCAGCATGTAGATATGAATTTCCCGCTGTCTCTTTAAAGTGGGTTTGTGTGCAGATTTGTAGATTATCATCTGTTGATAATTCAAGATCAAGAAAAACCAGTTTATCCTTATTAATAACTGACGTGAATTTTAAGCTGGTGGTGCTGTTGTTGCAATATTCCACGAATTCCTCGAATCTTCCTATCGATCCATCCCAAATGAGCAAGATGTCGTCTATATAACGAGTATATAGAACTATATTTTCCTTAAAAGCATGTTCAGACCAAATGTATTGGTGTTCCCAATGAGACATGAATATATTTGCAAAGCTGGGGGCAAATCCAGCCCCCATCGAAGTTCCACAGGTTTGTAGGAAAAAACGGTTCATATAAGTAAAATAGTTATGTTTAAGTGCAAAGTCCAGGAGGTCCAAAATGAACTGTGCTTGTTCAGGGTTAAAAGAGCCATCTTGAAGCAAGAAATGATTAACGGCTTCCAATCCTTTGTCATGCGGGATGCATGTATACAATGAGCATACATCTAAGGATGCCCATGAAAAGCTGTTTTTCCACTGGTACTGTGCCAGAATCTCAAGTACATGCATGGAGTCCCTCGTATAGGCCTCTGTATGTAAAACGATGGGCTGGAGAAAATGGTCAATGTAGTCTGAGATTGGGGCTAGCAGGCCTTCCATCCCGGCTACTATAGGTCGTCCAGGGGGGGAGGTTTCATCTTTGTGAATTTTGGGGATGTGGTAAAAGTAGGGAACTAAAGGATTTGTGGGTGAGAGGAATTTGTATTCTTCTTTTGTCAAAATCCCCTGTTGTAGACCCCTATCTAGTATCTGGGTCAGATCCTTGCTGTATATTAACGTGGGGTCACAGGTGAGTCTGGAGTAGGTGTTCACATCTCCCAACAGTCTGTCCCCTTCCTTCTGGTAATTGTCAAAGTCCTGTATGACAATACTGCCGCCTTTGTCGGCCTGGCGAATAACTATATTTTTGTTCTTCTTCAGACCCGCCAAGGCGGTCTGTTCTTCCCTGGTGATATTACTGGATTGATGTCCAGTTTTCTTAGATTTACAAAGTGTATTGAATTCATCCATCACAATTTGGTAGAAGGTATTGATATATTGACCTTTCGACTGTGTGGGGTAGAAGATGGATCTCGGTTTTAGTCCGGATGATCTAATAGGTTCCAAATGTTGATCATAGTGTTCCCACATAGAGTCTTCAGAGTTTGATGCTCCCAATTCAATCAAATCTGATAGGGGCTCAAAGTCTTCTTCAGTCAGCCTTATCCATGGTGCTTCCAAATTTTGTGTTACTAGAGGTTCCTTTTCCTTTTTCTTTTTCTTTTCCTTCAGAGCAAAAAATCTTTTCAGAGTAAGCGTTCTGATGAATCTATGAAGATCCTTAAATAATTGGAAGGAGTTAGGTCTTATTGTAGGTGCAAAATTCAGACCCCTTCTTAATAATGATAGATCCCCATCTGACAGCTGATAGCTGGATATGTTGTAAATTTTTATTGTTGAGGTCCCTGCGTTTCCTTCTCCGAGTCGCTCTCTTTTCTTCCTTTTTTGCAGTTGGACTTTCTTGCCTCCCCTGGATCCTCTTCTTCTCCTTCCAGTCGTCTCTTTATTGCCCCTGGAGTGGGGGGAAGGCATAAAAAATTATTGGGGGAGGAGGGAATGAGGCGTCTGTCCTGACCTGGATCTCGTATTGCCTCCTCGTTGGTGCTGAGTGTGTCCACTATAGAATCACAAGGGGCATTCCTGGTAGGAAGCATCCTCCCTCTATTTTCTCGATTCTTTACTGTCATTTCCCAGGCTTGGTCTAAAAATCTGCCTATCGAGCTATGTGGACTTAATTGACCTAAGGGGGACCCCTGTGAATCTCTATTAGGAGACTTAGATGCGTGGAATCGTCCCGGCTTTGTTCTCGGTCCTTTTCTGTGGATATTTTTAACTTCCTCCGGTCTAACTTTAGGTCTGGCCCCTAGTCTTTGGCCATTTTGATTCAAAGGTGGTCTGTCCTGTATGTGGTTTCTTCTAGGTGATGGTGGTGCTCTCCAGGATTGTCTTTGGCGTTGTGGTCTTGACATCCCATGGTCAGGATTATATCTGTATTCCCGTTTCCGGTTGTTCCGTTTGTTTTTTTGCCACAGACGTGAATCTGCTCTATCAGGAGGTGCTCTTAAAAAGGGTTTTCTTGTGTTCCCTTTATCTGATGGAACATTAGTGTCTGTTTCCTCTTTGGTATCTGTATCGGGATGTTTCCTTTCTTTAGGCCAACTGTATATGTTCCCTAAGAGATAATCCCTTTTATCTCTCTCAAACTTTTTTAGCTTCCTGGTTAATTGATCATTTTCAAATGTTTGTACACCTGTTGTAATTTTGTGGGACCATTCATCATATTCTGATAGATTTTTGTAGGGTTTAAGGTCACTATGGATTTGGGGGAGAACTTCGCGTACTTTCCTTAAATTTCGTTCCCTTTGCATTACAACAATCTTCATCCACTGTGATGTGCACAGGTCAGCGACAACTTTCCATAGGTCCATCAGGTCTTTCTCTAGGAAGTCACATACTTTAGTGTTTCGCATTCCTCTAGGAGCAATTTTGTATTCCAAATACTCTGACAGGAACGAAGAGTCTAGCCATTGAGCACACTCGAAGGTCAGGGCATCCTCTAGTTGACGAAAAAGCCCGATCATTTCCTCCAGATTCTTTTTATGATTGTGTGATGGTAACTGCTGTGAGTCTCGACTGTCCTGGTGTGGACGTTCCATTTGATGTGAAGAAATTCTGTTAGAAATTTGTTTGAGTTGGTTTCTAATGTCCTGTTTTAGATCCTCCCATTTCTGGGGCTGTAGTTGTTCTGTTTGTGCTTCCACTTCCTCCAGGGCTTCTTCCAAAGCCTCTAGTGGGTCATCCATCTTGTATCAGGTATTGCAGCAGGTGTGTCCAAACGAGCAGATTCAAAGGTAGAAAGTAACCTGCGCTGTGCTGGTACTAAGAAGGTGTAAGGGTGCTGCTCCTTTTAGCTGGGTGGCGCCAGTAATCCTAGGTAACAGAAGAAGAAACAACGGAGCGCTCCTTGGTGCATTAACTTTTTAATCTTGAAAAACACGCAACATAAATACACTTACAGTGTGTTGATGAAAAGTGCGCTTGTCAGGCCTGCGGGCGGTCCTCTCTCTGCTCCTGTGCCTGGCCGGGACAGCAAGAGCGGTGGTATCGGCGGGAGTGACACGCGGTGAGCGGAGCCTGGTGCGCTGGAGCCGTATGACGTCACGACGCGTTTCGGCGTAACCACGCCTTCGTCAGGTGACGCTACGGTCCATACGGCTCTTATTTATACTACCCAAAGTGGGAGTGTTTGGGAGTATTGAATTGAAGGACCCCGCCTATATGGCGTGTCCTATTATTAAGCAGGTGTGCTTTTTTGAAACAGGGAAACTTTATTAGTTTAAGGACAATTATAAGGGGCAATAAAACGCCTTTATTAAAATAAAACAAAAATTAAAATTACGGGCGGTGACATTGCACTCTGCCCACTGTGCTGTAAATATAAGTGATAAATATAAGTAATACGTGTGTGTTGCTCGGGCAACATTTATGTCCCAAGTAGTGGTGTCTCAAACCATTGGATGCGGGGTCTGGGTGTGATGCCGCCTCAATGGGCTATACAATGGCTCCCCAGTGTCCTCAATCAAATTAATTGATGCGACGGGAGAAGTGCATATCTGCTAGATGTACAGCAAAGGTGCGGCTGCAGATGCGACAATAAAGTCGCATCGGTGTCCAGCGCTGGAGGGGTATGTGGCTAACAGATGCATAAATGCAAAGCTAGCGTAATCATTATGCGACTGGGTAGCCGTGGTTAAGGGCTTAGGCATGAAGATATATGTTACTAAAACATCAGGTGTTCCAGTGTTGCTGTTGCAGGGTGGGGTAACTGTCAGACAGTACTCGTTAAGTATAAATTGGGCTAAGAGGTGCCCCCTAAGGGTGTGTGTTTTATGGACTTGCTTGCAACAACTGCCCTAAAAATGCACAAAAATGCTCTAAAAATGCCTAAAAAATGCCTAAAAAATGCCTAAAAAAATGCCTAAAAAATGTTTGAAAAATGCCTAAACATTGCATAAAAGTTAAAAAAATTATAAAAATCACAAACCATAATGGGAAAAACACATGTTAAATTAGTATAAGAGCAACTGGCTTTCTTAATAATCCAATAATTCCCGGGATGCGTAGACAGTCCTTTTAGAGGGGAGGGGTAGGGGGGTGGGGTGGGGGGGTACTCTCTGACCATAACCTACTTAGCTTCTCTCTCTCCTCCTCTTTTCCTACCACCCTGGCACAAGCACGCTCACATACTCGAAGAAACTATCGCAATCTAGACATTCAAACTGTCTCTGATGCCCTGACACCTCTCCTCACACAATCCTTTACTGACCCAGACTCGGCTGCTATACACTACAACAGCTCCATTACAAAAGTCATGGATGACTTCACCCCCCTCGTCAATGCCCGCCCTCACCGTGTCTGTCGCCAACCCTGGATGACCAAAACCACTGAACAGTTAAAAAGATGCTCTAGAGCAGCTGAACGGTGCTGGATGAAAAGTAACACAAGTGAGGACTTCATCTTATATAAAATTGCCTTGAACAACTTCAGAAACGCACTCTCTGTGGCAAAAAAGTCCTATTTTTCTTCCCTAATATCGCCCATTTACACAATCCAAAACGCTTGTTCAGCACCTTCAACTCCGTTCTCCATCCCCCTCCTCCTCCTCCTTCATCTTGCTTATCAGCTGAAGAATGTGCAACATACTTCACTGATAAAATTGACAAAATCAGAAGTGAATTCCCCATGCAGCCCTCAAATCCCACCTCCACACCTCTCATTGACTGTTCTCTAACTGCCTTCTCTCCACTCTCTGAACACTCTTTCCTCTATAATTGCCAAAGCTAATCTAACCACCTGTTCTTTGGATCCTATTCCCTCCCATTTCATTCCGCAGCTATCCTCACCTCTCTTGCCTGCACTAACAACGCTATTTAACCTGTCCCTCTCTACTGGCATCTTTCCGTGCCCACTCAAAAAAGCTGTTGTGACACCACTACTTAAAAAACCTTCTCTAGATCCTACCACACTTGCCAACTACCGCCCAGTGTCACTTCTCCCATTTGCATCCAAACTACTTGAACGCCATATACTGTACATGCAGAATTAAGCCATTATTTATCTGCTAACTCCCTACTTGATCAGTTCCAGTCTGGCTTTCGCTCTAACCACTCCACGGAAACGGCCCTTACCAAAGTGGCCAATGACCTTCTTACAGCCAAATCCAAAGGTCAATTTTCCATACTCATCCTTCTTGACCTGTCATCAGCATTTGATACTGTCGACCACACCTTACTCCTACAAATACTTTCAAATGTCGGAATAAAGGGCCTTGCTCTTACATGGTTATCTTCCTACCTCTCTGGAAGGTCCTTCACAGTCTCCTACTCAGATCAGATCTCTTCTCCTCATGCCTTGTCTGTCTGGGTTCCCCAAGGCTCTGTCCTTTATCCCCTCCTCTTTTCCATCTACATGCACGGTCTTGGTGATTTAATCAACTCATTTGGGTTTCAATACCACCTCTATGCAGACGATACACAACTGTACCTCTCTGCCCCAGACCTCAACTCCCTCCTTAAACGTGTTCCTGACTGCTTGTCTGCTATATCCTCCTTCATGTCCTCTTGCTTCCTAAAACTTAATATGAGTAAAACAGAACTAATAATTTTTCCACCGTCTCTGTCCACCTCCCTGCCTGAAGTAACAATAAATGTTAATAACACTCCCATAACTTCAGTTCCCAAAGCTCGGTGCTTGGGGGTGATATTCGACTCATCTTTCTCTTTTATTCCTCCTGTTCACTCCATAACCAGCTCCTGCCATCTCCAACTCAAAAACATATCTCGCATCCGTCCCTTTCTCACTCAAGACACAACTAAAATGTTAGTACATGCTCTCATAATTTCTCATCTGGACTACTGCAACGTACTACTTTGTGGACTACCGTCTAACAAACTGGCCCCGCTCCAGTCGGTATTGAACTCAGCTGCTCGTCTCATTCATCTTTCTTCTCGATCTTCCTCTGCCGACCCTCTTTTACAAGCTCTTCACTGGCTGCAAATTAACCAGAGGATTCAGTTCAAACTCCTAACCCTAACCTACAAAGCTCTCCACAATCTCTCTTCCCGGTACATATCCTCACTAATCTCCAGATACAAACCCAATCGCAATCTCAGATCGGCACATGATCTTCTGTTGTCCTCCTCTAGAATCAACTCCTCACATTCACGTTTACAAGACTTCGCACGTGCTTCACCCCTCCTCTAGAATGCCCTCCCACAACACATCTGTCACTCGCCAACCTTTGTTACCTTTAAACGCTCTCTAAAAACACACTTGTTTCGACAAGCATATGCGCTACCTTAGGCCACTTCCCTTTGTCCTAAGACCAAATTGCACTCCTCCTAGGTATCCTAAAACACACTGCCTCTATATATTTGCTGCATACTACCCCTCCTCCTGTTTCCTCCCCCCATTCCCTTTAGATTGTAAGCTCGCAGGGGCAGGGCTCTCTCCCCCCCTTTTGTGTCTTGGTAACCATTATACATTGTATTCCTCATGTTAATTTTATCACTGTCATTACCAATTCTATAATTTGTATTTTGTATCATTCTTTGTTTTTTGTCACTAATTATGTATCTTGTATATTGGTGTACACCATTGTCTGTATTATTATGTACACCATGTTTGTTTCTTACTTTGTACAGCGCCACGGAATATGTTGGCGCTTTATAAATCAATAATAATAATAATAATTGCTATGTTTAGTGATTAGTTGCTGCAACATTTAAGAAAAGGACAACTGTTGTGAAAGTTCTGCAAATTGTTTGATACTAATAATGTCACAGTTATTGAGAGTTAAAAATATATGTGTAGTTATTAGGTGTGCTTTTACCATACTTTTCTACTCTCTGTAATATCAGACAAGAAATATAAACAAAACTATAAACAACTCCAGTAATGCATAGTAATAGTATTGCTTAATGTTTCTTTAAATGTAGATGCTCTCACCATAGAAACCGCCATGTTAGGACAGCAGTGTAGGTATTAATGGCGTCCTCCAGGTATGGGGTCATTCTGGCTTTAAAGCGGACCTGAACTCAGAACTTCCTTTCTAAATAAAAAAAATAAACAGCATAATAACCTTTAAAGAAAAAAACATTTCTTTGTTACAGCTGATAGAAATCCTGCTGTAAATCTGCAATGTGTCTACTTCCTGCTTTCATGGAAGCAGACATGGGGTTAGCATCCTGTGTTTACAAATTAGCTGCTGCGCCGATGCTACTGAGATTCCTGAGTTGACATAGCTGAGAGATCAAATTACAATTGTGATTAGTCACAGATGATGGGGAATTAGACAGGCTAAATGCCCTAAATACATACAGGGGGGTATTTCTCTACATTTTCCTTCTATCCTGTGCAAGAGTTCAGGTCCACTTTAAAGGAATCCTGTGTGTGTGTGTGTGTGTGGGGGGGGGGGGGGGTAGATGGGATACTTGCCTTAGTAGAAGGAAGCTTTTGGATGATCAGGAGACATCTCCGGTACTCCTTCACCCCTCCACTGCTCGCCGGGACCTCCTTCTTCTTCGCCGGGTGCACTCCCATCCCTGTACGATCATTACTGCACTACATAGATGCGTCTAGGCAGTGCAACCGCGATTGTACATATTCAGCAAACTATTATTGAATATGTTTCGGAGGGTCCCAGCGCTGGATCGGTGGGGTTGAGAAGAATAGTAAAGCTTCAGGACTCTCCAGAGCCTTCCCTCTGCTGAGTTATTTGATTTTAACTTTTTATTCATTACAGGTACTCTTTAAATTCTCAGTCCCTACCATATTACCATTGTGTATTTCTATAGCAATGTTAAATTTCAGTGAACAATTGTATAAAAGCACGCGCTCTGGAAGTCCCTTGACAAATGCCTCTGCTTCTTTCCTTGATTTCAAAAAACACCGTACCAGCCCACTAGCCTACTAAATTCTATCTTATTGTAATACATCATTTATTCCATTGTGCCATTAGCCAACATCCAATGATGTTGGCTCCATCCAAATGGCTCAGTGGGTACTTCACTGAAGGTAAGTAAGCCGGCATTGCCAAGGACCCGCCTTCCGACAATGCCTCCAGCCTTCTAACCTTCGTTTAGAAATTGTATCAGCCACTAGCCTACCAAACTATGTTTACCAAATGCCTCCTCTCGGCTCACTTTACTTGCTTCCATACCTGGCTTGGTGGATACATCCCTGGAAGGTAATGTTGTACCCAGTTAAATTCCTCATACAAAAGGCTGAGCCCGCTGCCTTCACTTTTGTTCCACTTACCTGGACCACCCACTTTTGACACCTAGCTAGCCCTGTGGCCCTTCCCACTAGCCATCTGATCCCCCTCATTCCCAGCCAGGCCATCCCTGAGCCCGCCCTGTCATGTGCCCTATCTCCTATGCTATTGCTCCGCTCCCGGGGCTTCTTTCTCCTGATACCCAACTCTTAACAACCTCACCCATAAAACCAACCTCTCTCTACTGCATCCAATCCCTGTCTAGGCTGAAATCTTCAGTGTCGGGTGTTCTGCGGCTGTAGCAGCCAATAGCCTGGTGTCACCAAGATGCTGGGCGGAGTTCTTGTTTAAGAGGAACCGTGAGGCACCATCACTGTACAGCGCTACTAAGCAGCTCCTACATCTAGTGCGCAGCAAGGAATTGCTTCCCTGACATACATATAGGCTGGTAAATGTGATGTAGAAACGATGTCTTTACACACTGCTCGCATTTTTAAGATTATTTACATAAGGCTTAACCTATGCATAGGCATATCTATAAATATTTTAGGATGAAATTCCACAGTTGTTGAGAAAGAAGTAATCCCTGCAGTCCCACATAACAAACACTGCTTTAGCCTGTTTACCTCATTTTAATACATACAGATCGCAGTCATTTCGCGGTGTTCCTAACACAGACTCTCAGACGAGAGTGTGAAAGGCTGCTATCAGATGGGAAAGATGGCCAGAAATGGATTAAGGTGGAACGGGCGAGGTAAGATAGCAGCTTGTGCCCAGCACTGATGGCTTTATTTATAGCAAGATTTGGTGGGGGCTAGCAGCAGCCAGGCCCCTAAACTCTCCAGACCCTAGGCAACTACTTAGGTGTGCCTTGTGTACGACCCCGCTCTAAAGGTGGCCATACATCATGCCTGATCAATGTTTCCATTAGAATGGATCGATTAGACATGCTGGAAAATTTCTGTGACAAGTGCTCGAGTAGATACTTGGCAGTAGTGTTGGCCCGAACTGTTCACTTGGGAACACTACATGGGGAATGTTCCATTTTCACAAGCTTCCTCAATACTGCGCAGACGCCTTCCTGGGGTCGCGCGCCGACAGCCGGGAGCACTCTGCACTTGCGCATGACGTAACGTTTGATATCACGATGAAGGATGTACCCGACTGACCCCAGGCTGGTGCCCCCCGTGCTCATGTGCAGTGTTTTATAGTCTCACCTCTCCACCGATGCAATTTCTGGCCTCCTCCACCATCACCTCTGTGTCCTCTGTCACTGTGAGCACCTGTATCACATGGCTGTGAAAAGCATCATTGGGACATCCTTACCACCACTGGACCTCATACACACATCCAGACTGTTGTCCAGGGCCATCAGGACACTGAACGACCCCACCCACCCCAGCAGTTGCACCTTCATCGGTCTCCCATTGGGCCGCCGCTACAGATCCATCCCCACTAAATCCTCCAGACACAAGAACACCTTCTTTCAGGACCAGTTCTAGACTTTTTGCTGCCCGAGGCAAACTTGTGAGGATGCGTCTAACCCCCCCCCCCCCATTCAATTTGGAATGATCGCACAGCAACCGACGATTTACTCTGCTTCATTTAATGTTCTCACATGACATGCTGCAGCTCAACACAATAGCACACTGGCTGGCTGTGAGTCTGTGACAAGCAAACTGCTCACCCTTAGCCGGTCAGCCATCCTCCATCCCACCTCCTCCCTTCTGCTGTGCAAGTCAAATGAAACACTGCCGCTCTCCTGCCTCCCCCCTCTCACTCGCTGTCAGACTCCTCACACAGCACAACAAGCTGCTTTTCCCCAATGATAAACTCTTCACCTCGCTCTCCTCTTGCTTCTCCTCCTACCCTGACTGCATGCTGTTAGTGTAAACACAGTACAAACATACTGCCCCTGTAATCTCGGCGCCTGATGCAAGTGTTTTACCTTGCTTCAAGAGAGAACCAGCCCTGCTTTCTTCCCCCAAGCTGTCCTGCTGAATTCCGTCCACCACCCCTGCAAAATCCCCTAGTCTTGCACTGCTGTCTTAGTCTTAGATTTCTTTATGTCTAAATGCCTGATAAAGTGAACCTGAGTTTTATACATACCTGGGGCTTCCTCTAGCCCCCTCCATGCTGATCGCTCCCCCTCGCGTCGCACGGTCCAAAGCCTCCTTGATCTTCCATGGCTAGTCAGTTCCTGTCGCCGGGAGGGCTCTGTTCCCAGCCACAGGAGCGAAAAGGGGGAGCGCGATTGGCCACACAGCGCCTGCCCTGACTGGCCACGGAGAAGGGGGCTGCTACTGGAGGATCAAGGAGGCTTTGGACCGCACGAGGGAGCGATCTGCATGGAGGGGGCTGGAGGAAGCCCCAGGTATGTATAAAACTTTTATTTCTCCTTGTCTCAGGTTCACTTTAACTGCACTACAGCACTCCATGCTATGTGTACCACAAAACATTCTGGATACGACATCTGTTGAACTTGGCGAATAAAGCTATTTCTGACCAGATGCATGTGATGTCACAACACACGCCTGGTTCCATGTGGTACAGGTGCTTGCGCTGACGGTGGACATGGGGGGTTGATGGCAGAGGAGGCCAGGAATTGTGCCAGGGGAGAGGTGCGCAGGGGTGGAGTAGATATTATTATACTTGGGTGGGGGGGGGGGGGCAGCAAAGGCAGTTCCTCTAGGCCAGTTTCGGATAGATTTCATGCTGAAATCTATTGGGAGTCGGTCTGCGATTTAATCAGGGTGGGATTTGTCTCATGGTCAGTCTGCCTATACATCACTAGATGTATGGCCAACAGTAGAGGCCAACTATGACCAACAGTAGAGCAATACACACAAAAACCAGGGACACCGGGAGCCCACTATGGGGCAGTATGTTAAAAAGACTGGTGGACTGGAAAGTTTGGGTTGCTTAAACCACCTGTATAGCACTTAGCCTTGAGATTATGGTCATGGCGCCAAAAGATTAAAGGACACCTGTAAGGACTTTAAAAAAAAAAGTTTAACTTACCTGGGGCTTCTACTGGCCCCCTGCAGACGTCCTGTGCAGGACAAACTGATCCTCCAGTCCCCCGCAGCAGCTCACTTTTTTCGTCTAACTAGACGAACGCCACTGTGCCTGCTCTGCCCTGGCCGCGGGCGTCCTTGCTCCTGCTCACGGTTGCTGGGAGCATCCTGCCCAGTCACAGTATGAGGTTTTCTCATACTCCACCTGCGCAAGATGCTCCTGGCAATGTGAGCAGGAGCAAAGATGCATGGCCAGGGCTGCACAGGCGCAGCGGTCGTCAACTTGTAAGTCAGCGGTAACGAAAGTGAGCCACGGTGGGGGACTGGAGGATCGTTTTGTCCCAGCTCGGGCACAGGACGTCTGCAGGGGGGCAGTAGAAGCCCCAGGTAAGTTATTTTTTTTTAAGACTTTACAGATGCCCTTTAAGTTTATGTGAGGATTATAAAATGTAAACCCCACAACAGGGGTTAGTTAAAGAAAAGCAAATTGAGGACCCCAAAAATGCAATAAAATATTTAAAATCTGGTTAAAAAGAAGGCAAGTGTCATTATTGGGGGTCTTGCACAGTCATTCAGAAGTTTAGGGATACCTGCTTCAATCAGATCTCAACTACCTTTAACATTCGGGTCCAGAAAGATGTGTTGCTCTGTTCTGCAAAGACAGCCCAGCACTTAACAAATATCAGATTTTTTTTTTATAAATTAGTTTGTGTGGCCAACAGGTGCCTTTCTGGAAAGGTCCCTTACCCTCACCACGGCCTTTTTAGACAACATTTGGTGGCTATGTCACATGGAACATATCTGGTACTTATTGCAGTCCAGACTCCACATGTTCACCCAGATTTGGGCCCATTATATAATGAGGAGTCACCAACATGACAGTAGCCTTCAACACGGGTACACAGGGAACCCATATACACTTTGGGGGAAATCGTCCGGGCGTCCATTGATCAACACGATCTCAAACGCTGTTACCATTGTGCACCCATTCAGGTGGCCATGTTGCGGTTCCGATTCTCCTTCAATGAAAATTATTGGCTCAAGATATTGATCTGCTCGCAAAATCAAGTGATGTATGGGCACTCTAAGTGAAGTGAATAGAGTATTAACGCCTTCAGTAACTTGGAAACCAATAATACGTTGTTTGCTATTTGTTTTATGGTGTGTTAAATGTTTTAGACCTGAGATGTAATTTGAGTTCCATCCCACTATAAGGAGGACAGATTGCTTGCAGAGAGTTTGTGGTGAAGTAATAATAGAATGGTTTATAATGCTGCGTGTCACTGATCGTGCGTAATGGCAGATGCCCATGTAAGGGTTACCGAGCAATGACTGGCATGTCAAGGAACATCGGAATTGTTTGCTATTTCTCACAGGGATTTCCAATACACGTGTCATCCCTCGTAGAGGTTTCCATGCGGGTGACGGATAATGTATATGTACATATGGCAGAGAGAGGGGCCACCCTTCAGCTCTCAATACATTGCTGGGATAACCGGGAGACATATTTAAAGGGAAACTGGATTGACATGTAACATAAAGGAAAACAGAAAATTGCCTTCTTAACCTCCCTGCCGTTCTAATTATTTCCTGTGCACGGCCGCGGGAGTAGTTTTTTTTGGGGGGGGTTTTTTGGGGTTTTTTTAGCATGTAGCTAGCCTAGCGCTAGCTTCATGCTTTCCCCCTCCCTTCGCTATCCCTCCCGCCCCTCCGGCGCAAATACCCAACAGGAAATCCCATTCTGAACGGGATCTCCTGTATGGGCTTCCCCCGTCGCCATGACGACAATCGGACTGACGTCAGACGGAGTCCCGATCCACCCCTCAGCGCTGCCTGGCAGGCTGCACAAGGGGTCTCGGACTGAAGCCAACCCTGATGTAATTTCCTCCCTTACTCTTTTTTTCTTCCTAGAAACTGCATTGTCATATCTAGCTTGCTTTGTAAACACATGCAAGCACAGCATAGATCGTATTTCAGCAGCTTCTGCAGAGGGGTGAGGGGTATTTCCCTTTTCAGCCTCGTTCCACACTGAACTGCACTCAACCAATCAATGAGGAGCAGGAATGTGGGAGGGGAGATAACAAGCTTCCTTCTCCCCAGCAATGTACCAAATAGAGCCAGGCTGACTGAGATAAGATTTATTACTGCAGAAACACTTCTGATTATATTGGAATTTCTTGCGATGCAGGGTCAGGTTGTAGACTGCATAATAAACAGGGCAATGGGTTACTTGATTTTAGGGTTGACACTCCTGCTTTAAAACAGAAGGGATTTGCGATTATTCAGGTTGGACTAAGCATATGAGGAGTCCCACAGTGCATCACTGCTCAATATGGAAAATATCCTTTGTTGTCCCTGTAAGCTAAACACACCTCCAGAATGCTGGAATGCAATAATAATAACAGCTTGCCTTTTCCCTTCAGTGTCCCTCGCTTGTAGTACACTATCCCAGTCCACCAAGGTTAGTGCCTGCCTGAGTTTATTGAACTTTGCTTTTCTAAAATTTATAGTTTTAGTTGTCCCCTGCTGCTCCCCAACCTATCAGTCACCAGATCAAACGTTATCAAGTTTGTTGAGGCAGCCGCTAACGACCTCCTCATCCGATAATCAGGTTTGTGTACCGTGGCCCCCGACACATGCCACGCAAGTGATTCGCCTGGTGGATCTACTCATCCCCTGCGACGGCCGATTTTTATTGTTCAAGCCGCTCCCCCGCCTGCCATGGGACATCATGCACTTGCCGCTCGCAAGATCCCCTTTAGTGTATATAGGCAGATCCCCCCCTTTGGTGTATATAGGCATATCCACACCCTTTTTAGTGTATATAGGCAGATCCACCCCCTTTTAGTGTATATAGGCAGATAACCCCCCCCCCCCCCCTTTGTGTATATAGGCAGATCAATCCCCCCTTTAGTATATATAGGCAGATGTTTCCTTTAGTATATATAGGCAGATCCCCTTTTAGTGTATATAGGCAGACCCCCCCCCCCCCTTTTTAGTGTACTGTATATAGGCAGATTCCCCCCCCCCCCCCCTTTAGTGTATGTAGGCAGATCCCCTCTTTAGTGTATATATAGGCAGATCCCCCCTTTAGTGTGTGTGTATATATAAGTATATATATATATATATATATATATATATATATATATATATATATATATATATATATATATATAATATATGCAGATTCCCCCCTTAGTATATATGTGCAGATCCCCCCTTTAGTGTGTGTGTGTATATATAAGTATATATATATATATATATATATATATATATAGCAAGGAAATGAACAGCGCTACTTAAAAACAGACTTGTGCCTACCTGCAAAAGAGTGCAAGCCCCACTTGTGGGATATAATACACACCGAGCATACACACGACCTGTCTACCACTAGAGGAGGATGTTGGTTTCCATTAACAGCTTGCATGCAACCTATTAAGTACTCGTCCCTCCATGGAGGATTGACTTCTTCGCAGTGGGAGGGACGAGTACTTAATAGGTTGCATGCAAGCTGTTAATGGAAACCAACATCCTCCTCTAGTGGTAGACAGGTCGTGTGCATGCTCGGTGTGTATTCTATCCCACAAGTGGGGCTTGCACTCTTTTGCAGGTAGGCACAAGTCTGTTTTTAAGTAGCGCTGTTCATTTCCTTGCTATGTACTAATGTAATTCGTTTTTGGTCAGCTGCTCCCACTTAACAGTCATGGTTTTGGTGTATGTGCAGAGCTTCTGTTTGGGTTCAAGGTGCGTTTGTAGTTCCTGGGGGGGCTCAGCGCATCTCTGATGGAGGCCATTCGGAGGCGGCCTGGTGTTGCGCTGATCCACCTTTTGCGCAATATACATATATATATATATATATATATATATATATGCAGATCCCCCCTTTAGTGTATACAGGCAGATCCTCACCTTTAGTCTCTATAAACAAATCCCTCCTTTAGTGTATATAGCTAGGCAGATAAATAGTATACAAGCAGATCTCCCTTCCCTCCACCCCCCCACCCCCCCCCCCCCCCACACACACACACACACACACACAAACACACACAAACACACTTCCCCAACAGGGAGGCATTTGGGGAATCTTCTGCTTGTAGCTGGGGACAGAAGATGGCCAGTCAGGAGTGACAAGCAGGTCTCTGTCTGATTATCACCTGTGAGCGAGGGGCGGAGCTACTGGCACGCACGGTTCACACAGACTCAGCAGGAGGCAGCAGCAGATTCCTGGAGTTTTCGCCCCATCACCCCTAGCGACGCCAGGGGGCGGAGCTACCACTCGCAGCAGCCACAGACGGATCCAGAGGCCAGGGCCAGTTGAATGCACATCACGTGTGCCCCCCTAGAAGCAGGCGCCCTGAGCGACCGTTCAGGTCAAAGGCCGGCCATGCTAAGAATGTCAGGAGGAAGTTCCCTGGTGTCAAGAGGAAGTACCTTCCCTGTGACCTTTAAAGCCTTCTGATTGGTTCTGTAGTTATACGTACTGCAAAACAGGGAAGCACAGCTCAGTTAAATGTCAGACAGAGGAGCTTGGACTGTAAATGTCAGCTCCACTTGCCTGATAGCATCTGTTCTGATCTTTGGAAGTGCCGGAAATGTATTAACCTCTGATTATGCAATTTCTCATCCTATGCACGATTTATATTGCTCAGAGACCGGTTAAAATGGAATTTCAGGTAATGAACCAATCTTTGCTTCCTATCTATCACAACCAACAAGAAGTGTGAAGAAACGTTCCGATTCCTATTGCCCCCAATGCTGCAGTATTTTTTGTCCGGATCCGTTCCACTAGGCAAAACGGTCCGGAAAATTAGGACCTGCTGCATTTTTTGGATCCGAGAGCCGGAAAGTACAGAACGTATCCGTGCCAACGGATGCATGTGAATGGATCCATAGGTTAATATTGGATCCATTCACATCCGTTCTGTTTGTACAGTATACGTTCCGGTTACGTTCCGGGGAAAAAACGCAAATGTGAACCGGCCTTACATTATGTGTGTTTTTTCTGTGTTTTCCGCAACGCTAGCGTTTCTGACTAGTGTTTTCCCAACCTGAGAGTACTCACAGCCCCAGCTGCTTTGAGATCTTCTTCATCAGCATTGCTGTAACTCTGTACTGCAGGAGTGTTAATTCTTATTGCAATAGGGGAAAGGGGTTACGGCCCTGTAAAAAAGAAAATGTCCTTGCTAGTGCTGACTAATTTAGCACTGCCCTGCAATACTCACCACTCCCTGTTTCTATTCTCCCTTGTAGCATTTGCCAGGATACTGTGTACAGTTTGTCAGGCGTTTAGTTGTTAGCCCCATATTTGTATGCGTGGGTTTCCCATGGGCACAGCAGTTTGCTTTTAACATTCCAAAAATATACTCATAAGCTAAGAGGTAGCGCCCCCCCCCCCCCAAAAAAAAATTGAGGATCGTTTCAGGTGTGTGATTCACACACTATTACAGCCAACGAGATCAGCACGACTGCCAAGCAACTGGTTCATTGTTTAAAGGAAACAAATATGGCTGCCTTCATATCCCTCTCAGTTCACATGCCCTTTAAGGGGGAATAAAGGGGTTTGGGGTGGAGGGGATGGGAAGCTGCTAAGGGGTTTCTGAGATTGGAGAGGATATGTTCTAAAATTACAAATTCCGTACCTGTTATGTTATCACTTGTATTTCGAGGTCTGATCTTTTTTCTTGTTAACTTTGAAATCATTTGATGTAAAGCTTTGTCATGTTTTTACATGGACAGTGCAACAATACAATTGTGAGCTCCTCTGAGGACAGTCAGTGACATGACTATGTATTCTGTAAAGTGCTGCAGAAGATGTCAGTGCTATATAGATACATAATAATAATAATAATAATAATATGGTAGGAAATTACACGACGACTATGGTAGGATTAGATGGTGAGCTCCTCTGAGGACAGTCAGTGACATGACTATGTATTCTGTAAAGTGCTGCAGAAGATGTCAGTGCTATATAGATACATAATAATAATAATAATAATATGGTAGGAAATTACACGACGACTATGGTAGGATTAGATGGTGAGCTCCTCTGAGGACAGTCAGTGACATGACTATGTACTCTGTAACATGTTGCAGAAGATGTCAGTGCTATATAAATACATAATAATAATATGGTAGGACATTAGACTATGGCTATGGTAGGATTAGATTGTGAGCTCCTCTGAGGACAGGCAGTGACATGACTATGTAATCTGCAGAGGCGTAGAAATAGGGGTTGCAGAGGTTGCAACCGCATGGGGCCCTTGGGCCAGAGGGGCCCTGAAGGGCCCTCCCTCAACTACAGTATTAGCTCTCTATTGGTCCTGTGCTCATAATAATCACTTATATTGATACTTTTAATAGTAATAATCATTAACAAACTGTTCCCCATCCCCTTCTTGCACCTCTGACACTGTAGTTGCCTTTGGCAGGTTTTGGTGCGCAGTATCAGTTGTTATGTATAGAGTGCTTGGGGGGGCCCCATTGTAAAACTTGCACTGGTACTCTGTAAAGTGCTGCGGAAGAGGTCAGCGATATATAGATACATAATATAATAATATGGTAGGACATTAGACTATGACTATGGTAGGATCTGATTGTGAGCTTCTCCGAGGACAGTCTGTGACATAACTATGTTGTAAGGATTCCTCCTGTGGCGTGTTCTGTCCGTTGCGGTGGAGTCGCAAACGGACACTTCTGGCTTATCTGTGTAACGAACGGTGGAGCACAGAGAGGATCTGATTACCGGTGATCTGCAGTATCACTGGGAATACAGATGTATACCAGATTATAAGTGATCTGCAGTATCACCGATAATCCGATATACCAGCTAACCTCTGTACTAGAGTAGAGTGTAGTGTTTGGTGTAACAGTAACACTAAGAGGACTGAGCCTCAGTGCAGTGAGGAGTACTGCACGGCTTCCTTCCGAAGACCTGAACTCTCCAAGGCGGGAGGAGTCAGGCTGTGAGTAGGAAGGTAAGTCTGAGAGTGACACTCAGGAGAAAGTGTCACTAACAGGACGGGGAACCGCCTCCAATAGTGAGGTTGGTTCTCGAGGTCAGACAAGCCAGATCGTAACACACGGACAGATAAAGTACAAATTCAGAAGGCAGAGGCGGAGTCTAGGTACAGGCAGAGTTCGGCAACAGGGTATCAGAAATATCGAGGTACAAGATCAAGAGGCAGAAGCAGAGTCTAAGGACGAGCCGGGGTTCGGCAACAGAGTATCAGAATAGCAAGGTACAAGATCAGAATACAAGAGGATGGTCAGGCAGGCAGAAGGTCATAACAGATAATCACAATCAAACTAGTACTTTAAGCTATCAACAGAATCTAGCTAAGTGTAGGATTACAGCTCCAGCTGGTCCCGGCACACTTAAGGATCTGACTACGGGTCTGAGTGCTCCCACGTATGTGTTCGCAACGCCAGACAAAGAGCAAGTGAACAGCCAGCAGTATATATACACAAGGACCTCTCCAGGACCTCCCTAATTGCAGGACCAATGAGAGTAGTGGAAAATGTCAGCTGACCCGCCTGGTCAGCTGACTCCCTTCTGGCTGTTATATAAGCTCTGCCTCTGTGCGCGCGCGCGTCACTCTGAATCTAGGTGGACTATCAGTCCCAGCCACACCAGTACTGTTTTGCAATGTATCCAGTGAACCGAGTGCGGGAGCCGCCTCCAATGCGGCTTCCGCCGTTACCAATGCGGATTCTGCCGTTACCAATGCGGATTCCGCCGCTCTGCCTATGCGGCATGCTGCGTTTTTTCCGCGTTGTGACGCCATGCTGGACGCGGAAACAGCCGCCTCACCTTGAGAGGCAGCGGCTTTTCCGCGTTTCATCACAGTCTGCCTGCATTCGGTTGTGCATTCGCAATGAGTCACATTGTCATTTGCAATTGCTCTGCAGTTCTGGGCAGCTCAGGATGCTGTCATCATTCCACCAATGGCTTACTACAGCTGAGCTGCGGCCAGATAGCCCTGGATTTCCTGCAGGCATGTTGTTACATAATACTGCATGTATTTCCTATGGGAGTCCTTTGCATTCACAACCAGCTAGCAAATGGAAATCAAGCCAGCTCAGGATTGAGTGATTACCATTCATCTGTGTGGAGATTTGCATACCTGCATCCATTGGCTGATGCCAGCATAAAAGTCTGCCTCCCATTTCATACCCAGCCCATCATAGTGATCACTATGCTGGTCTGCTGGGCACTGTGCTACTCTGTATACAGTAGTTCTGTTATTGTAGTTCAATGCGACCTTATTATTTGTGCTTTAGCTAGTTCTTGATAAATATATATGCAGACTTGCTAATATATATTTATCCATTATTTGAGCTGTTTATTATTTTTCTGTATTATTGTTTATTGCCTAGTTTCCATGCCTGATGGACGTTCGCTGCATCCGCGGTGGATCAGTGGAGTCCATTATCCCGATAGCTTGGATTCTGCCATCACCACGTTGGTGACTGGTAGTATTCCTGCTACTCTAGTTCTGGGAACATAACTATAGGCTGCGGTTGCTATTAGTTACGTTCTATCCTGTAGTCTTGCCTGGGTTGATGCTTGCTGGTGATTGTTGTTAACCTGCTTGCTCTGCTTCTGTGGACGTGACTGTGAGCTGTGGTTGCTACTGGTTACGCTCCAATCTATCATTTATGGTCGTTATTAGAGATTCAAGTAAGAAGTCGAGTTCCGCCACCATCGTCTCTAAAAGAACTGGAGGGTGTTTTAACTGAAGAATGGGCTAAAATTCCTTTGGAAACCATTCATAATTTGTATAAATCAATACCTCAGAGAACTGAGGCTGTAATTGCCGCAAAAGGTGGACCTACACCATATTAAAATATATTTTGTTGATTTTCAAGGTGTTTCCATTATTTTGTCCAACCCCTGTAAATACATAATAATAATATGGTAGGACATTACACTATGACTATGGTAGGGATTAGATTGTGAGCTCCTCTGAGGACAGTCAGTGACATAACTCTGTACTCTAAGTGCTGCAGAAGATGTCAGTACTATATAAATACATAATAATAATATGGTAGGACATTAGACCATGACTATGGTAGGATTAGATTGTGAGCTCCTCTGAGGACAGTCAGTGACATGGCTATGTACTTTTAGTGTGCAGTGGTTTGTTTTTATTTATTTTTAAACAATTAATCAAGAAAATGTAATGTAAATTAAAAATAAATCACTGTATGGTGTACATCCACCTTTACTCAGATTACTTCAGCGTTACAACCATGATGCAGATCATCATGGCTGCCCCCACTTTAGGAGAATATCTGCTTTAGGTTGTAATCCCCCTTCACCCTCAGTGACATAGGATGTACGAGTTATTCTTTGAAAGAAAGTACCCAATTTTGATATGTACAGTGCAGTGCTACATCATGTGTTGGCACTTTATGAATAAATGTAACTTTTGCATTTTCATGACACATCCCTCTTTGTTTAGAGTTCTATCAGTGCACACTGACAGTGGATGGGGAGGACACCAACCTGCTTCTGATGGACATCTGTAACGGCCAGGTAAGTGGCAAGAAAAAATGCTGTGGGCGGGGCCACAAGACGAGCGTTCTATGCCAGAGAAGGGATTTTTGTATTGAACTCTCCAGTTAAAGCTGCTGCCTGTTTATTGCTTTTTCCTGTTTCCTCTTTGCCAGTGGCTCAACTAAGTGACTAACTTTCTCATGGGGCCACCACAATACTGTACATTGTTTACAATAACAAAACATTTGTAAAGCGCTTTTCTCAGGACCCAAAGCATATAGATTCGTCTCTGATCAATCCATAGTTGCAGTTGTAGTTTGTGATGTGTTACAGGGAAAAAGGTTACGCGATCATAAATGCCACACTAAACAGGTGGCTTTTTAAGTGAACTCGTGGTGAGGGGGATATAGAGGCTGCTATAATTATTTCCTTTTAAGCAATACCAGTTGCCTGTCTGTCCTGCTGATCATCTACCGCTAATACTTTTAGCCACAGACCCTGAACAAGCATGCAGATCAGGTGTTTCTAACTTTATTGTCAGATCTGACAAGATTAGCTGCATGCTTGTTTCTGGTGTAATTCAGACACTACTGCAGCCAAATAGATTAGCAGAACTATCAGGCAACTGGTATTGTTTAAGAGGAAATAAATATGGCCGTGTCCATATCACTCTCACCTTAGGTTCACTTTCAGTTTCCATTTAAACGCCTCCAGGGTTGGAGCTGTCTTGATTAAGTGTGGCTAGGCATTCCAAAGGGTAGGGGCAGCAAAACAGAAGGTTCTGGCCCCAAAGGTTTTGAGATGGACTCAAGTTATTAGATTATGTTGATCTGAGATTGTGGGAGGTTTTACCTAGTTGCAACAAATTCTTCAGGTATCCGGGGGCTAGATTTTGATGAGATTTGAATGTTAGCATGCCTATTTTGAATAGGATTTTTCATTTTACAGGTAGCCAGTGTAGTGAGCAAAGGATTGGTGTTATGTAGCACTGTCAAGGTTGGCTATTCCCAGCTCAAGTACAGCCCCTCCAATATAGCCACACCCCCAAGTGCCTTAACCAAACATTATCCCAGAATCTGCCCCTCCTATAAATAATACTTCTTTCAGTGTAGTCCCACCCACCTTTAAGCCTTGCCTCCAGTGGCAGCTCCAGCTTCAAATTTTTGGGGGCACAATGGCTTGCTGGTGGGGGGCTCATTTGGGTGTTTAAAATCAATGTCTGTATGGCGAGGTTTAGATATTTGTTGCCTAACTCAGTCGATAAAATTAAGGCTAACTAGTTCAGCAATTATAGGACGCAAATGATGTTGCTATTACTAAAGAAAAGTTACCTACAGATGTATTTGGCTAGTTTGCACGCATGCTTTAACCCTTACTTGCTAGCAAGCTGCTCCTGTGTAGACAGATCACAGAGAAATCATTCCAGCCTGTGTCTCACTACTCTACAAGCAAGGGAAGGAAGAAAAGCAGGAGGGAGAGATACTCTGTGTATGTAATTCCTTATCTTAGTAGCTAAGCACTGCCACAGACTCGAGCTTGTATTTTACCGACAGGAAGTTTAGAATCAGGTGATAATTATCACAGTGATTCCCAGTGGGCGCCAGTGACCCAGTGTGGCGCCGCCTAAATTTGCCCCACTCTTCATTTCTCCTCTTTCCCAACCAGTGTTGCATTCCCCAAGCTTAACCTAAAATAATAATTTTACTTGGTTCAGGAACTACTACAGCCAAAGAGATCAGAAGGACAGCCAGGCAACTGGTGTTGTTTAATGGGAAATAAATATGGCAGCCTCTAAATCCCTCTTGCTTCATGTTCTCTTTAAGCCTTGCTGACACACTCAATTTCTGTTGCTGTAACATTTTTCAGTTGACTGAGTTGTGGGAGTGAGTGCTGTATAGACATGCTACTATAGCTGAGCAGCGTATGTTGTTTTGAGAGGAGGAGGAAGAACAGGTGGGAAGCAAGGGGCGCAGCACCCTGTGGGGCTGGGTACCAAGGTAGACAATTCTCTCATTTGTCATGGTCTTGGTAGATCACCAAATGATGTTGAGGGACAGCTGTGCATGCTGTAGTTTCTCATCTCAGACGACTGGAAACAATGTTGTCGGTCGGTTTAAGATTAGTTAGCAAATGTACGAGTCCTCTCAAGCCACTGGTTGTCGTCCCCACCCCCACCATAGTTGATGTGTTCCTGTCTTTATTTTATTTTGTATTTTACTCTTTTCCAGAAGACCTCTGGCGGGTGTGACAGCAACGCCATGCGTGTGGGTCATGCGTACATCCTTGTCTACTCCGTCACGGACCGCTCCAGCTTTGAAAGCGCCTCTGAGTTACGGATACAGCTGAGGCGCACACGCCAGTATGAAAACATCCCCATCATCCTGGTCGGGAACAAAACAGACCTGGTCCGAAGCCGAGAAGTGTCTGTGGAAGGTGAGTGATGGGGAGAAAGAGAAGCCTGCTGGAGATGTGGCGGCAGGCCAGGGCACTTCCTGTCCAATGTCAGTCAGGCCTTGCCAAACTCCACTTCCTGTATCCTGTGCCAGAAATCTCTCATCTATTATGCAGAGCTGCCCAAGATAGGAAGTTCAATTTGTGGTGAAAAATGACGTTCACAGGTATTTGGCTCCCCCACACTGTGCCAATGCCAACATCTCTGGAATAGACATTTCTTGGCAGAGTGTATCCTCGGTGGAGTGTGTGGAAACAGGTACAAAGGAAATGGGACGAGGGAAAGTAGGGGATTTCTGAGCTAATTCTGGTTCCAGTCTTCAGTGTCAGATTCCTAAAATGTCCAAGCTCCTTTATAGCAAACAAATGTATGAGGTATCTACTCCTACTCCTTAATAGGACTTTGTTTGAATCCCACTATTTTATTTTGTGTTTAAAAGCTAATAAATAGGTTTAATGGTTTTTATTCTCTCAGATGAATGATAGTCTTGATGTGTTCTGGAGCCACAATCTATGAACTTTTTTTTTAACCGTATTACCGTAGGTTCAGGCATCAGGCCCACTGGGCCAAATCCTGTTCCAGGTGAAAATTAGCTTGCAAATGCCAGCTACTTATCACCTTGCCATTGCACGAGGATTATCGGCAAATCCTATTGGCGGTTTCACTCGTGCGATGGCCAATCATTAGGAAGCATTACTCAAGCGAAAGCCTGAGAGATGCTCCTGTATCCCGATGGGTTGCAAGGTTTTGCACTGTGGTTCTGTCCTTCAGCGTTACGGCACTGCTGCCTCACTCCCCAGAGGTACTCTTGCACCTGCCACCATCTTCCGGCGCTGCATCTGGGGGTCTCCTTTAATAAGAGACCCCCAGAGCTCCTTGTCAGGCCGTCCGTGATTGCCAAAGCCCCCTGCAGCTGAGGCAAGCTCCCCTGAGCAATTTACCTCTCGCAAAGAGGGCCATATGCAATTCACTTTTTCTCCTGAGTTCTGTCCTTGGAGATAATGTTTCATCTGCTATATAAAATAACTTTTAGCACTTTGAAAGTACCAAAGAGTAAGTGAAAAAGTACTGTCAAAATTACTTTGAGTATTCCTTTGCTTGCTAATGCTTTAAAGAGAACCCAAGGTGTATCTTTGGGGGGCAGATGGGACACAGAGCCACGTTCTCTGCCTATTGACATGCCTCTATGTCCCCACACCGCTGCTCTCCCCCCCCCCCCCCGCACTGCGCTATAGCCCCCCGAGTTTAGCGACAAGATTTGTTGTTAACTCGGAGGTAAACAGAGGAGAGGAATTCTCTGTTTAAAACGCCCGCCGTGGGCGTTCCTGCAGTGCTCCCAGAGCTCTCTCTCCCTGGCTACGCCTCCTGCCCCTCCCCCGCCTACCTGCACACTATGAGAGACAACACAGTCTCTCAGTGCAGGTCGTGACCCAGGGGTCCTGCAAGTGAAAGTGGGCCAGTGCAGCCCACAGGAGCTGAGGTTTTTGCGACTACCTGATCCGCTCAGAGCTGCGGATCAGGCAGTCTAATTTTTTTTTTTTTTTTTTTTGAGCCCACCTCAGGCTCTCTTTAAAGGGCATTTCACTTACAAGTTCTGAAGTTATCACCTAGGAGAAAACTCAGGTGAAAAAGTAAATTGCGTATGGCCCAGAATCTTTAAAGCTCCCGCCGGGGCTCCCCATTGGTCCACTGTGTGGCCCAGTTAAAATGGTCCAGACAGTGGACCAATGGGGAGCCCTGGCGGGAGCTCCAAAGATGCAGATATAGTAGTTACAGTGAGAGATACTATAATTATAGCGCCGGGACTTGCGATGAGAGGCGGCGGATGTCCGGCAGCTGATGGTAAATGACTCAGGGGTAAAACAAATGCAGTGACGTCGCGGTTAGAGTCTCACACACTCACAGTACTTTTCCTTCGGGTGGAGCGCTGTAGTTATGACCACCCACAGTCCAATACGAAATACAAGTTTACAAATAGTGTAGCATCAAACTGCTGCACACCTTTTTTTAACCACAATGACACCTTTGATAATAAAACCAATAATAGTAAAAGGGCAAATCATAGTGTAGGTTTATGTAAACCCACTGGATCCTCTGCACAAACAGGCCCAGGAGTGTAGAATATAAATCCGTTACCAGGGTATCGGGGTCTTTCCCCCCCCCCCCCCCCCCATTCTCCCCCTGCTCACCAGAAATCTTCTTGCTGCCTAGTGTATCAAAAGCTGTTGCTCCCTTTCTGGCATCCAGTACACACCAAAACATATAGCCTTTCATGTGTAAAACCAGCGTTTTTAATTTAGCAGGCACTAAAACCATTAAGAGTTCATAAAATTGTCTTTAAAAGTTGTATATCAGTCATATCACCGTGTCCTCAGAAACGGTCCCGGACGCGGCTCATCAGCTTTGCTTCCTCACGTAAGTCCGGTGTGTCTCCCTTAGCTCTGCCTGGAAGCTGGCCTAATACATTTTAACCTGGCTACACTGTTCTCCATACTGTTTTCATGTTTTTCATGTCTGTGGCTGGAGTTTGTGCAAAATGAAATCTGATTTTTGGCTTGAGTTCTCTGCACTTCACATGTTTACATGCTTTGCCTCCACTAACATTTGGTCTTTCTGCAGAGGGCCGTGCCTGCGCTGTGGTCTTTGACTGCAAATTCATTGAGACCTCAGCCGTCCTGCAGCACAACGTCCAGGAGCTGTTTGAGGGCATGGTGCGCCAAATCCGGTTGCGGCAAGACGGTCCTGATGGGGCGGAAAGCTGCCGAATACGGACCCATCGCAAAGAGAGCCTCAGCAAGCGAGCCCGCAGGTTCCTGGACCGGATTGTTACCCGAAACAGCAAGACCGTCCTGAAAGTACATTCTCGCTCTTGCCACGACCTATCCGTCCTTTGAACGCTCTACTGACTGACTGGCCAACAGCCTCTCTCCCTCGCCGTTGGCCGGACATGTCTCTGTTATCTGATGGTATGAATAAAGCTATGAATCGGCCTCCAGTGGCCAGGCTACTATTACCTCTCTGCACATTGCTGTACTGAGTGATGCCAGGATCCCTGCAGACTTCCAAGTTTAAGTAGCCATCGTGGCGGTCCTAGTGCAAACAAGCTGTCCACTTTCAAGCAACACCTATCAGAGAAGTGAGCCACCAGCAGGAACAATCTAATTGGTCAGAGAAGTGAGCAAACAGCAGAAACTATCCTATTGGCCATCACTTAATGGCCTGGCATCCAATCAAGATGGACAGTTTGAAGGATGTAAAATATTTTCTTGGGACTCTCTTTTTTTGGTCGCACATTTCACTTCTGTTTTGCACTATTGGTAGGAAATCTCACAGCAGACTGTAAATGGTATTTTTTACTTTTTAAAAAAATATGGGATAGTTTCCTTAGTGGATCAGTTTCTTAGGAGTACTTTTCTAGTGAGTGCATTTTCAAGCCCTAACGTGCCCATAGTGTGAAACGAAATGGGTCTCACTAATAAAGTGTAAACAATTCAAAATCTGTGTTAGAACAGAATGTTGCTAAAAGTGTATGTGATGTGCCAAACACGGTCATCCATGCCTTACAGTAGGCCTGAACAATTTTAGAAAAAAATTGAATTGAGCGATTTTTGTCAAAAATCGCGATTTCAATTCACGATTTCCTTGAAATCAAGCTTTGTTTCCCCCTCCTGTGCCTGTTTGTTCCCCCTCTGTGCCTCTCTGTCCCCCGTCTCTCTTTGTGCACCCTCTGTGTCTTTCTTTGTGCCCCCTTTTTCTCTTTCTGTGTCCCCATTGTGTCTCTCTCTTGCCCCCTTTGTGTCTCTCTCTTTGTGCCACTTTTGTCTCTCCGTACCCCCTCTGGGTCTCTCTGTGTGCCTCCTCTGGGTCTCTCGGTGTGCCCCCTCTGGGTCTCTCGGTGTGCCCCCTCTGGGTCTCTCGGTGTGCCTCCTCTGGGTCTCTCGGTGTGCCCCCTCTGGGTCTCTCTGTGTGCCCCCTCTGGGTCTCTCTGTGTGCCCCCTCTGGGTCTCTCTGTGTGCCTCCTCTGGGTCTCTCTGTGTGCCTCCTCTGGGTCTCTCTGTGTGCCTCCTCTGGGTCTCTCTGTGTGCCCCCTCTGGGTCTCTCTGTGTGCCCCCTCTGGGTCTCTCTGTGCCCCCTCTGGGTCTCTGTGTGCCCCCTCTGGGTCTCTCTCTGTGCCCCCTCTAGGTCTCTCTCTGTGCCCCCTCTGGGTCTCTCTGTGTGCCTCCTCTGGGTCTCTCTGTGTGCCCCCTCTGGGTCTCTCTGTGTGCTTCCTCTGGGTCTCTCTGTGTGCCTCCTCTGGGTCTCTCTGTGTGCCCCCTCTGGGTCTCTCTGTGTGCCCCCTCTGGGTCTCTCTGTGTGCCTCCTCTGCGTCTCTCTCTCTCTGCCCCCTACGTGTCTCTCTCTGTGCCCCCTCTGGGTCTCTCTGTGTGCCTCCTCTGCGTCTCTCTCTCTGTGCCCCCTACGTGTCTCTCTCTCTGTGCCCCCTCTGGTTCTCTCTCTGTGCCCCCTCTGGTTCTCTCTGTGTGTCACCTCTGGGTCTCTCTGTGTGCCTCCTCTGGGTCTCTCTGTGTGCCCCCTATGTGTCTCTCTGTGCCCCCTCTCGTTCTCTCTCTGTGCCCCCTCTGGGTCTCTCTGTGTGCCCCCTATGTGTCTCTCTGTACCCCCACTGGTTCTCTCTCTGTGCCCCCTCTGGGTCTCTCTCTGTGCCCCTCTGGTTCTCTCTCTGTGCCCCCTCTGGGTCTCTCTGTGTGCCTCCTCTGGGTCTCTCTGTGCCCCCTATGTGTCTCTCTCTGTACCCCCTCTGGTTCTCTCTCTCTCTCTGCCCCCTCTGGGTCTCTCTCTGTGCCCCCTATGTGTCTCTCTCTGTGCCCACCTCTGGTGTTCTCTCTGTGCCCCCTCTGGTTCTCTCTGTGTGCCTTCTCTGGTTCTCTCTCTGTGCCCCCTCTGGGTCTCTCTATGTGTCTTCTCTGGTTCTCTCTCTTGCCCCCTTTGTGTCATTCTGTGTGCCTCTTTTTGTCTCTCTGTGCCCTCTCTGTGTCCCCTCTATCCCCCAAGCTGTAGCAGTGCTGGACATACCTTCCAGCACAAGTCCAGTGATGCCTGTCTATCCAATTCACCTCCTGCAGGCTCTAACGCACAGCATACTTCCTGTATGTCGTGTTCCTCAGGTGGCAAAGAGCGAGGGGGGGCGCTCCGCCTGACCTTGGGTGTGGGGGGCCGCCGAGATGGAGGGGGTAGCGGGTAGCCCGTTCCAGCGTGCGTTCTAGTGTCAACACTTCCTGCAATGCCGCCTACTGTATTGTAAGTGGACGGCATTGCAGGAAGTGATGAGAGGAACGTACGCTGGAAAGTGGGAGAGACGAGTCATCCCTGCCCGCTGCCTCCTATTACAATGCTCGCTCCTGTAGTTAAAAGCTAGAGGGGGAGCACAGATTGGGGGACCCAGGTGAGGGGGGGGGTCCGACCCCCCCTCCCCGCCGCTGTACCCAATACCCCCTTCCTGCCCGCTACACTCTCCAGCACGGTGGCCCCCCACACCCACGGTGGGAATGAATATGGAGAGCACAGACTGAGCAGCATGCTGGGACAGGTTTAGTTGCTATGCTGCAAAAACAGTGCAGGGGCCCTAGGGAGCACAAGTTGGGGGGGGGGGGGGGCTGGGAGCTCAGCAGCGCTCAGGGTCCCTGGGGCAATTGCACCTTTGGTAGCGCCTGCCATGGGTATTTCTGATGACAAGGCTGGCACGGACACCTTTTGGTGACATTCTTTGTGAATATTGATAGGTTTTGAATTGTTAAAACTGTAGTGACCAGTTTGTCAATGTGTGTCCATATGAACTGCAATAAATACAGTAGGTATCATGTACAATATTCTTGACTGCTTCACTCTCAGCATCCGATGTGTGTCTGACCAATGCCTTGCACACACCCTAGATATCAATTGGTTATCGATTGGTATGGTGACATGTTCAGTAATGAGTGCTGTACAGACAAGTTGCTTAAATATAGCCGAGCAACATGTACTGCTTTATGGAGAAGGAGGATGAGGGGTAGTGAACAAGCAAAAGCGGTGTCTTGGAAGAATGGGGAGGAAAGGATGCAATGTGCTCGCTTCTTGTTTTTGGATCCACAGTGATGGAGGGGGGGGGGGGGGGGGGGGCTGTACACAAACTAGCTTCTCAGCCAAAGCAGCCCGAAGTGATCGTCTTGGCCAAGGATTATCTAATGTGTGTATGAGGCTGTGGGATAATTACATTAGTTTAATTTTCCTTTTGGTTAAATTGAACCTGAAGTGAAAATAAACCTATGAGATACTTAATTCTGTGTGTAGTACGGATGATAAATAGAACATTCGTAACATGGATATGAGTCTCATATTTTTATTTTCAGTTTAATGGCTTAATTTTGAAGATTGGATGAGACTGTCACAGTTGCTGTTTAGAATCAGCACTCTGTCTTGTTAAAGGATACCCGAGGTGACATGTGACGTGATGAGATAGACCTGTGTATATACAGTGCCAAGCACACCAATAACTAAGATTTGTTTATTTTTTCTTTCTCTGCATGAAACCGTTAAACATCAGGTATGTAAGTGGCAGGTCCTGTCTGAGTCAGGACTGGGTCAGACTACAGTGTGACCCTCACTGATAAGAAATTACAATTATAAAATACTTTCCTAGCAGAAAATGGCTTCTGAGAGCAGGAAAGAGATAAAAAGGGTCAATAGTTCATAGATTTTAGCTCTGGCATACTTTAATGAATGTGTCATTGAGCAAAAACAATAAAACAGTAAAAACTGAGGAGGATAGATACAATTGTTTATTTCATTAGTTTATTTTCACCACAGGGGTCGTTTAAGCACAAAGAGAAGTAATGATCCTTTGTACTTTCCTGCACTTAAACCTCGTTAGAAGCCTAATCTCACTGTTTCTCAGCTGCTTTAGCTTATTTTTACTTTTCAGGAAACTGGACTAAATTCATAAACAATCTCTTGTGCATAGATAACAACACTAGTTTTTCAACTCTTGCTGTACTGAAAACCAGAAAGGGACTACAGAGCGTTTCTTACTAGGGCTAGTATTATATTTACCTAGGTTTATCTCATGTTTTGTGTAACTTTAGGTACTTGCAAACTTTTTTCAAAATGGCACTCAGCACTGAGCCATTGTGGAGAGGTTCAGTACTAGGCCATAACTCTCACCACATTTATTCAGAAAAGTTGGCGCCCCTAAAATGAATCAAATTTGTATTCTTCAGAACATGTAGTCAACATTTCAAGATTGCAAAGTGTCTTCAGGGCAAACAATATATACTTTTAAGTCTCAAGAAGACATTTTTCTGAAACATTTGTATCTATGATGTGTCAGGTTTAGGTGGCTGCTGGTAAGAACCTAGATACGAGTGTTTGAGGAGGATGTCCTCTTGAGATTTGAAACTACTTACTGTTTTCCCTGAAGAAGAGCCCTTGTGGTCTCAACATTGGCTACATGTTCTGAAGAATACAGATTTGATTGACTTTGGAGGTGCTAACTTTTCTTATTATTCCTAGGGGTCAGTGGCATATCTAAGGAGCTGTGGGCCCCCGATGCAAGTTTTACATGGGGCCCTCCAAGCACTCTATTCATAACAATTGATACGGTGCACCAAAACCTGCCAATGGCAACTACAGTGTCTGAGGTGCAAGAAGGGGATGGGGAACAGTTTGTTAATAACTACCACGATTCAAAGTATCTAAAGAAGTGATTATTATGAGCACAGGACCAATAGAGAGCTAAAACTGTAGTTGAGGGAGGGCCTTGGGGGCGCAAGGGCCCCGATGCGGTGGCAACCTATGCACCCCCTATTGCTACGCCCCTGCTAGGGGTGCTGTCTTGACTCCCCTTTAAAGCGTTTGGCACCACTTCACCTATTCAAAAGCAATATATCATAAGGTGTGCTAGACCCTATTTTAAAACGAACTGAGCAGCATATTTTTTTTTTAAATTAACCTCCCAAGTCCCCCACAAGGGAGATTTGTAAAAGTGTTCTGTTGGGGGTTGAGGTGAGAGGGTTTACTTACCTATGGAGGGATGCTCCTGTGGCCTCTTGTCTGTACGGTTGTCATCCATCTGCATGGAGGGGGCGTGGTGGTGCTGGCTCCAGCTCTTGCACTGTAGCAGTGCCTGACACTTTGGCCTAATGCTGTGCCAGACTAGATCCAGTGGTGGTGCAGGGAGCCCACATGCTCAGAGTGAGGCTCAAGGGGATCAAAGTTTTGGATTATGTCCGACACGTTAACCTAAAGGCACTGATGCTTTGTCAGATAAGCTCTCCCTCAGTCCTGTAGCACTTTTGAGCCATGAGCTCCAGTATCAGGAAAAGTAAGTAAGTAGCAATCCCGTCCCCAAAAAGTCATAAAAAGCAGGTGGATGGGATCTCAGACCTCACTGTGTATACAGTTGGTAGAATGACTTCATTGGTTCATTTATCTTGTAAGCAGACCTATTAAAGGCCTCAGAAATTGTGAACCAATGATGCAGATGCTCTTAGAAAACCCCACTGACCAGAGGCCTTCATTTCTCTGACCGTGAACTTTGTCAGGTGAACACTGACCAGAGTCCTTCACTTCTCTGACTCTGAACTTTGTCAGGGAAACACTCACCAGAGGCCTTCACTTCTCTGACTCTGAACTTTGTCAGGGAAACACTCACCAGAGGCCTTCACTTCTCTGACTCTGAACTTTGTCAGGGAAACACTGACCAGAGGCCTTCATTTCTCTGAATGTGAACTTTGTCAGGGAAACACTGACCAGAGTCCTTCATTTCTCTGACTGTGAACTTTGTCAGTGGAACACTCTTCAGAGGCCTTCACTTCTCTGACTGTGAATTTTGTCAGGTGAACACTGACCAGAGGCCTTCACTTCTCTGACTCTGAACTTTGTCAGGTGAACACTGACCAGATGTCTTCACTTCTCTGACTGTGAACTTTGTCAGTGGAACACTCTTCAGAGGCCTTCACTTCTCTGACTGTGAACTTGGTCAGGGGAACATTGACAAGAGGCCTTTACTTCTCTGACTGTAAACTTTGTCCCATCCCTTTCCTATTGTTCACAAACACAGCTGACAGTAACTATAATCCTATTGGTTTGTCTGTGGGCATCAGGAATAGGCAGGACTCCACGGTCACAGTTCAGGATAATCCAGAGATTGCGGGGGCTTCCTAGGTTGACTAGAAAGGATTTGGACCATAGTGGTGCTTGCTGACTCCTTGTAGGACCTATGATTTAAAAGCAGAATCAGTTTGCTTGACAGATAGTTCTGGCACACATTTTTCATGTGGGTGTTGGGATAAATTCCTTGAACTCACTGTAGTTGCTCCCCTGCTGGAAGGATAACCGCTAGAAGCAATTGTTCTGAAAAATCTCCCCTTTATAAAATAACATCCCACTCTATAGCTAAACAAAATTTTTGCTTGCAGAAGTTTATGAATATGTTTTTTGTTTCCCCCTCTCCTTCCTACGTCTCTCTCCCCCCTTCTCCCGCTCTTCGAGATCTCATGGAATTTTGCCCAGCTCTGTTTAATCCAGAGCTGACCAAACAGTGGAAAAATTGAGCTCAGTGTTTATGGAGAAGGTCCGGGACACATGGCAGGGGTAGGCGGGAGATGTATTAAGTATATATATATATATATATGTACTATGTATAGCATGGGATGCTTGCAGAAGGGCAAGGATTTAGGGATGCTGTGTGTTTTAATGAGGAGAACCTGAGAACATGGCCTGGCCTGAATTGGCCACATGGGTAATCGTGTTGGTCAGGGGTGTCCAATCTTTTTGACCAAGGGCCATATAACCCGCCTTGAGATGGCTACGGGACTGAGCTAGAAAAATTAAACTTTTTTATGATTGCCCCTAGGTTCAGTATGTCTGTTATTGTTTTGTTAGATAAATAATTTTCATGGGAAATAAACCATATACCATGTGTGCGGTCAGCATCTACCCATCAGTGTGCAGTAGAGGTTGCTAGAGAGTGGCTGCTGCTGCTAGCGTAGTGGCATCTGCTAATGAGTGGCTGCTGCTAGCATAGTTGTGGCTGCTGCTAGCATAGTGGTATCTGCTAATGAGTGGCTGCTGCTGACACAGTGGCAGCTGCTAATAAATGACTGCTGCTGGCACAGTGGCATCTGCTAATGAGTGGCTGCTGCTGACATAGTGGCCTCTGCTAATAAGTGGCTGCCGCTGACATAGTGGCATCTGCTAATGAGTGGCTGCTGCTGACATAGTGGCATCTGCTAATGAGTGGCTGCTGCTGACATAGTGTCCTCTGCTAATAAGTGGCTGCCGCTGACATAATGGTATCTGCTAATGAGTGGCTGCTGCTGACAGAGTGGCTGCTGCTGACACAGTGGCATCTGGTAATGAGTGGCTGCTGCTGACACAGTGGCATCTGGTAATGAGTGGCTGCTGCTGACAAAGTGGCATCTGGTAATGAGTGGCTGCTGCTGACACAGTGGCAGCTGCTAATGAGTGGCTGCTGCTGACACAGTGGCATCTGCTAATGAGTGGCTGCTGCTGACACAGTGGCATCTGCTAATGAGTGGCTGCTGCTAGCACAGTGGCATCTGCTAATGAGTGGCTGCTGCTGGCACAGTGTCAGCTGCTAATGAGTGGCTTCTGCTGACATAGTGGTATCTTCTAATGAGTGGCTGCTGCTGACACAGTGGCATCTGCTAATGAGTGGCTGCTGCTGGCATAGTGGCATCTGCTAATGTGACTGCTGCTAGCATAGTGGCATCTGCTAATGTATGACTGCTGCTGGCATAGTGGCATCTGCTAAAGAGTGACTGCTGCGGACACAGTGGCATCTGCTAATCAATGACTGCTGATAGCATAGTGGCATCTGCTGAAGAGTGACTGCTGCTGACACAGTGGCAGCTGCAAATGAATGACTGCTGCTGGCATAGTGGCATCTGCTAAAGAGTGACTGCTGCTGACACAGTGGCGGCTGCTAATGAATGACTGCTGCTAGCATAGTGGTGGCTGTTAATGAGTGGCTGCTGCTAGCATATTGGCGGCTGCCAATGAATGGCTGCTGCTAGTATAGTGGCATCTGCTAATGAGTGGCTGCTGCTGGTATAGTGGCGGCTGCTAATGAGTGACCACTGCTAGCATAGTGGCATCTGCTAATGAGTGGCTGCTGCTGGCATAGTGACATCTGCTAATGAGTGGCTGCTGCTGACACAGTGGCAGCTGCTAATGAATGACTGCTGTTAGCATAGTGGCCTCTGCTAATGAGTGGCTGCTGCTGACACAGTGGAAGCTGCTAATGACTGACTGCTGCTGGCATAATGGCAGCTGCTAATTAGTGGCTGCTGCTGACACAGTTGCACCTGCTAATAAATGACTGCTGCTGGCATAATGGCCTCTGCTAATGAGTGGCTGCTGCTGCTGACATAGTGGCAGCTGCTAATGAGTGACTGCTGCTGGCATAATGGCAGCTGCTAATTAGTGGCTGCTGCTGACAAAGTGGCACCTGCTAATAAATGACTGCTGCTGGCATAATGGCCTCTGCTAATGAGTGGCTGCTGCTGCTGCTGACACAGTGGCAGTTGCTAATAAATGACTGCTGATGGCATAGCAGCATTTGCTAATTAGTGGCTGCTGCTGACATAGTGGCAGCTGGTAATGAATGACTGCTGCTGGCATAGTGGCATCTGCTAATTAGTGGCTGCTGCTGACACAGCTGCTAATGAATGATTGCTGCTGGCATAGTGGTGGCTGCTAATGAATGACTACTGCTGGCATAGTGGCATCCGCTAATTAGTGGCTGCTGCTGACACAGTGGCAGCTGCAAATGAATGACTGCTGCTGGCATAGTGGCAGCTGCTAATGAGTGACTGCTGCTGGCATAGTGACATCTGCTAATTATTGGCTGCTGCTGACACAGTGGCAGCTGCTAATGAATTACTGCTGCTAGCATAGTGGCAGCTGCTAATGAGTGGCTGCTGCTAGCATAGTGGCATCTGCTAATTATTGGCTGCTGCTGACACAGTGGCAGCTGCTAATGAATGACTGCCGCTAGCATAGTGGCTGGCATCGGCTAATGAGTGGCTGCTGCTGACACAGTGGCACCTGCTAATAAATGACTGCTGCTGGCATAATGGCCTCTGCTAATGAGTGGCTGCTGCTGCTGACACAATGGCAGCTGCTAATGAATGACTGCTGCAGGCATAGTGGCATCTGCTAATTAGTGGCTGCTGCTGTCTGCTGACACAGTGGCAGCTGCTAATGAATGACTGCTGCTGGCATAGTGGCATCTGCTAATTAGTGGCTGCTGCTGTCTGCTGACACAGTGGCAGCTGCTAATGAATGACTGCTGCTGGCATAGTGGCATCTGCTAATTAGTGGCTGCTGCTGTCTGCTGACACAGTGGCAGCTGCTAATGAATGACTGCTGCTGGCATAGTGGCACCTGCTAATTAGTGGCTGCTGCTGACACAGTGGCAGCTGCTGATGAATGACTGCTGCTGGCATAGTGGCATCTGCTAATGAATGACTGCTGCTGGCATAGGAGCATCTGCTAATTAGTGGCAGCTGCTAATGAATGTCTGCTGCTGGCATAGTGGCATCTGCTGATGAGTGGCTGCTGTTGACACAGGGGCAGCTGCTAATGAATGACTGCTGCTAGCATAGTGGCTTCTGCTAATGAGTAGCTGCTGTAGACACAGTGGAGGCAGCTAATGAGGGACTGTTGCTGGCATAAGTGGCTACTCTTCACGCATCAAGTCCATGTATCAAGTCCAAGCCAATATATCTGTTTTTACCGAAAATGTTTGCGGCCATTTTCCGTAGTCCCAGTAATCACTATAGGACTACAAAAAATGGCTGACATTTTCCAGTGTATACTGAGTATAAACTTTGGCGGCCATTTCTTGGTAGGTCTATACTAATTCCTATTGATCTACGGAAGAGCAGATGAAATGGCAGAGTGGGTGACACAGGTTGGCCCTAAGCAAGACTGCATGCAGCGCCACAGCAATGGACTGCGGGCCGCATGCAATCAAAATCTCACAAGAGCTTTGGCGGGCTACATTTTGCCCACGGACCGGACTTTGGACACCTCCAGTGTAGATAGACTCCTATCGGTATGGAACCTCCCTTTTCCACCACGACAGTATATCTATGTCTTCTGTGACTTTACCTAAGCCACGAGGACGTAGCTTTACATCTTGTAGCTGAAGCGATGCTGTGCTTGATTGGGCTTGCTCCTGTGCAAAACCTCCGGCACGATCTACTGCAGCACTAATTGGTGAATTAGAATATATGTTCCCTTAGTCAATAAGATTGATTTTTAAAAATACCGTATATTCTGGCGTATAAGACGACCCCCAACTTTTCTAGTTAAAATTTAAATTTTGTGATATGCTCGCCGTTTAAGACTACTCATCCTGATTGTTGGACATTTGTATACTGTACTGTATGTACTGGTGCTATACTGTATAAACAGGTACAGATATTGGTGCTGTACTGTGTGTGGTATCCAGTATACAACAACCAGCCAATCACGGCAAGTGATGTACCTTACCAGCGATTGGCTGGTTTTTGTATATGTTACGGCCAGAACCCGAAGTGTGGCCACTTCTAGTTCTGGCCGGCCACTTCGGGTTCTGGCCGGCCAATGTGCGAAGTGGCCGCAGCGCAGCGGCCAATGTTAGAAATGGAAAGTTTACATTTATTTTACAGCCGTCTCGCTGCGGCCAAATTGTATTAAAAGTTGTTTAATTTAATTAAATATAGCCGGCGGCAATGTGATAGATGAAGCCGCCGGCTTTTGCACTGCCTCCTCCTCCTCTCCTCCTCCCCCCGCCTCTCTCCTCTCCCTGCCTCCTATACGACATACGGAGCAGCCGGGCGGGGACACGCGTGTCCCCGAGAGTAGTTCGTCGCGGCAGGGGAATCCTGCCGTTCCTGCAGAGCGGGTGCTGGCAGAAACAATGTCTGCAGCCTCCCCGCTCTGCTTCCCCTGCCACAACGAACGACTCTCCCGGCGGCTCCGTATTGTATGGAAGGCGGGGACAAGGAGAGAGGCGGGGGGGGGGGGGGGAGAGAGAATCGGGGGAGGCAGTGCGAAAGCCGGCGGCTTCATCTATCACATCGCCGCCGGCTATATTTCATTAAATTTAAGCAACTTTTAATACATTTGGCGGCCGTAAAATAAGTGTAGCTTTGCATTTCTAACATTGGCCGCTGCGCTGCGGCCACTTCGCAAATTGGCCGGCCAGAACCCGAAGTGGCTGGCCAGAACGCGAAGTGGCCACACTTCGGGTTCTGGCCGTAACATATACAAAGCCTGCTTGGATTGGTCAGTCTCTAAGACTACTTGTACAGCACCACCCATGCTGCTTTCATATGGTTGCTGCATACGGCGGGGATGCTGCCGCTGATGTTTTTGTGCCCATATGTGGCAACCGCAGATTCTCCAATCCGGCTCGGAAGTTTCAGCACCGGGCGTTTAAGATGACACCCGGCATATAAAACGGCCCTCAACTTTTGACAAGATTTTCCTGGGTTAAAAAGTAGTCTTATACGCCAGAATATACAATACTTTTATTTACTCAGTTCATAGTGAAAAATTCACACTGTAGCAATATTTCGGAATCAAATATCCTCACTATAAATTGTGACAGGAACATAATATAAGTTGTGTGATAAACGGTAGAAATAGGCAGACAAAATTTGTGTTGTTTTTTTTTTATTTACAATAGTGCTTTTTATTTTTAAACTGGAATTGGTAAAACTGAGAAATGTGTTTTTTCAATTTTTTTCCTCTTTTTTTTCCATTAAAATACATAGAAAACAAAACTGTTCAAGGGAAATAATGCCGTAGGATGAAAGCCTGAAAAAAAACGATATGTTTCACTTAAGTGTCATAAGTAGGGATAAAGTTATTGCTAATTAAATAGGGACATGGCTAAGGCTACTTTCACATTGGGACGTTGCGGTTTGATGCGAAGTTAAAGTAGCACCGCAAGCTTACAATGCATGTCCTAAAAAAGTTGCAACGTAACTTAACCACTTGAGGACCACAGTCTTTTCGCCCCCTAAGGACCAGAGCCTTTTTCTCCATTCAGACCACTGCAGCTTTCACGGTTTATTGCTCGCTCATACAGCCTACCACCTAAATGAATTTTGGCTCCTTTTCTTGTCACTAATACAGCTTTCTTTTGCTGCTATTTGATTGCTGCTGCGAGTTTTAGTTTTTATTATATTCGTCAAAAAAGACATGAATTTTGGCAAAAAAATGACTTTAACTTGCTGTGCTGACATTTTTCAAATAAAGTAAAATTTCCTATACATTTGAGCGCGAAAGTTATTCTGCTACATGTCTTTGATAAAAAAAAAAACATTCAGTGTATATTTATTGGATTGGGTAAAAGTTATAGCGTTTACAAACTATGGTGCCAAAAGTGAATTTTCCCATTTTCAAGCATCTCTGACTTTTCTGCGCACCTGTCAGGTTTCATGAGGGGCTAAAATTCCAGTACAAATACCCCCCAAATGACCCCATTTTGGAAAGAAGACATCCCAAAGTATTCAGTGAGAGGCATGGTGAGTTCATAGAAGATTTTATTTTTTGTCACAAGTTAGCGGAAAATGACACTTTGTGACAAAAAAAAAAAAAAAAAGTTTCCATTTCTTCTAACTTGCGACAAAAATTTTTTAAATCTGCCACGGACTCACTATGCTCCTCTCTGAATACCTTGAAGTGTCTACTTTCCAAAATGGGGTCATTTGTGGGGTGTGTTCACTGTCCTGGCATTTTGGGGGGTGCCTAATTGTAAGCACCCCTGTAAAGCCTAAAGATGCTCATTGGACTTTGGGCCCCTTAGCGCAGTTAGGCTGCAAAAAAGTGCCACACATGTGGTATTGCCGTACTCAGGAGAAGTAGTATAATGTGTTTTGGGGTGTATTTTTACACATACCCATGCTGGGTGGGAGAAATATCTCCGTAAATGACAATTGTTTTATTTTTTTTACACACAATTGTCTATTTACAGAGGTATTTCTCCCACCCACCATGGGTATGTGGAAAAATACACCCCAAAACACATTATACTACTTCTCCTGAGTACGGCGATACCACATGTGTGGCACTTTTTTGCACCCTAACTGCGCTAAGGGGCCCAAAGTTCAATGAGTACCTTTAGGATTTCACAGGTCATTTTGAGAAATTTCGTTTCAAGACTACTCCTCACGTTTTAGGGCCCCTAAAATGCCAGGACAGTATAGGAACCCCACAAATTACCCCATTTTAGAAAGAAGACACCCCAAGGTATTCCGTTAGGAGGATGGTGAGTTCATAGAAGATTTTTTTTTTTTGTCACAAGTTAGCGGAAATTGATTTTAATTGTTTTTTTTCACAAAGTGTCATTTTCCGCTAACTTGTGACAAAAAATAAAATCTTCTATGAACTCACCATACTCCTAACGGAATACCTTGGGGTGTCTTCTTTCTAAAATGGGGTCATTTGTGGGGTTCCTATACTGCCCTGGCATTTTAGGGGCCCTAAACCGTGAGGAGTAGTCTTGAAACCAAATGTCGCAAAATGACCTGTGAAATCTTAAAGGTACTCATTGGATTTTGGGCCCCTTAGCGCACTTAGGGTGCAAAAAAGTGCCACACATGTGGTACCGCCGTACTCAGGAGAAGTAGTATAATGTGTTTTGGGGTGTATTTTTACACATACCCATGCTGGGTGGGAGAAATATCTCTGTAAATGACAATTGTTTGATTTTTTTTTTTACACACAATTGTCCATTTACAGAGAGATTTCTCCCACCCAGCATGGGTATGTGTAAAAATACACCCCAAAACACAATATACTACTTCTTCTGAGTACGGCGATACCACATGTGACACTTTTTTGCAACCTAGGTGTGCTAAGGGGCCTAACGTCCTATTCACAGGTCATTTTGAGGCATTTGGATTCTAGACTACTGCTCACGGTTTATCTTCTATAAACTCATCATACACCTAACAGAATACCTTGGGGTGTCTTCTTTCTAAAATGGGGTCACTTGTGGGGTTCCTATACTGCCCTGGCATTTTAGGGGCCCTAAACCGTGAGGAGTAGTCTTGAACCCAAATGTCTCAAAATGACCTGTGAAATCCTAAAGGTACTCATTGGACTTTGGGCCCCTTAGCACAGTTAGGCTGCAAAAAAGTGTCACACATGTGGTATCGCCGTACTCAGAAGAAGTAGTATAATGTGTTTTGGGGTGTATTTTTACATATAACCATGCTGGGTGGGAGAAATATCTCTGTAAATGACACATTTTTGATTTTTTTTACACACAATTGTCCATTTACAGAGAGATTTCTCCCACCCAGCATGGGTATGTGTAAAAATACACCACAAAACACATTATACTACTTCTCCTGAGTATGGCGATACCACATGTGTGACACTTTTTTGCAGCCTAGGTGCGCTAAGGGGCCCAACGTCCTATTCACAGGTCATTTTGAGGCATTTGTTTTCTAGACTACTTCTCACGGTTTAGGGCCCCTAAAATGCCAGGGCAGTATAGGAACCCCACAAGTGACCCCATTTTAGAAAGAAGACACCCCGAGGTATTCCGTTAGGAGTATGGTGAGTTCATAGAAGATTTTATTTTTTGTCACAAGTTAGTGAAAAATGACACTTTGTGAAAAAAAACAATAAAAATCCAATTTCCGCTAACTTTTGACAAAAAATAAAATCTTCTATGAACTCATCATACACCTAACAGAATACCTTGGGGTGTCTTCTTTCTAAAATGGGGTCACTTGTGGGGTTCCTATACTGCCCTGGCATTTTACGGGCCCAAAACCGTGAGTAATCTGGAAACCAAATTTCTCAAAATGACTGTTCAGGGGTATAAGCATCTGCAAATTTTGATGACAGGTGGTCTATGAGGCGGCAAATTTTGTGGAACCGGTCATAAGCAGGGTGGCCTTTTAGATGACAGGATGTTTTGGGCCTGATCTGATGGATAGGAGTGCTAGGGGGGTGACAGGAGGTGATTGATGGGTGTCTCAGGGGGCGGTTAGAGGGGAAAATAGATGCAATCAATGCACTGGGGAGGTGATCGGAAGGGGGTCTGAGGGGGATCTGAGGGTTTGGCCGAGTGATCAGGAGCCCACACGGGGCAAATTAGGGCCTGATCTGATGGGTAGGTGTGCTAGGGGGTGACAGGAGGTGATTGATGGGTGTCTCAAGGTGTGATTAGAGGGGGGAAATAGATGCAAGCAATGCACTAGCGAGGTGATCAGGGCTGGGGTCTGAGGGCGTTCTGAGGTGTGGGCGGGTGATTGGGTGCCCGCAAGGGGCAGATTAGGGTCTAATCTGATGGGTAACAGTGACAGGTGGTGATAGGGGGTGATTGATGGGTAATTAGTGGGTGTTTAGAGGAGAGAAGAGATGTAAACACTGCACTTGGGAGGTGATCTGATGTCGGATCTGCGGGCGATCTATTGGTGTGGGTGGGTGATCAGATTGCCCGCAAGGGGCAGGTTAGGGGCTGATTGATGGGTGGCAGTGACAGGGGGTGATTGATGGGTGGCAGTGACAGGGGGTGATTGATAGGTGATTGACAGGTGATCAGTGGGTTATTACAGGGAATAACAGATGTAAATATTGCACTGGCGAATTGATAAGGGGGGGGGGGGGGTCTGAGGGCAATCTGAGCGTGTGGGCGGGTGATTGGGTGCCCGCAAGGGGCAGATTAGGGTCTAATCTGATGGGTAACAGTGACAGGTGGTGATAGGGGGTGATTGATGGGTAATTAGTGGGTGTTTAGAGGAGAGAAGAGATGTAAACACTGCACTTGGGAGGTGATCTGATGTCGGATCTGCGGGCGATCTATTGGTGTGGGTGGGTGATCAGATTGCCCGCAAGGGGCAGGTTAGGGGCTGATTGATGGGTGGCAGTGACAGGGGGTGATTGATGGGTGGCAGTGACAGGGGGTGATTGATAGGTGATTGACAGGTGATCAGTGGGTTATTACAGGGAATAACAGATGTAAATATTGCACTGGCGAATTGATAAGGGGGGGGTCTGAGGGCAATCTGAGCGTGTGGGCGGGTGATTGGGTGCCCGCAAGGGGCAGATTAGGGTCTAATCTGATGGGTAACAGTGACAGGTGGTGATAGGGGGTGATTAATGGGTGATTGATGGGTAATTAGTGGGTGTTTAGAGGAGAGAAGAGATGTAAACACTGCACTTGGGAGGTGATCTGATGTCGGATCTGCGGGCGATTCATTGGTGTGGGTGGGTGATCAGATTGCCCGCAAGGGGCAGGTTAGGGGCTGATTGATGGGTAGCAGTGACAGAGGGTGATTGACGGGTGATTGATGGGTGATTGACAGGTGATTGACAGGTGATCAGGGGGGATAGATGCATACAGTACACGGGGGGGGGGGGGGTCTGGGGAGAATCTGAGGGGTGGGGGGGGTGATCAGGAGGGAGTAGGGGGCAGATTAGGGACTAAAAAAAAAATAGCGTTGACAGATAGTGACAGGGAGTGATTGATGGGTGATTAGGGGGGTGACTGGGTGCAAACAGTGGTCTGGGGGGTGGGCAGGGGGGGTCTGAGGGGTGCTGTGGGCGATCAGGGGGCAGGGGGGGGGAAATCAGTGTGCTTGGGTGCAGACTAGGGTGGCTGCAGCCTGCCCTGGTGGTCCCTCGGACACTGGGACCACCAGGGCAGGAGGCAGCCAGTATAATAGGCTTTGTATACATTACAAAGCCTATTATACATACGTGCAGCGGCGATCCGGGTGCTAGTAACCCGCCGGCGCTTCCGAACGGCCGGCGGGTTACAGCGAATGGTGGGCGGAGCCAGTCCCCGGCGGCTGATCGCGTCACGAATGACGCGATCGCCGCATAGCCACTCCCGCAGCCGCCCCCGCCGATGGGCGTATTGCGGTCGTTTGGGCCCGGACTTTGCCGCCGGCTGGGGACGGTCGGGAAGTGGTTAATGCCCTGTTATCGTCACATACAAGCAATGAAAAGTATGCTTGCAAGTTAGTACTGAGCATGTGCAAACAGTCCAACGTAGCTAATAACGTGTCTAACGCACAGCATGCAGCACTTTCTAATAATGCTACACGTTACACACAAATGCAACGTGTGCACTGTAAATGTTGCTCAGACTTAGTGTTGCTGTGCGTTAGTCCACGTTAAAACATTTTCTAACGTCACACTTTGAAAGAGCAATAAAATGTGAAAACTGCTCTGGTCCATAAGGGGGATACAAGGTCTGGTTGCGAAGTGGTTAAAGCCCAACTAATCCAAAAATTGAAAGAGGCAAATTCTAGCAGCAATCAGGACGATAAATTAATATGAATTGTGTAGAAGCAAGTTGTCACTAGAATACATTTTTAATGGCTCTTAAAGGGTCACTTAAGTCTATAAAAAAAAGAGTTTTACTCACCTGGGGCTTCCACCAGCCCCCTGCAGCTGTCCGGTGCCCACGCAGTCTCGCTCGGATCCTCCTGGCCCCGCCGGCAGCTACTTCCGTTTTCAGTGACAGGCGCCGACAGGCCTGGGAACACGAGTAATTCTCCACGTTCCTGGCCGCAATAGCGCCCTCTATACTGCTATTGCGTCAAGGAATGCAAAGAATCACTCGCGTTCCCAGGCCTGTCGTGCATGTCGCCAAAAACGGTAGTAGCTGCCGGCAGGGCCAGGAGGATCTGAGAGAGACTGCGTGGGCACCGGCAGGCCCGGTTCTAGTAACAATTAACGCCAGGGGGCCCCCCAATAGACACCCCCAATCAAAAATCTGCAGTAGGGACCCTTTGTTGCAGCCAAATTTCCACCCAAGGCCACTGAGGCAAGGGCTGACACCACCTGGCTCACCCGAAGACTCTGCAGGGCCACCGGGAACAACAGTTAAGTTGGGAGACACCTTGGGGGCCACTACAGGCTCTGGGGCCCTAGGTCAATTGCCCCCTTTGCCTCTATGGTAGCGCTGGCACTGGGCACCGGGCAGTTGCAGGGGGCTGGTAGAAGCCCCAGGTGAGTAAAACTCATTTTTTTTATAGCCTTAAGTGTCCCTTTAAAGAGAACCTGAGGTGATTCTTGCGGGGCAGATGGGACAGAGAGGCATGTTCTCTGCCTCATGTCATGCCTCTGTGTCCCTCCACTGCCACGCTATAGGCCCCCAAGATTAGCCACAATATTTGTCGCTACCTCGGAGGTAAACACGGGAGAGGGATTCCCTGTTGAAAACACCCGCCAGGGGCATTCCTACAGGAGGCCATATGCAATTAACTTTATCACCTTAGATTTCTCCTAGGAGATATATTCAAACTTTTCAATAACGTGCCTTTAAAACCAGCAGCAAGCAAGAAAATGCTCGAAATAATTTTTATAGTAGTTTTTCAATTGCAAAATTCCTAAAAGTTATTTTAAATAGAAGATTAAAAATTATCTCTAAGGAGAAAACTCAGGAGAAAAAGTTAATTGCACATGGGCCAGGGTCTCCAGAGCTGCCATTGGGCAGATCTCCCTGGCCACGCCCCCTTCTCTGCACGCTGGGAGAGAGAGATCTCTCTCCTTTCATTGTCATGACCCAGAGGTCACAAAAGTGAAAGTGGGCCTGTGCGGCCCACAGCAGTGGCGGGGAGCGGCGGTTTTTGCGGCTACCTGATCCACGCAGCCCTCTGGATCAGGTAGCCTAAGTTTTTTTTTATCTATGAGCCCACCTCAGGCTCTCTGTAAATGTACTTTAAAATGCATGTAGCATGCTATATTTCCCTTTCATGCTGCAGCCGCTGGGTGGGTCAGTCTGGTGTGACCATGTGACACGCAACATAGGAAAAACTAACGGTCCCAGCATTGCCCCAGAAACCCGACTCTACGTGAAGCAGTGGCACTTGTACAGGATGCAGGCTGGTAGACAACTCTGCTCCTGTTCACCACAGTGGTAAAGAGTAGTTATCTGAGTAGCCTTTCTGTCAGCTCAAACATGTCTGGCCTCATAATGCTATTATGAGGTATACTCGCTTATTCTTTTCGATATTACTTTCTTTCCTCGACTTTTCCGTCACCAATTTACATTCTGAAATGTATCACTTGTGGCGACATCTTTACTGCTGTCAGCAGGCCTGGATTTACATCAGAAGACCCTATAGGCACAGAAGTCCCGGCACCCTGGACTTCAAACTCCATGAACCTACAAACACTCTACAAACTGCACCGCAAGTGTGCTGGCTGGCCCAGCTGTCACTTCCCACTTACCCATCATACGTAACTACAGGTGCTTCTTAGTATTAGGTAGGGAAATCTGGTCAGTGGAATGCCAAGAGCAGGCTGAGTAACCTCTCATTTACACTGCACTTGGAACTCTGCATAGGGAAGGAGGGAGGGGGGCACTTGGGGGGAGAGGAATGAGCCGCCTTTTCATCATCAGGCGCCTGTAGGCACCTGCCTACAGTGCCTTATGGTAAATCCGGCCCTGGCTGTCAGGTTCAGTTCTGTGGAATTTTTGTATACTTAGTGTTCTGAAGCTAGAAGAAAAAATACCTGATCCCCAGAATGCTCTGGGATGAGAATTCCGCATGGCAAAAACAGCCTAGGCTGTGACATCACTGGTAGGGCGGGGCTACATACCTATTATGCAGCAATATATAGATATAGGAAGTGTTTCTGATGCTAAAAATCTGTGCCAGCCAATCAGATTTACGTTTGAACAAATATATAAAAAGGTTTTCACTGATTGATTGCTAAGAGTTCTTACACTTCTCACTTTTACTTTTAATTGATTTGATGCCACCAATGCAATATATGTAGACCAATTGTGAGACATCAGGTTACTGCTTGCACAGCTGCTAGCTCCCACTAACTTGTAGGTCAGAAATAAGTAGCAAGTTATACATTAACTGTGTAACTAGACCTGGTAATACTATAAAAGTGTGATACAAATCACTTATATGGCTTCCGGACCTTCCGCTAATGGCCATTTGTCGCCTGTGTCCCATTTTAATGACCTAGCAGGCAGTACATAAAGCAGGGCGATGCAAAGAAATGTAGAAGGGCAGTCTATGTACGGTGCCGTCACTTCTGTTATGCTACTCAGCCATATGTTTGAGTTAAAGAAAATCTGTAATGTAAAAACAACCCTCTGGGGGGGTGTCTCTGGAGCCCTAGTGGTCAGAACGCGAAATGCCTTCCAAACGGTGCCAGCGCACGGATCGTGCGAACTCTGGTCGCAGTCAATGCGTAGGAACTGTTGGGAATTGGCCGCAGACAAACCAGAAGGGAGCCTGTGGGGTTACGGAAATACAACTTACACACGATTTCAGGGTATAACTGCCACCACCACTGGTATGGGCCAGTGGACCCACTGACTGACTGGTCCTGCGAATAAAAACGGTTAAACACACTCTATTCTGTCTAGATATCAACAATAGTAGTAGCGTCTCTCCAGAGACCTGGGATCAGTTTCTGTGAATGGCTGAAAAGCAGGGTAGTGGAACAGTGAATGACTTTGATAAAGTCTTTATTCACGGCAATATAAATAATTAATATATACAGACAATTATTAAAATCAACAATTATTGAAACATTAATAGCCAGTATGAAATAAAAAAAGGAGAAAATACTTAGGGTTTGTGGAAATATGTCCGTTCTGGGAAAACTCGTAGAGTTCCTTTTGTTCAGTTTCAGCAAAGTTCAAAGTCCAAACAAAATGGAAAGTGTCCTTTGTTTCAGTTCAGACAAGATGGCCGATCAAGATGGCCGCTAGCCATGTGTCCTCTGGCTAGCACCAGACAGCTCTCATATAGATGGAATGTGGAGGACTGCAGGAGTGGTCCCTTGCAAACACTTTTGAACAATGCCCACCTTTGGGTGGAGCCTCAAGTACAGCCCAGGGGTTGGACAGGGGCGGTGAGCTCCCTGGAGGGGTGCTCTATGCCCACCAAATATGATATTTGCCATATCTCGGCTTACGCTTTCCGCACACACATGACCATCACATATTCATATTTCTCAGACTAGGCCAGTTCATATGATACCAAACTTGGGCATGTTTGCATGCCCGGTTAAAAACGATGGAATTCCCAGAGTTCTGGTTATGCCAGTGGCCCAAATTTTATATCAAAATACTCACAAGATCCGGACCAGCAGAATGATATAACTTTCACATTTCTTACCTGAACGGTATTCAGGGATGCTCGGATGTGCCTCATCCACGAATTCGGAAATCCGCGTGGTTGCAAAAAAAAATCCGCATTCGGCCCCGCCGCATGCGGATTTTCGTCCACGTCCACGCAACCACGCGGATTTTCTGCCGTGAATGGCGTAATCACGTGTGGATTCCCGCCCGGAGGCGGATTTTCTTTTAACGTTAATAACAAAGCCCCCATACATGCTACAATCCCCCAAATTGCATGGATTATCGAGGTGATAAGGGGCAACATAACTTCAACATAAACAATTCCCCAAAAAATTTTTTTTCTAGAGAAAATGGATTTTAAAGTGAAATCAACACTTTAAATGGGGCTATTAATTGGTAATAAGTGGTTTTAAAAAGGGATATACGCGTTAAGCAGTCAAAGAGGTGAAGGCGTGTTCCAATGGCACTTGGCGGCGAAGGTACCGCTGGAGGAGGATGAGTGGCTGACGCCAAAAAGGCCCCAGAGAGGTTTTTGTAATTTTTTTTTTGTTTTTTTTTGCAGCAATTAGCAATGACATCGCAGCAGAGTTGTCAGTGGACACGGGCAGTGTGAACGCAGAGTGCAGTGGTGGTAGCGACTGAGTCAGGAGAAGGACTATGCGGGCGGTCAGTTCAGCAGCACAGAAGGACCACGGCAACATACTGGTAGTAGTAGTAGCAGCAAAGCGTCATAGTGCTGGCCAAAAAATTAAATGCACCTGGTGACCCGGGCAGTGTGAACGCAGACAGAGTACATTGGTGGAAGCGAGTAAGTCAGGAGGAGGAGGACAATGTCGGCGGTCAATTCAGCAGCACAGAAGGACCATGGCAACATACTGGTGGTAGTAGTAGCAGCACAGCGTCATAGTGCTGGCCAAAAAATTAAATGCACCCGGTGACCCGGGCAGTGTGAACGCAGACAGAGTACATTGGTGGAAGCGACTGAGTCAGGAGGAGGAGGACAATGCGGGCGGTCAGATCAGCAGCAGCAGCACAGAAGGACCATGGCAACATACTGGTGGTAGTAGTAGTAGTAGCACAGTGTCATAGTGCTGGCCAAAAAATTAAATGCACCCGGTGACCCGGGCCGTGATAACGCAGACAGAGTGCATTGGTGGTACCGTGGTAGCGACTGAGTCAGGAGGAGGAGGAGGACAAAGCGGGCGTTCAGTTCAGCAGCAGCAGCACAGAAGGACCATGGCAACATACTGGTGCTAGTAGTAGCAGCACAGCGTCATAGTGCTGGCCAAAAAATTAAATGCACCCGGTGACCCGGGCAGTGATAACGCAGACAGAGTACAATGGTGGTACCGTGGTAGCGACTGAGTCAGGAGGAGGAGGAGGACAAAGCGGGCGTTCAGTTCAGCAGCAGCAGCAGCAGCAGCAGCACAGAAGGACCATGGCAACATACTGGTGGTAGTAGTAGTAGCACAGCGTCATAGTGCTGGCCAAAAAATTAAATGCACCCAGTGACCCGGGCAGTGTGAACGCAGAGTGTAGTAGCGACTGAGTCAGGAGGACAAAGCGGGCGGTCAGTTCAGCAGCTCAGAAGGAGGACCATGGCAACTTACTGGTAGTAGTACCATAACACCAAAAAATTAACCAAGGTAGGCACTAGGCAGGTAGTAACTGTCTTTATAAAGGCAGGCATAGTTAACAACAGCACATGCAGCAGCCACTTCATGTCCCCCTGTGTCCGACAATAGGGGCCAGGAACTCACCTTCCACCCAAGCCTGGTTGATTTTCAGGAAGGTGAGTTTGTCCACAGAGGCGTGGGAGAGCCGAGAGCGCTTCTCTGTGACCACGCCACCGGCCGCACTAAAGCATCTCTCTGAGAGGACACTGGAAGGAGGGCAGGATAGGAGTTCCAGGGCGTACTGGGAAAGCTCGCTCCAGATGTCCAGTCTCTTGACCCAGTACTCCAAGGGGTCCACGGGGCTGTCGGTGTCATTGAGCCCGCTGGATGACCCCATATAGTCAGACACCATGGTGGTCAGTCGTTGCTTGTGCTGGTTGGTGGTGGATGCTGTGGCGGGCACCTCTGTTCTGGGCTGCTGCACTGCATACAGGCTCTTGCTTAGGCTCTTCAGGTCTCCGGGGCGCCAGTTGCTGCTGCTGCTGCTGCTGGTGGTTGTTGTTGTGCTGCTAGTGGCAATGGCAGGCACCTCTTGCTGGCTTGGCAGAGCAGTTACAGTGGGGGTGGAAGGCTGGGGGAATGCTTCCAGTAGTCTGCGCACAAGGGCCTCCTTCAACTCCCTTGTGCGTTGCTCGGTGGTGGATGGCGTCATTAAGTCTCCCAGCTTCCCCTTCAGACGGGGATCAAGCATCAAGGTAATCCAGATGTCCTCCCTTGAACGCATCTGGATCACCCGGGGGTCCCTGCAAAGGCAGCGCAACATGTGCACAGCCATGGGAAACAAGTGGGCCCTGCCAGCAAGATCTTCCTCGTCCTCGCCATTGTCCCATAACGCATGCCTGTCCTCTTCCTGTGCCATGTCGTTGTCCTCCTCAAACCGCCATCCACGTACAACGCCTGCTGCACTCTGCTCCTCCTCCTCCTCCTCATTCAGGTTAGGGACCTCCAACTCTTCCACTACCTGCTTTGAGCCCTCCTCTGAGCTGGACTGTGCTGCCATCTGCTCCTGTTCTTCCAACTGCCTCAGGGCTTCATCCCCACGCTCAATTAAATTGTCCATTGCCTGCTCCAGTAGACAAACCAAGGGCACCCACTGGCACACAGAGGCCCGCTCCTCACTGACCATCTTGGTTGCCTCCAGGAAGGGACTCAGCACCAGGCATACTTGCTGCATCAGTGTCCACTGAGTGGCAGTAATCATGGGGACTTGCTGGTTGCTGGGGACACTTGGGTCTAGCATGTAGGCCCTAAGAGCCAGCCTGTGCTGACACAGCCGCTCCAACATGGCCAGAGTCGAATTCCAGCGAACTGGCATGTCGATGATCATCCGGTGTTGTGGCCTTCCATACTGCTGCTGTAAGGTGGACAAGAGTGCAGAGGCAGTGGCTGACAGGCGGAAAAAGCGTACCACCGCCCGGGCATCCTGCAGCAGCTCGCTCATCCCCTGGTAGGTGCGCAAGAAGCGCTGCACTAGGGCTGCACGATTTTAGGGAAAAATCGAAATTGCGATTTTTCTCTCAGAAATTGCAATTTCGATTTTTCCCCGATTTTTTTTTTCAAATGCTGAGGGGGGGAGAGGTTGGTCCGCACTGCCCGGTCCTGTCCGTAATACTTTGCTTCTGGCCCCGCTGTGCGCGGATTGGCCAGAAGCAGTGAATATGTATGAGAGTTAATGAGCGGGGAAGGGGGGGCGGATCCACTCCAGCAAGCGGCCGGGCACATGCAGCATTACCAATCACTGGCTAGCGATTAAATGACGGCAGCGGTAGGCGGAGCTGTATGCTCTGTACAGCTCCGCCTACCACTGCCGTCATTCCATCGCTAGCCAGTGATAGGTAATGCTGTATGATGTGCCTGGCCGCTCGCTCTAGTGGATCCGCCCCCCGCTCATTAACATTCATACATATTCACTGCTTCTGGCCAATCCGCGCACAGCGGGGCCAGAAGCAGTGAATATGTATGAGCGTTAATGAGCGGGGGGCGGATCCACTAGAGCGAGCGGCCAGGCACATCATACAGCATTACCTATCACTGGCTAGCGATGGAATGACGGCAGTGGTAGGCGGAGCTGTACAGAGCATACAGCTCCGCCTACCGCTGCTGTCATTCCATGCTAGCCAGTGATTGGTAATGCTGTATGTGCCCGGCCGCTCGCTGGAGTGGATCCGCCCCCCCGCTCATTAACTCTCATACATATTCACTGCTTCTGGCCAATCCGCGCACAGCGGGGCCAGAAGCAAAGTATTAAACAGCAGACCGAAAAAAAACGATGGTACTGACGATCAGCAGATCGTCTTGCCACGAACCGCGGTTTCGGTTTTAAACCGAAAAACCGTGCAGCCCTACGCTGCACCACAAGATTGAGCACGTGGGCCAAGCAGGGGATGTGCTGGAGGTTTCCCTGCTGCACTGCTGCCACCAGGTTGGCCCCGTTATCGGCTGCCACATACCCCACTTCCAGGCCTCTGGGGGTCAGCCACCTCCGCTCCTGCTTCCTGAGGGCGGCCAGGACGTTGGTGGCCGTAAGCCTCTCCTTCCCCAGGGTCACCAATTTTAAAAGGGCTTGGCGCTGCTGCTGCCGAGGCGGGCTTGCTTTCCGGGTGCAGAGGGAGTGTCGTGACAGGACCCTTCTGCATCCCCCCTGATCCCGCGTGGTGGCACCACTAGCTGGGCTGATGCGCTCTTGTCCTCCCTCCCTTCCATCAGTGTCACCCAGTGGGCCGTAAAGGACAGGTAGCGACCTGTCCCAAATCTGCTACTCCACGAGTCCATGGTCACGTGGACCCGCTTGCCCACAGAGTAGTCCAGGGAACGGGCCACGTTTTCCACCGCAAACTTGTGGAGTGCTGGGATCGCGCTCCTGCTGAAATAGTGGCGACTGGGGACTTGCCACTCGGGGATGCCAAATTGGAGCAGCGTCCGCATGGCGCTCCCCTCCTGCACCAGGGAGTAGGGAAGCAGCTGTAATGCCATGGCCCGGGCCAGCAAGCCATTTAGTTTGCGGATCCGCCTGTGGCTTGGAGGCAGAGGCTTGGTCAGACCCTGAAAGGTGTCGCTCAGCAGGGTCTGACGACACTGGGATGCAGGGGAGACAGAGGAGAGAGACGAACACTGGCTGCCAGCCTCAATGTCTGTGTCCTGAGTAGCCGAGGTGGAAGAGCGCTTGCGTGCTACTACTGCTGCTGCTGTGGGGGATTCACGACCCTGAGGGAGGGATGATGCTGCTGCGCTGGTGGGCCTTCTGCTCTAAGGAACCCCTGCCAGCAGTGCCTGCTTCCTCTTAAAGTCCGCATACTCGCGGCAGTGGCGGCTTCTCAGGTGGCCCTGGAGGGATGAGGTACCCATCTTGCTCAGACTTTTCCCACGGCTCAGTCTTTTGCTGCATAACCTGCACACAGCATACCTTTTGTCATCAGTACATTCCTCAAAGCAATCCCACACTGGTGACTTTAATTTACTGCGGCCCCCACTAGCAGAGGGTGCAGCGGAACAATGTGTGGTAGTAGTTGCCGGGGGTTGCATGGTGGTGGTGCCGGCTGAAGCAGTGTCCTGTCTACTTCCTCCACGCCCACTGCTGCCGATGCCCCTGCCCCTGCCTGACATATGGCGATATCCTTGCCTAGGCCGAGGTGACTCGTCATCCTGCTCTGCCTCTGACCATTCTTCCACGGACTCAGCAGGCTGCACATAGTTAGGGTCCACAACGTCGTCATCATCAGCAGCATCTTCATAATCCAGTTCTTCCTCTGACTCCCCTGCCTCCTCTTCTGTCCCTACATCCCCAGACACAGACCCCTCTTCTTCATCACCAGAACTCAATAACGCTTGTGATTGTGGCCCGATCTCAATCTCTGCCACATCAGTCCCCAGTAAGTCCTGAGCTTCTTGCATCAGCAGGTTCCCAGAAGCCAGACTGAGGGACAGAACGCTGTCATCCTGGGAGGGCTGCTGACCAGTGGGTGCTGGGGTGGATGTCACAACAAGCGTGGGACGTTGGCTGCTGCTGCTGCTGCTGCTGCTTGGAGTGGTGCTCACAGTAGAGGTCTGGGAGGAAGTCATGATGTCCATGAGTACGTCAGGTTCCATTTGCTCAACCACCACACGGGGACCAGAAACTTTAAAATATTTCGACAATGGCGTCCGCTGACTCGGCCCAGGCTTTGCTGCCCCCCTTTCTGCTGCATCACGACCACGTACAGCTGGGCGTCCTCTCCCTGGACGTGGAGCAGTCCCAGAAGTGGCTGAGGCAATTGAACTCCCTTTCCTCTCACCCCGCGAAACCCTGCCAGACATGTTGCTAGTAATGAATCACTGGATGCAGTGGGCACAGTACAAGGTCACTGAAGGATGCACCAGGCACAGTACAACGGCACTGAAGGATGCAGTGGGCACAGTACAAGGTCACTGAAGGATGCAGTGGGCACAGCAGTGGGCACTGGATATACACCTAGGTCACTGAAGGATGCAGTGGGCACAGTACAAGATCACTGAAGGATGCAGTGGGCACAGCAGTGGGCACTGGATATACAACTAGTTCACTGAAGGATGCAGTGGGCACAGTACAAAGTCACTGAAGGATGCAGTGGGCACAGCAGTGGGCACTGGATATACAACTAGGTCACTGAAGGATGCAGTGGGCACAGTACAAGGTCACTGAAGGATGCAGTGGGCACAGTACAAGGTCACTGAAGGATGCAGTGGGCACAGTACAAGGTCACTGAAGGATGCAGTGGGCACAGCAGTGGGCACTGGATATACAACTAGGTCACTGAAGGATGCAGTGGGCACAGTACAAGGTCACTGAAGGATGCAGTGGGCACAGTACAAGGTCACTGAAGGATGCAGTGGGCACAGTACAAGGTCACTGAAGGATGCAGTGGGCACTGGATATACAACTAGGTCACTGAAGGATGCAGTGGGCACAGTACAAGGTCACTGAAGGATGCAGTGGGCACAGCAGTGGACACTGGATATACCACTAGGTCACTGAAGGATGCAGTGGGCACAGTACAAGGTCACTGAAGGATGCAGTGGGCACAGCAGTGGGCACTGGATATACAACTAGGTCACTGAAGGATGCAGTGGGCACAGTACAAGGTCACTGAAGGATGCAGTGGGCACAGCAGTGGGCACTGGATATACAACTAGGTCACTGAAGGATGCAGTGGGCACACAAGGATGTCACACTGTGTAATGAGATGCTCATATGCCAGCGAGCGAGCAGTGGGCACTGGGCACGGCACAAGGTCACTGACAGAATGAATGAACAGCGCTGGCAGAGAGTGGCGGCGCCGGCGGTGTGACTGGCTGCCTGCAAATAGTACAAGTGTATAACTGTCACTGGAATATGCATGTGAACACTGCAGTTGCACTAACCTGCCTGCCTGCACTACACACAGATAATCCCCACTCCCACTACACTGACTACACTGCAGCACTGAACCTGCCTGCACTACATACAGTTAAATAATCACTAGACTCCCACACTCCCACTACACTACACTGAGTACAATTAACTACAGCAATCACTCACTGACTAGCTAACTGTGTACAGTATAAGAGCAGTGTTAGCAAAAAAACCGCTTTGTTTTTAACAAAATAAATGCACTTGCTCAAACAACAATGGCCTGGAGATAATCCTCTCAGCACCACAGTCTAGCAAGGACAGAGCTTTTCCATCATGGCCGCCGCTTTATATTCAGGAGGGGAGGGCATAGCTCCCCTCCTGTGATTGGTTGCTAGGGCCTGGCTGGGGCACTCTGATTGGCCTGCAATGTGTCACTTCCGCATAGTTTGACGCATTTCCGCAAACCACGACTTCAGCGCCGGGTTTCACGAGCGTGAATGCGGATTTCTGTCCGCATTCACGCGTAGCCGAAGCAGATTTTCGTGGTTGAAAATCTATTCACGGATTTTCGTGTCCGAGGCGGAATGCGTCAAAATGGTCGTGAATCCACGCGTAAGCGTGATCACGACCTGGCGGTGAGCACCACTGACGGTATTGCTTAAACATGCTCAAAATCCTAAACTCTGTGCTTTCTTATTCTGCCTATATGGCTCCGGCCAGTTTGGGGGGAAAGCAGGTTTTGAATAGCCCCCTGCTGGGATTAGCTTCCTGAAAGCAAGGGTTTGTTCCTGCTCATTAGCATATCAAAAGAGCCATCCTGCAGTTACCCTGATGCTATCTCTCTGCTGAGAAAAGACTGCAGATGCTCCTACACAATCAATCCAGATTCTATTGATCTGAAGCGCAATCGATGCAGAGAATCGAGTGCGATTGCTATTTCTTCACGGGCGGCTCCAGGACGCGTCTGCGGCCCAGCAACCGTCCGTGACAGGGGGATACTTACCTCGGGAGAGAGGGAAGCCTCTGGATCCTAACGAGGCTTCCCCCGTCCTCCAGCGGTGTCCTGGCAATCCAGTGTCCCCGAACCGTGTCAAGGTAAATATTTCCCTACCACGATCCTGCGCAGGCGAACTATCTGCTCTCTGTTTGGGTTAAGGTGGAAATAGCCAAACCCGATTATATCTGCTCTACTGCGCAGGCGCGAGTCCTTTGCGCCTTTGCAGTAGAGCGGATATGATCAGGTTCGGCTATTTCCACCTTACCTGAACGGAGAGCCGCTAGTGCGCCTGCGCAGGATTGCAGAGAGGTAAATAAATCATAGCTTGTCAAGATTGTCGGGGGAGGTTTGGGGGGAGCCAGCGCTGGATTCCCTGCAGCTACAGGGGATGTGGAAGCCTCATTGTGATCCTGAGGCTTCCCCCTCTCGAGGTAAGTATACCCCAGAGGGCTTTTTTTTAGTACAGGTTCTCTTGAAAGCAGGGGCGTAACTAGGCCCCACCGGGCCCCCCTGCAGATTTTCTGAGCGGCCGTTTTGTGGGTGCTGGAGGGGTGGCAGCATGAGGGGAAAGCCTTGCCCACAGTCGGCGGGGAGAGGGGTAGTTCCCCCCTCTCCCTCACCTCGGGGCTCTCCCCTCTGCGCTCCCCTCCAGCTCGTAAGTGTCTGTGGGGCTGTGGTGGGCAGCGAGCGGCGGGCAGATACATACCTGCTTCCGTGCGTTCCATCGGAGACTTCTCCCTCTAGCGGCTGACGTCACTTCCGGAAGTGACGTCAGAGGGAGAAGTCTCCGATGGAACTCACGGAAGCAGGTATGTATCTGCCCGCCGCTCGCTGCCCACCACAGCCCCACAGACACTTACGAGCTGGAGGGGAGCGCAGAGGGGAGAGCCCCGAAGTGAGGGAGAGGGGGGAACTACCCCTCTCCCCGCCGACTGTGGGCAAGGCTTTCCCCTCATGCTGCCACCCCTCCAGCACCCACAAAACGGCCCCGAGCGGGCCCCGGGGGGGGGGGGGCCGGGCCCCCCCGCGGGCGCAGGGGCTGCAGGGCCTATTCCTACGCCCCTGCTTGAAAGCAAATCTGAAGCAAAAATAAAACCTTAGGCCGGTTTCACACTGTGCGTTGGCTTTTTTTTGCCGTGTGATGCAACGGTGCGTTGTTTCACTAGCGTCGGCCGGCTTCATCTCAAGCTGCTTCTCACTGTTTCTTGGCTGTTTAAGTGCTTCAGAAAACACATTTTTTTAAGGAGAGTGACCAACATTGGAGCCCCTCAGGGCTGCGTCTTGTCACCATTTCTGTTCTCTCTATACACGAATAACTGCACATCCACAGCTGACTCTGTTAAAATCATCAAATTTGCGGACGATACCACAATAGCCTTGGCCTTATTAGTGAGAACGACGAGCAGGCTTACCGCAAGGAGGTAGACAGAATCTGCAATTGGTGTAGAGAGAATAGGCTAGTTCTTAACACAGCCAAAACTGTGGAGATGGTCATTGTTGATTTCAGGAAGCATGCCAGCAACCCCCCTCCGATATATATCGAGGGCATTGAGGTCGCTAGGGTTCCCATCGTCCGCCTCCTGGGTACAACCATCTCTGCTGACCTGACCTGGAGGGCAAACACTACCACGACTCAGAGGAAGGCACAGCAAAGACTCTTCTTCCTTCGCCAACTTAAGAAGTTTGGCATGGCCCATGATCTTCTGAGGTCTTTCTACTCTGCTACGATCGAGTCAGTCCTCTGCTCATCCATCCTGGTCTGGTTCGCTAGCTGCACCGCCAGCGTCAGATACAAACTCCAGAGGGTCATCAGCTCAGCGGAGAGGATTATTGGGAAACCTCTTCCCCCTCTAGATCTCATCTATAACACTAGACTGCGAAATAGAGCAATGAAAATTGTGGGCGACCCCTCTCACCCTGGCCACAGTTTTTTCACTCGACTCAAACTGGGCCGGAGGTTTCGGTCCATCCCTGCTAAGACTACTAGGCGTATGAACACTTTTTTCCCCACGGCCGTCAGAGTCTTGAACTCTGCCCATTCCGCTGACCGCCCCTATAGCCATCTACCGGACTAATATCTGACTTCGGCTGCGGCCGCTCTGTTTACTGCCTTGCAGGGCCGGCCCTAGAATTTTTGCTGCCTGAGGCAAGATTTAAAAAATTTAAATTTACAATGGGCGGCGTTGCAGGAAGTGACGTCAGCGGAGCGCTCGCTGGAACGCGGAAAAGGTGAGTGATCCCCGCTCATTGCCTCTTATCTATACGCTGGAACTTAACTATTTTCATCTGGCGGGGAGCGCAGTTTGGGGGGACCCAGGCGAGGGAGGGGGGGGGGTCCGACCCCCCTCCCCACCGCTAGGCCCAATACCCCCTTTCTGCCCGCTACTCCTCCAGCTCGGCGGGCGGCCCCCCACCCACGGACAGGCGGGTGTCGCCCCCCCCAGATGTGCTGCCTGAGGCAAATGTTTCACCCCGCCTCATGAGCAGGCCGGCCCTGCTGCCTTGAACTAGAATTATCTTCTGCTACACGCTGCTGTCCCTGCTAGACCCGCAACTGACCTACTGCAAATATTATATTACTCCTGTGTCTGTTGTATTGTTCTGCTGCACTCTTGTTATGTTGTATTATTCCTGTCTGTTTGTACAACTCTTTCTTGTCAATCAACGTGCCAAACCTAATTCCGGGCACGGTGCAACCGTGCTTGGCGAAATAAACGAATTCTGATTCTGAGAAAAATCCACTTATTGACATAGAACTGTACATCAGTCCCGAAAGAGGGACTAATAAGGAAGAAAGAGGGACAGAGGGATTTGGTTTACAAAGAGGGACTGTCCCTCCAAAAAATGGGACAGTTGGGAGCTATGCATTATATTTCTTTAGTAAGGTAAAACAGCTCCTGTTTGTGCTTCAGCACTAGCATGATGTATTATTATGGCGACTGTAAATAAAATACTAAGGGTCCATTCACACTGTAAATAGCTTAGCGCTACCGTTTTACATGGGTGATTTTACCGCGATTAGCGTGATAAAGTCACTTCTCACACTTCCGCGATTCAGAGCGATCACCATCAGCACTTTATTAAGTACTGTACCGCAATCGCTCTAAAATCGCCGCAAAATGCTGCATGTAACACGTTTTGCAATTGGCGCTAATAGCAAATTGCCCGTATTCAGCGCCAATCACAGCAGTGAGATCACTGCCATATGCAGTCTATTGCGCTAGCACTTTAATCACCCGCTAATCGCTCAAGTACGAACTGGCCTTCAGCCCACAGCATGGGGGGCACAGTGTCCACCTTCATATCATCCTCAATCTTTACCCATCCTCCAGGCTGGAGTGTCCAACCCCCGTGTCACCTCTCCATGGGGTTGATTCACTATAACAAATAGTGTGCCCTATCAGAGTTAACATGCCTTATCAGAGTAGCATGGCAAGCACTACAAACGTATGCCTGCTAATTGGCAATGACGAGAGCTCCACTCGTCCTGCCCTGAGCCCCTGCGGGTCCAATCACTTTAAAGGACATTTTAATTGGCCCAATAGCATGCCTGTCACTTGACAGGGAACTTGATAATAGATCAGCAGGGCTGCCAGGCAACTGGTATTGTTTAAAAGGAAAACAATATGGCACTTCAGTTGCCCTTTATTCTAGTGTACGTGCAAGCTGTGATATCAAGAGGTGATACACTCTCCTTCTATCACATCCTTGGAAATATAACTGAAACAACCCAAAATGTCTTGGCCAACATTTACATGTTACGTGCAGTAAAGTCGGGACCGCAGATCCAGGCAGTGCATAGCTCTGTGCCTGTGTGCTACAAGAGAAATAGACGACACATGACCTTTGTAGCCCCCAGAATCTGTATTTTTAGACAGTCACATACTGAGAAACCCAAAATATGGAGTTAAAAAAAACTATATATGTCTATATTCTGTCCACTTCCTGCACATCTGCCCACGCAGAGAAAAATGTAAAACTGGACTTCATCTTACAAAAATATTTTCTAAGGAACTTTTTTCCCTTCTGTTAAATGGGGTCCAGACTTAAAGAGGACTTGTCACAGCAATGCAGTGTCATAACTGTCACAGGTATAGAGGGCTGTATTCCTGAGTGCATTTGTGACAGTTTGATGGCATTATGCTACAGTGATGGCATTTTGTCTTATTTAATAAAAAAAAAAATTCTGCATTTAATTGGTCCATTTCCATGTTGCATACATTTGTATGACACCACAAATCTTCATCATCAGCATCTCACTGACTACTGACTGAGAACTACCTGAGGGAAGATAGATACTTACCTAGGAAGTGGCTTCCCGTGTCCTCATGGTCCCCACTGTTGCTGGGTTTGGACCCCCGGACCATATCCAACAAGAGCTTGTAGGATATATTATTGTGGCACTGCCAGGGTACAAGCAAGACAATCCTTGCTGTCCCTGGCGGGCTGTCCTGTTCTCCACGGCTCTCTGCTCCTTCTCCTGTTACTCACATGCCCTGCTCCACCGTCGAATTTCACCGCTTTCTTGCCGCCAGCTTCGCGTCCTGTCACCATGGCTACTTCCAGCCAGCGCCTTCTCATGACATCAGAGGCGCCGGCTGGAGAGCTAAGCGCTCGGCAGGAGAGCAGTGAGATTCGGCGTCGGATCCAGGCCATGTGACTCATGGCCCCGATCCATGGTACGTCTTGCTAGTATGGTCGTGTCCCTTTTTGGCTTTATGCTCCCTTCGTTGGGGAGGGCACACCCATTTTTTTTTCCGCTCCCTTTGGTGGTGGACTGCAAAAATTATTTTCTGCTTGGGGCCACAAAAACCTTAGCATCACCCCTGGGCAACGCTCCCCGCATGTAAAACTGTGGCCAAGCGGCACCTACGGGAGTATGGATGCGCCTGCACAGAAAGCCAGAACTGCCCGCCCATGCTGGTGCCGCCCATGCTGCTGTACTCTTGCGAGCGCAGGACAGCCATGCACATCAACGAAGAGAAGCGCAACCACGAACTTCCAGAGGGCCCCGGCGTGGGGCGAGGGGGACATGAGAAACCTCTGGAAGACCAGAGACTTGCCTCTTCCTAGGTAAGTATCTCTCTTTTGTGTTCCAGGCCGCCACGGGTTCCCTTTAAGGCCTGAAGCTCTGAGTGTTGGGTGTACGTGTTTAGCTGCATTAACTTACATTTTCTATATAAATCAATGTCCCGCAGTGTTTATAGGGTGTTTTGCGGTGTGTTAACAATGCGTATAAATATCGCGGCATGCGAGATGACCTTACTGAGGGAACGTTAAGCTGCTCCTTAGCTGTGGCTGTATTTTCTAAGAAGAACTCGCCGAACCTTACAAACACAGAGGAGACTGGGGAGAGGGGGGCTATGGAAAATCTAATCTGCACAGGGGAATAAGCGATCTGGTGCATCGCCCTCATGTCTGGGTGCTGTGAGCCTGGATTCCTGCAATGTGTTTAATGACCTGGCACACATCTAATAAACACAGAGAGCTGTGCGTACAGTCACACACGGGCTGTTATTGATTTCCCGGGACACAGCAAGGAGATTCAGAGCCTGAGGCCCTTATCTGTGCCTCCCTGTGCTGGGGCCTGTTGGGAAAACATGGGGGGGGGGCTTCTGATAACTGCCGTACACCCTATAATGATACAGACAGTGCACAACGGCACAGCGGCCAGCAGGACAGATAAAAGGAGGATTCCATGAAAAGTTATTGGATTGGCCACTGAATAGGAATTAGAGTTGGGCCGAACGGTTCGCCTGCGAACGGTTCCATGTGAACTTCAATGGTTCGCGTTCGCGTCCCGCAGGCGAACCTTCGGTTCGCCCCATAATGCACATGGAGGGTCAACTTTGACCCTCTACATCACAGTCAGCAGGCCCAGTGTAGCCAATTAGGCTACACTAGCCCCTGGAGCCCCACCCCCCCTTATATAAGGCAGGCAGCGGCGGCCATTACGGTCACTCGTGTGCTGCCTGCGTTAGTGAGAGTAGGGCGAGCTGCTGCAGACTGTCTCTCAGGGAAAGATTAGTTAGGCTTAACTTGTTCCTGTCTGGCTGCATACCTGTTCTGTGAACCCACCACTGCATACCTGTGCTGTGAACCCACCACTGCATACCTGTGCTGTGAACCCACCACTGCATACCTGTGCTGTGAACCCACCACTGCATACCTGTTCAGTGAACCCACCACTGCATACCTGTGCTGTGAACCCACCACTGCATACCTGTTCAGTGAACCTGCCACTGCATACCTGTTCTGTTCAGTGGACCCGCCACTGTATACCTGTTCATTGAACCCACCACTGCATACCTGTGCTGTGAACCCACCACTGCATACCTGTTCTGTGAACCCACCACTGCATACCTGTGCTGTAAACCCACCACTGCATACCTGTTCAGTGAACCTGCCACTGCATACCTGTTCTGTTCAGTGGACCCGCCACTGTATACCTGTTCATTGAACCCACCACTGCATACCTGTGCTGTGAACCCACCACTGCATACCTGTTCTGTGAACCCACCACTGCATACCTGTGCTGTGAACCCACCACTGCATACCTGTTCAGTGAACCTGCCACTGCATACCTGTTCTGTTCAGTGGACCCGCCACTGTATACCTGTTCATTGAACCCACCACTGCATACCTGTGCTGTGAACCCACCACTGCATACCTGTGCTGTGAACCCACCACTGCATACCTGTTCTGTGAACCCACCACTGCATACCTGTTCAGTGAACCCGCCACTGCATACCTGTTCTGTTCAGTGGACCCGCCACTGTATACCTGTTCAGTGAACCCACCACTGCATACCTGTGCTGTGAACCCACCACTGCATACCTGTGCTGTGAACCCACCACTGCATACCTGTTCTGTAAACCCACCACTGCATACCTGTTCAGTGAACCCACCACTGCATACCTGTTGTGTTCAGTGAACCCGCCACTGCATACCTGTTCTGTTCAGTGGACCCGCCACTGTATACCTGTTTAATGACCCCGCCACTGCATACCTGTTGTGTTCAGTGAACCTGCCACTGTATACCTGTTCTGTTTAGTGAACCCGCCACTGTATACCTGTTCAGTGAACCCGCCACTGCATACTTGTTGTGTTCAGTGAACCTGCCACTGCATACCTGTTCTGTGAACCCGCCACTGTATACCTGTTCTGTTTAGTGAACCCGCCACTGCATACCTGTTCTGTTCAGTGGACCCGCCACTGCATACCTGTTCTGTTCAGTGGACCCGCCACTGTATACCTGTTCATTGAACCCACCACTGCATACCTGTGCTGTGAACCCACCACTGCATACCTGTTCTGTGAACCCACCACTGCATACCTGTGCTGTGAACCCACCACTGCATACCTGTTCAGTGAACCTGCCACTGCATACCTGTTCTGTTCAGTGGACCCGCCACTGTATACCTGTTCATTGAACCCACCACTGCATACCTGTGCTGTGAACCCACCACTGCATACCTGTTCTGTGAACCCACCACTGCATACCTGTTCAGTGAACCCGCCACTGCATACCTGTTCTGTTCAGTGGACCCGCCACTGTATACCTGTTCAGTGAACCCACCACTGCATACCTGTTGTGTTCAGTGAACCTGCCACTGCATACCTGTTCTGTGAACCCGCCACTGTATACCTGTTCTGTTTAGTGAACCCGCCACTGTATACCTGTTCTGTTTAGTGAACCCGCCACTGCATACCTGTTCTGTTCAGTGGACCCGCCACTGTATACCTGTTCTGTGAACCCACCACTGCATACCTGTTCTGTGAACCCACCACTGCATACCTGTTCAGTGAACCCATCACTGCATACCTGTTGTGTTCAGTGAACCCGCCACTGCATACCTCTTCTGTTCAGTGGATCCGCCACTATATACCTGTTTAGTGACCCCGCCACTGCATACCTGTTGTGTTCAGTGAACCTGCCACTGCATACCTGTTCTGTGAACCCGCCACTGTATACCTGTTCTGTTTAGTGAACCCGCCACTGTATACCTGTTCAGTGAACCCGCCACTGCATACCTGTTGTGTTCAGTGAACCTGCCACTGGATACCTGTTCTGTGAACCCGCCACTGTATACCTGTTCTGTTTAGTGAACCCGCCACTGCATACCTGTTCTGTTCAGTGGACCCGCCACTGCATACCTGTTCTGTTCAGTGGACCCGCCACTGTATACCTGTTCAGTGAACCCGCCACTGCATACCTGTTCTGTTCAGTGGACCCGCCACTGTATACCTGTTCAGTGAACCCGCCACTGCATACCTGTTGTGTTCAGTGAACCTGCCACTGCATACCTGTTCTGTGAACCCGCCACTGTATACCTGTTCTGTTTAGTGAACCCGCCACTGTATACCTGTTCTGTTTAGTGAACCCGCCACTGCATACCTGTTCTGTTCAGTGGACCCGCCACTGTATACCTGTTCAGTGAACCCGCCACTGCATACCTGTTGTGTTCAGTGAACCTGCCACTGCATACCTGTTCTGTGAACCCGCCACTGTATACCTGTTCTGTTTAGTGAACCCGCCACTGCATACCTGTTCTGTTCAGTGGACCCGCCACTGTATACCTGTTCAGTGAACCCGCCACTGCATACCTGTTGTGTTCAGTGAACCTGTCACTGCATACCTGTTGTGTTCAGTGAACCTGCCACTGCATACCTGTTCTGTGAACCCGCCACTGTATACCTGTTCTGTTCAGTGAACCCACCGCATCAGTGCGCATACCTGTGCAGTTAAGTGAACCCACCTACTTACGTGAGTGCACGCAGTGTGATATACCACTCCGTGCATACCCGATATGGACAAAACAGGTAGAGGAAGAGGTAGTGCCAGAGCCAGAGGAAGGCCACCCGGCAGGTCTGCGCGAGGTCGTGTAAATGTAATTTCGTGTGGACCTGGCCCACAGTACAGTGCTCTGAAGAAGGCACGTCCCATCACCTCTCAAGATTGTCAGGACTGTTGTGTTCAGTGAACCCGCCACTGCATACCTCTTCTGTTTAGTGAACCCGCCACTGCATACCTGTTCTGTTCAGTGGACCCGCCACTGCATACCTGTTCTGTTCAGTGGACCCGCCACTGTATACCTGTTCAGTGAACCCGCCACTGCATACCTGTTCTGTTCAGTGGACCCGCCACTGTATACCTGTTCAGTGAACCCGCCACTGCATACCTGTTGTGTTCAGTGAACCTGCCACTGCATACCTGTTCTGTGAACCCGCCACTGTATACCTGTTCTGTTTAGTGAACCCGCCACTGCATACCTGTTCTGTTCAGTGGACCCGCCACTGCATACCTGTTCTGTTCAGTGGACCCGCCACTGTATACCTGTTCAGTGAACCCGCCACTGCATACCTGTTCTGTTCAGTGGACCCGCCACTGTATACCTGTTCAGTGAACCCGCCACTGCATACCTGTTGTGTTCAGTGAACCTGCCACTGCATACCTGTTCTGTGAACCCGCCACTGTATACCTGTTCTGTTTAGTGAACCCGCCACTGTATACCTGTTCTGTTTAGTGAACCCGCCACTGCATACCTGTTCTGTTCAGTGGACCCGCCACTGTATACCTGTTCAGTGAACCCGCCACTGCATACCTGTTGTGTTCAGTGAACCTGCCACTGCATACCTGTTCTGTGAACCCGCCACTGTATACCTGTTCTGTTTAGTGAACCCGCCACTGCATACCTGTTCTGTTCAGTGGACCCGCCACTGTATACCTGTTCAGTGAACCCGCCACTGCATACCTGTTGTGTTCAGTGAACCTGTCACTGCATACCTGTTGTGTTCAGTGAACCTGCCACTGCATACCTGTTCTGTGAACCCGCCACTGTATACCTGTTCTGTTCAGTGAACCCACCGCATCAGTGCGCATACCTGTGCAGTTAAGTGAACCCACCTACTTACGTGAGTGCACGCAGTGTGATATACCACTCCGTGCATACCCGATATGGACAAAACAGGTAGAGGAAGAGGTAGTGCCAGAGCCAGAGGAAGGCCACCCGGCAGGTCTGCGCGAGGTCGTGTAAATGTAATTTCGTGTGGACCTGGCCCACAGTACAGTGCTCTGAAGAAGGCACGTCCCATCACCTCCCAAGATTGTCAGGACGTGGTTGAGTATTTAGCGACACAGAACACCTCATCTTGCTCAGCCACCAGCGCTACTACTAGCACCACTTCCGCTGCATTTGACACTTCGCAAGAATTATTTAGTGGTGAAATCACTGATGCACAGCCATTGTTGTTACAGCCAGATTAATTTTCACCAGCTCATATGTCTGAGTTACGCGGCAACACTATGGATGTAACGTGTCAGGAGGATGAAGGACCTACTGATGGTGCAAGTTTGGATTTGTCTGAGGCAAGCGAAGCTGGGCAGGATGACTACGATGATGACGGTAATAGGGATCCTCTGTATGTTCCCAATAGAGGAGATGAAGAGGGGGACAGTTCAGAGGGGGAGTCAGAGAGTAGTAGGAGGAGAGAAGTTGCTGAAAGAAGCTGGGGCAGCTCTTCGTCAGAAACAGCTGGTGGCAGAGTCCGGCACCATGTATCGCCACCTATGTACAGCCAGCCAACTTGCCCTTCAGCATCAGCTGCTGAGGTCCCCATAGTGCCCACATCCCAGGGTGGCTCAGCGGTGTGGAAATTTTTTAATGTGTGTGCCTCAGATCGGACCAAAGCCATCTGTTCGCTCTGCCAACAAAAATTGAGCCGTGGAAAGGCCAACACTCACGTAGGGACAAGTGCCTTACGAAGGCACCTGGAGAAAAGGCACAAACAGCAATGGCATGGCCACCTGAGCAAAAGCAGCAGCAGCACACAAAAGCAAAGCCACCCTCCTTCTCCTCTTCCTCCTCCATCAGGTGCATTATCTGCTTCTGCCGCTTTCTCCTTCCACCTTCACAGGCACCCTCCTCCACTCCGCCTCTGCCCTTGAGCGGTTCCTGCTCCTCTGCCCACAGCAGCAGTCAGGTGTCCGTGAAGGAAATGTTTGAGCGGAAGAAGCCAATTTCGGCCAGTCACCCCCTTGCCCGGCGTCTGACAGCTGGCGTGGCGGAACTGTTAGCTCGGCAGCTGTTACCATACCGGCTGGTGGACTCTGAGGCCTTCCGTAAATTTGTGGCCATTGGAACACCGCAGTGGAAGATGCCAGGCCGCACTTATTTTTCGAGAAAGGCCATACCCCAACTGCACCGTGAAGTTGAGAGGCAAGTGGTGTCATCTCTTGCGAAGAGCGTTGGGTCAAGGGTACACCTGACCACGGATGCCTGGTCTGCCAAGCACGGGCAGGGCCGCTACATTACCTACACAGCCCATTGGGTGAACCTGGTGGTGAACGATGGCAAGCAGGGCGCAGCGGACCAAATTGTGACACCTCCACGGCTTGCAGGCAGGCCTCCTGCCACCTCCTCTCCTCCTGCTACATGCTCTTCGCTGTCCTCCTCCTCCTTGGCTGAGTGGCAGTTCTCCTCTCTAGCTACACAGCCCCAGCTCCGCAGGGCCTATGCTGCATGCCAGGTAAGACGGTGTCACGCCATCTTAGAAATGTCTTGTCTCAAAGCGGAGAGTCACACTGGAGCAGCTCTCCTGGCTGCTCTTAAGAAACAGGTGGATGAGTGGCTGACCCCGCACCACCTGGAGATAGGCAACGTGGTGTGCGACAACGGCAGCAATCTGCTTGCCGCTTTGCATATGGGGAAGCTGACACACATACCCTGCATGGCACATGTCATGAATCTAGTGGTTCAAAGATTTGTGGCAAAGTACCCTGGCTTAGCGAATGTCCTGAAGCAGGCCAGGAAGTTCTGTGGGCATTTGAGGCGGTCTTACACAGCCATGGCACGCTTTGCGGAAATTCAGCGCAAAAACAACATGCCGGTGAGACGCCTCATTTGCGATAGCCCGACTCGCTGGAACTCGACCCTGCTCATGTTCTCCCGCCTGCTAGAACAGAAGAAAGCCGTGACCCACTACCTCTACAACTACAGTAGAATGAAACAGTCTGGGAAGATGGGGATGTTCTGGCCCGACAACTGGACACTGATGAAAAATGCATGCAGGCTCATGCGGCCGTTTGAGGAGGTGACCAACCTGGTGAGCCGCAGTGAGGGCACCATCAGCGACTTAATTCCCTACGCTTACTTCTTGGAGCGTGCTGTGCGTAGAGTGGCGGATGAAGCTGTGAATGAGCGTGACCAGGAACCGTTACGGCAGGAACAGGCATGGGACCAATTTTCATCAGACCCAGCTGTTTCCTCAACACCTGCGGCAGCACAGAGGGGGGAGGAGGAGGAAGAAGAGAAGTCGTGTGCAAAAGACGAGTCAGACTCAGAGGATGATGAGCAAGGTGTTTCTTTGGGGGAGGAGGAGGAGGAGGAGGAGGAGGGGACAGCGGCAGGAGAACAACCTCAGCAGGCATCACAAGGGGCTTGTGCTGCTCAACCTTCCCGTGGTATTGTTCGCGGCTGGGGGGAGGAGGTTGACTTACCTGACGTCACTGAGGAAGAGCAAGAGGAGATGGAGGGTACTGGATCCGACTTTGTGCAGATGTCGTCTTTTATGCTGTCCTGCCTGTTGAGGGACCCCCGTATAAAAAACCTCAAGGGGAATGACCTGTACTGGGTGGCCACACTACTAGACCCTCGGTACAGGCACAAAGTGGCGGACCTGTTACCAACTCACCGGAAGGTGGAAAGGATGCAGCACATGCAGAACCAGCTGTCAACTATGCTTTACAATGCCTTTAAAGGGATACTGTAGGGGGGTCAGGGGAAAATGAGCTGAACTTACCCAGGGCTTCTAATGGTCCCCCGCAGACATCCTGTGTTGGCGCAGCCACTCCCCGATGCTCTGGCCCCGCCTCCGGTCACTTCTGGAATTTCTGACTTTACAGTCAGAAAACCACTCCACCTGCGTTGCCGTGTCCTCGATCCCGCTGATGGCACCAGGAGCGTACTGCGCAGGCCCAGTATGGTCTGTGTCTGCGCAGTACACTCCTGGTGACATCAGCGGGAGCAAAGACACGGCAACGCAGGCGCAGTGGTTTTCTGACTTTAAAGTCAGAAATTCCAGAAGTGGACTGGAGGCGGGGCCGGAGCATCGGGGAGTGGCTGCGCCAACACTGCGGGGGACCATTAGATGCCCCGGGTAAGTTCAACTCATTTTCCCCCGACCCCCCTACAGTATCCCTTTAAGGGTGATGTGACGGCACAACGCCAGCAAGGTACCACTGCCACTAATCCTCCTCCCGTGTCCACGCAGTCAAAGACAGGACGCTCCAGCGATCTCATGGTGATGTCGGACATGCAGACGTTCTTTAGTCCAACGCCTCGCCGTAGCCCTTCCGGATCCACCCTCCACCAACGCCTGGAACGGCAGGTAGCCGACTACCTGGCCTTAAGTGTGGATGTAGACACTGCTGTGAACAGCGATGAGGAACCCTTGAACTACTGGGTGCGCAGGCTTGACCTGTGGCCAGAGCTGTCCCAATTTGCCATCCAACTTCTCTCCTGCCCTGCCGCAAGCGTCCTGTCAGAAAGGACCTTCAGCGCAGCTGGAGGCATTGTCACAGAGAAGAGAAGTCACCTAAGTCACAAAAGTGTTAAGTACCTCACCTTTATCAAAATGAATGAGGCATGGATCCCGGAGGGCTGCTGCCCGCCCCAAGACTAAGTCAGTCCCCGCACACACAGCATCTCTGCCTGCACGCCGTGTGACTGGCTGCCTGGCCTGCCCCAAGAAGACTAAGTCGCTCCCAGTCCCTCCACACAGCATGTCTGCCTGCAGGCCGCTTGACTACCTTCTCCGCCACCACCAACAGGGTCCGGGACTCCAGGCGGATTGCTGAATTTTTTAGGCCGCTGCTAGCAGCGGCCGCTGTAATAATTTTTCTGGTGCGTGTACATGACTGCCTAATTTTTCTGGCTGCACTGCGGGCAGCTGCAACAACAAAAGAAAAGGCATGTACATGCGCCCATTCCCCTTCGTGATCATTACCTTGCCGTGGTGAAGGGGCTTGCGTATCACAATGAAGCAATGACCGGCGCCTAGATGAGTGTCTCGGGGGGCACACCCACGATAATAAGGTCGTTGCCTCATTGTGGTCAGACCAAATTTGATCAGCTGGACAGTCACTGTTCTGTCATTCAGCTACATCAGCCAGGCGACCATATGGGCTGTAAAGCCACCAAAACCTGCACTCTCGCCATGGTGCGCACCAGTCCAGCACGGCCGTCACTACACAAACAGCTGTTTGCGGTGCGTTACACGGTGAGTTTGGTGTGTCAGTGTGAAGCAGTACCTTAATTACACTACCTGATTGATGTATACACATGCAAGATGTTTGAAAGCACTTTAGGCCTGTCATTTAGCATTCAATGTGATTTCTGCCCTTAAAACGCTGCTTTGCGTCAAATCCAGATTTTTCCCCGGGACTTTTGGCATGTATCCCACTCCGCCATGCCCCCCTCCAGGTGTTAGACCCCTTGAAACATCTTTTCCATCACTTTTGTGGCCAGCATAATTATTTTTTTTTTCAAAGTTCGCATCCCCATTGAAGTCTATTGCGGTTCGCGAACTTTAACGCGAACCGAACCTTCCGCGGAAGTTCGCGAACCAGGTTCGCGAACCTAAAATCGGAGGTTCGGCCCAACTCTAATAGGAATAACAGTAGTGATTTTTAACTTTAAAGTGGACCTGAACTCTTGCACAGGACAGAAGGAAACCTAGAGAAATGCACCCATATGTATTGTATTTAGAGAGTTTAGCCTAATTCCCCCTCATCTGTGACTAATCACAAGTGTAATTTGATCTCTCGGCTGTGTCAGCTGGCTGCCTTGGGAGAACAGCTGATTTGTAAACACAGGATATTAACAATATGTCTGCTTCCATGAAAGCAGGAAGTGGACACACTGCATATTTATTGCAGGATTTGTATTAGCTGTAATAAAAAATGTTTTTCTTTAAAGGGAACCTAAAACGTTGGGCACACTGCTGTCGTCACCTATTGACTTGTATTACTGCATAATCCATGCGGTTCACACAGTAATGCGCTGCAGCCTTTGCACTGGCATTGCACAATTGGGATACTACCAGCGCACTGCGTCGCATTGCACAAAGTGGGCAAGTCTCCATATACTGTACCAGGGCCGGCCTTAGGTTTCACAGCGCCCTGAGCATAACCAGATTTTGGCGCCCCCCCCTCCCAATTCATCCTCTTTGCGTGTGAGCACACCACACACATACACTAATGGGGGGGGGGGGAGGTTCAATCTGCTGCCTAAATACACTAAAAGGGGATCTGCGACTGCAAGACCAGTAGCCTATATACACTAAAGGGGGAATCTGCCTACATCTACAAGACTAGTAGCCTATATTCACTAAGGGGGGGATCTACCATAGGTAGGTGCCCCCAGTATAGGTTAGATAGGTAGCTGCCCCCAGTATAGATTAGATAGGTAGCTGCCCCCAGTATAGATTAGATAGGTAGCTGCCCCCAGTATAGGTTAGATAGGTAGCTGCCCCCAATATAGATTAGATAGGCAGCTTCCCCCAGTATAGATTAGATGGGTTGCTGCCCCCAGTATAGATTAGATAGGTTGCTGCCCCCAGTATAGATTAGATAGGTAGCTGCCCCCAGTATAGATTAGATAGGTAGCTGCCCCCAGTATAGGTTAGATAGGTAGCTGCCCCCAGTATAGATTAGATAGGTTGCTGCCCCCAGTATAGATTAGATAAGTAGCTTCCCCCAGTATAGATTAGATAGGTAGCTGCCCCCAGTATAGATTAGATAGGTTGCTGCCCCCAGTATAGATTAGATAGGTTGCTGCCCCCAGTATAGATTAGATAAGTAGCTGCCCCCAGTATAGATTAGATAGGTAGCTGCCCCCAGTTTAGGTTAGATAGGTTGCTGCCCCCAGTATAGATTAGATAGGTTGCTGCCCCCAGTATAGATTAGATAGGGAGCTGCCCCCAGTATAGATTAGATAGGTAGCTGCCCCCCCAGTATAGGTTAGATAGGTAGGTGCCCCCAGTATAGGTTAGATAGGTAGCTGCCCCCAGTATAGATTAGATAGGTAGCTGCCCCCAGTATAGGTTAGATAGGTAGCTGCCCCCAGTATAGATTAGATAGGCAGCTTCCCCCAGTATAGATTAGATGGGTTGCTGCCCCCAGAATAGATTAGATAGGTAGCTGCCCCCAGTATAGATTAGATAGGTAGCTGCCCCCAGTATAGATTAGATAGGTAGCTGCCCCCAGTATAGGTTAGATAGGTAGCTGCCCCCAGCATAGATTAGATAGGCAGCTTCCCCCACTATAGATTAGATAGGTAGCTTCCCCCAGTATAGATTAGATAGGTAGCTGCCCCCAGTATAGATTAGATAGGTTGCTGCCCCCAGTATAGATTAGATAAGTAGCTGCCCCCAGTATAGATTAGATAGGTAGCTGCCCCCAGTTTAGGTTAGATAGGTTGCTGCCCCCAGTAAAGATTAGATAGGTTGCTGCCCCCAGTATAGATTAGATAGGGAGCTGCCCCCAGTATAGATTAGATAGGTAGCTGCCCCCCCAGTATAGGTTAGATAGGTAGGTGCCCCCAGTATAGGTTAGATAGGTAGCTGCCCCCAGAGCCGGGACAAGGTCCTCCAGCACCCAAGGCTGAGACACCAAAGTGCGCCCCTCCATCCCTCCCACCTCAGCTGTCACACACTGATTGCTATTAGACTAAGAGGCGCCACAGGGCCCACAACCTCCCCAACACCTTAATATCTAGTTATATGGCTTGCAGTCACTGCTATGTATCCCCTTTTCTTATTTCTTTCTGCTTCATACACAATTAGGAATGACAGCTGAATGAATTGTGTGCCCCCTCCTACACTGCGCCCTGAGGCTGGAGCCTCTCCAGCCTATGCCTCGTCCCGGCCCTGGCTGCCCCCAGTATAGGTTAGATAGGTAGCTGCCCCGAGTATAGGTTAGATTAGATAGGTGCCCCCCAGTATAGGTTAGATAGGTAGGTTCCCCCAGTATTGGCAAGATAAGTAGCTGCCCCCAGTATAGATTAGATAGGTAGCTGCCCCCAGTATAGATTAGTTAGATAGGTAGGTAGGTAGGTAGGTAGGTGCCCCCCCCCCTCATAGTGGAGGGGGAGCCGCGGGGATGGCAGCCCGACCTCTCCCTCCCTTCCTCTCCGGGCCACCCTCCGTGCTCCCCCCTCCGATGCTGCTGCAGACTGCAGAGAGATCAACTCACCTCCCTGGTTCCGATCGCCGGCGCCTCTCACGTCACTTGCCGCTGGTCTCCTCTTCTACATTGTCACTGATGCACACTAAACTTCCTGCTTAACAGGAAGTTTAGTGTGCATCAGTGACAATGTAGAAGAGGAGACCAGCGGCAAGTGACGTGAGCAGGAAGTTTAGTGTGCATCAGTGACAATGTAGAAGAGGAGACCAGCGGCAAGTGACGTGAGAGGCACACTAAACTTCCTGCTTAACAGGAAGTTTAGTGTGCATCAGTGACAATGTAGAAGAGGAGACCAGCGGCAAGTGACGTGAGAGGCGCCGGCGATCGGAACCAGGGAGGTGAGTTGTTCTTTCTGCAGTCTGCAGCAGCATCGGAGGGGGGAGCACGGAGGGTGGCCCGGAGAGGAAGGGAGGGAGAGGTCGGGCTGCCCTCCCCGCGGCTTCCCCTCTATTACGGGCATGTTTGTTTGCGGCACCAGGGGGCGGAGCGAGACGGACCCAGCCGGGGCCGCAGCTTCCGCATTAAAACACAGGCTGCAGGAGCGCCCCCTGGAGGCCGGCGCCCTGAGCGATCGCACCGGTCGCTCAGGTCAAAGGCCGGCCCTGTACTGTACTTGCATGGCCCTTGCGGCAGGGAAGCGTTGGGGAAGAGTAAAACGGTGCTCCATAGTGTGCAGGTGTACAAGGAGCCTAAAGGACAACTGAAATGTGAAGGATGTGGAGGCTGCCATATTTATCTCCTTCTAAACAATGCACATTGCCTGGCTGTCCTGCTTATCATCTGCCTGTAATACTTTTGGTCATAGACTCTAACCAAGCATGCATACCAGATGTTTGGCTTAAAGGTGCCCATTAATGGTACCATTTTTTTTCATCAGATGTGATCTTTCAACACAGTTTTTACGATCGAACAGTACAGAAAACTGTGCAGTGTGTGCACATGTAAAGGTGTCGATGTAAAGGTATTTTGTGGTTGATTGTAACAGAACAGGGCAGTTTCTAGGCTAAATTGCACCCAGGGCGAGGGTGTAAAAATTGTGCACCCCCCTTGGATTCGTGAACCCTTACGCTTTAGGGACAGCCACACAGCCACAGGTCACAAGTAGATCTGCCTACTTACTAGTGACCAGCCGCTCATCCAGGAGGAAGCAGAGGCCAGGAAAACACACATACAAAGAGAGCCCGGAAAGCCAACTCCTCCATGTGCGTGGCGCTCTGACAGCCTGCAGTACCGCTACAGTACATCAGGTGTCATCACGCGGTAGTGACGTGATGCTGACTTGTCGTTGGACACAGGCAGCCCATGAGGAGTCAAGGAAGGTGATTGCGCTAGTAATCCTCTTTCTTCATCCATTTGGCTGCACCGAGCGTCACCAGATCCCTAGCGGTTATGTCCTTCTGCCTGCGCCCCTCTTCTTCTACTTGCGGGTCTGCACCCAGGGCGGTTGCCCTGCACGCACTGCTCAAGAAACAGCCCTGGAACAGAAAATGTAATCGATCGAATGTTGGATTTTATGATCGAACTGGAAGAGAAAAAATGCTCTGATCAACACTTTGATCCCTTCCGGTACTATAGTAGCGTAATTACAGAATGATGCTGCGCTGGGGTTGAGCTATAGCAAGCAAACTGGCACCAGTCCCACCCCCTCCCCCTGATGCTGGGTCACCTCTTTGCTCTAGTGCAAGGAGGCAGAGACCTGCCGCTGCACCACTCCCTGCATCACCCGCATACCCCCCTCACACAGAAAAAAAGTAAGTACTGGGGGGAGGAATGTGGGTGGTCCAGTAAATGAATTGGAAAATGGTAATTGATCATCTCTAGCAGGCATCAGGGAAGGATAAAAATGTCATATGCTGTAAATGTATTATAAAGCCGTCGTTTTCTGGGCCATAAACAAACAATTTACACCCTGAAGTAATGCATTATGGGTAGGCCCAGATTTAACATAAGGCACCGTAGGCACGTGCCTACAGGTGGCTGATGATGGAAGGCGGCTCACGTCCCTCCCCGAGTGCCTCCTTCCCTATACAGAGTCCTGAGCAGAGCATAATCAAAGGTTACTCACCTTGCTCTCGGCATTCCACTGACAAGATCTCCCTTCAGTTGGGGGCACCTCTTGCTACTTAATATTGAGGGTACCTCTGGCTACCTAATGCTAAGGGACACCTGTAGCTACCTATGATGGGCAAGGGAAGTAAGGGAGAGGTGACAGCTGGGCCAGCCAGCACACTTGTGGTGCAGTTCAGCCGGGGTTTGTGGTTTCATAGAGGGTGAATTCTAAGGTGCCAGGACATCTGTGCCTATAGGCTCCTGTGATGTAGATCTGGGCCTGATTATAGGAGTAACTATGTGAATAGATTCAACACATCGGGCCATATGCAATTAACTTTTTCACCTGTGTTATTAGCTAGGAGATACATTTCATCTTCTCTTTAAACTTTTTAGCATTTTACAATTGAAAAAGTACTCAAAAGTTGATGAAAAGGTACTATCAAATTTATTCTGAGTATCTTCTTTCTTGCTGGTGGCTTAAAGTGAATGTTTACCGGTTTTAAAAACAAAAAGTCAGATACTCACCTAAGGAGAGGGAAGGCTCGGTCCTAATGAGCCTTCCCTCTCCTCTCCCGGTTCCCGGTCCCGCGCAGGATCCCCCGACTCAGGGCCGGGCCGAGGCATAGGCTGGAGAGGCTCCAGCCTCAGGGCGCAGTGTAGGAGGGGGCGCAGAATTCATTCAGCTGTCATTCCTAATTGTGTATGAAGCAGAAAGAAATAAGAAAAGGGGATACATGGCAGTGACTGCAAGCCAGATAACTAGATATTAAGGTGTTGGGGAGGTTGTGGGCCCTGTGGCCCTCTTAGTCTAATAGCAATCCGTGTGTGACAGCTGAGGTGGGAGGGATGGAGGGGCGCACTTTGCTGTCTCAGCCTTGGGTGCTGAAGGACCTTGTCCCTGCTCTGTCCCCCGTGGCAGTATTCGACCAGTTCGGTCAAATACTGCCACTTCCGCATGCCGAAGGGAGCTTTCGGAAGGCTTCGGGAGCACTCGGGCTCCCGATGACGCGGCCGCTCCATACTACGCATGCGCGAGCGCCCTCTATGACGCGCTCGCGCGTACGTAGTATGGAGCGGCCCGTCTTCGGAAGCCCAAGTGCTCCCGAAGACCTCCGAAGTCCCTGCGGCGGCGGACGCGAACGGGGGAGCCAGCGCAGCACCGAGGGCGCCGGGAGAGGAGAGGGAAGGCTCATTAGGACCGAGCCTTCCCTCTCCTTAGGTGAGTATCTGACTTTTTGTTTTTAGAAACGGTACCCATTAACTTTAAATGGCATTTTATGACAAGTTGTAAAAGTATCACCTACAAGAAAACTGAGGAGAAAAGGTGAGTTGCATATGAGCCATCATCTCTGTTATTACTCACATTTGTTATGCAATTGATGTGAAGCAGAACATTACTAAGCAAGCTTGCCAAAATGAAACCAATGCCCCGTATTTTGGGCTATACTAATACTTTATCCAGATCTGCATTTGCATATTCACTCACTGTCCGGAGATGATGCATCATGCGGTAATTTCCTTCTCATCATAAATATTTGCATTACCTTCTGTTTTATAAGGACAAAACTGTAATTGGCATAGTGCTTCCAGCACGAGTTGTTTTGGGCTTTCTGTTCACTACAACAATGTAGTGGTTATGGATCTCAGTGATTTACAGTAAATAGTTAGCCTCACAAGTGCTATAATCCTTTGTTTTTGAATGTACCTACACTTGGGACATGAAGCACTGGATTACATGTTCTCTGGTGGTCATGGAGTGATGCATTGTGGGAATAACTATGTAAACAGTAAGAACATAACACCCTTATTACCAAATCCTAGCAAATATGTGACTGTCGGGCACAGCACACGCACCCTCCCACCAGCCAGCTGTGTAGCCTGCCTACCCTCGCTTCCTCCCACCAGCCAGCTGTGTAGCTCACCCTCCCTCCCACCAGCCAGCAGTGTTGCCCTTTCTCCCTCCCACCGGCCAGCAGTGTTGGCCTCCCTCTCTTACACCGGCCACCAGTGTTTCCCACCCAAACAGTCAGCAGTGTTTCCCACCCTCTCACCCCACCAGCCAGCAGTATTTGGCATCTGGGGTAATGGTTTCTGCAGTTTATATCTGGCCTAGTGTTTGTTTTATTAGTTATGACTTGCTAGTACTGAGTTAATTCTACATGGCATTCCTCAGTTTCTACAGATTTATTGTCTCCACATCTGTTATAAGTCCCCACATCATGGGGGAAATGCTGCATTGTTGTGTGTTTTTTTTGTGGGGGAAATGCTGCCTATATGTGTGTTTTGGGGGAAAAAAACATTGTCTATTTACTCGTAGGGTCACCTTGCCTAACGGTTTTGGGGAAAAAAATCAGGGCTCTGGCCAAGCCCATTCTTTAACGCCCATGACTTGGCCACGCCCATTTTGGCTCCTTTATTGAGTTTGATGCCCCTGCTCTATGGTTTCCAGAGCGTACGCTCTACCTAGGTATCTATCTGTACCTTTTTTGTGGGGAGCGGGGTGGGAGGGGGGAGCTAACGATACAATTTGCTGAACGATCATTTTACAAAAGATTCCTCATATGAACAATTGGAAATGATTGTCTGGGAACATAATGGACAAAAAATTTCCAACCAATCCAATCAGATTACTGAAATCAATAAGATTGATTGGAAAATATTTTTTTTCCATTAGTGGTCACAAACTATAGTTTCTGATCGTTCATACAAAGGATCGTTCGTAAACGATCGTTCAATAGAGATGGCAAAACCTCCGATTTTCGGTTTGCAATAGACTTCAATGGGGAGGCGAACTTTGAAAACTAGAAACACTTATGCTGGCCAGAAAAGTGCTGGAAAAGATGTTTCAAAGGGTCTAACACCTGGAGGGGGGCATGGCGGAGTGGGATAGATGCCAAAAGTCCCGGGGAAATATCTGGATTTGACACAAAGCAGCGTTTTAAAGGCAGAAATCACATTGCATGCTAAATTGCAGGCCTAAAGTGCTTTAAAACATCTTGCATGTGTATACATCAATCAGGTAGTGTAATTAGAGTACTGCTTCACACTGACACACCAAACTCACTGTGTAACGCACCGCAAATAGCTGTGTAGTGACAGCCGTGGGCCCGTGCTGGACTGGTGCGCACCATGGCCAGAGTGCAGGCCATGGCGGTTTTCAAGCCCAGTGCTTTAAAACATCATGCATGTGTATACATCAATCAGGGACAGTAATTAGAGTTCTGCTTCACACTGACACACCAAACTCACTGTGTAACGCACCGCAAACAGCTGTTTGTGTAGTGACGGCCGTGCTAGACTGGTGCGCACCATGGCCAGAGTGCAGGCCGTGGCGGTTTTCAAGCCCATATGGTCGCCAGGCTGTGGTAGCTCAATGATAGAACAACAGTGACTGTCAGGTAGGTATATGCAGTGATGGGTATTATAATATGCACCTGTCACACACAGACAGGTACCGAACAGGCACAGTGACACGGCGTGCGCTCTCGTAGGTAGGTGGGTGCACTGAAGTAAACAACAGGTAGTAGGTATATGCAGTTATGGTTATTACAATGTGCACCTGTCACACACAGACAGGTACCGGACAGGCTCAGTGACACTGCGTGCGGTCGCGTAGGTAGGTGGGTGCACAGTGAACAACAGGTAGGTATGTGCAGTGATGGGTATTACAATGTGCACCTGTCACACACAGAGGTAGTCACTGAATGTGCTGGGCCTGGCAGTGGCACACACAGTAGGAATTACCAAGGCTGTCTATGCAACACAAGTGTCAGTGGGACACACACAAAAAAAAATAATGGTTGGTTATCACCCGCCGACTTTAGCAGTTAATAGCAAAGGCCCCTTACATCCTAGCAACTCCAATTTGCAGAATATGTTAAAAAGATAGTGGGAAACAATATAAAAAAAAAATATCCCAGCCTGCATGTGGGACAAGGGGTTACAGAGGTTCGGCAAGGGGGACCCCACGCCATTTTTTTTTTCAGATTTCCCACACGCAGAACATTCCCCAAAATAATTTTTTTTTTATTTTTGTTTTCAAATAAATTGCTGTGGGAGATCTTCAATCAAGATAATTGAAGATCGCAAGATTGGAGGATACTGTATTCGTTGGATCACTTACCGAGGATATGGGCGTGGGAACATTTTTTTAAAGGTACAGGTAAGTATTTCTGGTTAATTAAGAATATTAAAATACTTTTTTCGTGGTTGCGTTTTTATTTCATTTAACCCTTTGTGGAAATGGGTAAGGGGTACCCCCAGGTAGCCGTCGCCCCACCTCCTCCTGGGGCACCGGAGGTGGGAAAGAGCCTCTTGTCTATGGATTGGACAAGGGCTCGGGGGGAGAGGGGAAGGCTTGGCCATGCGGGCTGGTATAGCTCTGGGTGTGAAACCCCAGCCGGCTGGGGCTCCGCATTCTGGCTATCCCAGCCTGCATGGGGGACAAGGGGTTACAAAGGCTCGGGAGGGGGGACCCCACGTCATTTCTTTTTCAGATTTCCCACACTCAGACAGAACATTCCCCAAAATTAAAAATGTGTATTTTTTTTTTTTTAATATTGTTTTCCACTATCTTTTTAACATATCCTGCAAATTTGGTGTTGCTAGGATGTAAGGGGCCTTTGCTATTAACTGCTGGGAAATATTTCCAACACTCTTTGACCGGCAGCATTTAAATGTTTCGTTTCTTTTCTTTGAACTTCTAAAATCGATTTTCTCAAAAAGTATAAGGTCTTTTTGAAAAAAAAAATGTTCCCCTTGCTCCCACTTTTCTTCTTAACATAATCTGCAAATTTGGTGATTTTGGCATTTAAGGGGGCTTTGCAATTAACCCTTTTTGAATCACGAATTCGTGATTATGGCCGAATTTTCCCGACTCGGATTCGAATCCACCCGAATCGAATTCGAGTCCATTCGAACCGGCCAAATCCGAATTTGACCTGGACCCGAAATCGAATGTACTCGAATCGAATTTGGGTACATTCGAGCATCCCTGCTTACTGTTGTAGTAAACATGTTTTTTGGCCCCTACATGACTTTAACTCTGGATATAGTAATCATTGGGCGGTGCATGCATCATATGTCAGTGGACGGTGCATGCATCATATGTCAGTGGGAAGCTGGTCTACTGCTCTCTTCAGGCTGGTTGCAAGTGAGTTGATGCCTGATAAAAATTTTTAGACAAGAAGAATGGCCCCGGTGCTGGATATCCAGTACTGTACAAATAAGCAACCTGGGGAAAATGAGGAATAATGTGAACATAAACAAAAGAGAATGCAGCGTTACCACTTCCACTTTGCAATCACTGACAAAAAGTATCGGCACAGTCCTCCCATGGGATTGTACGCACTCCCGGGTATGTCGTTAGCGATGACGCTTCTGATAGCGTGTGGAGTGCAGAACAGGCTACTTCCACTTGCAGTGAGTGGGCTACTCACTGCAAAACTAAGGAGAGTAGAGAACAGAGTGCTAAGTCCCACCCGTGGAGTTATCGGAGCCACTCGCAGCATTACAGATGCGAGTGGATTATTATGATTGGCTGCATTTTGAAGAGAGGCTTAATGATAGGCTCAAGTGTGAGCAAAAATTTTTACACGACACGCACTGCAAGTCCCGCCCACGGTGGTATTGGAGCCACACAGGAAGCAAGTGGCTGCCTCTATTCAGTGAGGGATGCAATTTTTAAGTAGCCTTGGATACTGTACTAGCAAATTATCCAGCCTGGCTTGCAGTACTAAGGTGTACTTAACCTTGTAGTCCACCAAATGTGCAAGTGCTTGTCCTGTACCTCCAGTGGGAGGACAAAGTTGGTTCTTTGCAGCAGAGAATGTACCAGTCCATGCTGGACCATTTCAAGGACAATTTCTGATATAGTAAACCAGGTTCTTTTCCGTTAGCAGGGCGCAACCACTAGGTGGCGCTAAAACTCCGTTAGCCGGGCGCAACTGAGCTAAGTGATATAGACTGTAATCTCCCTCGCCAGCGATCGCTGGCAGCAGAGTTACATTTTTCCCTACTATCCATGGCGTCCTGGAGGGGGAATAGTAATTAACGCCGCTGGGATTTTGCAGGCCGAGGGGGATTACATTCTAAATTACTTAGCACCACCTAGGGGATGTGCCCGGCTAACGGGATAGTACCATAAACCACTTTTCATTGTCCCTTTGAGTTTACTATAATGAGATTATCTATCTAATCATCTATCTCAGGGGCAAACCCAGGATTTTCAAGGGGGGGATTCTTGAAAGGTCTCCCTCAGCCACGCACCATACAGTATAATAATATGGTAGGACATCATGCTGGGTACACATAATGCAATTTCCCGTCTGACTGACAGGATCTGACAATTATTTCCTAAATGTCCGATCTGCTCCCGATCGACACCGGGAACGATCAGGAGCAGTTTGGATACAGATAATAATGAGGACAGCTGACATTGGTAATGGAGGGGAAAGTGAAGCTCTCACACAGCAGGGCACAGGGCTGTGCTCATACCTGACTCTGTTAAGTTCCCCAGAGCTGCCGCATGCTAAAAACACACGCTGCTGCTCCATCCACGGTTGCCATCTCATCCCTTTAAATACTGGTACATATGAATTATACATGCCTTGTGGCTAGTAGATGCAGTTTAAGCACTGATTATGTATGAGTATAACTGTATAACTTAGTTGTGAACCTGTATAACTTAGATGTGTCTGTATTTAAATCGATGAGGTGGCAACCCTGGCTCCATCCAAAGTCAACTGTAGCAGGGAAAGAAAGGGGGCAGTGCTATGTGCTGCAGGATGCCTGCAGATGTTCTGGTGTCTCAACTCGTGCCTGTCCTCAGACACTGTACCGGTATTGGTCTGAGGGGGGATTCTGGGCAGCTGTAATCCCGGCCTGCGTTTGCCTATGTATCTATCTACCTATCATCTATCTATCTGTCTAATCTATCTCTATCTATTCTATTTTGCATCTTCTGTGTATCACTAGACTCCCATCCTGTGATCATAATTTATAATGCTCTTACTATTTGTCTGTGAAATTATGTCTACAAGGGGGCGGAGCCTTCTCCCTTTGTTTCCACCTGGCCTTGGTACTCCGTGACATCCTGTTGCTATGGGCTCAGCCCCGCCTCCAAGTGACGCTCTAGCCGGTTGCCAGGGAAAGTCGCGCATGTCACACGTCACTTCCCGCAGCTATTGGTAACGTGTCCTTACCGGCGGAACGCAGTAAACCCGACAGAAGAGCCGGACTATGGCGGAGCTGGAGCCCTCCGCTCTGCACAATGACAGCGGCGAGGCGGCCGCGAACGGCACCGGGAAACTGCTGAGCTCCCCAGAGGGCACCGCGCTGGCGTATGGCAGCCTGCTGGGGATGGCTCTGCTGCCCATTTTCTTCGGGGCTATGCGGAGCGTAAGCTGTGCCAAGGGCAAGGTGAGGGGAGAGGGTGGCTGCCATCACTGCACTGTATACCCCATCATCATACATACAAAGGAGAGGGGGGTCATCTCTATACACCACACTGACCATCATTACCTGTGTATATATAGAGATCATTATACAGAGGAGGGCTGTCATCACTGCACTGTATACCCCATGATCATACATAGGAGGGGAGGGGTGGGGGACGGGGTCATTACCTGTATATATAGAGAGATAATTATACAGAGGGGGCTGTCATCACTGCACTATATACTTTATTTAGAGATCATTATACAGAGGTGGAGAGAGAGATCGAGATCATTCTACGGGTGGGCATTCATCACTACACTATTTACATCATATAGAGATCATTATACAGAGGGGGCTGTCATCACTGCACTATATACTCCAGCATCATACAAAGGAAGGGGGCGGAAGCTGTCATATCTATATCCCCCACTGGCCATCATTACCTGTATATATGTAGATCATTATACAGAGGGGGCAGTCATCACTGCACTATATACTCCAGCATCATACAAAGGAAGGGGGCGGAGGCTGTCATATCTATATCCCCCACTGGCCATCATTACCTGTATATATGTAGATCACTATACAGAGGGGGCTGTCATCACTGCACTATATACTCCAGCATCATACAAAGGAAGGCGGAGGCTGTCATATCTATATCCCCCACTGGCCATCATTACCTGTATATATGTAGATCATTATACAGAGGGGGGCTGTCATCACTGCACTATATACTCCAGCATCATACAAAGGAAGAGGCGGAGGCTGTCATATCTATATCCCCCACTGGCCATCATTACCTGTATATATGTAGATCATTATACAGAGGGGGCTGTCATCACTGCACTATATACTCCATTTAGAGATCATTTTACAGAGGTGGAGGGGACTATCAAATCTACTCTCCATTGGCCATCATTACCTGTATATAGAGATAATTATACAGAGGGGGCTGTCATCACTGCATTGGCCATTATTCCATATATACCCCAGATAAAGATCATTATGGGTGGGGATCATCTCTATACACCTCACTGTCTATTTTAACCTGTGCAGTCATATATTCTATGCACAGATCAATCTACGAGGGGAGGGGGCTGTCGCTGCTATACTGCATACTATCCTTTTATTACCTGTATATCCCAACTGCCTCTATATTCTGTACACAAATCATATGGATGGATGGGATCACTAAACTGTATGCTACCACTTTATTACCTGTGCATCCTAATAGCCTATAATATATGCTGTATATTAATCATTGTATGGAGGGCTGTCATCACTTTTCTGTGGGCTGTTTTTTTTTATCACATATACAGTGGCTTGCAAAAGTATTCGGCCCCTTTGAAGTTTTCCACATTTTGTCACATTACTGCCACAAACATGAATCAATTTTACTGGAATTCCACATGAAGGACAAGTACAAAGTGGTGTACACGTGAGAAGTGGAACAAAAATCATACATGATTCCAAACATTTTTTACAAATAAATAACTGCAAAGTGGGGTGTGCATAATTATTCAGCCCCCTGAGTCAATACTTTGTAGAACCACCTTTTTCTGCAATTACAGCTGCCACCTTTTAGGGTATGTCTCTACCAGCTTTGCACATCTAGAGACTGATATCTTTGCCCATTCCTCTTTGCAAAACCGCTCCAGCTCAATTAGATTAGATGGACAGCGTTTGTGAACAGCAGTTTTCAGATCTTGCCACAGATTTTCGATTGGATTTAGATCTTGACTTTGACTGGGCCATTCTAACACATGGATAAGTTTTGTTTTAAACCATTCCATTGTTGCCCTGGCTTTATGTTTAGGGTCGTTGTCCTGCTGGAAGGTGAACCTCCGCCCCAGTCTCAAGTCTTTTGCAGACTCCAAGAGGGTTCCTTTCAAGATTGCCCTGTATTTGGCTCCATCCATCTTCCCATCAACTCTGACCAGCTTCCCTGTCCCTGCTGAAGAGATGCACCCCCCGAGCATGATGCTGCCACCACCATATTTGACAGTGGGGATGGTGTATTCAGAGTGATATGCAGTGTTAGTTTTCCGCCACACATAGCGTTTTGCATTTTGGCCACAAAGTTCCATTTCGGTCTCATCTGACTAGAGCACCTTCTTCCACATGTTTGCTGTGTCCCCCACATGGCTCGTGGCAAACTGCAAATGGGACTTCTTATGCTTTTCTGTTAACAATGGCTTTCTTCTTGCCACTCTTCCATAAAGGACAACTTTGTGCAGTCCACGACTAATAGTTGTCCTATGGACAGATTCCCCCACCTGAGCTGTAGATCTCTGCAGCTCGTCCAGAGTCACCATGGGCCTCTTGACTGCATTTCTGATCAGCGCTCTCCTTGTTCAGCCTGTAAATTTAGGTGGACGGCCTTGTCTTGGTAGGTTTACAGTTGTGCCATACTCCTTCCATTTCTGAATGATCGCTTGAACAGTGCTCCATGGGATGTTCAAGGCTTTGGAAATCTTTTTGTAGCCTAAGCCTGCTTTAAATTTCTCAATAACTTTATCCCTGACCTGTCTGGTGTGTTCTTTGGACTTCATAGTGTTGTTGCTCCCAATAGTCTCTTAGACAACCTCTGAGGCCCTCACAGAACAGCGGTATTTGTACTGACATTAGATTACACACAGGTGCACTCTATTTAGTCATTAGCACTCATCGGGCAATGTCTATGGGCAACTGACCGCACTCAGACCAAAGGGGACTGAATAATTATGCACACCCCACTTTGCAGTTATTTATTTGTAAAAAATGTTTGGAATCATGTATGATTTTCGTTCCACTTCTCACATGTACACCACTTTGTATTGGTCTTTCACTTGGAATTCCAATAAAATTGATTCAGGTTTGTGGCAGTAATATGACAAAATGTGGAAAACTTAAAGGGGGCCGAATACTTTTGCAAGCTACTGTATAGCCTATATTATTATTATTGATTTATAAAGTGCCAACATATTCCGTGGCGCTGTACAAAGCCTATATACTCTTTGCTGGTCTGTCATCGCTATACCCTGCATTGCTTACTATTACCTGTATGTCACATGTACAGATCATTAAACAGAAGGAAGGCTGAGGGAGATGTCATCATTAAATGCTTCTCTGTCCTTCAAATCACTGTATAATGAGGGATGGGGGAGGGTCTCATTGCTATACACAACACTTTCCATTGTCACATCTATCTTCCATATGTTCCATTTATAGAGCATTATAGCATGGTGTAAGGTGCCTATAAGCCTCATAAGCCTAGATTGTAAGCCTTTGGGCAGGGTCCTCCTCCTTTTGTGTCCTACCTGATCATGCACCTCTATTACTGTGAACCCATGCTATGCATCTGAGTGAACCTAACTTGCCTAATCTCCATGCTCCCATCCAGTGACTGACTAAGCATTACCTGGTACTCATACTGTGCTGTGTGATCTGGTTTTCTTGTATTCCTGTATTGCTGTATGTCACCCCTAAATATTGTCTGTAACCTAAATTAATGTTCAGCGCTGCGTAATATGTTGGCGCTTTATAAATACAATAAATAAATAATACACATGATACAATTTTCCATCAGATTGACAGGTGATCTGATAAGACGTTGCATCGGTTGTAGACGTCCAAATTGTTTCCGATCGATATTGCGATCTTTTTTTGCGTTAACTACCCAAACTTGGAGCGGTTGGAAATTATCTCGTCTATCTGACAGAAAATTGTACCGTGTGTACCTAGCTTTACACTTGCAGTTGTTTTATTCCAAGGATTTTTTTTTCTGAATGTTATAGTATTATACAGAGGCCTGTCCATCCTTTGAATACCTGTACTGTCTATTTTTTTTTCTGTATACAAAATCATTTCCTGAAAATTTGGGATGCTGTGTAAACTGTAAATAAAAACAGAATGTGATGATTTGAAAATCATGTAACCCAATGTTTGTTTAACTGAATATAATAAAAAGACAAAATGGCAGATGTTTAAATTGAGAACAAAATATGCTGAAATTGATAATAGCAATATTTTTCATGAAGTTGAAATCGGCCGTTTGTTTGGCACTGTGTTACATCACCCATTCTTTTAAGTATGTTCTGTGAACATTTGGAAATAGAGAAGACCAGTTGTTGTAATTTGGTGCCATGCTGTTGTAATACGTGCATATGCAGTTTGGCATTTTCTTGGTGAAATGAGACCTTCTCTGAAATAGATGTCATCTAGATGGCAGCATATGTTGGTCCAGGGCCTGTTTATATCATTCACCATAAGTTTTTATATAGAAATCCTTGCATTCCTATATCAAGTTTTAGATACATGACTATGTGGCGCTGCATTCATTGCTTTATCTTTATGCCTGCTTAAACTGTGCAGCAGGAGTTCTTTGCATGTCCATCTCCATTGTTGGCTTATCATTGCAATCTGCTGATATGATGCTGCTTTTCTAATATATGGTTGTGGCCGGCCATGAATGTGAGTGGTGTTGTGGCTTTTGTCACCCACGGCTTATACTCTGGTCAAACATTTTTCCATGTTTTTTTTAAGGTAAAAGTTGGGGGTCGGCTTATACTCGAGTATATACAGTCATTTTTATCTTTGCATGGGGACGTTTTAAACTTGCACTTGAGGATTCATAGACAATTTTTTGTTTGAATTGTTCCTGATCCCATGCATTGATTTCCGCTACAGAAGCAAAAGACACAAATGAAATGCCACACGTCACTGAGGAAGTTAGGCCATTCCAGGTTAAGCAGCTCTTTAAGGTTTTAAGGGCCCGTTTCCACTACACTCGGTGCGATGCCATCATTGTTCCGCATTTCACTGCAAGGAAAACGCAAACAATTCATGTAAGTGGAGTAGTTTCCATTGCCGCAAATTGACCTACACGATCCAGCATGATGTGACGCGGTGGAAATTTATGGATAGCATGCTGCAGATTTCTGCAGCACGCATCCAATTCCCTATAGCCGCCGATGGTAAGCCGTGTGATGCCACATCTGGTTGAACGGATGACAACCGGAAGTACCTGCGTGGGATCTTAAACGCCAGTGGAAACGGGCCATTAGTGTAGCTTTTTGCAGGGCTGTGAAGTCTGAGTTGAGTAGTCGGAGCAATTTTTGGGTACCTGGAGTCGTTTTTATAAACTGAGGAGTTGGATGATCTTAGTTCCGACTCCACAGCCCTAGCTTTTTGTTGTGTTGATAATCTGTGAATACAAAATGAATAGGTTATTCCAATGTGCAAGTAAATGAGATCCAACAAAATGAGGGAAATGCTCACGAGATGTACTGACTCGTATGTACATGTGTTTAAGGCTTCATGTACATGCCAGATGCTTCTTGGTGTAGTCGCCAGGCCTTCGGCCATTGTTGTCTTCATGTAATCCCTGTAGGGGACAGTACTTGTACCCAACTGAAGTCTGCGACAGTATGCGCTTTTGATTGCACTGACGTGGAAAGGCTCACCTCAGCTGTATCAGAGATAAGTGTGTGAGGAACTGACTGGGAAAGTCCACATGCAGTTGGAACAGTCTCTCCAAGGAAGGAAAGAGCGCAGGGGAGTATTGTATTTAAGCCCATATCATGTTATATTTCTGTGCTATTCCTCAGAATAGTGTTGTATAATACTACCCTGAGGAACTGTTGGCAGACTTGGGTGTGGGGAACCTTCATGCGCCATTTCAACACCTGTGAACCCTGCTGTAACTTACACATACGCGTAGCCAAAACAGTACGTTACCTCATTTTGTAGGACCTTGTCACCACAAAATTATTTGTAATGCGATGCCACATAAAGGGCCAAGAATACTGGCCGCCCAGTATGTTGTCTTCTTTCCTGTGCACCGAGATCTTTCTGAGTTCTCTTAATCTTTTAATGGCCTTTTGCATATCCGATGATGAAATACACTAATTCTTCGCAGTTTTACAACTTTATTATGCAAATATCTCACAGTTTTGTTTTTATTATGCAAATGTATGCAGCTTCATTGAGTGGTCCATTATCCAACTGCATACATCGGCATCATTTTATATCCATTCAGAATTCTTTTCATCTCATTGACCATCCTTAGCTGGGACATACATGTTCCACTAGGACAGTGATCTGCAATCTTGGCTCTCCAGCTGTTAAAGAACTACAAGTCCCACAATGCATTTGCCTTTATGAATTATGATTGTGGCTGTCAGACTCCTGTAATGCATTGTGGGACTTGTGGTTCCTTTACAGCTGGAGAGCCAAGTTTGCAGATCACTGCACTAGGAGCTTGCTTTGTTTGTTTTGGGGCTGGTTCCCACAAGTCGAAAGTCCCTCTCAAAAGCACTTGTGTTTTTGAGAGTGATGTTAACACTAAACAACCCACGCTTTTTGGAGCTGTTTGAAGGAATGTGATTTTTGGCCCCTGAATTCCTCTTCTGAAATCACTCTGAAAATGCTGCAGACACCATGATTACAATCTCCATTGCTCCTATAAAATCCTGCCATAGGCTTATGTTGGCAAAGTGCTTTTGAAATTGCTGGCGATTCCTCGGAAGCAGGAAATGTTCTAGCGCACAAGTGTCGAGCTCCAGGCCTGGAGGGTCAGATCCATGCCAGTGTTTAGGATGGGCTGAGAAAGAGAGGAATGTGTTCTACCTGATGGACCACACCTTTCCTGATTCAGACCCATCAATTCATTTGAGCTGTATCAAAAATGTGTGAGGCTCTCGGCCCTTGCAGGACCAGTGTGACATCCTTGTTCTAGTGGGCCACAGCTCTTAGACCGGATCCACACTATAAGCACTTTTTCTGAGCACTTGCGTTTGATTAGCGCTTGCTGAGCGCTTGTTAAAAAATCACTCCCATTCACTTTCATTAAAATCACCACGATCGCGTGTGTTTTTTCACATACGCGATCATGGCGATTTTTACCTCAATTTTAATGAAAGTGGATGGGAGAGATTTTTTTTTTTTTTTTTACAACCGCTAATCAGACCCAAGCACTCACAAAAGCGCTTATAGTATGGATCCGGCCTTACAGGATTTTTCTAGGCTTTTGTTGTTGCTGTCCAAAAAAGGTTTGTTGTGTATGTACTGATTTGAGTTGAATATGGCATGTACAGTTTTTGCAAATCACTTTCTCTTTTACATTTTTATATGGCATTTCAATTTTTTTTTCTCATACACAGATCTGTATACACCGAGCTGATCACCCACTGACACCTCTTTACTCTGTACTATCTGTTGTTACCGTAGCTATATAATCACATATACTGATCATTATACAGAGAGTTGATCAGCCATTGACACCTCTTTACTCTGTACTATCTAGTGTTACTGTAAAGGCCCATACACACGTCGGATTTTAGCGAACGACCCGTCGTTTGAACGTTCCGTCGTTTGGACGTTTCCGCATCAAATCCGACGTGTGTACAGACTATCGTTCGGGTGATAAGACTGGTTACCAACGATCCGCCGGGTGGATCGCTGGTAACCAGTCTTATCACCCGAACGATAGTCTGTACACACGTCGGATTTGACGCGGAAACGTCCAAACGACGGAACGTTCAAACGACGGGTCGTTCGCTAAAATCCGACGTGTGTATGGGCCTTAACAATATATCACACATACTGATCATTATAAACAGAGCTGATCACACAATTGACACCTGTTTACCCTGCACTGCCCAGTATTACCTATATATCACATATACTGATTATTATAAAGAGAATTGATCAGCCATTGACACCTCTTTACCCTACAATGCCCATTATTTCCTATATATCACATTCCCCCTGCAACCTCTGGCCAAGTTGTACTCCTTACTAAATAACATAAAAACGCACTGTCTCTGGGTATGAATACTGCATGCTACCCTACCTCTTGTTGCCCTCCATTCCTTCAGATTGTAAGCTTGGCAGGGCTCTCCCACCCTTTTGTATCTTGCAATTTTTTCATTTTGTATCTTGCAATCTGTTTTATTCATCATGTTACATTTGTCACTGTAATTACCTATTCTATAGTATATTTTGTACCAGTGTCCATATTTGATGTATACCATTGTCTGTATCATTATGTACCCCGTGTTTGTTTTTCATACTTCTTACAGCTCCACGGAATATGTTGGCACTTTATAAATCAGTAATTACCTACAGTGGTGTGAAAAACTATTTGCGCCCTTCCTGATTTCTTATTCTTTTGCATTTTTGTCACACTTAAATGTTTCTGCTCATCAAAAACCATTAACTATTAGTCAAAGATAACATAATTGAACACATAATGCAGTTTTAAATGATGGTTTTTATTATTTAGTGAGAAAAAAAAACTCAAAACCTACATGGCCCTGTGTGAAAAATTGCCCCCTGAACCTAATAACTGGTTGGGCCACCCTTAGCAGCAATAACTGCAATCAAGCGTTTGTGATAACTTGCAACGAGTCTTTTACAACGCTCTGGAGGAATTTTGGCCCACTCATCTTTGCTGAATTGTTTTAATTCAGCTTTATTTGAGGGTTTTCTAGCATGGACCACCTTTTTAAGGTCATGCCACAACATCTCAATAAGATTCAGGTCAGGACTTTGACTAGGCCACTCCAAAGTCTTCCTTTTGTTTTTCTTCAGCCATTCAGAGGTGGATTTGCTGGTGTGTTTTGGGTCATTGTCGTGCTGCAGCACCCAAGATCGCTTCAGCTTGAGTTGACGAACAGATGGCCGGACATTCTCCTTCAGGATTTTTTGGTAGACAGTAGAATTCATGGTTTCATCTATCACAGCAAGCCTTCCAGGTCCTGAATCAGCAAAACAACCCCAGACCATCACACTACCACCACCATATTTTACTGTTGGTATGATGTTCCTTTGCTGAAATGCTGTGTTACTTCTACGCCAGATGTAACGGACACGCACCTTCCAAAAAGTTCAACTTTTGTCTCGTCGGTCCACAAGGTATTTTCCCAAAAGTCTTGGCAATCATTGAGATGTTTTTTAGCAAAATTGAGATGAGCCTAAATGTTCTTTTTGCTTAAAAGTGGTTTGCGCCTTGGATATCTGCCATGCAGGCCGTTTTTGCCCAGTCTCTTTCTTATGGTGGAGTCGTGAACACTGACCTTAATTGAGGCAAGTGAAGCCTGCAGTTCTTTAGATGTTGTCCTGGGGTCTTTTGTGGCCTCTTGGATGAGTTTTCTCTGCGCTCTTGGTGTAATTTTGGTCGGCCGGCCACTCCTGGGAAGGTTCATCACTGTTCCATGTTTTTGCCATTTGTGGATAAAGGCTCTCACTGTGGTTCGCTGGAGTCCCAAAGCTTTAGAAATGGCTTTATAACCTTTACCAGACTGATAGATCTCAATTACTTTTGTTCTCATTTGTTCCTGAATTTCTTTGAATCTTGGCATGATGTCTAGCTTTTGAGGTGCTTTTGGTCTACTTCTCTGTGTCTGATAGCTCCTATTTAAGTGATTTCTTTACTGAAACAGGTGTGGCAGTAATCAGGCCTGGGGGTGACTACAGAAATTGAACTCGGGTGTGATAAACCACAGTTAAGCTATTTTTTAACAAGGGGGGGCAATCACTTTTTCACACAGGGCCATGTAGATTTGGAGGTTTTTTTTCTTACTAAATAATAAAAACCATCATTTTAAAACTGCATTTTGTGTTCAATTATGTTATCTTTGACTAATAGTTAACGGTTTTTGATGAGCAGAAACATTTAAGTGTGACAAACATGCCAAAGAATAAGAAATCAGGAAGGGGCAAATAGTTTTTCACACCACTGTACATATCACATACCGGTATACAGAGAGCTGATCAGCCATTGACACCTCTTTATCCTGCACTACCTATTATTTCCTATATATCACATATACTGATCACCTATTGATGCCACTTTACCCTACACTGCCCATTTTTTACTATACATCACATGTAATAATGACCTTTATATAGAAAGCAGATCACCCATTGGCACCTATTTAACCTCCGCTGCCCATTATTTCCTATATATCACATATTCAGATTATTATACAGAGCGGATCACCCATTGATACTTCTTTACCCTGCACTGCCCATTATTACTGTGCATCAAATATATTACGTATTCAGAGTTCTATAGAGGTCTGTTATGTACAATTAAAACTCATTACTCTACAGTTTTTACTAGTCTTTATATCACAGGTGCTCTCTACTATCCTTGTATACTCCACCTACATATCTTCATTCGTTTCAGCCAGACTTCTGATTTAGAGGCTGTAACCCTTTGTCTCTGCAGAGCTCCTCGGATATGCCGGAGACAATAACCAGCAGGGACGCTGCCCGCTTTCCTATCATCGCTAGCTGTACCCTCTTTGGGCTTTACCTCTTTTTTAAGGTAAGTTCCCAGATTATGTTTCTGTATTCTGTGGGGTGCGTGCTTGTCTCACATGTCTGATGGGAAATCCGATCATTCAGAACATTAAACCTACTAAAGCAGGAAGACTGGGAAATGGAATGATTGAGGAATTGTAATGATAGCCATATTATGTTCAGTAGATGACCAGATCAGAGCATCTCTAATACAGCAAGTCTTGTAGGGTGTTCCTGCTATGTTGTCGTTAGTACCTACCAAAAGTGGTCCAAGGAAGGAGAGCCAGTGATCTGATGAAGGGGTCATGGGTTTCAAAGCTAATAGCCATATAAGGGCCGCAAGGGTTTTTCCTGTCCAATTATCTGACAGGTTACTATAGCACAAATTGCTGGAAGGCTTAAAGAAACCTGTAACACCAAAAAAAAAAAAACCCTCTGGGGGTTACTTACCTCGGGAGGGGGAAGCCTCTGGGTCCCAGTGAGGCTTCCCCGACCTCTGAAGCTTGGAGGAAGTGCTGGCTCCCTCAAAACCTGGTGTAAGCCTGTAGTCCTGAAGAGGTTAAAGGACCTCTGCTGCCCGGCAACAATGGACACCTCCGAAGATCTTGTAGAGGCCAAGCCTTTATGGGTCGGAGCATTTTTGGCAAAACAAGGGAGCTAACACAATATGAAGCTAGTCAGTCCGGACTGATCCGTGTATATTTGCATCTAAGTCTGGGACTCTACATTAAAATGTACCTACGGCATTACCAAGAAGAAAAAATACTTACCTAGGTCTAGATCCTGCAGAAACTTCATATGTCCCCCTGCCCCCACTGTTGCTGCAAGTGGATTACTGAAAGATATCCAACAGCAGCTTGTTGAATTTCTGATCGTGACAGCGCTTCCCTTCATGCAGCAGTGCAGCCGTACAGCGCCTGCAAGAATCCAACTTTCTTTTTGGCTTGTCTTTAATCTTTCTCCCACATAAATTGGCATGCTTAACGATTTGGTTCTGGAGTATGGACCCCCGGATTTCCCAGAACTTTATAGAGATTAGTGTGTCATTCACAGACTCAGGCACAGTAATAGAAGGACAGATAAGAAGACAAATGAGGCAGCAAAAAAACCCAAAACAATAGGAGAGACAGAAGGGAAAAAAGAGAGAAGTGAAGAATGGCAGGGAGGTGAGAATAGGACACAGGTGAAGCTTCACATGTTCTTTTGTATATCCAGGTCCTTATTCAATTCACTCTTTCCTGAGTTCTCTCCTAGGAATATTCGCTACTTATCAGTAAAATGCCTCTTAAAGTCATTGGGAATCGAGATGAAAAAAAAAATGCCAGATACTTACCTAAGGAGAGGGAAGACTCTGGGTCCTAATGAGCCTTCCCGTTCCTCTCACAGTGCACGTTCCAGGGCAGGATGCCCCGTAGCAGCTTTCGACCAATTTGGTCAAATGCTGCTGTCTCTGCTGCCGAAGGGAGACTTCAGAAGTCTTCGGGAGACCGAGTGCCCTCTCCCGCACACTCGCGTGTACGCAGTCAAGAGCCGCGTGTCTTCAGGAGGACTCTGCTCCCAAAGACTTCCAAAGTTCCCCCCGGCAGGGGATTCAAACGGGACAGCCAGTGCTGTACCGAGGGCACCGGGAGAGGAGAGGGAAGGCTCATTAGGACCCAGAGCCTTCCGTCTCCTTAGGTAAGTATCTGGTTTTTTTTTTTATTCCCAATGACTTCAAGTGGAAAAAGAAGGATCTGCAAATCGCAGTGGGATGGATATAAGCTAGTTTACTTTATTGGTGAAATCTACACATGAAGACAAACAGCCACAGGATCAAACTGGCGTGTGTCGGGCTCAGAATGCGCCCTTTGTCATAGTTATAATGAACCTGTAGAGAGGTGGGATCTTTATAGTGGGGGCAGACAGAAAACTCCACCCAGCAGATAATATATGAAGATACGTACATAGAAAGTGAAACCTGTTTCTCTAAAAACACCTTTTCCATGGAACAAGTACAACTTTTAAAAAGGAAAAGGGTAAAAAATTCTACCTCCAATTTTTTTTTTGTCATCTTGATTCTCAATGACTTTAAGCCAGCAGCAAGCAGGACAATAATTTCCTTTAGAGCGCTGAAAAGTTATTTTAAACAGGGGATGAGAAATTATCTACTAAGAGAAAAAGTGAATTGAATTAAGGTGCCCAGATGTTAAATGATAAAGTCAATATAATGTGTTTTCTCTACCTCTTCCCCTGCACAGATCTTCTCCCAGGAGTATATAAATCTCCTCCTGTCCATGTATTTCTTCATCCTGGGCGTGTTGGCCCTCGCTCACACCATCAGGTAATCCTCTGTGGAATGCTGCCGTTTCCTCTCTTCCTGTCAGATATTTAGGGCTAGTTCACACCAAGAGTGCTGTTGAAAGTGCCAGTGTTTTGAAAAGCGCTTGGCTAATGTGTTTGTTTGGGCTTTTTTTCCTAAACGCAGGTCCTGCAGCATTTTGGAGACAATTACGCCAAGTAAAATGTAGAAAAACTTAAGAGCAATTTTCAAAGCGGTTTGTGCCAAAAGCTCTTCACTTCCAGGTCTAAGTGTACTTCCTGTTTTGCCACAAGAACTACAAAATCTCTAAACGCAAACTCCAAGATCGCTAGGCATATATAGAAAATCGCAAGGTTTATGCTAGGAACAGCTACTGCAAAGTGCTACAAAAAGCGATAAGCTTTTGCGATTACACTTAGTGTTTTTTTGGTGGGAAATAGCCCTTAAGGTAGCCATACACTGGTCGATTTGCCATCAGATTCGACCAACAGATAGATCCCTCTCTGATCGAATCTGATCAGAGAGGGATCGTATGGCTGCCTTTACTGCAAACAGATTGTGAATAGATTTCAGCCTAAAACAGATTCACCATCTGCTGAGCTGCTGCTGTCACCTACCTCATGCAGTAAAGAATGTTTTTTTTTTCTTTTAGTTATTCACTAAGATTTTCACACACTTAATAGTTTTTATTATTTTTACCTCATATAGTATTTCATTTGGTATTTTAAATAATCCATGTGTTTCATTCGTTATTAGCTAGATTATTTCAGCATGTGATAATGGATGAAAGATGTGATACAGAAAGCATTTTTTTATTGGAGGATCAGGATATTTATCAGAAGGACAGCCAGGCAACTGGTTTTGTTTAAAAGGAAATAAATGTGGCAGCCTCCATATTCCTCTCACTTCAGGTGTCCTTTAAAGGTTATGGTAGATACTTTAAAAAGGACCCACAATGTCATTTTTAAATCTTAACAGGACACAGACGCATGTTCTGTGTACAATCACATGCCTCTGTGTCATTATATCGCTGCTGTCAGCCCCCTGGGCTCTGATGTCCCCCCAGCAAAATACCGCCAGGCTAGCGACTATCTGCTTGTCGCTAGCCTGGTATTTACCTGCGCTTGTCACTCCATTACAGGCTCTCCCCGCTTCCTCCGATCGGAAGCTAAGCCGCAACCCAGGAAGTACTTGTCGCACTGCCGTCTGTGTACGAGCTTCTCCTTACTGGGCATGTGCGAATACGGTCTGCACATGACCTGTACAAAAAAGCCAATTGGGCACGGAAGACAAAGCCATGCACTAAAGGCTCCTTCCATTGTACTGGGCATCCGCGGACTGTACTCTTCAATGCAAAGTATGGAGAAGCACAGACGGGGGACACTCATGAGAACTTATCTGATAAGCTCTTGGCTAATATGGTCAGAAGGCCACAGCGCTGGAACAATAGGCATCAGGAGGATCAGAGAGGCCTCCGGACTATCCAAAGGCTTCCTGAAGTAAGTATCTAACTATATTGTTTAATATTAGTAATGTCTAAGTGTTTTTCATGTGCAAATTGCAATACATTGTAGCAGATCACAGTATGCTTAAATCTGATTGGCTTGCACAGCCACACTTACTTAACAGGCTTCTGATTGCTCCACAGCCCAGCGATGAATAGGCTGTTCCCAGAAAACTTTCCAAACAAGCAGTATCAGCTGCTCTTCACTCAGGGCATCGGGGACATTAAGGATGGTGAGTCGCTGCCTGTGGGTGCTGGCCTTGGTGAAAGTCCTTATAAGCTGACGGTAACATTTCAGGCACTAGCAGATGGTGGGAGGTGCTTGGGCATTATGTAGCGTGGAGAGGACCTGTAGGTGTTTGCCCACTGTAAAATCTTCCCTCTCCCTGATTTACATTCTGAAATCTATCTCAGGGGATGCCACCTTTAGTCCTGTCAGGTGTAGCTCTGTGCAATATTTGTCTTTGAGAATTCCAAAGCCAGTGAAAATCATGCCTGGTGTCCCAGAATGCTCTTGGAGGAAAATTCTGTATAGCTAAACAGCCTGGACTGTGGCATCACTAGGAGGGCAGGGCTACATACCAGTATACAGCAATATGTAGATACTAGTGACCTAAGCCCGTTTGAAAACGGGCTCTAGGTCTGTCGCCACCGTGCGCGCACCCGCCTGTCGCGTGTGCGCCCACACACCCGCTCATCCGCTTGCTCGGCGCAGTAGTGCAAAATCACTAACACACGGACAGGACTCAGGGGCACTTGCAAATTATTAGGTAGGATACGAAGTGGTTCTGATGCTGAAACCAGGAAAATTACCGTAGAAGTGGCTATCCTGAATATTTTACTGATTCTATATGTCGCTACAGTGCCTCTGGTGTCTCTGCCCATGTAAAGAAAATTATTGTTTATAAAATGCTCCATGATTTATAGTAGCACAGATGTAAGGAGTGTGTGGGCAGCAAGGCCAAAATTCTGTCCACCCTTGTGGTATGTTCTTACATTAGGCCTCATATATGAGGTGTCTGACTGGGCGACACAAGCTGTTCCTTTCCTAGCTAGGAATTAGCTCCGCCCTTTCCTGTTGATGAGGCTTCTTTAGTGGGCAGCAGACAAGCGGTGCTCACACGACCTGTCAGCTAATCCATTGGTTCTGCTATGCAGGTAGCTGCAAGTGCTCAGCACAGGCAGTGGTGTGGCGGATGTTCCCTTGCATGTGCATATGAGCAGCAGCAGCTGCCTGCTAGACATGAAGTGTAACAGTTTTCTGCCTACACACGTTGTTACATACTCTAATATGCAGTAGCATCACGTAGCAACTGTATGGCCTGCAAGAACAGCAGCTGAATTGTATGGTGGGGGCACAGCTTACCTTTACATTTGAGAAGGGCCAGCTGGGTTAGTACAATGGCGAAAACACTAGTCTATTTCAGACCTCAACCGGTCCGTTATCAACTTTTTAAGATATTGGGATATGTTATTCTTGCAATTGTGTATAGTCTTAAAGTGCCAGTCAGCAGCAAGCAGTTGTGAAAGTTTGAGAGGCTTTTCACTACCTATCAACTGCTCGTGGACGAGAGGACTAATAGTCCAGCTGCCAGCTAACGCATCAGTAGCTACAGGGTTTGTTTTACTCAAGCCAGTGGAAGTTTGCATGCTTTGGGCTCATTTCCATGGGCAGTTAAACTGTGTGGTCAGCAAGCAGTCACCATGCAGTAGTAAGCAGTTGCCAGGCAGCAACGAGCAGTTACCAGGCAGCAGTGAGTAGTTACCAGGCAGCAGCAAGCAGTTGTGAGAGTTTGAGAGGCATTTCGCTGCCCTTCAACTGTTCATGGAAAAGAGGCCTTAGGCCTCCTTTCCACGGACTGTTGAGCTGTGTGCTCAGAAAGCAGTTACCAGGCAGCAGTGAGCTGTTACCAGGCAGCTGCAAGCAGTTACCAGGCAGCAGTGAGCAGTTGTGAGAGTTTGAGAAGTATTTCACTGCCTATAAACAGTCCGTGGAAATGAGGCCTTACTCAGGTCACCCACCAACAGTGGGAGGAGCAGAATTGCGTTTAATTCTAGAGATGGTCAATGAGATGCAATGGATTCCAAATTGATGATGGATTATGCAAATTTCCTATGCAAATGTGTGTAGCTTGAAAATAGACCAATTCACCTCGGCAGGATTCGATTGGTCCATTTTCAAGCTGCAGAAGTTTGCATACACAACGTGCATGATCCTGTTTCAACTGGAAATTATCTGCATCTCATTGACCAACCCTATTTAAGGCCTCTTTTCCACAGACAGTTGATAGGCAGATACCGCTCAAACTCTCACAACTGCTCACTGCTGCCTGGTAACTGCTTGCTGCTGCCTGGCAACTGCTTGCTGAGCACACAGTTCAGCTGCCTGTGGAAAAGAGGCCAAATGCCAATGCCTGGGGAAGTCCAGGGCCAGATGTGAGCAGCAGCTTCCCTGCGGTAATGCGGTGGCTGCAGAGTTGGTGTCAGAGGCGCCTCTGGCCATTTTGTCACTCCAGGCAAGGAAACCTGTGGCAGAAACACCCCCCCCCCCCCCCCCCCCGCTTTCTCCATGAAAATATTTGCAATGCGGCAGCTTTTCACCAGAAAATAATTGTATTAATGTAGTGGTTCAGTGCAGTACTACGATCCGCTTATCTACCGCCTCAATACCGCTGTGTCCTATTGTAAAAATGTACTGCTTGATTGTACTTTTGGTACATTTATGCCATGGATTGATTGAAATACTGATCGATGTGGTGGTTGATAATCGGCTTATTCGATCATTTTGAAAGAATCTGTCTGTAAAAATGAATGCATGTATTGACTGGGTGATTCAATTGTAAGGGTAAGATTGTGGGGGGGGGGGGGGGGGGGGCAAAGTAGAGAGTAACAAGGAACATTTATAATTACTTTTCTCCTGGCAGACTCAGTGCTGACTTGTTCAGTAGGCAGTAGCAGTGTTAGGGAGTCTTACCCAAGGTCTCCTACTGAATAGGTGCCGGCTTACTGAGTAGGAAGAAGCAGAGATTTGAACAAAGGTGAATGAGGAGGAGTGGAGAGAGACTGAGAATAGCCTGACATGGAGCAGAGAACTTATCTGTATCGCAGCCTCATAACACAGAGGCGACTTGCCTGTAATGTGACTCCTGTCCTGCCTGTCTCTCACACAAGGCTGCAGCAGCCACATGGAGTCTAGGGACTGTCGAAAACTTTTCAACCTGTGTAATATCTTATCTAGCTGACCACATGCAGGCTTTACAATGATGAGAAAGCAGACAGAGTTTTTTTTCTAAGGACACTGTAGGAGGCAAGCCTCTCTTCTGCATCATGCTGTGTACATTTACCAGCTTGCCATCAAATTGTACATTTATTTCCCTCAACCAGCCTAGTGCTTCGCATTGCCTTATATATTGTACCAGCAGCCTGGGGGAAAATCTTCCTCCTGGCTAGTCCGTTCTGGAATGCACACAGACACCATCCTACTCTCTTCTTTTCAAGTCATAAGGAAGGGCAGGACAGGAGTCACACAGACACACTCTAGATCTCGAGATAACACTAACATTAGGGAATGCCATACAAAGTGTTTGTAGACAAAAGGTTTGTACATTCCTTATTTGAGGCTGAGCAGCAAAGGCTTTCATTAGAACTTTTTATCTCCGTTCCCTAAGTTTTCAGTCTCTAAGGACAGGAAAAATAAACTTTTTTCCCCCTCATAGCGAAACTGTTGAATCAGGCACTGCAGTGATTACTGTTTTAATGGTGTTTCAGATTGTGAATAAAATCACCATTGTTATATCAAAAATTGTGACATTCAAAAAGGTAGGTACAAAACATCATCATCTATAGGAAAATCGTCATGTGCAAATATCTTGTGCATTCAAATAGTTGCAAGAGGAGGATGTCCTACCATATCAAGAGGTGGCGGTGGTGGGTGCAGGGCAAAAACGGTAGCCTAACGGCCGTTTCGCACGTCGGTGCTTCTTCCGCGGCTAATCCTCGGAAGAAGCACCGCCGTGCAAAACGGCGTTAGGCTACCGTTTTTGCCCTGCACCCACCACCGCCACCTCTTGATATGGTAGGACATCCTCCTCTTGCAACTATTTGAATGCACAAGATATTTGCACATGACGATTTTCCTATAGATGATGATGTTTTGTACCTACCTTTATGAATGTCACAATTTTTGATATAACAATGGTGATTTTATTCACAATCTGAAACACCATTAAAACAGTAATCACTGCAGTGCCTGATTCAACAGTTTTTTTTCTTTTTGATGCTGATCCTATGTGTATTTTCCGTAATTCAGTCATGAGCACGCAGTATCTGTTATAGTATCAAGGTGGCCTTTAGGACATCTGTCCATCCTCATTCCCAGTGACACAGCTACAGGTTTTGTAGTGCCGGCAACCTTTTGCTCCTTGATTTGATTTCCCCCTCATAGCGCCTGCTATAAATCTGGCATTCTAGGCAATTAGCTGGTCAGCTGGTCTCTAGAAGCGCCTCTGGTTGGTGTAAACACATGTTGTGGTGTTCGTATGAATGAGTTGTTCGCTAGGAAACTGCACCTGCATAAGGCTGGTATTGTTCCAACTCTGGAGTTTACTGGCATTGTGTGTCTTTAGCCTACAGGCAGAATAAACACCAGGATCCTGTCACATGATCAGTGGCGCTGCTCTGCCTAACACGACTGTTTAGCATAACTTCTAGCGGTTTGATTGCCGCAGGGTGTTTGCATCCAGCGCTGAGGGCTCATGGGATGTGTTTGTTCTCTCAAATTCCCCTTCCTCCTGCTCTCTCTTTTCTAATGCCAGGTGTACATTAATACAAACATCACATGATTCCTGTCATTGGCATGAAATATTAACTGCCCCTGTCCTTTGTGGTTTGCAGAGATCTTGAATTATGAATTTGATTCCCGGGATCTCGTGTGCCTTGTCATCAGCGGAGTGGTCGGGATCTGGTACCTCCTAAAGAAGGTGAGGCCTAACTGTTACTCACGGTCATATTAAATTATGCCTTCATTCCGTTTTCCACTTCTTGACCACATTCCATGGCAGACAAAATGGATGGTCTTCTGCTCTTTACTTCATACCAAAAGGACCACAATCGCAAGAAATTGTAAAATGTAATATACATGTAAATACATACAAATAAGAAGTGTTTCTTCCAGAGTACAGTTAGCTATACATTTTCTCCTATGTTGCTGTCACTTACAGTAGGTAGTGGAAATGTGACGGAACTGACAGGTTTTGGACTAGTCCATTTCTTCATGGTGAATTCTCAGTATTGCATTTTATTCTTTACAAAGGCACTCCCTGGAAAGGATCTATACAAAGTTGCAGGCCTACCCCTACATGTTTGCAAACTATTCTGGCAGTTGGACTAAGAAACTTCTGTTTTACTATGTGCTTTTGAAAGAAAGAAAGAGAAGAAAACCCTGAGAATCCCCCATGAAGAGATGGGCTATTCCAAAACCTGTCAGTTCAGTCAGATTTCTATTGCCCACTGTAAGTGACAGCATCTTAGGAGAAAAGTAATTTATAGAACATTTTACTCTGGGAGAAATGTACTTTTTAGTTATTTGTGTTTTTATGTATTTTACATTTTTCAGGATAGTGGTCCTTTAAATGTGGTCCTTTTATCCCATAATTGGACGAGGTTGTCTGTCTTCATATTACAGAAACATGTTTTGTTCTTTCTGACTCTGACTTTCCTCTTTATTTTAGCACTGGATTGCCAATAACCTCTTCGGTTTGGCATTTGCTCTCAATGGCGTGGAACTGCTTCACCTCAACAATGTCAGTACCGGCTGCATCCTGCTGGGGGGGCTCTTCGTTTATGATGTCTTCTGGGTGAGTAGACCTGAGGTCATGCATGGAAGATGGGAGGAGATGCGCACACAGATAGCTTTATTAGAAGCACAATACTAATACTTGGTGGGTCTTCCCTCTGCTGTCAGAATAGGCTGAGTTTTTCATGACACGGATCCCACAAAACGCTGGAAACACTCTTTTGAGATTCTGACCTATGTAGACATGGTGACATCACACAATTCCTGCAGATGTGTCAGCGGTAGGGTTGGCATTAGGATTCGGAACATCCGAATTCACAGCATGCCACATTTCAGCAGTGAACAAGCTGACACGGTCAGGTGGAGTCCACTCACTAGAGATGCACAGCGCATTTCACGTGACTCCATAATTCCTCTGTAAATAGAAAAAGAGGATCCCAAAATGAACCGCACCACTCAAATAGATAAATAGCAAAGACCACTGGTGATCAGAAGACTGGAGTGAAAGACCTCAGTAAATCCTTATCAGGAGAAGGAGAGACACAGCTCCACACGAGCTCCTGGTAACGATTCACTGAGGTGTTTCACTCCTGTCTTCCCCTCACTGGTGGTCTTTTCTGCTCTGCTCCCAACGGGCAGTGCTGTTTAATTTAACCACTTCACCCCAGAGGGGTTTTTACCCTAACGGACAAGATTGATTTTCACCTTTCAGTGCTTATCCCTTTTATTTGCCAATAGCTTAATCACTACTAATCACAATGAAATGATCTATATCTTGTTTTTTTCACCACCAATTGGGCTTTTTGGGGTTGATATTTGTTTTCAGTAATTACTTTATTTTCTATGCATTTTAAAGGGAAAAACAAGGAAAAAATGAAAAAATACACTATTTCTCCAATTTCATCCCCTATAGTTTTAATATAAACACTGCTACTGTACATAAAACCCACACATTTTATCTGCCTATTTGTTCTGGTTATAACAAGATTTTAATTATGTCCCTAGTACAAAGTATGGTGACAATATATTATTTGTAAATAAAGGTGTATATTCTCTATGGTGGGTTTTTTTCCACTATTTTCACGTGCATGGGAATGCACGCACGGGAGCTCGCGTACATGCACAGCGGCAGCAGTTTGCCTTTAGGAGGCTCTAGCAGGACGTTTTTATACGTCAGCATGTCATTAAGTGGTTACATTTTATTTACAAGTAGTTACTCGTAGTGCTCATCACTCATTCTGATCCCTACCATCTGTCACCTCAGGAGAAATCTAGATTCACCAGTCCTCGGTATGTCTTTTCCAGTCTTCAGCTGTCCAGTTTTGGCGATATTGAGCTAACACCCCCCCCCCCCCCCCCCAGTCTTTTTTCTTTCTTCTTGGCTGACAGGAGCAGATCCTGACATGGCACTATGTATTGTGTATTCTGAGATGCTTTTCTTCACACTGCTGTTGTAATTGTTATTATCTGACTTACTGTAGTCTTGCACTATGCTATACCTGATTGAGTCCGCTGCTGGCTGCGTCTTCCGTGCATACACGCGCCCCACGTGGTTGCCGGGGACAGGTTCAGGCCGGTGAGGTGGCGGATGCAGTGTCACAATGCCGATTCCTGAAAGATTTCATGCTGAAATTCATCGGGAATCGGTCTTCGGTGTATGGGCAGCCAACAGCTCTCTCTAATCAGATTAGATTAGAGAGAGATTTGTGTCTTGGTTGAATCCGTCCACCATCACTAGATGCAATAGATGTATGGCCACCTTTACAGAAACACTCCAGCCCAGCTTGTCTGGTGGCAGCCAATCGCCAGCAATCATGCCACGGTCAGAATCATTGAGATCACATTATCTGAAGCATCTGAACTGTATCTGCATTGAACTGCAGCCACATGATCGGCTGAGGACATTCATCATTGCTGGAATAGGCAGGTGTACTTTGTATCTCATTAGCTGTGCAGCGTTGTCAGGCACTAATATTATTATTATTATTTCTTCAGGTGTTCGGTACCAATGTCATGGTAACTGTGGCTAAATCCTTTGAGGCACCAATAAAATGTAAGTGTGTTGTTGTCAGTGGTCATATTTACCTTGTTTCCTTGCATCTCACAAAGGGCTTCTCTTCCTCTGTCCCTGTTTTTTTTAGCACATCTCTGTGATAGGCTCTTTGCTGCTGCTTTTCGTATTCACGCTTTGAATTCTCAATGACTGGCAGTACTGTTGGAAACAGTGAGGATTTGGTACTAAATATGCTGCAGTCATTTGAGTACGCTGATCAGCTTCCATCATGGCTCTTCCATTCTGATCGCTCCCTACACCTAACCCTCTACTCCATGTACATCATGCCTCACAGGGAGCATGCATTGCAACTCTTAAAAGATATATGAGGTGACATAATGGGATCGACATGTGTGATATAGTGCTAAGCACACAAATAACTATGTTTTGTAACCCTCACTAATAAGGAATTACAGCCATAAAACACTTTCCTTGCTGAAAATGGCTTGTGAGAACAGGAAAGAGATAAAGAGTCAATATTTCATAGATTTTAGCTCTGTCGTGCTTCAATGAATGTGTCATTGAGCAGAGACAACGAAACAGTAAAAACTTGAAAAGTAGATTTAAAAATAAAATAACACCGTGGGGTATCTAAAGAAGTCATTTTTAGAAGGTTAGGTACAATTGTTTATCTCAACAGTTTATCACCTCGAGTTTCCGTTAAGGTGGCCATACATTAGGCTATGGCCACCAGAACAACTATCAGATAGATCTCCCACTGATCGTCTGCTCAGAATGGGATCTATTGCCTTCCCACACACTGCAGAGAGATTTCCTGGGCCTCCTCCTGTGACCATCATCTTTTTGAATGACCACTGGGGGCGCCTGTATCTCTTGACACCGCCACATGTAGTGACATCCGTATTTGTGGCTGTGTCGTGTGGTACAGGTGCACCCAGTGGCCTTTCAAAAAGACGCGGGAACCAGGAGGAGGCACTAGACTAGAGACAGAACATTTATAACATTTCTCCTGGCCGACTCAAAGGGCAGTCACTAGGGCGTCCTCTGTAGGCAGCAGTTTTACGGAGCCTTGCCAAAGGTCTCCTCACTGAATAGGTGCAGGCTCACTGAACAGGAAGTACCAGGGACCAGCATTTACCACCGGCCCTTGCGGTACACATACACTTGGGGGGGAGACTGTCCAGGAGTCTGTCTGGTCCGTTGGTTGTCAGGAAATCTAACCCGCCACAAGTATGCCTGATTGCTGATTCAACCAAATTTGGGCTGAAATTGGACCAATGTATCGATTGGACATGCTGCAAGATGTCGGGCAGAAGTGGTTGAACAGGTGCACGTTGTTAACAGCGTGTGATATGGAACTAGTAACGGGCGCGATGGAACTCCCCTAATGTAAATGTGCCCCCCTCCCAGCCCTCACCCATGCTTTTCAGAATCAGTTTATTTTGCCAAGCACGGCTGGCCATGCTCTGAATTGGGTTTGGCACAATGATTAGCCGCAGTGAAAGTAATAAAAGTAATACAACATTGGAAGCAAAACAAAAATAAAAATAACACTGATATACAGAATCAACAAACCTATTACAACAAACATATTACAAAAATGAGACAGTGATAGTGGTACAACCAATAGCAAGACAGTAACAGTGGACAGAGCAGCAGCACCCGTAGACAGGTGGCAGTCAGTAGATGGCTATGGCCTAAGCTGGGGTGACTTGACCGCATAAGGAGAGTAGATCAGGCAGAGTTCAATAATCATACGCCTTGCAGTCCTGGCAGGGATGGCCCAGAACCTCCGGCCCAATTTGAGCCGTCTGAAGAAGCTTTGGCCTGGGTGGGAGTGGTCACCAGCAATTTTAGTTGCTCTAGAGCAGTGTTTCTCAACATTTTATTGGTATGTACCCCTTTTACAACCCTGTACTCATCAAGTACCCCCTAGCATAGTAAACATTATTACAAGTACCACTTGACAAATATATATTTAATCCTAGTACATGACAATTGGTTCTAAACAATTTTCTGAGCATTGACTATTGCTTTTAATTAGCTAAAATACTAATTTGGTGTTGATTAAAAAAGGTTTATCATTTTCTAAAACTCAAACCTGAGTACCCCCTGGAACCATCAGAAGTACCCCCTGGGGTACGCGTACCACACGTTGAGAACCTAGGCTCTAGAGTGCAGTCTGGTGTTGTAGATGAGGTCTAGACGGGGAAGGGGTCTTCCAATAATTCTCTCCGCTGAGCTGATGACTCTGAATTTTGTATCGGTCACTGGCGGATGAGCCAGCGTACCAGACCAGGATGGATGAGCAAAGAACGGACTTAATGGTGGCAGAGTAGAAGGACTTCAGAAGTTTCTGAGCCATACCAAACTTCTTTAGTTGGCGAAGGAAGAAGAGTCTTTGCTGTGCCTTCTTCTGAGGTGAGATGGTGTTTGCCCTCCAGGTCAGGTCATCCGAGATGGTTTTTCCCAGGAGGAGGACACTGGGTGCCCTTGCCACTTCGGTACCATTTATATAGATATTACCTGTTTGCTGTCTCCCGACGTGGTCCCCATTCATCTTCCGCATTGCTGCTGGGCTTCCGTAATGCACCCGGCAATGCAGAAGATGAATGGGGATCACGTCGGGAAACGGAGGACAGATAAAGAATTAAATGCATGGGCAAGGTGCACATTCACATTACGGGGGCAGCGACGGAGGGGGAGAAGGGGCAGATGCGGCATCACAAGGCCAATTCCTAAGAGATTTCATAACGTGTCTCGGAAATCTGTCTGCTGGTGTATGGGCAGGCAACGGATCTCTCGGATCAGAATCAGTCAGATCTCTTGGTTGATCTGCCCATACGTCTGATATATGTGCACCTTGAGACTGCCATCTACACCTGCATAGCAGTTTTACCTGATTTATATCCTTTTAGTACAACACTTGTGCGCAGTAACGGTTTGTTCTTTCACCTTCTAATTTTTCTGTTTGTTGACTCATTACCCTGTAAGCTAAATACAATGATGTACAATTGTCTGCTCTTGTTAAAGGGAACCTGAAGCGAGAGGGATATGGAGGCTGTCATATTTATTTCCATTTAAATAATTACAGTTTTTTAGCAGCCCTGCTGATATCTTTGGCTGCAGTAGTGTCATAATCACACACCTGAAACAAGCATGCAGCAAATTTTGTCAGGTTTTGGTCAGAGCACCCGATCTGCATATGCTTGTTCAGAGGCTGTGGATCAGGTGTCAGTTTGGGGGCGAGTTCTGTAGAGATGCTGTGCAAGGAGAACAATGCAATCGTCCAGTGCTAGTCTGAAATTACCGAACACTACGGATCTCTTGGCAATGCGTTAGGGTAGCCATACACGCGTTAGATTCTCAGCAGAGATGGTCACCGAGTGACCACCTCTGCTGAGAACCGTCTAACGTGTGCCGGGCTTAAGCCTTGTGAGCACCTCCATCTCCCTCTCCTCCAAACCCCCGCCCTCCCCCGAAAAAACACAAGATCTACAAACCCCTCCATGTTCATCTTCCACGTAAGCCCTCCTGCTTTGCTATGTTTTCACCCCAGTCTTTCCCTCTTGTATTACCCCCTAGTGGTCTTCCCGCAGGACTTGCTGGAAAGAGGACTCCAAGCCAATAATTTTGCCATGTTGGGACTTGGGGATATCGTCATTCCAGGTGAGTCCATTAGGTGGCGCTAAACATTAAAGCCTTTATTTGGATCTCTCCACCTGGCAAACATCCATTGTGGTACATGATATACTGTAGATTTAGGGTTTGTTTTTACTGAAATTTCAGCTTGATTTTTTTCTCTCTCCCCAGGGATCTTCATTGCTTTGTTACTTCGTTTTGACATCAGGTGAGTATCGGATCTGGCGACCACACTCTTGTAACCTCGTAAATGTACGATTGTGGCTGAGCATACTGTGGATGGGCAAAAGCTTTCATTCTCCTAACACACGTCAGGGGCGTAACTAGAAATCACTTGGCCCTCCTGCAAAACTTTGGATAGATAGCCAGGTATAGGTGCCCCCAGTATAGATAGCCAGACATAGGTGACCCCAGTATAAATAGCTAGTTATAGGTGCCCCTCTTTTATGAGGGGCGGGGGGAGCAGTGGGCACACACAGCAGTGGGGAGGGGCAATGGGGTAAGAGGTGGGTGTTTGGTATAGTTATAGGAGGGTTAGTGTTAGGCAGTAGGGTTAGAGGTTAGTGTTGGGCATAATTATAGGAGTGTTAGTGTTAGACAATTGGGTAAGAGGTGGGTGTTTGGTATAGTTATAGGAGGGTTAGTGTTTCCATCCTGTGTACAGTCAGAATTAAATTTTGTATTCAAGCTGGAATTATTTTGACCATTTTTGCACATGTGGTTGGCTGTAGTAAATACAGATGGACCGGGGAGAGACATGCAGTCTTGTTTCAGCGGTTCATTAAAGTCTTTCTCTCTTGCAGCCTGAAGAAGAACTCCCACACGTACTTCTACACCAGCTTCCTGGCGTACATCTTTGGCTTGGCCGTCACCATCTTTGTGATGCACACCTTCAAACATGCTCAGGTGAGGCTTCATGCGGTAATGTGCACCTCTCCAGTGATTTAATGTGTGTCACCGAGACGGGCCCCGTCAGTGTGGTCAGGCTGAAACCAAATAGCCTGTTATCAAATGGAATTGTTTTTCTTGGATCGAGACATTTTAAGCCTGGTACAACCTCCACGTAGTATGAGGGTCAACAGATATTGAATACTATGAGCAGATTGTGTAGGTAAACCCTCATACTACATGGAGGTGGTAAAATTGGGCAATGACTGGCCAATCATAATTGAAAGTGTGTACCAGACTTTATTCTCTGAAAACTGCTGTACATGACGGCTGTGTTATGTTGTCTGGCCCTCATTACTCAATCTATAGCATCTGAAGGCCCAGATCAGAGGAAAACACTAAGGCCTCGTCTGCTTATGTGTGAGTGTGTGTGGCCTAGCTTGCTGGATGAGCAACATATTGCTGTTTGTTGCTCAGGAGAGATGCGCTCTGCAGTGTAGTGTAGCCGAGCCTGCTGGATTAATAGCATATTGCTCTGTGTGGCTTAGGAGAGACATGTTTTGCAGTGTAGCCTAGCTTGCTAGGCGAGCAGCCTCTTGCTGTATGTAGCTCAGGAGAGACATCCTCTGCAGTGTAGCCTAGCTTGCTGGTCGAGCAGCCTGTTGCTGTGTGTAGCTCAGGAGAGGCATGCACTGCAGTGTAGCTTAGCTTGTTGGATGAGCAGCCTATTGCTGTGTGTAGCTCAGGAGAGGCATCTTCTGCAGTGTAGCCTCGCTTGCTGGTCGAGCAGCCTATTGCTGTGTGTAGCTCAGGAGAGGCATCCTCTGCAGTGTAGCCTAGCTTGCTAGGCGAGCAGCCTCTTGCTGTGTGTAGCTCAGGAGAGACATCCTCTGCAGTGTAGCCTAGCTTGCTGGTCGAGCAGCCTGTTGCTGTGTGTAGCTCAGGAGAGGCATCCTCTGCAGTGTAGCCTAGCTTGTTGGATGAGCAGCCTATTGCTGTGTGTAGCTCAGGAGAGGCATCTTCTGCAGTGTAGCCTCGCTTGCTGGTCGAGCAGCCTATTGCTGTGTGTAGCTCAGGAGAGGCATCCTCTGCAGTGTAGCCTAGCTTGCTGGACAAGCAGCCTATTGCTGTGTGTAGCTCAAGAGAGGTGTGTTCTGCATTGTAGCCTAGCCTGCTGAATGAGCAGCAGTTGCTGTGTGTAGCTCAGGAGAGGCAATCACTGCAGTGTAGCCTAGCTTGCTGGTCGAGCAGCCTATTGCTGTGTGTAGCTCAGGAGAGGCATCCTCTGCAGTGTAGCCTAGCTTGCTGGCTGAGCAGCAGTTTCTGTGTGTAGCTCAGGAGAGGCATGCACTGCAGTGTAGCTTAGCTTGCTGGATGAGCAGCAGTGTGCCTCAGGAGAGGCAGGTTCTGCAGTGTGAGTAGCACTGCTTCCAGAAGTGAGGCATCAGTAGCTGCCAGCCCTAGTTGTGCCCAGAAATGGCAATCCTGACACGTTCTTCTGAAGTATGGCACTTTTAGACCTGCATACCCGTGTTTCCTACAGAAAGCAGTAACTCTGCATGTAGCCACATGTGTAGGTGTCAGTGTATCAGGAAGTTTCTGGACTTACAGTAAAATGACAGGTCCTCTTTGCCAGTGTTTGCATTGATGCCATGGTCCTTACATGTGTATCTTGTATGTTTCTCCCCAGCCGGCTCTCCTGTACCTGGTCCCGGCCTGTATTGGCTTCCCACTGCTGGTAGCGTTGGTGAAAGGAGAGCTGACAGAGCTGTTCAGGTGAGTCTAGGGGTCTCTCCATCCAGGGAGGAGGGAGGGGGTACAGTACAGATCTGGGGTTGGGGGTGTACAGAAACTTTCTTCACACTTTTCTGCCTCCTTTTTTCTCTCCCCTTTTCCTCTATTTTATGCATTCTGTTGCTCTGCCCCATCCTTAATTTCTTGTGGCTCTGACTCTATCATATAAATGTTGTGCTTGTGTCTTCTTCCACACCTCCTTTTCCTGTGTTGACCACTTGGTGCTGTTCCTGCCCTTCACTATCCTCTTGTCTTGTGCCTCGCTCCTTCTATGATGTGTGGACATGTCCTCCTCTGTTTTTACTTTTATGTGGGCCCATGACTATATCTTGTGCCCCTTTGTTCCATGTGTGGCTGCCGCCTGTGTGTGACTGTCTTGTCCCCCTCTGTCCTGTGTGCGGCAGCGTCCTGTGTGTGTGGCTGCATCCTGTGTGCGTGGCTGCATCCTGTGCCCCTCTGTTGGGTGTGTGGCTGCGTCCTGTGGCCCTCTATCCTGTATGTGGCTGTGTCTTGCAACTCTCTACTGTCTCTGACTGTTTTTTGTGCTCTCTCTCTCGGGCTGTACCTTGTGCACCTCTGATCTGTGCTTATGTCTATCTTGTGCCCATCCTCTCTGTGTGACTGCTCCTCGCACCCCTTTTCTCTGTGGCTGTATGTTGTGGCCTTCTTTTCCGTTCTTGGTTAACCCTCTCCTTTCCCCTGTCTCCTGCTCTTGTTGCCCCTCCTGTCCTCTTCCCCCTCCACAGCTATGAGTCCTCTGCGGAACTTCTACCTCACACTCCTCGCCTCTCTCACTTTCCGGTGGTCTCTGGATCTCCCGCCAGCCTGGCCGAATCCATGCAACAAAAATCCTATTCCCCCCGCCGGCGGCGGCAGCTGAACCCCAGCTCCATGTGAAGGCCGCCCTCCCAAACATATCTGCTTTCGGACAGGCGTTTCCCCTCCCCCACTTCCAGCCTCACCCATCTTCCAAAAGACTTCATGACTTGACCCCTGTCATCTGCATTATCACTCTCCTGTATCAAATGGACATTAATGTTATGGACTCCATTGGAGCACCATTATTTTGCCAGTGTTCCTTCCTTGTCATTCGTACAGTGGGTGCCCATCGCACATAAACCGGCTGGATGGAACAGACTGTGGGCCTGAGGCCTGTGTTCTTGCTATAAAGTCAATGTCTAACATAAGGTGTACGTTACGGTGTTTACATTTCGTTTTTTGCTCTGTATTAGCAGTAGGAGGCTATTCTGATCTGCCCAAATATTAGGGTGTTACAAACCTACAAAAAGCCTACATTGGTGGCAAATACTAATATCACTAAGCAGTGTTCTCCCCAGAATTTTTTTCCAGCTGGGTGGCATGAAAAAGTGGCTGGGTGGGGCACGATGGGGAATGCAGGGGGCGGAGCTTATCTACAAATCTGCTTACAGCATAGGAGGAGGATGAGCTGGTGAGCCAATGACAGCCGGGTGCTCCCCAAAAGTAACCGTGTAGAGCACCTGGCTAAAAGAGCCTGGCATAACTACGTTCCTAGTCCATTTTCTTTCTCTTCAGGTCCTCCTTACGATCTAGAAAATCATGGAATCTGAATACAAACAGCCTACTGATTGCTATTGATTGATCCCAAACTTAAAGGACAGTTGAACTGAGAGGGATATGGAGGCTGCCATATCTATTTACTTTTTAAAAAATGCCAGTTGCCTGGCAGTCCTGCTGAACCTGTGTCTCTAATGCCTAGTACACACGATGCAATCTCCCATCAGATTGGCGGTCAAATCGATTATTTTCAGCAGGTCTGATTTAATTTTTTTTTCTCGATTTGTATAGAAGTGATCAGAAAATCTATCGGGAATCACGTCGGACCTGTCAGAAATTATCGATTCGACTTTGTCTGATGGGAAATTGCATTGTGTGTACCAGGCATTATACTTTTAGCCATAGACCCTGAACAAGGATATGCAGATCAGGTACTCTGACGCAGCTGACTCATGTTTTACTGGATTAGCGATATGCTTGTTCCAGGGTTTTGACTTGGACACTACATATGCCAAGCAACTGGCATTTTACAAGAAAATAAACATGGCAGAATCCATATCACCCTCACTTCAGGTTCCCTTTAAAATCGATCAGATTCTTGATTGGTAGCAGATCAGACATGCTGGAAAATATGGATTGAAATCATTCCATGTGTATGTCCTTTTTTTTTTTTTTTTAATCATTTTTGATTGTTTTTCAATCGGTAAATCTGAACGAAATTTGTTTATGTATATATGATGGATGTCCGATCTGAATATCGATCTGATCACTCGCACAAATAAGATCTGAAGGGAAAATTGCATGATCGAGACTGCTCTGAAAAGGTTTGTTTTGTATTTGAGGGAATATTTTCTTTTGAAGGATTCGGTTTATGGTCACAGCAGTCTTCGCAGTTCCTGCCGCTGCACTGTGAAAAGCAGTCTTGTTTACCATGGCGGCAGGAGCATGATTTACATTGGGCTAACTGGATTGGTCAGGGTATCTGACTTCCTGCCTGTGCAATGGGAATAGCAGCCAATCGGCTCACAAAGGAATAGAGAGGTTTTGGTGTTTCACGTGATAGGCTCACACTCCTGGAACATCTAGGTGCTAAGCGGAGAGAGCCCAAGAGCCCACTGGTGCAGTACTGTTAGTTTAGTGATAGCTCTATGTAGATAATATTATACTCACAAGGATGGGTTTCAGATACCTGCAGAAACAGTGCCTATAGGCACAGTTGTCCAAGCACCTTAGACTTCGGCCTCCATGAACCTACAAACTCCCGCCATACTTCACCGCAAGTGTCCTGGCTGTCACTCCTCAATTGCTTCCCTAGCCCATTATAGGTAGCTACAAGTGCCCCTGGGTATTAGGTAGCCAGAAGTACCCTCAATATTAAGTGGCTACAGGTGCCCCCAAGTATTAGGTAGATGAAGATGCCCCTGACTGAAGGGAATCTCAGCAGTGGAATGCCAAGAGCTGGGCGAATAACCACTCAATTACACTCTCATCAGGGTTCTGCACAGGGAAGAAGGGAAGGGAGGCACTTAGGGAGTGGAGTGAGCCGCTTTTCATCAGACAAGACGTTTCACAGGTACTAGCGTGCTTCCTCGGGTCAATGCACAGTGCCTTGTAACAGTGTGTATAGAGTATGGGTGCCCATATACTGTGCACACTGTTAGAGGGCACTGTGTATTGACCTGAGGAAGCAGTCTAGTACCCATGAAAAGCGTTGCCTGAGTTTTGGATAAATAAAAAATTACCTTTCTTTTTATGATTTTTATGCCAATAGAAAACTATCATTTAATATCTGGGTGCCGCCATTCCCTCAAATTTCGGCTCACAAAGGAGTTCACAATGAGGCTGCTGTGCTCTTCTGCCTTTCTGTGGCATGTCCCCGGAACACTGATTTCCCTTTACCCACTTCCTGGGACTATTTATATATTGGCGGTACAGTTGCAGGGGCATCACAGAGAACCTCAAATCGGACATCTGGCTTGAGGTGGACAATAGCTAGTTTTTCTGGTCTGCCTGACTGCATTTTTTTATTTTTTTTTTTGTAGTGTAGTGGCACAGAGATGTAGGCTGTCAACTGCAGTTCCGTCAGCCATATGTAGACAATTGTCACTTATCTTAAAAGACCACTAGTGCAAAAAAATACATGAAAAACACATAAAAAGTTCATTTCCTTCAAAGTAAAATGTGCTATCAAATACTTTTCTCCTAGATTGCTTTCACTTACAATAGGTACTGTGTTTCCCCAAATATAAGACACTGTCTTAGTCTTTTGGGGGGAAAATTATGTGCTAGGGCTTATTTTCAGGGGTGGGTGGGGCTTACTCTCGGGATGGGTAGGCGCTATGTTAGTGTGTGGGGAGGTGTGTAGTCTCTTACCGCTTCTCCCTTGTGGCTTGGTCCCCCTCCGTTTCCTGCAACTGCTCCAGCATCCTGTCCAAGATGTTCGGCGCCCTTTGACCCTCATGCTATACGCTGTCAGCTCAGTGACCGCGCTCCCCTCTTGCTATAATGTGCGCGCGCTGATGTGACCATGGGGCACATTGATTATGACGAGAGGAGAGCGGTCTCGGAGCCGACCCAGCGTATAGCATGAGGGTCAAAGGGTGCCAAACATCTTGGACAGGATGCTGGAGCTGTTGCAGGGAACGGAGGCTGTTGCAGGGAAGGAGGAGGATGCAGCCACAAGGGAGAAGCAGTAAGACACTACACACCTCTCCATACACAAAAAGCGTCCCATTTAGCTACAGCTTATTTTCAAGGGAGGACTTGTATTCCAATCGTGCTCGAAATATAAGCTAGGGCTTATTTTTGGAGGAGGTCTTATTTTAGAGGGGAACACAGTAGTAGAAACCTGACAGAACTGACAGGTTTTGGACTGGAGTTCTCTTTATTTACAAAAGCACTTAGTGGAAAGCAGTTGCTCAGTCCATCTGCCGGAATAGTGTGCAGACAGGTAGGGGGCAGTCTGCATTTTTGTATAGATTCTTTCCAGGGAGTCCTTTTGTAAAGGAAAGATAAAATCCTGAGAATTCCCCATAGAGAGATGGACTATTTAACAACCAAGCTGAGGGAGAGGACCAGCAGGCGGCCTTACACATGGATTGATGCACATTAAAGTTTACCTGAGACATTAAAAATAGAAGCATTTATACTTACCTGGGGCTTCCTCCAGCCCCACCTACTGCATTCGTCGGTCACGCCGTCAGTACTGCACAGATGAGGGCACTTCGTCAGATTTCTACTACCTACTGTAAGTGACAGCAACATAGGAGAAAAGTAATTTATAGCTCATTTTACTCTGGAAGAAACATACTTGTTATTTGTATATGCTTACATGTACTTTAAACTTTACCATTTTTTGCGGTACCGTTCCTTTAAGAAGCATCAAATACATGTGACATTATTAGAGGTGCTTACTACTGTGTGTTCCCCCTACTACTTTGATGCCACAGCAGATTTCTCTTATCTCTCTTTGCTTGCACAGGGGCAGCCATGTTGTTGATGATGGCAGCACTAGAGGTAGCCAGTGAAATGCTACTAATCCTTGGTTGCATGCCAGTCATTCAAAATGTATGCAATTTGGAATTTGGCCAATCGAGTGCACTTCCTTCTGGTTTTGATTGGCCGAATTTTAAGCTGCAAACAATTTGCATGCAAGTTGACGTTATTAGTAATCTCATTGATTACCTCTAGTCACAAAACAGGAAGAATTTACAGATTTTTTGTTTTAACTAGCTGTGCACACTCAGTCACACTCAGCCGGTTATCTGATCAGTTAGCTGTCACAGAACAAGGGGACCTATGAATTTTTTTATCATTTTGCTCAAGGGAAGTACCAATTTGGGTGTACCGTATTTTTCGGACTATAAGACGCTCCTGACCATATGATGCACCTAGGTTTAGAGGACAAAACCAGAGAAAAAATATATACTAAACCTGGTGCATCCATGGTGAAGGGGCATCTTGTGGATTATGCCCCCTTTGTACCTCATGCCCCTTGTACCTCTTGTGTCCTCCTCTATGCCCCTTTGTGTCTCCCTGTGTCCTCCATTTGTCCCCGTGTCCTCCTCTGCATGGGCACAGTACAGGGAGTCCCCGACACTGCGGCAGGTTGGAGGTTGGTATAGGCATTGTTCACAAGTCAGGAACTCCCAGGATTTGGACTATAACGCAGTGACTTTTTTTCCCTCGCTTTTGGGGGAGAAATAGTGAGTCTTTTATAGTCCAAAAAAATACAGTAAATTTGTGTAGATTCTTTACTGAGAAGGGATTGACCGGTCAGCTTGAAGACTCTTGCATGTGTACAAGGCTTCAGGGAAGATCCCCATACAGGAAATGGTGGGACCTGGCATGCACACTGATTTTCAACAATATGCTGAAAGTGATTAAAATCTGTGTGCTGTATGTGGAGCAATCCAGCAGATAGATCCTCTCTGATCAGATAATGTCACTTTGCAAGTCCTAAAATAAAACGTTTTGTTTCATGGGCAGCCCTAGAATTTCTTTTCTTTTTCATCTTCCACAGGACTCAAAGTACATAGTATGTCCCAGACAAGTAATAATAATGTTACAGAGGAAGAAAGCTACATGTAAATGACTAAAAAGGTGGTCTTTAATTTAAGATTTAAACACCTCTAGGGATGGAGCTGTCCTAATTGCTTGTAGTAAGGAGGTTCTGAGGCTAGGGGCAGCATGATGGAAGTTGCATACTCGCCTATGGAGAGGTGAGGCTCTGGATCCCCTAAAGCCTTCTTGGTCCCCCCCCTCCGAGTCCTCGTTCCACTGTTGTCCCTCGCTGAATTTCCATGCCTTTGGGACTCCTCGGCAGGCTTCGAAAAACACTTGTGTCCGGCAGTGCTTCTGAAAATGGGCACACCAGGATCAGAATCCTTTATTTCACCAAGCAAGACAAGGCCCTGCCCGGAATTAGTTTGGGCACATAGTACATATATTTATTTAGATTTTATTTATAGTTTATAGCACATAAGTACATAGCTCAATGGAGGGGATAGAGGTAATATATGGCAACACAAGAAAAAAATAATCAGCAGTAAACATCACACATCGTAAAGAGATTATTCCGATCCACTTGGGCCGGTTTACTCGCTACCCTGTCCTGCCTGGGGGGTGGGAGGATGTGGAGAGAGTTCAGGAGGCTGACAGCGGAGGGGAAGAAAGAGTTTCTGTGTCTAGTGGTCCTGGTGTAGATGGTCTGAAGCTTCTGGCCCAGTGGGAGTGGGATGAGAGGGGTCGCTGGCAATCCGCATCGCTGTAGATCGCAGTCTGCTGTTCTATAGGAGTCCAAGTGAGGGGAGGGGTCTGCCAATGACTCTCTCCATCGACCTGATGACTCACTGAAGTTTGTCTGTCGCTGGAGGTGGCACCAGCATACCAGAGCAAGATGGAAGAGCAGAGGATCGATTCAATTGTGGCGGAATAGAGACTAATCCGTACTGGGCTTGTGCGATTCCAGGTGTGTATGTGAGATACGGATGCGCTTATCTTCGGAAGCACTCGGGGACACGAGTATTACCCAATGCGGCCTAAGGAGAGCTGTAGAGCTGGTAGAAGAACTATGGCGGGACTCAGCGGTGGGCATGAGGGAACGGAGAGGGGACCGGGAAGTTTCTGTGGGATCCAGGGCTTTTCCTCTCCATAAGCGAGTAACTCATTTTTTGCAGCTCGCTTCAGTGTTGCTATAAGTTCTGTTTTTTATCGAGTTTCCCATACGATAGCTGGAATTAGAGGAAGTCACCGTCTATCATGTGAGCTCCGGGACATTTCCTGGCCCCGGCTGTCTCTTCATTCCTAGGCAGTCCCTTACCCTCCTTTGACATGCCAGGCCGGGTATTGCTTCCTGACGAGATATTTACTTCTGTTGAGAACACACTAGCGGCTGCATGATGAAACCGTATTTCTGCGCCTTGCGCCCTATAATGGTTTCTCCTTTTGAATGTCTTAAAGTGAACCGAGCACCATTTTTAGTATCCAGGGCATCTCAAAAGCACAATAAAATGCATACTAACAATGTGGCTCTTTGCTAAAAAAAAAAAATAAGAAAAAAATTCATCTTTTCACATTCAAGGGTTAATTACAGGCAGTATTCTTCTACTTTCTCTACTTCCTCCTCTACAAGGCCTCCAAAGACCACAGAAAATGGAAGGCTGATAAGGATACTTCTAATTAGACTTTTAATTGCACAGGAGCTGAGGTTAAACAAACCCATTCAGCGTTAGGGAGGGGGAGGAGGATCACTGTTCTTCAAACACACAAGATAAGTCACACTTGATTAACTTCACACCAACCCTGGAAAATGGCAGTGAAAAGGAAGCAGGGGGTGTTATCTTCTCAAACATGGCAGCCCTTAACAACTATTTGAAAGCAGGAGCTGCTAAGATCCCTGTGATACCTCAGACTGCCCAGGTGGCATAAGATCTGCAGCGCTGGTCGTGAAAGTGGGGAACGCTTTTTTAAAGTTTGTCTTGGGGAATAGGTACTCCCCTGATTCTGTGCCCCCTACTGAAGTGGAGCTGGTCTGTGAAGAGCTTCTGTGATTAGCAGGTATCACAGGTTCCTGGATAGGAGTCTGTTGGCCAGTGACTCCCTGCAGCACAGATTTCAGGCACAATGAGGTGGAGCCAAAAAAAAAAAAAAAAAAAAGCAGCAGCAGGCCCTCCCTCTTCCCGGTGATAGTCACTTTATTGAACATTGAAGTAAGTTTATACAAATTGATCTTTCTTTAGATGGCCATTAACGATACAATTCTGATTGCCCAATTCGACCGTATCATCGATCAGAAACAATCATTTGGGCCCACTAACGGAAAGAAAGCAGCTATTCAATCAGATGAGAGAGCCTAAGCGCTTTGAGTCCTATGGGAGAAAAGCGCTATAGAAATGTTATTGTATTGTATATTGTATAGATTGATGCAATTGATACATTTTTCGAATCGATTCCATTAATCTGATCAAATAGCATAGCAGCTTTTTCAAATAGTGGGCCAAAACAACTGTTAACGATCGAATTGGACGAATGCTCGGCCTCGGAATTGTACAGTTAATGGGCACCTTTCAAGAGTACCTAAGGTAAAAATGACAGAGCCTGTCTTAAAGGGAACCAGAGAGGAACGAGGGGTGAAAAAAGGCAAAGATTTTATACATACCTGGGGCTTCTTCCAGCCCCATAAGCCTGAATCGCTCCCACGCCGCCGTCCTCAGCTTCCTGGATCCGCCGGTACCGGGCCCGTCACTTCCGGCGGACGCGGCCAATTGTCCGCATCACAGGGCCTCCCTCCATACCTGTATGCTTGCGGCTGCGCAGTAAGCAGCCACATGCGTATCTGTATGGGGAGAGCACCCTGTGATGCGGAGAATTGGCCGCGTCCGCCGGCAGACTAGCCGACTCGCAGCAATGACTGGACCCGGTGGCGGCGGATCCAGGCAGCGGAGGACGGCGGCGTGGGAGCGATCCGTGCGTAAGGGGCTGGAGGAAGCCCCAGGTATGTATAGTTCATCCTCTCTGGTTCCCTTTAATGATGGATGAATGGAGGGTTAAATACTTACAGTTTCTGGTATCATCCCTCCAGGCAGGTGATCGCTCCGCCCCCTCAAAATGGGCCCCGATCTCTTTTTCCTTCTTTTTTTTTTGGTGTTCAAAAAATGTAAATAAAAGCTGCTACCTGCTTCAGGTAGTCAGATAAAGCAGATGATCTTATTGTTATTTTGAATTGCAATCAATTAAAAATGTAAATTCACACTGATTATTTCTGAAACTACTCACTATCTTTTATATGCATTTTCCATTGACGTCTGCCGTGTTAGCTTAGGTTTGTGTTGGAACTAAAAGGGAACTTTTGGGTTTTGTTTTTTTTTTTTTTGGTTAAGGTTCTTATATTGATTACGTCTTATAACCTAAATCGACAAAATGACAGCGAACTGTCAGATCTCCCCCCTCTAACAACATGTTTTTTATTGAGGAAAGGATTACTCAGTGTTCTAAAATTACTATCTACTTCCTCTTTCGATAAATAAAGTTTAAAGGAATCATCAGGTTAATATAGTGCAAATCTGATTTACATACCTGGGGCTTTCTCCAGCCCCTCGCAGCTGTCTGTCCCACGACAAGAGCTCTGTTCGCAGCGGCGGGCTCGGGGTCCCCGCACGGGAAGATCTCTAGTCGTCCTTACTGCGCCTGCGTGAAGTGCCGCTGTCAATCAAGCCCACGTTGTCCGCGGCCTACTGTGCAGGTGCAATAGTTCTGTGCCTGCGTGGTACGCTGCAGACAACATGGGCTTGATTGACAGCAGCACTTCACACAGGCGCAGTAAGGAGGACCTCGAGATCGTCCTCTGCGCTGTGTGGGGACCCTGTTCCGGCGGCTGCGAACGGAGCTTACAAATGCCTATGCTATGTTCCTTTTCTTCTTTCTCTGCCTGAAAGCGTAACCTTCAGCTATGCAAGTTGGACCAGTTGGGACTAAAGGTGCGTACACACATGCGGCTATAGTCGTTTGAAGCGATCATTCCCCAATCATTTCAAATGACGATCGTTTAAAAAAAAGCAGCCATCGACCATTAACCTCCTTAGCGGTCTGGACGAGCTCAGCTCGTCCATTACTGCCGGAGGGTGCCGCTCAGGCCCTGCTGGGCCGATTTTTATTCAAATAAAAAGGTGCACACGCAACCAGCACTTTGCCAGCCACGTGTGCTACCTGATCGCTGCCGCTCTGCCGTGATCCGCCGCGAGCAGCGGCAAAAGAGGGTCCCCCAAGCCGCCTGAGCCCTGCGCAGCCGGACCAATCAGTTCCGGCCAGCGCTAAGGGCTGGATCGGAGGCGGCTGACGTCCATGACGTCACTCCGCTCAAACAAGGAAGGCTGCTCATCGCGTCCTTCCTTGTTACGGCGATCAGAAGTACGCATCGGGAGCGCCCTCTAGTGAGGTTTCATGCAGCCAACTTTCAGTTGGCTGCATGTAATAGTTTTTTTTTTTTTTAATAAAAAAAAAAACCCTCCCGCAGCCACCCTGGCGATCTTAATAGAACACCAGGGAGGTTAAGTCTGACGGACGAGCTAGATCGTTAAAAACGAACGGTCTCGCTTGGCGGATTTTTTCCAACGACGATCGTTTGCAAAAGTAATACATCGTTGGAAAACGGTCGTTCGTACTAGGCTTGACATGCGCATTTCGCTATTTCTCCATGGAACTTTTCATTTTTATGCGCAAGCGCAATAGTTGCTTTACGTGATGTAACGTTCGTTCTAACTATCAGATTGTTACACACCTTTTAAAAGCTAACTTTACTTAGGTAATTCTTTCGTCAATTAAAAGTGTGTTCGTCGTTCACAATGAACGATCGTTGTCGCATGTGTGTACGTAGCTTTAGTCAGACTATAGTGTAATCCTCACTGATGAGGAATTACAGCCATAAAACACTTTCCTGGCAAAGAACGGCTTCTGCGAGCAGGGGGATAGATAAGAAAGGTTAATCGCTCATATGTTTTAGCTCTCGGGGACACGAAAAAACTGTGTCATTAAGCAGAGATTAAGCCATAAATGTACTTTTTGAAGTTTGTAAACATAACATAAAACTGTGGCATAGCTAAAATTGTTTATCTCCTCAGTTTATTTTTACTTAAAGGCCAACTGAAGTGAGAGTGATATGGAGGCTGTCATATTTATTGCCTTTTAAACAATACCAGTTGCCTTGCAGCCCTGCTGATCTCTTTGGCTGCAGTAGTGTCTGTATCACACACCTGAAACATGCATGGGGATAATCCACTCACACTTCACTCAGAAACCTCTACCCTGCTGTTCAGGGTCTATGGCCTCAACTATTATTGGCAGAGGATCAGTAGGACTGCCAGGAAACTGGTATTGTGTAAAAAGAAATAAATATGGCAGCCTCCATATCCCTCTCATTTCAGTTGTCCTTTAAGGTTCACTTTAATAGGCATCATGTGGTCAGTTTGCTCAGGTGACTAGTCTGTAAGGGCTCTGATTGGTTGCGATCACTTACTGCTTTAATCTGCACAGGAAGGCGGAGCATGTCCACATGAACATTTTTACCTGATAGGTGAACTACTTGTCAAGCAGTTTCCCATGGGCTGAGGTCCAGGAAAATGCTAATAAAAAACATTGAACACTTGTTGCTGTGTTACCAATCAGCTACTGGTAGACATTGACCTCAATTCTGGTAGGGTTATCAAACAAATTACCTAATGTAAGGTAATTTACCTCATGATGTAATGACATTTAGCAATTCAGGTAGGTTTTAGTCATGTTTGACCTCATGAGGTAAATTATGAGGTAATTCATGAGGTAATTTACTGAAAATGGCTATTCTCAAGGAAATTAAGGGAGCATGTTAGCACACAATTTACCGATCAGTTTAAGACCTGCCTGTACCTGGAGGTAAAGTCAATTTGTATGCATTTTGCAGTTTTTAGTGGAGTTCCTATTGCTGTTTTAGTGTCGTTCCTATTCAGGCTGTGTAATAGAAAAGAATAGTAGAAATAAACCTCCAAATATTTACTGGATTCTTTTTTTAGAAGAAATGCCTATAAATATACTTTTCATAGGTTGCTACATAACCAAATACAACGTTCTCCGTAAAAAAAAAAAAAAAAAAAAATCTTCCAAAGACTATTTTAACTTATGGAATGAGGTCCTCTTGAGGACCGCAGTGTTAACCTCCCTGGCGTTCTATTGAGATCGCCAGGGCGGCTGCGGGAGGGTTTTTTTTAAATAAAAAAAAACCTGTTTCGTGCAGCCAACTGAAAGTTGGCTGCATGAAAGCCCACTAGAGGGCGCTCCGGAAGCGTCATTCTGATCGCCTCCGGCGACCAGAATAAACAAGGAAGGACGCAATGAGCAGCCTTCCTTGTTTTGCTTACCTCGTCGCCATAGCGACGATCGGAGTGACGTCATGGACGTCCTGACGTCAGCCGCCTCTGATCCAGCCCTTAGCGCTGGCCGGAACTTTTGTTCCGGCTGTGTAGGGCTCGGGCGGCTGGGGGGGACCCTCTTTCGACGCTGCTCGCAGCGGATCGCCGCATCGCGGCGGCGATCAGGCAGCACACGCAGCTGGCAAAGTGCCGGCTGCGTGTGCTGCTTTTTATTTCGCTCAAATCGGCCCAGCAGGGCCTGAGCGGCGACCTCCGGCGGTGATGGACGTGTATAGTCGTCCATACCGCTGAGGAGGTTAAACCCCCCTAAAGACCAGGCCAATTTTCTCCTAATTGGCCACTGCAGCTTTAAGGCCAAGCTGCAGGGCCACACAATACTGCACACTAGTGATCTACCCCCCCTTTTTTCCCCACCAACAGAGCTTCCTGTTGGTGGGGTCTGATTTCCCCCCCCCCCCCCCTCCCCTCCAGTGTTTATTTTAAATAAATATGTTATTTTTGTATTAAAAATTTTTTTTTTCAAAATCCCTCCCTCCCCCCAGCCGGCCAATCCTGGCGATCAGCTGTCATAGGCTTCTGCCTATGAGAGCCGATCGGACTGTAGTGCCCCAGGGGGACAGCTGTGTCACACGGCTGTCCCCAGTACAGCGCTGCTGCTAATCACAGCGCTGTACATGTAAATAGACAGTATTTACGCCGTCTAACAGATCGCCGCTCGGAGACTGAAGGTGGGGTGGAGCTCTGCCCCCCGAGCAGGAGATGCGCGCGCAGCCTGTGATCTCCTGCAAACTGCAGCCCCTGGACTTGACGCCAATTGGCGTTAGGTGGTCCTGGGGCTGCTGCCGCGGCCACTCCCATTGGTGTGGAGCGGTCATATAGTAGTTAAAGACTACTATTATTTGTTTACTGCATGCTTACCGCTGAAATACCTCATGTTTTACCTCATGTTCGGAAATGTAGAAAATTCTTTCAGAAATGCTAAAAAAAAAAAAAAGAGGAAAATACCGCATGAGGTATTTTACCTACAAAAAAATATTTACCTCACATAGCCACCAGAATTGAGGCCATTGTGTTGCGTTTAACCTCTTGAGGACCCCCCTAAAGACCAGGCTATTTTTTTTCAAAATAGGCCACTGCAGCTTTAAGGCCAAGCTGCAGAGCCGCACAACTCAGCACACTAGTGATTCCTTTTCTCTCCACCAACAAAGCTTTCTGTTGGTGGAGTCTGATCGTCAACCCCCCGCCCCCCCAGTTTATTATTTTTTTTTTTTTTTATATATATACAAATATTTATTGTATTTTCTTTTTAATAAATTAACATTTTTTTCCCCCTCTCTGCCTCCCTCCCACCCCCCGCCAGCTAATCATAGCGATTGGCTGTCATAGGCTTCAGCCTATGAGAGCCGATTGCTCTCTTGTGCCCCAGGGGGACAGTCGTGTCACTCGGCTGTCCCTAGTACAGCACTGCTGCAGATCGCGGCGATCGCCGGAGACTGAAGGCGGATGTCCTTTCAGTCTACCAAGCAGGAGATGCGCATGCAACCTGCGCGCAATCTGCTGCAAACTGTAGCCCCAGGACTTAGGCCGGTGGCTGCTGCTACGGCCACGCCCACCGGCATGACGCGGTCGGCAAGCAGTTAAAGATAACACTATTGTCCTCGAAGCTTTTCTACTTATTTCCTGACTAATTGAAGCAAACGAGTCGGCCAGCTTGCGTGAGATGGTGCTTAAAATTTGACAGCTGCCAACTTTAAAAGGACAAATACAATTACAAGGCAAACCCAGGCCAACAGCACTACTTGATCTTCTCCATTTATAGCCCAATTCTATGATTCCTAAAATGAGTTCCTCGCCTCCCACCCTCCTCCCAATACACATGAGTAGTAGAGGCGGTCGATCAGATGCTAGTTATTGCGGCTTGCATGCAAATGTAATGCATATTGTAGGCTGCCTGGAACTGAGCCAATCACAATCAACTGAAGGCGGATTTGATTGGCTCAATTCCAAGCCACAAGTGGTTTGCATTAAATTTGCATGCAAGCCAGAGTCATTAGCCTATCATTGACTATTTCTAGTAAGTGGTCCTGTCCAGAGGCATAAACAATAGGGGAGGACTCCTAGAGGTGGCACATTTGAATGGGGGACAGTACTGGATTGAGGACACCATGAAAGGTCAGGCAAGGATTTTTGAGATCCAGAGCCTTTCCTCTCTATAGGTAAGTATTAAATGGTTTCACATGTGCTTAAAGATTTATTATTTTGTTATGGCTCAATGGCACAGTTTGTCCTGTGTCTGAGAGCTAAAATATATGAACCATTACTGTTCATCTATCCCTTGCTCTCAGAAGCCCAGTTCATTAAAGTGTTTTATGGCTCCTTATCAGTGAGGGTTAAGGCCCATACACACGTCCGTTTTTTGCGAACGACGGGTCGTTTGAACGACCCGTCGTTCAGTCGTTCGCCCGCTAAATCGGGCGTGTGTACAGACTGTTGTTCGCGTGATAAGAGTGAGTTTGAGCGATCCACCGGGCGGATCGCTCAAACTCACTCTTATCACGCGAACGACAGTCTGTACACACGCCCGATTTAGCGGGCGAACGACGGGATGTTCAAACGACCCGTCGTTCGCAAAAAAGGGACGTGTGTATGGGCCTTTACAGTTTAGTCCGACTGAGTACTGACTGGAGAGAAACGGTCAGTTGCATAGCTGAGTATTAACTATTTCAGGCTGAGGAAAAAGAAAAGGAACACAGCCTAGGTATTTTTATGCTTGCCACTGTACATACCAGTCTATCTCATCTTGTCACTTGAGTTTCCCTTTTAAAATCCACTGAGTTGATATATTTTTTTTAAAGATTCTTTTATTTTGTTTTTCCAAGACAAAGAGGTAACATATATACAAGACTATGTTGACAGCAGGTGTAGTACATGTCATAATTTTTGGAGAAACAAGACTTATACATGACAGGTATTGTGATTAAACATAGACAAATTGTGTCAAATAACTATGTATATGGAGCTTTACAGTATCAGTATCTAGCAGGAAAAAGGGAGGGATCTTCCGCACCATATTAATAGATCATATGAGTGAGACCGCGAACCAGTGCGATGGGTTGATATATTTTTAATTGCCGTTGTACATGTTCGCCTGAGGGACATCAATATGCTGATCATGAACTGTGGGCCGTGGTTGTGTTTTTGGGGTTGCAGGGGACCCAACATTGCCGGGTCTATGGGTATCTCAAGAGAGAATGATCATTGCCACCCTCCTTCTTCCAGATACGAAGAGAAGCCAAGGGAATCCACAGATTCAAAGACTGAAAACGACAAGAAAGAGGACTGATTTGCCATGCCTTGACATTTTCCATGGAAGGGGAGAGGGCCAAAAGTCTGTGGGAGGTAATGGGCACTGGGCCCTTGTCCTGCCCCCACTACAGCTCCCTTTCAAACCCCCCGCGGTCTGTGTGCTTATGTAAGCAGCTTTTGCCCCCCTCTCCATCACCCGTTTCGGGTGTGCATTTGTGCCTGTCGTGTTGCTGGGCGGTATTTTTATATTTTGTATGGTGGATATGCTTTCTATGGTATTAAATCATCACAAAGATGCTTCCTGTCTTCAACTTCTTCAAGAAAACAAACAAAAAAGATTGAACCTCTACAAATGTTACAGCATCCCAAAATGGTGCGTACCAAGATGGCCGCCGTACGGTCATTCCTCTCTGTGGCGAGACCACAGCTTTGTGATAAGAGACTTGTGTCCAATGTCAAAACCCTGTGTTTTTGTTTGGGGTTTTTTTGGTCAACAAACATTCCATATCCATTTCCAGCTTTCGTTACCGGGATTCTCATACATTTGCCATCATATTAAAACTTTTGCTTCAAGTTACAGGAACTTACATATATATTGTTGGCGATTGTGCAACTATAGCACGGTTGACACAAGAAAAGGTAATTTGGTTAATAAACATGCTGTGTGCGATTGTGCAATTATGGGATCATTGACATGAAAAGGTCATCTGATGGAAAACTGACCAGAAGGTTTTCCGTTCCACAGTTGGATTTTTATGATGGCAGGGGTGAGATGGGAGTATGAGCCTTGCTTAAAGGACCACTATAGAGGGAAAAAGTAAGCAGAACTGACAGGTTTTAGACTAGACCATCTCCTAATGGGGGATTCTTAGGGTTTTCTTTGTATTCAGAAGCATTTCCTGAATGGCAGTTCAAAGTCTAACTGCCAGAATAGTAAGATGTCAGCCTCCCCCTACTCACTCGCACACTATTTTGGCAGTTAGACTTAGCAACTTCTGTTTAGAAAACGCTTGTAAAGGACCACTATTGTGAAAATCGTAAAATACATACAAATAAGTACATTTTTTTCCAGAGTAAAATGAGCCATACATTACTTTTCTCCTATGTTGCTGTCACTTACAGTAAGTACTAGAAATCTAACAGAACCGACAAGTCCAACTTCTCATGGGGGTTCTCATGGTTTTATTTTCAAAGCACTTAGTGAATGGCAGTTTCTCTGCCCAACTGCCCCCCAAAAAAGTGTGAAGCAAATAGAGAGACTGGCCAGCATCCTACCTTATAATATACAAGTGTCCCTGTGTCAGTGCTTTTGCGCTACTGCATATGTCCTGCACTGACAGCCGTGCTGTAATTTGTTAGCGGCGACAGACCTGGAGCCCGTTTTTAAACGGGCTTGGGTCGCCTAGTCTTTGTATAAATCTTTTTCAAGGAGTGTCTTTATAAAGAATAAAGGCCGTGTTGAGAATCTTCCCTGAAGAGATGGACTATCCCTAAACCTGTTGGTTCTGTCAGATTTCTACTACTTACTGTATCTACAGAACATTGTGACAGGTAAGACTGGAGATGAGGCCATAATGGGCAGCTTGTATCCTTCACTGATGCTCAGACCTGCTTAGTCTTCTTTTACAATATACTTTGAAAAATTGATGTGTGTTAACTATCCATAGCAGTGCATTGTGAAAAACCTTTCAGTTAAAAGGCGTATAGTGGAAACTGAGGCATAAGACACAGGAAAACATGGTCATTACAGTTATAACTGAGAGCAACTCACTAAAGTACCCCTGAACTGAGAGAGGGTTTGATTACACTAGGTCAGTGATGGCTAACCTTGGCACTCCAGCTGTGACAAAACTACAAATCCCATCATGCCTCTGCCTCCCCAAGTAATGGTTAGAGCTGTCAGAGTATTGCAATGCCTCATGGGATTTGTAGTTCCACCACAGCTGGAGTGCCAAGGTTGGCCATCACTGCACTAGGTGCTGTGGGGTGAATGGTGCTGTGACATATGGCTCAGCACCATTCTCTCATTCTAGTGCCTCCAGACATCCCTGCTCTAGACATATGAAGATTCGGGCTGACTTAGGCCCCTTTTACACTTGGGGCTCTTTCACAGTGCGACGTTACAGTCGCACGTTAAAACAACATGTAACACAGAATAACTCACGGCGATGAAAAATCAATGGCCTGTTCACAGTGCACACTTTGGGTCGGTGTCTAATGCTGCACGTTAAATGAAAGTGCTGCATGCTGTGCGTTATACACGTTTTTAGCTGCGTTAGACTAGTTGCACATGCTCAGTAACACTTGACCACATACTCTTCATTGCCTGTATTTTCTACTGTACATGCTGTATGCGTTTGTAACCCTGCGCTGTGACTTTTTGGCCACGTTGCAGCAAACCGCAACGTCCTAATGTGAAAGTAGCCTTAATCAGTTGCTCTCAGTTAAAACTGAAAGAAAACTGATGTTTAAAGTAATAGCCATGTTTTCCTATGACACAGTTCACACTATATGTGTTTTAACTGAAATCTTTTTCACAATGCACTGCTATGGAAAAACAGTGTACCAACGCACACTAATGCATACCAACTGATTAAGTGTAAAAGGGCCCTAAGAACGACAAATATGGGTGGGTAGGAAATTGCAGTTATCCTCCCTAGGAACACCCCCTTGTACCGCCATCCTTTAACCACCTCCCGACTGCCTCATGGTGGTGGGTGAGTGGCGCCTCCAGGACCGCCTAACACTGATTGGCGTCAAGTCCTTGAGGCGGGGATTACCATGGAATACATGCATGCGTGTTACCTGCTCGTAAACCGAGCGGGTAGTCTTTAACAGCCAGCCGCGATCGGGACTGGGACTGGGAGGCTGTAAATAGAAAAGAAAAGCAAATAAACATTTGTACAGCGCTGCGATCTAGTGCATCGCTGTACTGGGGACAGCTCTGTCACTTAGCTGTCCCTCTGATTGGCTCACAATCGAATCCCTCTCATAGGCTGATGCCAGTGGGGGAAACGGTAGAGCTGACAGGGTGGAAAAGACGGCTAAGGCTCAAGTCACACTTGTTTAAAAACGTATCCATGGCTCAGTTTTTTGGCCCGGACCAAAACCGGAGCCACGGATACCAATGGTATAAATAGCGGCCGTCTTCACACCTTTAAAAACCGGATCTGCAGGATCCGGTTTGAGAAACTGAACGGAGAGTCCTGATTTGCACATACACAGAGGTAGTGAAAGGCAATGCAAAAACGGATCTCCCTCCTCACAGGCTACTTTGCACACAAAAACGGATGCCAAGACGTATTGCAGGTGCTGAAGGGGGTAGCAGCCAGGTGGGGGGGCAGCGCGCACAGCGGTGGGGAGGGGAGGGTCAGACCCCCCCCCACTGGGTTTCCCTTACGTGCTCCCCCTTCAGTTAGTATCATCAAAGCTTGTGGGGAACGTAATCACTTATTCCACTGCATTGCAGGACATCACATGGCGAGCAGTGGAACAAGAAGTTCTAGCTGAAGGGGGAGCACGGAAGGGGAACCTAGGTAAGGAAGGGGGGGTCTGACCCCCTCCCCACCGCTGTGCGGGCTGCCCCCCTACCTGGCTTCTACCCCCTTCAGCTTGGCGGCCCCCTTACCCATGGTCATGGGACACAAACATGGCTGCAGCATATTTTAGATTTCTGCCTCAATGTTAAAGTATAGGAAATTGGAAAACCGCTCTGCACAACGCTAGATCAAAGCGGTTTTCCAGGCGTTTTTGTTACAGAAGCTGTTCAGTAACAGCTTTACTGTAACAATATTTGAACTCTGCTACACAAAAACGCTCCAAAAAACGCTAGGCATGTTCAGAAAAACTCTCTCCACATGCCTAGACTCGCTGTGAATTCTGCTTCAAAAACCTCTAGCGGTTTCTGGATCTGCTAGAGGGTTTTGATGTGTACTGGGCCAAAAATGGTGTGGAGAAAAGGCATACAGAAAACCGACAGATGAGTGTGCTCCCAGCCTCAGCTTATTACACTTACTCTGTCTACCTCTGCTGGAGCAGAACTGGCTCTGCAGACTTCTCCAGTGTCACTACAGTACACAGCACTTGAGGCATGGTAGAGGGGTTGTGAGCTGGGAGCCTGTACACAAGAGCCTGCTGCACACTGAATAGGGACTGTCTACAAATCTTTGTCTGCAAAACTTTGTATGATTCCCTTATCAGTGGCTGAGCAGATGCAGTCATTAGAACAACTGTACAGAGAGCAGATTTTTTTTTTCTCCGTGCCCTTAGTTGTCAATCTTTCAGGACAGGGAACCTCTCTCCCCCCCCCCCCCCTCCACAGGGCCCCCTGTGGCTTCTGCCCCCCCCCCCCCCTGCGGCTGCATCCATTGCAGGGTCTATTGTTACGCCCCTCTTGGAGTGGGATTGTAATTAGATTTCGTAACACGTTAGATGGATTGGCTGCTACTCACACACAAGAGCATCAGTGTGCTCAGGCAATGTTCTTGTCTGTCAGGCAGGGGGCACACTTGTCTGTCAGTTTTCTGCATGCCTTTTCTACACACGTGTGTTTGCATTTTAGGAAACGTGTTCATGTAATTGATAGGGAAAATTCAGACAGTGTAGCACTGCTGTCAGGTTTTTTTTTTTCTGCATTTGAAAAATACATTCAAGTGTGTACTAGCCCACTGATTAATATTGGGTCTCAGTTTTCCTGTGCAGAAAATGCACAGAAACACCAACAAGTGTGACTGCGTCTTTAAAAACTCACTCCCATTGAGTTGCATTAAAGTTGCGGTGGCTTTTTTTAAAAAATGCTATTGCAGCAATTTTGCCTCTATTTTACCGTGGTTTTAGTCAAACGGGAGCGTGTTTTTTAAAAAAAAAAAGGATTGAAAAGCGCTCTGCAGTGTGTCCCTCAGTATTCCCCATTTCAACCTAAAGTTGTTCAGAGTCCTTTCACACTGAATCTATTGCATTCCGTCCCAGCCTGATGCAAAATTTCTATGCTACATTTATAGGGGCGCAATATAATTGTGCGGGTCTATAGCAAGAAACACTAACATACGCTGCAATAGGAACAAGCCCTGTAAGGAAGAAACATGGAATAAGGGCGAAACAACAAGGCTGCTACAATGAACAACCACACCCATGGTTTAAGACTATGCCTCCTATTAAATAGATTCCTACTGCCCGTGCGAATGCAGGGGTTCCTTGAGAGCCAAAAATGATTTGATGGGTTTCTCCACGGCAGAAAGGTTGTTCTGGAGTATTATGTTATGATGTATTAAGATTACCTTAAAGAAATCATCAAGCAAAAAAAAACGGTAGGTCAGATCTACTTACCCGGGGCTTCCTCCAGCCTCGTGCAGCCGACATGTCCCTCACAGCCATCGGCCAGGGGTCTCCGACAGTGCAGAGGCAGACCTCCTCTACACCCGCCTGCGCACAGTAATTCTGGGCCAGCGCAGTATGCTGCGGACAACGTGGCCTTGATTGACCGCGGCGCTTGCGCAGGCGCAGTAGAGGACGACCTCAAGGTCACCCTCTTCCCCCGCAGGGACCCTGCCCGGCGGCTACGAGAGACATGTCGGCTGCTACGGCTGGAGGAAGCCCCGGGTATATCATGGGGCAGCAAATTATGCTTGACTACTCGTTTAAATAGACACTGAAGAAAACTCAAAAAAATGAAATACTGAACTTACCTTGGACTTCCTCCAGCTCCCCATAGCCTTCTGGGTCCGCTCCCGGCTGGGGCTCATGCGCAACTGCACATAAGCGGCCCGTCCCGATCAAGCGCCTGTCGACCGTGAGTGATCTACTCATGTGCGGTTCTCAAATGAATGAACCACGTGCAGAGCGCTCATAGCGACGGGCATGCTTGAGATGGGTGCGTGGTTCTTCAATGAAGCAGCGTAAAAGTGGTAGAAATCGCCGCGATTGTGTCGTGTGAAATGTACGTGATCGCTGCGATATTTACCGCTATTTTAATGAAAGTGCATGGAAGAGATTTTTAAAAAGCGATCAGAAAAGTGCTTATAATGTGCCTGAGCCCTATTAGAGAGATTGGCAAGAGCCAGCTCCCCTCCCTAAAGGTCCCTCTCTCCGCACTCCCTCCCTTGAAAATAAAGCACACTGCTTCATTTCCCCAACCCCCTCCCGTATGGCAGAGATGCAATATAGCATAAATGCGGTTCACTCACTCCTCCTCAGTGTTCCAGCGATGGCATCTACAGCTGCCTGTCCAGTGTCTGGTATCCATGGCTACAGCGGTGCCTCATGTGACCTGTTATTACTTACTGTTGGGTCACATGAAGCGCCACTGTAGCGAGGAAGCAGAACGTGTGGCTGGGGATCCCACCGCTAATCTGATGAGAGCGCAGGTTACTTGGCGCAGCATCTGTGATAAGTCTAGAACATGCCCTGATTACGGTGACGGGGGAACAAGGATAGGAACGGATAATGTACAGCTACGTGGATCCAACAAGAATGTGTATACCTCAGTGCTTGCCTCCGGTAGCTGTGCTTAGGTCAGGTATGCTTTACCAAGTCTCTACAGCAACTAGGGAGGAGTGTTCCGATTCAGAATGCTGTTACGAATGAATCGGGAATAGAACTCAAATCTCAACTAAAGTGGCCCGCAGCAGAGGGAGATTATCTTATGCTAGGTACACACCATACAATTTTCTGGCAGATTAACCTGCCAGATCGATTATTTCCAACATGGCCTATCTGAATTCCAATCGATTTTCTGATCGATTTTTGTTCACTTCTATGAATATTGATCGAAAAAACGATCAGAAAATCTATCGTAATTCAAATCGAACATGGTAGAAATAATCGATTTGGCAGGTTAATCTGCCAGAAAATTGTATCGTGTGTACCTAGCATTACCCTTGTCGTCACCACTGGGGGTTGCCCTCCATGTTGGTTCGAGTGGAGGGCAGTGGCATTTTGGGAGTGATCACAATGCGATTCTCATTCCTCAATGCCAAAATAGTGATGTGAGTGTAGAGCAGCTCTTAGGGCTGGAATCCACTAGGAATCGCTGCAGCACCTTTAAATCGTGCAAGTGCTGTGTGCAGCGTTTCCTAGGGTGTTTGAGATTGCATTTTGCTACAATTTGAAGCGCTGTACAGTAAACTGCACGGAACTTTAAAAAAAACAAAAAAAAAAAACTTTTTTTATACTTACCAGGTGTCCTGTTGTCACGCTTTCATCCATAGCCCCGCCCCCTAAATCAGAAACCGCCTCTGACCTCTCCTGCTAGGGGGCAGGGCTAAAGGCGGAATTTGGACACTTCGGGACACCTGGTAAGTATAATTAACTTTATTTAAAATTCAGGGTTTTCTACCAGCACCTCATTTTCCACTACTGGGTCACTGAGGTGAGGGATTCTGATCTTTGCTTCCTCCACCTGATAAGACTTCTACTTGTCATTACTTCACTGCGGTAACGGACAGGTTAGCTGAGCAGGAAGCGTTGTGATTGGTCACTCATCTGGCATCTCCTGTTATGAAGCCCTTGACATGGCTGAGTTTGTCCACCCACAGAAAGGCAAGGTAAGGGCCCAGTGCACACCAAAAAACTTTTGGCAGACCTGCAAAACGCTCGAGGTTTTTGAAGCAGATTTTCAGAGCGATTCTTGGCATGTTTAGGGCCCATGCACACTTGAGCAGGAATCGCACAAAACGATAGCGGTTTTTTAAAACCGCTAGCCCATGTTAGCCTATGGCAGTGTTTTTACTGTCGCTAGCGTTAGCGGTTAGCGTCACATGCAGCATTTTGCCGGCAATTTGCAATTAGCGACCTCAATTAGCATTGCGATCGCTCCCAAAAGGCTGCAGTGTCCAGTTAATCGCGGAAAAATCACTCACACAAAACGCTAGCGGTGATCGCTAGCATTTTGAGATTCTAGGTGTGAATGGGGCCTATATGAGATTTTCTAAACATGCCTAGCGTTTTTTGGAGCATTTTTGTGTAGGAGATGTCATATTTTGTTGCTGTTACTGAGCAGCTTCTGTAACAAAAAAACGCTTGGAAAACCGCTCTGAGCTAGCGTTTTTCAGAGCGGTTTTCCACTTTCCTATACTTAACATTGAGGCAGAAAGCCTCAGAAATCTAAAAGTGCTGCAGGACAGGAGTTTGCATTTGGGAGAAAAACGAGCCGCTCTGGTGTGCACCATCCCATTCACTTTCATTAGCCAAGCGGTTTTCCTCCTGCAAGCGTTTTAAAAAACGCTCCAGAACCGCTCTGGTGTGCACCAGCCCTAAGAAAGCTGAAATATTGTTTGTTTTTCTTTTTTCTCAATGAAAGTGGGTTTCTTGTTACGGCAGCGGTTTGTGATGAACACTTGACCTATAAAGTAAAATAAGAACAAGGCTTAAAGGGAACCTGAAGTGAGAGGGATATGGAGGCTGCCATATTTCTTTCCTTCTAAGTAATCCTAGTTGACTGGCAGTCCTGCTGATCCTCTGCCTCTAATACTTTTAGTCATAGCCCCTGAACAAGCCTGCAGCAGATCAGGTGTTTCTGACGCGTACGTTAAAAAAGGGCGTCGGGAAAAAAGGGCGCGGGGTGTAAACGATAAAATATTGTAAAATTTTGTTTACAAATAATGTTTAATAAATTTATAAATCATTAAATAATGTGTATGAAATCGGCAATTGTGAAAACGTTAATCTTCCCTGTTTCAAAAGTGAAATTTATAATTACGTTTCTTAAATAACGATAATATATGTTTCATCGTTATAACTGTATATTATTGTGAATAACCTTCATTTATCGTTTCTTCTTATAATAAAATCTGAAAATATTATTTATAACGATGATATAAAAATAACTACGTTCGTAATAAGTGTTGTAAAACATTAGTAAGTATTACTAAAATTTTACTAAAACTATACCTAACCCTACTCTCACACAGAACCCTCCCTGTACCTATCCCTAACCCTAAGACCGCCCTGGTGGTGCCTAAACCTAAGACCCCCCTGGTGGTGCCTAAACCTAAGACCCCCCTGGTGATGCCTAACCCTAACCACCCCCCCCCCCCTTAGTGACCGCTTTATTATATGGATAATAATGTTTTACAAATGGTGACTGTAAAAAATATATTGCAATTTACGTTACGTACCCATCGCTTTATTTTGTGAATAATAATGTTTTTCAAACCGTAAGGGATACAATTTTAAATAATGTTTTAGTTAAATACGATAAATATGTTTAGTATTTTTATAAACGTTATTCGTCACGGATGCATTTTCTAAACGTAAATCATCACATGCACAGTTATAAAACATTAAAAATCTCCGGGCGCCGTTTATAAAACCTTATTAATCTCCGGTGCCCTTTTTTCCTGTTCGGCGCCCATTAAAGAATATTTACTATGGTAGTGAATGGCGGCGGCCTGTTTGTACACTAGCTGCCTGCGCCCTTTTTTCCTGTTACCGTTTCTGACATTATTGTCAGATCTAGCAAGGTTAGCCACATGCTTGTTTCAGGTGTTAGGGCTGATGTACACCTAGGGTGCTTCTGAGCGCTTTTCAAAATGCTAGTGCTTTGAAAAGTGCTTGGCTAATGTATTTGAATGGGATGGATCACACCACAGCGATATGTTTTTTTCCCCAAACGCAAACGCAGGTCCTGCAGCATTTCTGAGGTGATTCAGCCTCAATATTAAAGTAAATGCCCAGGATGAATAAAAAGTAAAAATCTATTTACCTGCAGCTTCCTCCAGCTCCTGGCAGCCGTCCTATGCCCTCGCCCGCAGCTCCGCTCCCCGCCAGGGGCCCGGAGTCTACTCCCGTACAAGAGGCCTACTTCCATTCCAGCGTGAGGCTCGCGCTGACGTCATCTGGACTGTACTGTGCTGGCACAGCACGGTCCGGGTGACATCAGTGCGTACGGTGAAGCGCAAGCAGATGCCAACCTGGCGAGGTCAGCATCTGCACCGGAGGGGGACCGGGAGCCACTGGAGCTGCGTTAGGGCACAGGACCGGCTGCCGGGGCTGGAGGAAGTAGATTTTTACTTTTTATTTATCCTGGACATTCCCTTTAAAGGGACTCCGAGCTCTAAATAAAAACGAAATTGTTACTCACCTGAGGCTTTCTGCAGCCCACCGTAGGTCGGGAGGTCCCACGGCATCCATCTGGCTCCCGGCGACACTGGGCCCGAGTGTCAGGCTCCTTCTTCCTGAAACGTCACGTCTGTTGTCACCACGGTGGGCGGCGTGACAATACTGTGCATGCACGGTTTAATCGTGCATGCGCAGTACTGTCACGCCGGCTGCCGTGATGACAGGAAGAAGGAGCCCGACACTCAGGCCCAGTGTCGCCGGGAGCCGCCGTGGAGCCATTTCTGGCCAGGCCCTGGGAGAAGAGCCAGATGGATGCCGTAGGACCTCCCGACCTACGGTGGGATGCAGAAAGCCTCAGGTGAGTACCAATTTCGTTTTTATTTAGAGCTCTGAGTCCCTTTTAAGTGTAAGAAAGTGGAAAATTGCTCTAAAAAAATGCTAGAATAACGATTTTCCAAGCGTTTTCTTAACAAAAGCTGTACACTTCCAGCTCTACTGTACCCCAAAAAAATTGCTACACCAAAACGCTCCAAAAAAGGCATAACTAGACAATCGCTAGGCCCATGCTAAAATCATTTTAAAAAATCGCTGAGCGTTTGTGATTACGCTAGCACTTTAGGTGTGCACCAGCCCTCATTCAGACGCTACTGCAGCCAAATAGACCAGCAAGGTTGCCAAGCAACTGGTGTATATATAAGTAAAATTAATTAAATATGGCTGCCTCCATATACCTCTCACTTCAGCTGTCCTTAGGGAAAACAAAGCGAAAAACTAGAATCTGTATGGAGAACGCCAAGGATGCTACAGAGCAGCGCCCCAGTAAGAGGCGCCCAATCCATGGTACATGCCATTTCTGCGCTCCTGTAAATACCCCACTGCTTACATCACTGCCGAAAGAATAGGTCATGGAAGGCCATCTTCCCTTGTCCCTCTGTAGGTGTGTTTTTTTGGCTACACATTCCCCTTGTGCAGAGGGAGAAACCTGAGCCCAGTTTACCTTCCCCTCAACTACTGGGCCGCCCAAATAGCTAGTATAGAAGTCACCCACAAAACCTAGTAGAGATATTCGGAGAATTTGGCCAATGAGCTGATCCAAACAGGCACCATGTGACCAGCATACAAAATTGTGATTGGGTGCTATTCATTAATGTCAATGTGACTTCTATGACTTGTGCAGATGTGTATAAAACCTTGGAATCTGTCCACATGCTTCGAAGCTAAATATTGCAGGGTTTAATGGTGAAAATTTCACCTTCTCTGTCGGGTAGGACTGTAAAGGTTTTTGGAATTAGTGCAGGTGAGGATAATGAAAAAGGCCTGTTCCTGCTTTTGTGTAGGAAACTTTTAATGCAGCATGGCAGGAGTATCATTCTAGACAGTCTGTTCTCAAGATTAGAAGTAGTCCATGAAATGTAAATAACTCTGGTTTGCATGAAAATGTAGTGCAAATTGGTATGCAGCGTAAAACTGGTCAAAACAAATGTACTTCCTGCAGAATATGCATGCAAGTTAGAAATATTTGCGTCTTGTTGAGCATCTCTACTGAGGATACCCTCAGCCTGGGCACCACCGTGCAATTCTCCACTTCGAAAATGTTTGCATGCAGAGGCGTATCCTGTGGGGGGCAAAAGGGACACATGTCCCTGGGCACAGCACTGCGAGAGTGCAGTGGTGGCTGTGACTGCTGCTTCTCTCTCTCACTCCCTCCACCTCTACAGAGGAGTGCAGATGTTAACAGAAGACTCACCAATGTTCTAGCAATGTCACCTCTGCTCTGCAGCACGGCCAGTGTCCTTTCCTTGGTGACAGCGGCATTTTTTGTCACATGATGCTGCTGTTACCAAGGAGAGGACACTGGGCGCTGCAGAGGAGAGATGGAAGATCTTCTGCTGTGGTGTTTCTTCTGCTGTTACTTCTGCACTCCTCTGGCAGAGGAGGAAGAGAAGCCGGGCACATCAGGCTATCTAATGGGGGCAAATCTGAATAATTGGGACACATGTGGTTATCTAATAGGGGAAAATCTAACTAATTCATGTTATTATTTGGGGGCTCATCTCGCTATTAAAGAGAGGGCACATCTGGCTATCTAAAGGGGGGCAAATCTGGCTATCTAAAGGATTAGGGGCACATCTGGCTATTTAAAGGGGCACATCTGGATATCTAAACAGCATTTGTTTATTTGGCTCCACCCATGCCCACGCCCACATTCTGTTGCATAGTCAAGCCCATTTTCTTCCACGTGGGTTTGCAAAAAACTGTCCTTGTCCTCGGGTGCTGGAAACCCCATAGCTACGCCTCTGTATGTGTGCTTTTAACAAACTACAAAATACAGTTCAATTCACCGCACCTGTTGCACATGGAATAAAGCTGAATGCTGGAATTTTTGCCGCAACGTAAGTGTGAAAAAGGAAACGCCAACAAGTGCAAAAGAATTTCTGAATTGCGAGTGACCCACAGGAGTACAGTGCAGCAACATTGACGGATTGCTGCAAAACAGGCATGTTCACCACAGTGTGTGCCCAGCCTTGTATGTTGCATCTATAGGAAGTTCCTAGCACAGCCCGGGAACGCCTTGTGACTTGTTCAGCTGCTCCCAGGCCTGGATTTCTGGAAAGGCCAGGAGGCTGCTGTACATGAATGTTAGATGTGGAAGAGGGGTCTACACAGGGAATAGGTGGAGGATGCTGTACATGGAAGGGGAGCTGCAAGAAAGTTGGTCTAGTGCAGGCTTGGCTGCTCAGATGCCCACCAACCCCCCCCCCCCCCCCCCCCCCCCCCTCACACACACACACACACCACACCACCACCATCACCACCTTGCCTCTCACCCCTCTTCTGCTGTACCGGTTTCAGTTCCTTGTTCTGCAGCCGCTGGTGTCTTTCTGCCTCTAGTTTTCACTGAGAGACTTTCAGCTCGACTAACTTTCCAGAACATTAAAGCAGAAGGAGCGGACGTTGTCTATTAATATTCAACTCTAGGCAGACAAACAAAAACGCAGACAGTCACAGGTCCATGAATGAGAAAGAAAACCTAAAGCCAAGTTTGAGTTTCTAGATTGATTTCACTAAGTGACTAGCAATATTCACTTCCCATGAAACAGGATGTTTGAAGTGAACCTAAGGTGAGAGGGATAAGGAGGCTGCCATAGGGGAAAGCAGGAAATGTGGGCTCCGGCTATTGGCATAAATTTGGGCGCCACCAGGGCTGTAACAATAGACCCAGCAAGGGGAGAAGTGTCTTTTCCCTGTCCTGAGAGACTGACAACTAAGGGTACAGAGAGAAAATGTTTTCTGCTCTCTGCACAATTGTTCTAATGACTGCATCTGCTCAGCCACTGCCAATGAATCATACAAAGTTTTGCAGGGGGGGGCCCAGTGATCTCTAGTTATGCCCCTGGGCACCACCATAGGTGCCCATTGAAATAGAAGCGAAATTTGGGCACCTGATGCCGCAATTTCAATTGGACACCTGTGGCGGCGCCCAAAAAATTAAGTTTCCTTGTTTATATTTTTGCAGCGATTGGCATTGTGGGGGTCTAAGGTAAGGTGTGAGGACGGGTTGTTAAGCATCAGGATTCGGGGGGGGGGGGGGTTAAGGTTAGGGTTATGCATCAGAGGGTGTTTGTGTTGTGGATTGTTAGGGTTATGCATTACATAGGGTGTCTTTGAAGGGGGACGATTAAAGTTAGGTGTCAGGGGGGAGGGATCTTGTGAGAGTAGGGTTAGTTTTATTTATTGTAAAATATTGGTATTTCATACTAATATTTTTCAATCTTTCAATCTTGCGATCCCATTCATTATAATTCACTACCATGCGCTTACAAAGTGAATCGAAGAGCGTGTACGGAAACATCAGACAGCGCAGTCTATGCACTGTCTGCTGTCCCTGTGATCGCATTTCCATTTCCGCGGATAAAAGTGCACTATATGGAAACGAGCCCTAAATAGTCGAATATCAGTAAATTTACCAATATTGTATTGTTGGCTTTTCTGGGCGCCCAAATCTCCACGCGCCCTTTTATTGCATATGCCCAATTATTATTATTATTATTATTATTATTATTAGGTAGTAAACAACAAATATATACTGTAGAGGCAGTGTGTTTTAGGACACCTAGTAGAAGTGCAATTTGGTCTTAGGACAAAGGGAAGTGGCCTAAGGTGTAGCGCAAATTAGTTTTTAGACAGCATTTAAAGGTAACAAAGGTTGGCGAGTGACGGATGTGTTGTGGGAGGGCATTCCAGAGGAAGGGTGAAGTGCGTGCAAAATCTTGGAAACATGAATGTGAGGAGGTAATCCTAGAGGAGGACAACAGAAGATTGTGTGCAGATCTGAGATTGCGATTGGGTTGGTATCTGGAAATTAGTAAGGATATGTAAAGGGGAGAGAGAGATTGTGGAGAGCTTTGTAGATTAGGGTTAAGTGTTTGAACTGGATCCTCTGGTTAATTGGTAGCCAATGAAGAGCTTGACAGAGAAGAGCCGCAGCCCCGATCATCTCTGCTGAGCGCCCATAATGATTGCAACCCGCCGGCGGGGTCGGCTCTTCTGCGCCCACACGTCCACCTCGTCTGTCATGTACTGCACCTGCGCAAAACTACTGCACAGCTGATGTACGGGCCAGATGATGTGAATGCGCACACGCGCATTAGAGCTGACCCCGCCGGCGGGGACACCGAGGAGGACTGAGACGGCTGCGGCGAGGGACTGAGACGGCTGCTAGGGGCTGGAAGCCCCAGGTGGGTAAAAATAGATTAGGGTTGTCGCCTTGGAAGTCCTTTAACGTCTATGTCCAGTCCCCATTGCAGTTCACACACTATGCAACTGTCTACTGTGAATCCAGCCTTAAGGTGGCCACACATGATACAATAAAATGATCCAATTTTAAAGCAATTCAATAAAAACGATAATTTCTACAGAAAGATCTAAAGTTGTTTTTTTCATTGATTTAAGTGAAAATTCCAATTGTTTTTTCCTGATTTTTCCCTATTTTTCTTGATTGGGAGTTGTGGAAATCTCTGATCAATTGTATGGTGTGTGGTAGACTGAAAATGTTGTAATGTAGAGACTCAAGCATTTTTTTCAGGGGTTTCAATCATTTTTGTTCATAATTGGGGAGAAATTGAACAAACGTGTGGTACATTGGTCAGATTTTTCAAATGTTACAATCAGAAAAAATTGATTGTAAATCTTGAATTGAAAAGAAATGTAAAAAATGGTGGGGTGTGTGTGGCCATCTTTAGGACAGGTTTAAACTGGGGCCTTGCGTACAGTTCTCTGTAAAAAACAGAATCGCACAAAAGGGAACAGTTGCACTTTGCACGCTTGGCATTTAGCACTTTTTTTCGGTGGATTTGCACTATACATTTAATAACATATGTTTTTACTGCATATACATTTATTGCTATACCAGAGCCCCTCCTCCCACCCCAGCAGCCCTGCCCCTCCTCCCTTCCTGAACAGGTGTGAGTCACTCTGTGACCTCTGGGAATCTAGACAAGCCTCCATGATGTCATCTACAAGAAAGATCTTGCAGCCTTAGCTCCACCCACAAAAGGTGGTGATGTCATACCATTGGCACAAGAATTTCCTCACAATGCCTGCCTAATTACAAGTGTATTTCAGCAGAGGTATGTGCTCAGCACTTAAATTCTTGTGCATCGTTTAATAACTGTATTTTGTTTTCATTGGTTTACCATAAAACTGTAAATCAGCGCTGTGCTTAGCGGATGCGCCCAAACCTGTTTTTCTGTGGTGACAACCTATCATGACAGAACTGCATAGAAGAGTATTGTGCGAGTCTCAGAAATGCTTCCAGAGTGGTCTCTGGCCCTCTTTCTTCCTTGTTTGTCAATTAAACACAGGGCCGTAACTAGAGGGGAGCAGCACCTGCGATTGCAGGGGGCCCAGAGCTGTGGGGGCCCCATCTACTAAACTTCCCTTCCGCGGGTGCGACCCATCGTGCTCCTGCGCATTGTGGCCACGCTCATATACAGACAGAAGTGCACGTGGTTGCGCGAACCTAATTGACAAGATGTTGTTGAATAGGATCATATGATCCCAGTGCTGGAATGGTGAACTCAAGGGGAATGGAGGAAGCTCCTGAGGTATCATTTTATTTTTATTTTTTAAAGTACTAGCAACGATAGCGAGATCTTTGCTCCTAAATTCCTTGCAGTAGGTGTGACTAAGGGTGTGGCGTGGTTGTGAATGGAGGGGTGTCTGCGGCCTGTCTAAAATTACCACTATCGCAAAAAAAATTATAAGTGAAATGTATTATAAATTACTTTTTTCCTACCCTTTTGTCACTTACAGTTTGTAGTAAAATCTGACATCTCTGATGGTCTAGTCCAAAACATCTCTGATATTTTGGACTAGTCCATCCATCTCCTTATAGGGGAATCTCTGTACTTCCTTTATTTAAAACCATGCCCTGGACAGGACCTACAGTGGCTTGGAAAAGTATTCGGCCCCCTTGAAGTTTTCCACATTTTGTCACATTACTGCCACAAACATGAATCAATTTTATTAGAATTCCACGTGAAAGACCAATACGGAGTGGTGTACACGTGAGAAGTGGAACGGAAATCATACATGATTCCAAACATTTTTTACAAATAAATAACTGCAAAGTGGGGTGTGCATCATTATTCAACCCCCTTTGGTCTGAGTGCAGTCTGTTGCCCATAGACATTGCCTGATGAGTGCTAATGATTAAATAGAGTGCACTTGTGTGTAATCTAATGTAAGTACAAATACAGCTACTCTGTGACAGCCTCAGAGGTTGTCTAAGAGAATATTGGGAGCAACAACACCATGAAGTCCAAAGAATACACCAGACAGGTCAGGGATCAAGTTATTAAGAAATTTAGTTTCAAAGGGTTTTATTGAGTATTTACCATGGAATATGACAGGTTGTGCATTTTGGTTTTGTCCCAGTGGGACTTAGTTTACAATAATAAGTGGTACAAAAAATGAACAAGGATGACATGACCAATTCAGCTGTATCAGGTGTACAGAACCACAGATGCAAGTTGTTATTTGACCATAGCGACCTGGTGTTGAGTTATTAGATAGATATAACAGACTGTCTCAAGTTTTGTGTATCTGCTAGTGATAGCCAAGGCTGCCAGGTATTTATAAATGGGATGGTTGAATCATTGACAATAGCATTAAGTCTTTCGTTAATCATTATTTCGTTAATAATACTTTTAGTTTGGGTTAGTGAGAGATTTGATTGCAGCCATTGTCTAGCTAAGTGTATTCTGGCGGCCTTGGCTATATGTTGCGCGAGCCTGTGATGTCGGTAGTTCCAGCCCACAGGTTTATGTCCTAATAGTAGGAGGAGTGGGTCAGGTGGGAGGGATTTCTCCAAGACTGTGCTAATGAGGGCTGATACCTGGTCCCAATAGTCTCGTGCTATTGGGCAATACCACCATGTATGTGCCAAGGTGCCAAGTCTGCCGCAATTTCTGAAGCATTGGCTCGGTTTAGAAGGGTCATATTGGTGGACTCTTTCTGGGACCTGGTAGGCTCTGTGGAGGATTTTAAGATTAGTTTCAATGTGTGAGTAGAACCCACTTCCTTTAGATAAGGTCAAGCAGCATTTTGACCATTCCTTTAAGGAGAGGGTTGAGTGTAAGTCTGATTCCCACTTTACCATAGATGGTAGCTTAGAGGGTGTGAGAGGTTGGGAAAAAATCGAATATAGGTGGGAGATTAACCCACCCTCTAGGGGTTTGTGTAAGCACCAGAGTTCAAAGGTGGTTCTAGGGGGGTCTCCCGTTTTTGGTATAGGAAGTGATTTTATAAAATGATAAATTTGGATCGCTGAGAAGAGTTCCGAGTGTGGGAATTTGATCTTTGATTGAAATTGAGTCCAATTTGGACATTTGTCGTCTGCCAGGTAATGTTTGAGTAGGAGTAGGCCTTTGTCTTTCCACCAGCGGAATGAATTTTTGTCGAGTCCTGGGGGGAAGTCTGGATTGCCAAATATAGGGGTTAGCTGTGGGAGAACTGATTGTAGTTGTTTGGTTATCTTAAGTTTATTCCATAAAGATAGTGAATGGGTAGATATAGGTGAGGCACCTCTAAAATTGGTTGGAAGCCTCTTGGTTGACCACATAAGGGCTGGAAGGGAGTAGGGTGCTAATAGGCTATTCTCTATCTGAGTCCAGAGTGGTGGGTTATGCTCAGAGAAGAGTTGAGATAGTTGAGCAAGTTGCGAGGCTCTATAGTAATTATATAGGTCGGGGACCCCTAGACCTCCCCTAGTTCTGTTCCAACCCATTACTTTCTTCGAGATCCTACTCTTTCTATTATTCCATATAAACTTAAATATAGCTGATTGGAGTTCTTTTAGGGAATTTTGAGAGAGGAATATTGGCAAAGAGCGAAATAAGTAGAGGATTTTTGGCAGTAGGGTCATACGTACTGCGTGTATGCGTCCCGTCCATGATAGGGTCGGAGAGATCCACTTTCTCAGGTCCATTTTAAGGGTGTTTATCATTGGTTTTATGTTGAGGTCGAAAAGCTCGGAGGGGCTGGAAGAGATCTTTATCCCCAAATATGTAAGGTACTTTGTTTGCAGTTTAACTCCCAGGGCAGATGTCAAGTGGGAAGCTGACTCTACGGTAAGGTTAATTGGGAGCACTTCTGTTTTTGTGATGTTGAGTTGTAGGCCCGATAGTTGACCAAAATGTTTAACAAGGGTGAGTAGATTAGGTAGTGAGGTGTGTGGGGAAGTGAGGGTCAGGAGTAGGTCATCAGCGAATAGGTTCGTTTTGTACTCGTGTTTGGATATTTTGATTCCTTGGATATCAGGAGAGCTGCGAATTTTTTCAGCCAGTGGCTCTATTACTAGGGCAAAAATGGCGGGAGATAGGGGGCAGCCCTGTCGCGTGCCCCTCTGGATCCGCACCACTTCAGGAGAACTGGTGGGCAGCTTCAAAGTGGCTGTTGGGGAGGAATAGAGACATTGTATGGCTTGCAAAAAGGCTCCCCCTATCCCCGCCTTCCTCAGTGCTTCTCTCATGAAGGGCCAATTGATGGTGTCGAAGGCCTTTTCCATATCTAGGGAGGCCAGAATTGTGGGCGTTTTTCGCTTCTTGACTACTTGTATAAGATTAATTACCTTCCTAAGGTTGTCTGGTGCTTGGCGTAGGGGTATAAATCCCACTTGGTCTTTGTGTATTAAGGGGCCTAGGACTTTGTTTAGTCTACCAACGAGTATGGATGTGAATATCTTATAGTCAAGATTTAGAAGGGAAATGGGTCTATAATTCTTTACATCTAAATGGTCCCGCTTTGGTTTGGGAATGACTGTGATTATGGATTGTAAAAATTCAGGGGCTGGGGTTTTACCGTTTAGTATAGAATTAAAGAGTTTTATAAGAGAGGGGGTTAGTATACGACTAAACTTTTTATAGTAGATGGCGGTTAGGCCGTCAGGGCCTGGGGCCTTTCCTTTCTTTAGTTTTTTGATTGCATTGTTTATTTCATGGTCGGTGACTGGGACGTTTAAAGTAGCTGCGTATTCTGCACGTAAGTGAGGGGTATGGGTTGTAGTTAAGAAGTCTCCTATATCAGGGAGTGCCTTGTTGTCTTGTGTGGCTGCATAAAGAGACTTGTAATAGTCGGAGAAGGTTTTATGAATTTTGAGGGGGTCGGATGTTACTGTGCCCTGTTTTGTTCTAATTTGGAGAACTCTGTTATTGGACTGAACTTCACGCAATTTTCTAGCTAGCCAAGGGCTGGGTTTGTTATATTGTGAGTAAATTTTGGACTTGGTCCATCTAATGGCTTTTTCTACTCTGTAAGATAGTAGGATGTTGATTTGGGTTGTAGTGTCCTCGATCTGTTTAAGGAGGAACAAAGTGGGGTTTAGTGCATGGGCATTTTTTAGGTGGAATAGTTTATGTTCTAGGCGTGTCTGTTTTTCGGTTTTGGCCCGCTTGATCCGGGACGCTATTTTGATAAAGTGGCCACGTATGGTGGGTTTGTGAGCCAGCCAGAGTATATCAGGTTTTATATTATTTATATCATTATCTCTGAAATAGTTAGTTAAGTGCTCTTCAATATCTAGAATATTTTCACTATCCATCAGGAGGGTCTCATTCAACCTCCATGGGGGCCGAGAGATAGGGGTGGACAAAGAAGTGCATGCTATCCAGACAACATCATGATCTGACCATGTTGTGATGGAGTGACGTGCAAATATCAGATTTGGTATGAGTGATGCTGAAAGGAGTATAGCATCTATGCGGGAGTAGGAGCGGTGGGCTTGTGAGTAGAATGAGTACCCCCTGGTATTGAGGTTGTACTCCCTCCAGGTGTCAATTAGCATATAGGGCGCAAGTAAGTCTTTTAGTTGTTGCGCTAGTTGGTGATGTCTGTGAGAGGTTGTTTGGTTGGATCTGTCCAAGGTCGGGTTAGGTGCTACGTTAAAGTCTCCTGCCCATATGATATGGGTGTTGTTTAAGTCGGAGATATGTGTCAGTATTTTTTTGATAGCCAGGATAGGAGCCTCAGGAGGGGCATATAGGTTAATCAGGCATATTTGAGTTTCCTGTATGGAACCTATAATGATGACAAATCTACCTTCCTTGTCTGCTATTGTTTTTTCGATTTGTAGAGGAAGGGAGTTGGCTATTAGTGTAATGACCCCCCTGTGCTTCTTATCGGCAGTTGAAACATAAAATCTCAGGAAGTCTTTATGGAAGTATCTTGGGGTTGAGGTGCTGGAGAAGTGGGTCTCCTGAATACATATGATGTCAGGATGACATTTTTGATAATCAATAAATGCCTTTCTCCTCTTTATGGGCGAATTGAGTCCTTTAGCGTTGTGGGAGATGATGTTTAGAGATGCCATTTATCTGTGGGGTGTAGGTCGCTAGGTCCAGTTGTAGCATGGTCAGTAGCTGGGGGGTTCTGGATGTCAAGTGAGTGTTTTTGGAGGCTGCAGGTCATGTCGGCTGTCATAGGGGAAACAGGAAGGGGATAACAGAGGTGATAAAGTATATGAACATGTAAAGTTATACGAGCAGGGTGGCTGCTCGTTTGGATAGAGCGAAAATCGCTCTTATAGACAAAAGGCACAGCTGGGGATAATACAGGGCCAGCAGTGCAGATTGTCATGGTGAGGCAGCACTTGAACCTAGAAGCTGCAAAAACCTAGCAAATAACAGTTAAACATTGGCATACATTTAAACAGTAAAGTTTGCAACATCATAAGTCTTCAGCATTTTTATCATGTTAGCCGGGGGCAGGTTGTGGCTATGAGGTATCCTAGGGTGGAATGATCTAGGTAAGCCAACGTTCAGCGTGAATCCTGAGGTTAACTTAAAGTATAGTGCCATGGTTAGCCAAGTGTCACAGGGGGCTGGGTGACCGGCAATTAAGTATGTGTTTAGTCTGTATAAGGGGTGCCGGTGCTCAATAGATAGATCTTGTATCCATTTAGGGTTATGGTAGTCCATGGGTAGCATAGTTTTAGAAATTGTCTGGTTTTCACCTTGCTGGTGGTTGGCTGCTCATGAGTAGCCCGAAGGCTATTGTATAGTTAGGATAAATGGGGCAGAGAGGCAGCACAGATTGAGTGTTTGGATGGGTGAAATGCCAAAGCGTTGCTTTCTAGCATAGCAGGGAGAGGGTGGAGGGGGGGTAGAGGGGGGGGGGGGAGAGGGGGTGAAGGGTGGGTGAGGTGGGGAGAGGGTGTAGTGGGGGGGGAAGACTGCCCATGTTCCATTAATTAGTAGATATCTCATGCTATGGGCTCGGGTGAGGTGCTAGTGTCCATGGCGTAGTCACCCAAGGGGGATTCAGTACTTACTGCCCGGCTGGTGGACTGATGGTGGTAGAGGAAAAAGTTCGCCGGTTGTTTAGGTATCTCCCGCTCGAGATGGTCGGCTGCGTGGTGCCTTGGTGGTCCAGGCTGTTGTCGGTCTGGAGGTCCGCATAGGGAGGGGAGCGAGTGTCATAGGTTCCATCGGGATTCCCGCCACTTCCAGATGCTTGCGGCCTTCTTCCAACGATCGGCAGGAGAGCTCTTTTCCACGGTGTAGGAACGATAGGGAGAAGGGGAATCCCCACCTGTAGCGGATCTCCGCTTTCTGGAGAGACAGGGTGATGGGACGAAGCTGCCGTCTCCTCTGGATCGTGCCTGGTGCCAAGTCGGCGAAGAGTTGAACTCCGTCTGGGGCTCCTGGTAGCGAGGTAAGGTTCCGGGCTGCTCGCAGGATCAGGTCTCGGACTTCCTCGTATTGGAATTTGAGGACCACGTCCCTGGGGAGTTCAGGGTTACGCGGTTTGTTTAAGGCGCGATGGATCCTGACCATGCGGAATTGCAGGGGATCTTCCTGTGGCAGGAGGGCCTTAAAGATGGCGAGTGCTGCTGCCGATAGATCCGTGATCGTCTCCGGAAGACCCCGGATCCTAAGGTTCGCACGCCTGTTGCGGTTCTCGAGGTCTTCCAATTTTAGTTCCATGATGTCTAGTTTGGTGGCCTGGTCATCCATTTGTTCTTTGTCTTCGGCCAGAGCAACAGTAATGGCGTCTGTTTGCTTTTCCAAGTCCGCGACCCGACCTCCTATCTCCCGCAGCTGGAGCGAGATATCGCGGACCGCTTCTTTTAGTTCAGCTCGGAAAACTCTCTGTATGTTTAATATGAGATCTTCTTGGTTAGCGGGAGAAGGTGGAGGGGAGTTTTGGTTCTTTTTCTCCTTGTTTTTGTTGGGGGGCGAGCGTTGTTCTGGAGAAGCTGGGCCTAGTTGGTCCGCATCTTGCTGGGTCTCCGCCATTTTGAGTATAGCGGCGCGTGTGGAGATCGGCGAGGTCTTCGGTGTGCTCGCTGTGGTGGAGTCCGGGAGCTTGCTTTTCTTGGTTTTGGTCCTCCTGGACATGTCACCTGGGTCACTCAGAAGTCTGAAGTCGGTGTTGTGCCCCGATTAATATGCTTTTAAGACAGGTTTTGCAGCTCTAGTGCGGAGCGACTGAAATTCACATCCGTGTCAGTCAGCGCCGCGCATGCGCCTCAAGTTATTAAGAAATTTAAAGCAGTCTTAGGCTACAAAAAGATTTCCAAAGCCTTGAACATCCCACGGAGCACTGTTCAAGCGATCATTCAGAAATGGAAGGAGTATGGATTAACTGTAAACCTACCAAGACAAGGCCGTCCTCCTAAACTCACAGGCCGAACAAGGAGAGCGCTGATCAGAAATGCAGTCAAGAGGCCCATGGTGACTCTGGACGAGCTGCAGAGATCTACAGCTCAGGTGGGGGAATCTATCCATAGGACAACTATTAGTCGTGCACTGCACAAAGTTGGCCTTTGTGGAAGAGTGGCAAGAAGAAAGCCATTGTTAACAGAAAAGCGTAAGAAGTCCCGTTTGCAGTTTGCCACAAGCCATGTGGGGGACACAGCAAACATGTGGAAGAAAGTGCTCTGGTCAGATGAGACCAAAATGGAACTTTTTGGCCAAAATTTAAAATGCTATGTGTGGTGGAAAACTAACACTGCACATCACTCTGAAAACACCATCCCCACTGTCAAATATGGTGGTGGCAACATCATGCTCTGGGGGTACTTTTCTTCAGCAGGGACAGGGAAGAGTTGATGGGGAGATGGATGGAGCCAAATACAGGGCAATCTTGGAAGAAAACCTCTTGGAGTCTGCAAAAGACTTGAGACTGGGGCGGAGGTTCACCTTCCAGCAGGACAACGACCCTAAACATAAAGCCAGGGCAACAATGGAATGGTTTAAAACAAAACATATCCATGTATTAGAATGGTCCAGTGAAAGTCCAGATCTAAATCCAATCAAGAATCTGTGGCAAGATCTGAAAACTGCTGTTCACAAACGCTGTCCATCTAATCTGACTGAGCTGGAGCTGTTTTGCAAAGAAGAATGGGCAAGGATTTCAGTCTCTAGATGTGCAAAGCTGGTAGAGACATACCCTATAAGACTGGCAGCTGTTATTGCAGCAAAAGGTGGTTCTACAAAGTATTGACTCAGGGGGCTAAATAATTACACCCCACTTTGCAGTTATTTATTTGTAAAAAATATTTGGAATCATGTATGATTTTCATTCCACTTCTCACTTGTACACCACTTTGTATTGGTCTTTCACGTGGAATTCCAATAAAATGGAATCTTGTTTGTGGCAGTAATGTGACAATGTATGGAAAACTTCAAAGGGGGCTGAATACTTTTGCAATCCACTGTATATACAAAGATGCTGGCCAACTAGCCTTTTGTGTTCTGCTAGTTCTTTTAAAACTATCGTCATTTTTAAGGAATAGTCCATGAGGCCTGGAACCCACTACAAAACGCTATCGCTAATCGCAATCGTAAGCATTTTGTATGAGCAGTTTGTAAGTGATTTCATGAGCGTTTTAGGGAGCGATTTTAGGGGGCATAATCTACAAGATGCCCCTTCAGTATGGATGCACCAGGTTCAGGAGCGTCTTATAGTCTGAAAAATACGGGTAATCTTCTCTAAGTGACAGGGACATAGGAAAAAATTAAATATGGTGCATTTACTCTGGACATAGGTACATCACATATAAATATGGGTATACAATGTTAATTGCGGCTATGGCAGCACGCAGGGGGTAAGTTGGGTGTTGAGGGCACCTGATAAATATTGAAATTAGGTCGCTAGCGATTGACAAATCGTGGAGTCGGGGGAGTATGTAGCGGCGTACAGCGTGCTGATATCAGCAGAAATTGCGGGGTGAAAGGGGGGGGGGGCTGTTAGGCATTGGTAGAGGGAGGATTAGTGTGAGTATAGGGTTAGGCTAAGTGTTAAATATCGGGGGATTTTTTAGGAAATAAATATGTCGGTCTCCGTTTTCCCTCGTCACACAAGACACAGACTGATCAAATAGCTTTTATTCATCAAAAAGTCCACACGAACGAGGAGCACCCAACAATAATATAAAGAAAGAATACAAAGAACTTAATCAAATAACACACAGTACAAAACACAAAGCAGAGAATAAAGCGTCTACAGTGGGCTGCATGCCAGGAGGAACCAAGACACAGCTAAACAATGAAGGAGGAAGAAATCTAGACTAATAATTGTTACCCAGCCAGGAAGCCCATCAGTAAAAATACAGACAGCAGGGGGTAGCTGGTGGGTGGTACACCTTACTTCCTGTTATGAGATAGGGAGAGTGTAACGATCAGTGATAGCTCAGGCAATATAGTAGTCAGTACTTTATTCAAATGTGAGAAACAGGTGATTGGTGCACACTTATATTTTACAGGAGTACTCCAAAGTAGAGTTGGGCCGAACCTCCGATTTTAGGTTCGCGAACCGGGTTCGCGAACTTTCGCGGAACGTTCGGTTCGCGTTAAAGTTCGCGAACCGCAATAGACTTCAATGGGGATGCGAACTTTGAAAAAAAAAAATAATTATGCTGGCCACAAAAGTGATGGAAAAGATGTTTCAAGGGGTCTAACACCTGGAGGGGGGCATGACGGAGTGGGATACACGCCAAAAGTCCCCGGGAAAAATCTGGATTTGACGCAAAGCAGCGTTTTAAGGGCAGAAATCACATTGAATGCTAAATGACAGGCCTAAAGTGCTTTAAAACATCTTGCATGTGTATACATCAATCAGGTAGTGTAATTAAGGTACTGCTTCACACTGACACACCAAACTCACCGTGTAACGCAGCGCAAACAGCTGTTTGTGTAGTGACGGCCGTGCTGGACTGGTGCGCACCATGGCGAGAGTGCAGGTTTTGGTGGCTTTACAGCCCATATGGTCGGCCTGGCTGATGTAGCTGAATGACAGAACAGTGACTGTCCAGCTGATCAAATTTGGTCTGACAGTGGCGGGTCCACTGAACAGAACAGGTATACAGTGGCGGGTCCACTGAACAGAACAGGTATGCAGTGGCAGGATCACTGAACACAATAGGTATGCAGTGGCGTGTTCACTAAACAGGTATACAGTGGCGGGTCCACTGAACAGAACAGGTATACAGTGGCGGGTCCACTGAACAGAACAAGTATACAGTGGCGGGTCCACTGAACAGAACAGGTATACAGTGGCGGGTCCACTGAACAGAACAGGTATACAGTGGCGGGTTCACAGAACAGGTATGCAGTGGCAGGTTCACTGAACACAACAGGTATGCAGTGGCGGGTTCACTGAACAGGTATACAGTGGCGGGTCCACTGAACAGAACAGGTATACAGTGGCGGGTCCACTGAACAGAACAGGTATACAGTGGCGGGTCCACTGAACAGAACAGGTATACAGTGGCGGGTTCACAGAACAGGTATACAGTGGCGGGTCCACTGAACAGAACAGGTATACAGTGGCGGGTTCACAGAACAGGTATGCAGTGGCAGGATCACTGAACAGGTATGCAGTGGCAGGATCACTGAACAGGTATGGAGTGGCAGGATCACAGTACAGGTATGCAGTGGGCTGAGGGCTCACTGAACAGAACAGGTATGCAGTGGCAGGATCACTGAACAGGTATGGAGTGGCAGGATCACAGTACAGGTATGCAGTGGGCTGAGGGCTCACTGAACAGAACAGGTATGCAGTGGCAGGATCACTGAACAGGTATGCAGTGGCAGGATCACTGAACAGGTATGCAGTGGCAGGATCACAGTACAGGTATGCAGTGGGCTGAGGGCTCACTGAACAGAACAGGTATGCAGCCAGGAAGAAGTTAAGCCTAACTAATCTTTCCCTATATGAGAGACTGCAGCAGCTCGCCCTACTCTCACTAATGCAGGCACACGAGTGGCCGTAATGGCCGCCGCTGCCTGCCTTATATAAGGGGGGGTGGGGCTCCAGGGGCTAGTGTAGCCTAATTGGCTACACTGGGCCTGCTGACTGTGATGTAGAGGGTCAAAGTTGACCCTCAGTGCATTATGGGGCGAACCGAACTTCTTCCGCAAAAGGTTCGCGTGCGGTACCCGCACGCGAACCACCTACGTTCGCGCGAACCACGTTCGCCGGCGAACCGTTCGGCCCAACTCTACTCCAAAGTGATAGTGCTTAGTAGCAGGGGCTTTCACTAAATAGAGAGTCGTCGTACAGGCGAGGTCAGTAACAGATCAGTCAAACAGCAGTACAGAATCGTGAGGCAAGTATCAGAGTCTATAGACAGGCAGAGGTCGGCAGCAGATCAGATTGGCGAAGGTACAGAATCGAGAGGCAAGAGAATAGTCAGAGGTTCAGGCAAGAGGTCGTTCACAATAATAATCAATACAGTAATAATAATATTAATAATATAATCCTAGGCTAGGTGTGAATCCCCGAGGTCCTGCTGGTTCAAACACACAAGGATCTGACTAAGGTCTGAGCGTTAGCACTGAAGTATTCGCATCAACAGATAAGGAGCAAATGACATCTCCAAGCTTAAATACAGAAAGCAAATTCAAGCTACCCGCCCAGAGGGCTGAACCGATCAGCAGTGTGTGATTGGCAGGCTGGTGTCAGCTGACCACAGAATCAGCTGACCGTCTCCTTAACCACTTGCCGACCGCACGCTTATACCGTGCGTCGGCAAAGTGGCAGCTGCAGGACCAGCGACGCAGTACTGCGTCGCCAGCTGCAGGCTGATTAATCAGGAAGCAGCCGCTCGCGCAAGCGGCTGCCTCCTGTCAATTCACGGCGGGGGGCTCCGTGAATAGCCTGCGGAAATAATCTGCTTTGTTTACATTGTACGGCGCTGCTGCGCAGCAGCGCCGTAAGGCAGATCGGCGATCCCCGGCCAATCAGCCGCCGGGGATCGCCGCCATGTGACAGGGGACGTCCTGTCACTGGCTGCACAGGACGGATAGCGTCCTGTGCAGCCCGGATCACTGGGCATGACAGGTAGGAGAGGGAGGGGGGGAATTTCGCCGCGGAGGGGGGCTTTGAGGTGCCCCCCCCCCCGCAACATGCCTGCAGGCAGGAGCGATCAGACCCCCCTGCACATCATCCCCATAGGGGGGAAAAAAGGGGGGCGATCTGATCGCTCTGCATGCCCGCTGATCTGTGCTGGGGGCTGCAGAGCCCACCCAGCACAGATCCCAACAAACAGCGCTGGTAAAGGGTGGGTCCTCAAGTGGTTAAGTTATAAAGGTCCTGCCGCCCCGTGCGCGAGCGTGCAGACCTTATTAGATGTCCCCGTGCGCGAGCGTGCAGACCTTATTAGATGTGCAGGGGAGAGCCCTGTCAGCCCCGAGCCCAGCAAGGACGCCTGTGATGGCGTGACGGCGGAATCCGTGACGTCAGACGCGGAAGCGCCGCCCGCGCTGCAGTCCGCAGCGGAGGTAAGGCCGCTACCGCTGACAGAGAGTTTTGGAATTATTATTATTATCATTGATTTTTTTTTTTTTTAACTGTTTTTCTATCGTTTTAAACTTTTTTTGTTTTGTTTTGTACCGTGTGCTTTTCTGAAAAAGATATTTGTGCTTTTTTTTAATTATATTTTTGTTGCTCCTTCTTTGTGGCAACTTATTTTTTAATTACTAAAAGCTACCTATTCCTCCCCAGAGATACGGAAGCCAAAGGGTTCTAGTTAAAGGGAAACAGCAAGAGGCTGGGGAAGAAGGGAAGACGCAAGAGGCTGCCATTTTAATTTCCTTGTAAACAATACCAGTTGCCTGGCAGTCCTGCTGGTCTATTTGGCTGCAGTAGTGTCTAAATCACACATCTGTAATTGGAATGCAGCTTATCTTTTCAGATTGTTGTTAGAAACATCTGATCTGCATGCTTGTTAAGGGGCTGTGGCTAAAAGTACTAGAGGCAGAGGATCACTAGGCAACTGGTATTGTTTAACTATTTTCGCCTTTTGGATGTGACTTTCACGACCAAAAGGCTGCTGCTCTGCTGCTGTGCACGTGCTCGTGCTTCCCGTGCGCCCCCCCCCCCCCCCCCCTCCGGTAGTCTGGAGATCAATGAATGGGAACATTGTTCCCATTCATTGATCTAAGTCCCCGGTAGAAAAACCAACGCCTTCTTTTCAGAGGCTGCAGCCTTTCTGAAAATAAAAAAAGCGAAGTTCAAGTCCAAGTCCACAAAAACCAAATCTCACTGTGGCCATCTTGTGGCCAAATAGTAAAACTACACGCACATACATTTTTATTACAAAAAGACACAATAAATTACATTTAAAATGAACTGTTTACACCCAAAAAATACTCAAATAACATTTTTAACTACAAAAAAAAAAAATGACAATGAAAAACAAAACATAAATAGTTACCTAAGGGTCTGAACTTTTTTTTAATTTGCATGTGAAGAGGGTATACAACTAATATTTTTTAAATTTTAAGCTTGGAAATAGTGATGGACGCAAAACTAAAAAAATACATATTTATTTCCAAATAAAATATTGGCGCCATACATTGTGATAGGGACATAATTTAAATGGTGTAATAACCGGGACAAATGGGCAAATGAAATACGTGGGTTTTAATTATGGTAGCATGTATTATTTTAAAGCTATAATGGCTGAAAACTGAGAAATAATTAATTTTTTCAATTTTTTTTCTTAATATTCCTGTTAAAATGCATTTAGAAAAAAATTATTCTTAGCAAAATGTACCACCCAAAGAAAGCTTAATTAGTGGCGGAAAAAACAAGATGTAGATCAACTAATTGTGATAAGTAGCGATAAAGTTATAGGCGAATGAATGGGAGGTGAAAATTGCTCGAATGAATAAGGTGAAAAATGACTGAAGGCTGAAGTGTGAAGCCAAATTAATCTTCTATATTTAATGTCCACATATGCTAAACATTAACACCAGAGCTGGCAGCAACAGCGCGGCATAACAAGGTTTTATCACCCCGAAATCCCTGGGACAAAATTATCCCCTCATTTCCTGGAAGAGGCAGAGCTTTGCGCTGTAGTTCTGCCTCCAGTCGCGTCAATCTCCGCAGATCACCGCCTCTCCCCGCCCCTCTCAGTGAAAGAAGACTGAGAGGGGTGGGGAGAGCCAGCGATCTGCGGAGATTGAGGGTTGGGGGGAATTTCATACGTGTGTAGGAGCTTTCTTCTACATCCAATCGGTGTCAGATCTGAATATGGAACGTGTCACAGGAGCCCTAGTGGCTGACCGCACTTAGCCCTCTAAACGGTGCCAGCACACAGATCGTGCGAACTCTGGTCGCAGTCAATGCGCAGGAACCGTTAAGAATTAGCCGCAGACAACTCAGAAGGGAGCCTGTGAGACACGGGTGATTACAACTTCACCCACTGGTTCAGAGTAAACTGCCACCACCGCGGTTACCATGGGACCGTGGAGCCCACTAACTGACTGACTAGTCCTGCGAATAAAACGGTTAAACACACGGTATTCTGTCTAGCCAACAACAAACAAACAGTAGCGTATCTTCAGAGACCCGGGATCAGTTCTGTGTGTGCTGATAAGCAGGGTAGCGGGCAGTGAATGACTTGGAGAAAGTCGTTTATTCACGCAATATAAATAATTAATATATACAGACAATTATTAAAATCACAATTATTAAGACAGTAATAGCCAGTATAAAAAATAAAAGAAGGGAGAAAAATACTTAGTTCCTGGAAAGATGTCCTTTTTGTGGGAAAAACAGAGTTCTGGGTTTCAATCAGAGTTCAGAGTTCAGACCAGGTGGATGCCAGCATATCCTCAAGCTGGCACCTGATGAGTTCAAGGTGTTTTCAGGGTGGAGGACACTGAGTTTGGCTCCTCTGCCATTCTTATGCCCCTGATTCAGTAGGAGGGAGTGAGGGCGGGGAGCCATACACCCCCTTAGAAGATGAGATGAGCCCTCCCCTTGTCCTGGGGGCTAGAAATCATATCTACCCATATATGGGCTCTATCTCACAGAACCGTACAGGTCAGGGCCGATTTATTAACATTTTCAGGTCTGTCTCGATTTACCCAGCGCCCTGATACCAGACATGAGGGGTGGGACCCCTGTGGTATCATCAGGGCATTTTCAAACTGCCTAACTGGCAGTCCTTACCTCAGAATGTTCTGAAACTTCCTCAGAACCAGCACCGGGGCTCATGCTACACTTCCCCCACGTTTGGCGAAGCTGCCATCTCAGGAACCCCAGAAATATGACAGATCTGGGAAGTTATGGA